>NC_086068.1:37879949-38509116 GCF_947568885.1 Cydia strobilella | reverse complement strand
GACCCATGCTGAACAGAATTCGGCTTAACTTGGTTATATAAAATCATACACCAATAAAACTTATATTTTTGGAAAGCTAATGAAATATCCCGTATATTTTGTAGTAACATTAATTGCGGTAAATTTATAATTTATTGAGTTAAAAGCATGTTTTATCAGTACTTATGCCATCGATGCACGGTAAAAAAATCATATATTTTAAAATATTTTGTAAACGACTACAGTTATGACTATGGTTATTTTAAAACAATAATAGTACGTTTAATGTTCTTTCAAACGACACCTCACATGAACCGATCGGTCCCATAGGACTCAAGATGTGAACAAATATCAATGATGGTAGACCGCCATCTTTGCCCCCATTTTTCTCGACCCGTCCCCCCCTCCATAAACTAAAACCGGTCAATTCGTATTCTGGAGACCACGAGGAACACATCCATACCAGTTTTAGGTATTTAGAAGAGATGTCTACGAAAATCGTGAAGGAGACGACTTTTGTTTAATCTGCCTCTAGTCTAAGCGGCACGTTGAGCGAGTGTTACCCCTGATCCGTTGCACCCAGCAGCACTCCAGGTGTTCCAGGTCTTGAGCTTTCCCCATCATACACAACCAGTGTCACGTTGAGCGAGTGTTACCCCTCTGACCCTCTGCTCCCAGCAGCACTCCACGTTCTCTTGAGCTTTATCTATCATATACTACCAGCAGCACGTTGAGCGTTTGTTACCCCTGACCCGTTAAGGCGGTTCCCTGAGCCAGAAGGCGAAAAATCTCCTTATATGATCATGTTTTTCTTAAAGGCGTTGATACTCGTAGACGTGGAAAAAATATATGTAGTTCTGGACTATATTATCTTTAATATCATAGCTTCCGATACACGAATTATGACACTTCGCTCGATACAATTAATTCCCAAAGTAACCTCTAACTCGGACTTTTAATCCAACTTTACTCGGTTATTTATTATGTGATATAATAAACAAAAAAAGAAGAAAAAACAATCTTAACTTAAATAGTAATTTCATAGCTTTCGAATTTCGATATTGTAGGGTAACGTTATTAAAATAAATAAAAATTGACAAAATTTGATCAAAATGGACACTTGGCGCGCTTGCTCTTTCCCGTTCTTTCTTGCGAAATGTGAAAGAGACAGCGGCAAACCGATGGAACGGCCTTAAGACTTTCTCCATATCAAATTTCATCTAAATCGGTTTTATTGGTTATACGAATTTGCACTCCCCTTTTCAACCCCTTTAGGGTTGATTTCTGGGGTAAAACCTATACTATATCCCTCACGCAAAATAGGCGCAATAGTATAACGTCGAGTTGCGGAAACCGAGCCTGCGAATACCAATCCTATGTCCTTCCCCAGGACTCAAGTTTCAGTTCTTTTCCCTTTTCAGTTCTTATCTTTCGAATTCTGGGATAAAAAAACCGGCCAAGTGCGAGTCGGACACGCGCACGAAGGGTTCCGTACCATTACGAAAAAAAACGGCAAAAAAAATCACGTTTGTTGTATGGGAGCTCCATTTAAATATTTATATTATTCTGTTTTTAGTATTTGTTGTTATAGTGGCAACAGAAATACATCATCTGTGAAAATTTCAACTGTATAGATATCACGGTTCATGAGATACAGCCTGGTGACAGACAGACAGACAGACGGACAGCGGAGTCTTAGTAATAGGGTCCCGTTTTTACCCTTTGGGTACGGAACCCTAAAAAGTATCCTATGTCCTTCCCCGTTAGTCAAACTATCTGTATACCAAATTTATAAAATTTATCCCATAGCTCTTATGTCAGCGAATTAAGATCTATGGGACATATTTTTGAGTAAGTTGTCTACACCCTTGACCTAACTTGAAATAACTTGTTGTACTAAAAAAATAACTTTTGAACCTTATTTTAGCTCATATAAGTCATCACTATCATCAGTTTCGTATGTAACCGTCTTTTGGGAATGTTACTGGTAACATTGGTAACTTACTAGTAACATTCCCAAATGGAAACTTACTGGTAGCGGGAATGTTTCCGCTGCCCATCATTAGCGTTGTCACAATGATAACACGTTCTTCTTTGGTGAAACGCTACATTTTTATTAATCGGAATAATCATAAGTGACAGCTGTACATGAAAATACCACACAAAATTTAAATAGTGCACTCTTATTGAGACATCTTTTATAAGCGTGATTAAATGAAATATACTAAGATTATATTTTTTTCTTTTACGTTTCATCATTTCCACAGAGCTTTGTATAATCGTATGTTACAAATTTTGTAACATACGATTTTAACGATAAATGATTAATGTTCAACCCGATATGATTACAGTTGTAAGAGCTTATCAGATCGGTCCGTTGTGGGAGCTCAAGGCTCAAAGCGCAGATAATGAAACGTTATTTAGAGCCTACTTTATTAGCGCTAGTCCTACTATTACTCTGTACCAGTGTTGGGCAAAAAGTACATAATTGAATTACAAATTAACAATTGCAATTACAATATGTAATTGCAACAAATAATTTCCATTACATGTAGAAAGTAATTGCGCATTCAATTAACAATTGCAATTGCAAAATGTAACGCGTTTATTTGTTTTTTTAATTACATTATATTTTAATTAAATTAAAATTAAAATTTGTATTTAATGACTTTACTCAATTACAATTACTTGGTCGAAAATTTTTGAATGAGCTTAAATTTGAATACCCAAAATTTTTATATTTGAGATTTTTTATAATAAAAAAAATCATTTAATACACTAATGCCATCATCAAGACCAGACTCTTTTCTTACGCGACTATTATCAACCTACCAAAATCAAGTGTCCGTAGAAATGTTTGAGATGACGGTAGTGGTAAAGTCAAATTTAAAATAACGTATAATATATGTAAAACAAAAGTGCATTTTTTATGAAGCTGATTTGAGGATTAAAACATTTTATTGATACAAATGAGTTGTTCACCCCCTATTTTTAAGTAATTGCCCACCATTTTGGCGCACCTTATCCGCAAGGCACTTTATGGTGGTCGAAGCGCCGGAATAATGGCGTTATTAGCGGCGCCCCAATACTTATGCGGTGCTATGCGACGTAAGCGCCGACTGCCATAAGGTACCTTTCGACGTAGTTTGTGTCATTTTGCCCTCTAAAGGGATGATTCCCGGGATAAAAAATATGTTATAACGTTATCCAGGGTATAATGGAATGAAAAATAGTTTTTCTTAAACTAAAGGGCAGATTGCCCATTTTATTAGTAAGAGAGGCAAGCCTCTAAAACGCCTACAGACTGAACAAATATGGTAAGTACGCTTTGCTAAGTTTCTTCCACCGGCCAGGCCATATGCGATCCTTTATGGCACCTAACAATAACTGTGGTGCAGCTGATGCTCTTGTATTAAGAGCAGCTTAGTAAAGGGGTGGTTCGCATGTAAAATTATGGGGTGCTTTTTGTCGAATGAATGAGTGAAGAACCTGCTAAGCGGCTACCAACTCTAAGAATTCCTTGAGTATCAAGAAAGCGATCAAGAGAGATAATATTAGATTTGCGATTGAGTCTTCTTGTTCTCTAATAGATATGAGAATGAGAATGAGAAATCGTTTATTATCAATTAGCAGTTACATCTTTTTATTCCCGTAGGATTGTGTTAGCTAACTTATGTCTAAAAGATCTGTGTAAGCTGGAGGTGTTGTGTCACAAGTGTCGAGTTAAAGATGTTGGTAATAGTGTTACATATGTTACATTTACTTAATTCTAAGGGGACGAGGAGCCGCTGCCCCACGGGGCCAGCGTCTCATGTCTTTATTTGGTACATATAAGATTTCACCTATTCTATGGTTTGTTAATAGTGGGTTATGTTCGCCGTGAGCTAGGTAAGCGTCCCCTGGTGTGTCGAGGTCTTCAATACCAAGAGCTGCGATTCTGTCCAGCATTCTGCGATTTAAATCAGCGGCGCGAAGGTGCCACGCTTCAAGATCGCTGATTTCCCATTTTCTTCTAGATTTCTAATAGATATCTCTGTACCAAAGGATTCGTTTTGAGAAAATTTGACTAGTGTCAAATGATTTATTCAATTCATTAACTTGGAGGGGAATAATTACTCCAAGTAAATTTGGTCATCTTTGCAAATTAATAAAAAGGTTAACGAAAAGTAGTAGAATACTTTAATTACCAATCAATGTAATTGCAATTGCAAATTACGCAAACCAAGCATTTCTCCAAATATCACTCGAGCGCACGACCGGCCAAAGCGCGCGTAGTAGATTCAATATAGATTGACGCGCTGGTACGAAAGGTCAGTTCAAGTCTATACACAGTCCGCGTAATGAGTAGTGAGTTAATGAGACGTGATTGTGTGATACTTCGTGATCCCGCTCGTAATCGCACTCACTGCTCGCTCGCTCTCGCTGCGATGCTTTTGCCTATTGGCACTAAATATAATGACCACCAAAAATACTCTAGTACCCTAAATAAAGAAATCTCTTTCACCAGAAAAAAATACTGAACACCAGAAAAAATTTGGTCTAAAATTACAAAAGTACCACCTGTTTAAATCACGACTGCACTTCAAATTGTATTTAAACACCAAAAATCATGAATGATCACCAAATATAATTAATGATCACCAAATCTCGAAGAGCAAATTAAATGCGCTATTTTCACTTAAATAAACCACTATTAAATGTATACATATTACCAAATAAAGTAAAATGATGCCAAAATTACTAGCCCCTCCCGCTCAATCCCCCGTACACCGCACAGCACGCGCCGCGCTCGCCTGACCCAATCCTCAATTCAGTCACACGCCACCCTTACAGAAAAGCAGAGAGCGAAACTTTGGTGCCGATGACAGACGTATGACGTTAAGTCGCATATAGCATGTTTTTTTAAAACAACACTGTAACACCTCAATGATTCTTAATAATGATGATATATATAATATAATTGTTTATTTATGAAAATGCTTGGTAGTTTACACAAAAAATAAGTAAACAGAAATTGGTTGTCATTTCGAACAATCTTGTTTTTAACATGACAAAGACAGTTTTGTTTTTGTACGTGGCCAGTACGTATAAAAACTCTCAACTCAAGTTTCAATATCAGTAAACTAAAGAGGCTAATAAGTTGTTATTTGATAAAGTATCTATAATCTAGAGAACAACACTGTATTTAGCTTGACGTCATACGTCTGTCATCGGCACCAAAGTTTCGCTCTCTGCTTTTCTCCAGCCCCAGCGCGCTTTTCATCGCGAGGAAACAGGTATCCTTAGGTTGTTTTATTGACATAAACAATGCCTACAACAACGTTAACGTTAAGGAGCTGCTATTAATTCTGGATAGACTTGATGTGGGTAAGTCAATATGTAGCTACCTGTGGAACTTTCTTACATATAGGAACTTAAATATAAAACTAGAAAATTCCATTGTGTGCAGAAGGTCAGGCCAGGGATTAGGACAAGGGGACCCGCTCTCTCCGTTGCTTTTTAATGTTGCCACAATTGACATTTGTAAACGTATAAACAATGTATATATTTCGCAGTACGCAGACGATTTTGTGATATTTACTAGTGGGGCCAACTTACGCGATTTGATACCTACACTGCAATCAGCTATTAATACCTTCATAGTTATATTATGTAATCTCGGATTAGATGTATCGTCAGAATAAACTAAATTATGTTTGTTCAATTCTGGTAATAAGCCTATAAGACACTGTATTGATATTAACCCTTAAATGCATAGTGATGTATGTATGTACACAACATAAAACATATAATTTTATGCATAATTAGGTAAACTCTATTTGGTCCTGTATAATTATTTTGATCGTAAATTAATACACTTTCCTTCGTTTTATTGAAATTTGCGCAGTATTTAACACGAAATGGCGGAAAATTGGGAAAATTTAATGATTTTTAATATGTAATTTAGGCGGTTTTTTCGGGGTTTGTAAGTATTTATATTTAAAATCTTTATTATAGGTATATTACAAATAGTATAAATTTCTAATGGTAGTAAGATTTTTTATATCTTTTACCAATAATTGTATAAATTTACATAAATTATTATTTACCCTATGTAAATTCTAATACTGGTTAAGCAGTGAAAATCGATGTTTTAATTTATATTTTTATTTTTCCTAGAATCAGTAAACAATTATGTAAGACATATATTAATTTCAGGCAAAAAGAAAAAATCATGCATTTAAGGGTTAAAATTAATGACACATGTTTAGAAGTAGTGAGCACTGTTAAATATCTAGGTCTCTGGCTTGATCGTTCGTTCGTTCGTTACGATGGGGTAAACATATAACAGAGCTATGCGAAAAATTAACTAAGTACATTAATTTATTTAAAGTACTAGCGGGCGCGGGGTGGGGTGTACATCATAAACATCTTAGACGATTGTACATTTCTTTAATACTAAGCCGGATGGATTACGCTAGTTTCTTATATGACAGTAGCTGCAAAAATAACCTTATTAAATTAGACAGGGTGTAAAATCAAGCTTTGAGAGTGATAGGAGGATATATAAAAACAACCCCGATCCATGTTATGGAAGTGGAATTACACCTCCCGCCCCTTGAGATCCGTAGGAAATACTTAGCAGGAAAATTTTGTCTTAAAATGAAATCCTTTAATAACAGTCCCGTAAATACAACCTTAAATCAGTTACATCTTATACAAAATAGCAGGCACTGGAGGCGGAAAAAAATACCGTTACTCGTTACGTCGCACAATCAATTAAAAGAAACACCTATACACGCAAGTAGACAATTAGAAATGTTTACATTTAATACCTGGATAAATAGCATAGATTTAAGTGGCATTATAGACTTCATTGACCCATTTAAAAAAGCTAAACGAAAGTACGATAGGTTTGAAATAAATAAAATCTGCAGCGAGGTAATGGCGAAATATTCTACATTTCATAAAATTTTTACAGACGGTTCTTTGATGAAATAAATAGTTATCATATAAAATTGAAAATAAACTGTAATATATCCATAATGCATGCCGAACTGATTGCCATTTCGGAAGCCTTATCTTACGCGAAATCCATAAATTCCAACAAAATTGTAATTTGTACCGATTCTAAGAGTGCTTTGCAACATGTGGCTCGTTGCACCTCGACTTTTCGAGGAGTACCGATAGCCTACACAATAATAAATTTAATTCTAGAATTGAAGTCTATGTCAAAAGTTATAATTTTACAGTGGATTCCGTCTCATGTAGGCATAAGTGGCAATGAGACAGCTGATGCATTAGCAAAACAGGCGTGCAGCGATGGCATCGAATTTCACCTCCTACCCCCATATAATGATTGTTTATATTTAGTCAAAGTAAAGTGTCGCGAATTGTGGAAGGAATATTTTGACGAGAGGTCTCGGGACAAAGGTATTTGGTATAAAACAGTTCAGACTCAACCCTTTAATTCTCCGTGGATTGATAACAGTGTGTTGTGTAGGCAGGATCTAGTTTTATTGTTAATATTGCGTTCTGGACACATTCCATTGAATAAGTTCGCCTATCTCATGCGTAAAGTGAATTCGGAATTATGCACCTTATGTAATCGCGTCGAAGATGTGTATCACATTTTAATGGAGTGTGTCCGAAATGAGCGACCTAGAAGACAAATATTTCATGACAATGACAGTTCCATTGGGTTATGTAATACCTACCTATCGAATCCCATGTCCGATGTAGTTGGAAAGGTATTAAATGTTGTTAAGTGCGGTCTGAGGGACAGAAATGTACATACTGGAATTGGCTGTTTATTTTTTTTAACTTTGTTAATTAAGTGATGTTTTATGGGGCGACATATTCGTTCACTCGAAAAAGCCCTTTAATAAAGATTGAAAAAAAAAAAGGTTAGGTTAGAACTGCGATCGTCACAGAAACGAAATGCTACTAGAAAAATGCGTTAGGTTGGGTTAGAACTGCGATCCTCACAGAAACGAACTGCTATCAGATAAGTGGGTTAGGTTAGGTTAGAACTGCGACCCTTACAGAAACGAAATGATACTGTTAGGTTAGAACTGCGACCCTTACAGAAACGAAATGCTACTATAAAAGTGAGTTAGGTTAGGTTAGAACTGCGACCCTTACAGAAACGAAATGTTACTATAAAAAGTGGGTTAGGTTAGGTTAGAACTGCGACCCTTACCGAAGAGAAATGCTACAAGAAAAGTGGGTTAGGTTAGAACTGCGACCCTTACAGAAACGAAATGGTACTAGAAACAGGTGACGACGTGGATTAATTAATTTAATGGAATAACGAAATGTTAAATATTTGCCCTTTCTTAATTAAAATGTGCTAAAATTTTGGTGGTATATTATTTTTGGGTTTACAATGATTAATTTGGAGTCATTTGCTTTAATAAGATAGCAAAATAAAAAAAATTGTTTATAATTTCAGTTCTAATTTTGGTAATCATTAACTATTTTAGGGTTTACAATGATTAGTTTGGAGTCATTTGCTTTAATAGGATAGCAAGATTAAAAATTTTGGTTATAATTTCACATTAAAATGGAGGTCTGATTTTGGTGATCGTTTATTTTGGGTTAATAATGATTATTTTGGTGTTATTTGTTTTAAAAGGATAAACAATGGTACAAATTTGGTAATCATTTCACATTAAATAGGGGTTCAAAATTTGGTGATCGTTCATTATTTTTGGTGGTAAAAACGAATTTTTTGGTGTTAAATTTTACTAAATCTGGTGATCTGTTAAATACATGCCTCGTCTATTTACGGAACACTTCGGATCGTTTCGCTCGGCCGGTCGGTAGCGTTCGCATTTAAGTTGTTGCAAATTTCATTTACATTCATACGATTACGGATTTTTGCACCTTCAATCGATATAACACTGTAATGCGTTTGCATAGAGCTTACAATGTTTTTATTATTTTACCTATAAGGATGCGGATGCGGCCAAATGATAATTCGCTTGCGAGTTTAAATTTAAAAAGCAAAAATATTTACTGTTTATATAATAATAATAATAAAATAATATCAAGGGTCAGATGCAGAAGGCGGTGATCTTGGACACGGCGCGGATAGTCCGCCGGTTCCTCTCTCTTCCACCGGCAGCTTGGTCCTTGCCCCGCTGCTGGCGGCACCCTAAGTTAGGTTTTTTATAATGTGTTTATATGTATTTTGTATTGTTTTGTAAGTGTTTTTATATTTTACTTTTATATTCATGAACCTGAGAAAAAAAACAGTGCGTGGAGTCCCTCCGCACGGAAGAAGTGAAATTTCGTAATGTGGAAATGAAAATAGGAAGGGGTTATAGTAAATTGATTTTTAGTGAACTCACATTGTTTCTTTAAGACAAACTTTATTAGCTTTCTAAACCTCCTTCAGACTTACCTTACCTGTATTGCGTTCGAGTCCGCTTGGTCGGCGCCGTGCGTCCCCTAGTCGATAGAAGGCCAACAAGTCCAACAACTGTGAATAACATATACTCCTGGTATCAAAACCACTATAAAACTGCTAAAACCACAATTTCCATAATTAAATGAAAATGACACATTTTGACCCTTTGTAACTTATGTGTTCCTGGCCTTCCTGGTATCAGAATCACTGAAGCTTCATCTTTAGTGTGGTAGCAGCCGTACCCGGTGACTGTTTGGGACGTAAATGTAAGCGTCCCGGTTCCGGATACCAGAAAGACATAAGTTACAAAAGGTCGAATGTCGAAACAGGCCGGCTACCGCGAAGATCGTAAATTTCGAATTTTCTATCTCCATCCCTTTCTAAGTGAGTTAACAATAGAGTATAAATCAGGTGGGGGGGCATATTAGGAATATCGTTAACGTCATTAAAGATGGAGGATGAGGGCGTAGATTTGAAAGAATGAAAGAAAAATTGCGCAAAGGAGACTTCCGATTATGCAAACTACGTCACCAGATGTCACTATAAAATTGATACAATTTAAAGGCATGAATACAACATTAAAAAGTTTGCATATACCTCGTACATCAAGACCTTTCTTTATTCATAATGTTGTTACGTAGCAACCGTTATTTATATAAACTGTCAGATTTTTTTTATCGTAAACAGATATTATTGATATGAACTTATTATTTTACTAATATCTTTAAAGTGAATAGAGAAGTGAAAATCGGAGCAAACAAGCAAGATGCATAAAACACGAGCAAAATTCAAATATGATAATTAGAAACCCAATAGTTCTAATGTTACATTTTTAACGGTGCTCAAGGCAATGCTGGGAGGCCTAGATATCCTCGAAGGTAAGAAGAAAATACCATCCGGGGTGCTCATTGCAATCAGCGATGAAAAGGCTAGCTATAATAAAGACCTTTAAAATTACCTATTTTAAAATTACCTATTTTAATTTTGTTTAAGTTAAAGGGCTCATAAAAGTGTACATCTGGAGCATTGCACTGTACGGAAGCGAAACGTGGACAATGAGGCAACGTGATAGGAAGAGGCTGGAGGCTTTTGAGATGTGGTGCTGGCGTCGAATGACAAAGATCAGTTGGACTGAAAAAAAAAACCAACGAAGAGGTTTTACGTATAGTAGGAGAAAAGAGGACTTTGTTAAGAACTATAGATAATAGAAGAGGAAAGATGCTTGGGCACCTGATACGACACGACGAATTTATCAAAAACATCATAGAAGGGAAATTTGAAGCAAAGAGGAAGGAGGGAAGACCAAGGAGAGCGTACATGCATCAAATAAAGGAAAAACTCAACGTCGTGTCGTATCAGGCTGTCAAAGAGAAGGCAGAGGACCGCGAAACATGGAAATTGCTCCACCGACAAGAGACTTACTCTTAAGTATATGATGATGAATTTTGTTTACGACAAACTTGTCCGATGACACTGCAAAGATTTGTGCAATTTGATTCCGCTAAGTAAGACGAGATAGAGTGCATCGTGCGTAGACAAAACATACGACCTATGCGTGTAATTCATCAGCTACATGAAGGACCCGAATCACACGACATCAAACATTACATGTGTTTATTTTTAATAATATTTGGAGCAAACTGTGTACGGAGCTACAGAGCGTGGCGTGGCGATATAATTACTCGAAATTCCCCTAATGTGACAATTATTATTCCAAGAAAATGGATTAGTCGGAAGCTGCAAGCGGTGGATTCAACTTACTTGGTACTTACATATGTATATGCTCTTATTAGGTACTATCTTTGTATACCAAATTGAAAGCAATAAAAATACTTACTTTACTATTATGGTTTTGTTATATTCATTCCACTCTTTAAAACCTTTTTTACATAATATTAGGTCTACTTGGGCGGCTTACAAGTAATTTTTTTTTTGTTTGATATCTTTCAATCAATAAAAGATTTTTGTTACAAACAAAAAATGGACTTGTAAACTGGCCAAATATACCTAATATTATGTGGGACGGAAAGTACACGTATGGATGCAAATGTAGTTGTGCACGCAATACTTAGTTTCAGAATAAAATCAAAGATGGCGCTTTCAAATCAGTTTCCATAAAATGCTTCAAGAGGACTCTCTTTACAGTTGGAAAAGCACACGGTGCTTCATGACGCACAATTTGGATTTCGGTCGGGCTTGTCCACGGAGACGGCAGTCCTTTGTCTTAAGCACACTGTCCGATACTACACAGATAGGAAAACACCAGTTTTTGCGTGTTTTCTTGATCTCTCGAAAGCCTTCGATTTGGTGTCCTATAACAGACTTTGGCAAAAACTGTACGAGGAGACGTCATTACCCGGGGAATTGGTGGAACTTTTTAGATTTTGGTACGGCCACCAAACTAATGTCGTAAAGTGGGCGGGTTCGCTATCCGATAAGTACCTATATAGGTTGGAGTGCGGCGTCAGGCAGGGGGGCTTACGTCGCCCAGACTCTTCAGCCTATACGTCAATCGGCTGATCGAGGAGCTCAGCAACACTATGGTCGGATGTTCAATAAATGGAACTTTCGTAAATAACATCAGTTACGCGGACGACATGGTGTTGCTGAGCCCGTCGATCGACGCCGTTAGGACGCTAGTAAGTGTTTATGAGCGGTATGCGGAGGCCCAGGGTCTCAAGTACAATGTCTCTAAAAGTGAGCTGCTAGTCTTCAGAGAAAGAACCGTCCAATTAGACGACCTAATGTTACCTCCAGTGAGACTGAATTTCACTCTACTTAGTCGTAAGAGAATTTAAGTACTTGGGACACTGGGTAACCTCATCGCTAAAAGATGACGTAAATGTGGAAAGGGAGCGTAGGGCGCTGGCAGTAAGAAGTAATATGTTGATTGGCAGGTTCGCAAGATGTACTAGCAACGTTAAAATCACCCTTTTTAAGGCGTACTGTCAGTCATTTTACACTTGCAGCCTATGGATCAACTTTACTCAAAAAACTTACAGCGCCCTACGCGTCCAATATAATAATGCTTTTAGGATGCTGTTGGGGCTGCCGCGCTATTGCAGCGCTATTTATACTGATTATCATACGAGGGCTGTTCCGTAAAAAGTTAGTCAACGGCGTACTATTAATCATGTTCATTTAATTTTAGTGTAGCTTAAAGACAAATTTCATTACAAACTCTTTCGTGTAAATGTCACTGGCCAGTGACATTCAATTATTTTTTTATGAAATCAGAAAAAAAACATGTCTGTCACTTTTTGTTCGCAAAAATGGAGCTATCGCGGGAAGCATTTCGTGCTATGATATATTATGACTATAGACGAGGGTTAACATACAAGGATTGTCATGAAAATTTAAATAGTGTTTTTAGGTCATTATCACCATCTCTTGCTACTGTCAGTTACTGGTTTCGTGAATTTAAGCGTGAGCGGAGCGACGTCAAAGATGAGCCTAGACCGGGCCGACCGCCAACGGCAGTCACTCCAGAAAATGTTATCAAGGTGGAGTGGCTAATCAAGGAATCTCGAAACATTACCCACCGAGAGATTCAGGACGAACTGAAGATTGGATCCCGGGCAGTTTCTACCATTTTGCATGTTCAACCTTCAAGTTCGAAAGGTTTCGTCTCGGTGGATACCACATTTTCTCACACAGGAGCAAAAAGATAGGCGTGTCGATTGGTGCAAATTTATGCTAAAAAAATTCGATAAAGGCGATTCTCAACATGCCGATAACTGGCGGGAGATGGCACAGGATCGAGACGACTGGCGTATACTCGTGTCGGAGGCCAAGACTCATTTTGGGTCGCTGCGCCATTAAGTAGAAGTAGTAGTAGTAGATTCTCAACAAGTGAGCTACATTGTGACATCCGACGAATCTTGGATATATAGCTATGACCCATTTACAAAACAGCAATCAACACAATGGGTCTTTGAAGAAGATGATTTACCTACTAAAGTAGTTCGCGGCCGAAGCGTCAACAAAAAAATGGTTGCTGTTTTTTTTCGACGTAGTGGACCTGTAGCCGTAATTCCACTTGAAGATCATAAAACAGTTACCAGCCAATGGTACAGTGAAGTTTGCTTGCCACAGGCCTTCCAGGAGCTGAACGTCAGTCGTCCAAGTACTGGAACCCGGAGCATAATTTTTCATCAAGACAATGCTCCGGCTCACACTGCTGCCAGAACGATGGATTTTTTAAGCAAATCAGGAGTTCAACTGCTACCACACCCTGCGTACAGCCCTGACCTGGCACCGTGTGATTTTTTCTGTTTCCCACGTTAAAAAAAATCATTACGAGGACGACGATTTTCTACGGCGGATGAAGCAGTGGACGAATTCAGGCGACTTTTTTTTGACCTTCCGCAAGAAGCGTTTTTTTCCTGTTTTGAAAGTTGGTTCAGTCGAATGCATAAGTGTATAAATGTAGCAGGGGAATACTTTGAAAAGTTGTAAATAAAGTTTTATTATATTCCTTATAGTTTTTGTTTAGCTAAAAATTTCCGGAACAGCCCTCGTATTAACACCGCACTCGAGGAGGCATTTTGGGGGCACGTTAGTTAGTAACGTTTGCAAATAAATAAATAAATTTTCGAGCTGTCAGAGTAAGGTATTTGTACTTAGTATTTGTAATGTAACCTGGTATTTAATCATAACAGTAATCTGACATAGGTACGATTTAAACGACAAAGTATTTTTGAGTCGTTTAAGTGTGATTTCGGAATCTGGTAGTCAATATATATGTTAATTAAACCTACACTAAGCAATAAACTTGCAAAACGTTTCATAGATACAAATTTAATATGGGCGATAAGTTTTAACCATCTCGTCGGCTACTTCGTACTTCGTACCGATGGCAGTGCTTATTCACTTTGCAGCAGCAGGCTTGGTAATTGAAGCGGTGCCGGCACTTAGTCACAGATTATATAATAGTTCTTACGAACAGATACTTCTCTCAAATAAAACGCAAATACCTACCGTTTTGATACCTACACAAAAATACAATGGAGTGACCTTCAGCGCGCCGCTCCCCGCACCGCGCGCGCCGACACAACGCTAGGGTTGCCGAAGCTTCTTTCAAATACTTAGGTATCGTAGGTATCTAACTATAAATGTGTCATAAAAACATTACCTACATCTTTAAAACAATTTAATAGTACCTACGTAGCTTGTAACTATCGTAAAAATAATAACAGTAGGTGTAAGTACCTATATTGAGAATGTGTACTTACTTTTCCTCATTTGTCGGAAGAGTAAAGAAACGATAATTTATTATTTGTTTTGGTATTCCTACATCCACACACTACAAGCTGACCTATTTTTTCGTTGCGAAGACATTTCTTTCGTATGATCTCTGGCGTATTCGAGCGCGCGGTGACGTGCGTGCGTTAGCGCGTGTGGCAACCAACTGGCTTGGTACCGTGAAGGGGACGCGATTCGTAGGTATAAATCCGAGCTCGCGCGGAGAGTTCCATAGGTCTGAGTCTGAATTAGTTATTGCGTTCAGTACGTCTTAAGGGGCCCACTAATGGGGGGTCTTAGAGGGCCACACAGTTGTCCGGAACTGTCAAATTTCAGTTCTAACTGACAGGCTGATATCGTCCGGCGGACTGATAATCAGTGGGCCCCTTTAGACTACGGGAAGATGCCATATATCGAAGATTACGATTAGTATTTTTTTAATACAAATAATTAGATTTATTACCTAGGTACCTACCTTATTGTTTACAGTACATATGCACAAAAATGCCAAAGCGTCTTTATCTCGTTATTTTTTGTAGTGTTTTTACTTTAGTTGTTGCATAGAGTAACTTATACTAGAGCGGTACTGTCATAGTAAATTTTGTAATCCCAGTAAATTCACTGCCATTTGTCGACACACTTTAAAACTAAAAATAAATATTTATAAAAATACGATAAAATGTATTAAAATATGGATAAATGATTTTTTTTATTTGCATTAATTATTTTTATGATTTTGACCCATGTTCTTTCACTGATATGCGTTAAAATTGTCAGATAATAAACGAAAACGTCAACGACTATACGACAGTAGGCCAAAGCTAGTAGCGCCCTCTGAACGAGAATCAAATTTTCTTGATTTTCGAGGCACGTTTTTTCCTTAGACTGTATCCATCTATTACGGAGTTATATCTATATTTGGTTGTTGTTACTTTTTGTTATATTTTTATTGACTATTTCTATATGTACACTTATAGTAGCATCTAAATAACTCGAAACTGGAGAAGACGTAATCCTCGTTAACACGAAATAACATACTTTTCCCTTCCTGAAGGGAAGCCGAAAACATTCATAACTCGATTTAACCTCTTTAAGACGAAGTACTCAACGATTCCCTTCAGGGTTTTCCGCCTTCAGGAACAAAATGTTGAATTCTCATAATGTTGGATTCTCGAAATGCTTAAAATGTTGAATCTCAAAATGTCGAATTCTCAAAATGTCGAATTCTCAAAATGTTGAAAAGTAAAGCTTAATGTTGAATTCTCACAATGTTAAATTCTCGAAATGTTGGATTTTTAAAAATGTTGAATCTCAAAATGTTAAGAATTAAATTTATCAAATTTATTAGAATTCAACATTTTGAGATTCATCATTTTGAGAATCCAACATTTCGAGAATCCATCATTATGAGAATTCAACATTATGTTCCTGAAGGCGATAAAGTCGTAATATGAATATATTTTCCGCAAAAAAATACAGGGTGTCCGGTAATTAATGGACAACCTTCTTATCACCGACTGGGCCCACCTTAGGCTGATCCAGGAAATGGATTTTTAGATCTAGTATAGGTTTCGTGGTTTTCGAGATAATCGAACTTTTCTTTCTTTTTTACTAGCCAGCACCCTTCTTCACTTTAATGACATTCACTTAAATATGTTAATAGCATGTGTTGTACAATTCTAGAATAAGTATTAGGTAAACTAATTTTTAGAAAATTGCTCACACACACTGGTCACTGGTCTCTGTACATTATTTTATTATCAGACAGAGGCCAGCTTAAGGTACACTGTCGGTGGTTAGAAGGTTGTCCGTTAATTTTAATATTTACTATTAACATTAAGAGGCCGTAGTCGATTTTGGAGCAAAAATGTAAAATTGATAGATTTAGTCGTTGAAATTATACACGTTTTGTTACGTAATATCTAAATAACAAGTATTGATTTCTATTAGCACGTCTTCTCAGCTTGCCTTTTAATAATGAGGTCGCGAGCGTGCGTCACCGGTAATGCATGAAAAGAAGGGACAATTTTTAAAAAATCATGGTGGTAAATTATACAAATTGATGTATAAGAATAGTTTAAGCAAATGTTGTAGATTGTTTAAGTATCAAAATTACTTTGAAATTAAGTCGATTTTCAGAGAAATTGTCACTAGTTTTGAAGTAATTTCTGGAGAAAATTGATTTAGTCTAACTTTCATTTACACTACTTCAAAGTCAGAATAATAAAAATGTAGTCTGATAAACGTCAAGTACAGGATATGTGTAATACAAAATTACAATGTTTAGCAGTCCAAACATTACGAAATTTACAAAAGAGCGACAAAATCAGTGCTTTACGCACGTTTACCTAAACGTCCATCAGAAAAGCAAACATTTCTAATTTAGTGAGTCTGTTTTCAAAAAATTGATCTGATAAAAGGTGAGATAAGAAGACGTGCTAATAGAAACCAGTACTTGTTATTTCAATTAGGTAACAAAAGGTGTAAAATTTCACGGACTAAATCTATCAATTTTACATTTTTGCGACTAAAATCGACACCGGCCTCATAAACATGGGCCTGTCTGGTGGCAAGAGGAGTAACGCAAAACATTTGATGTTGATTAGAAAGGAACACTGCTAGGTATAGGTGTTGTTGGCCGAGGATAGCGTAGCGTGGCGTTGCAATTAGCAAAGCACTCGACGCGTCGCTTCCCACAAACCATAGCGTAGAGTCCACTCGTGTGTCGCCGCGCAAATTAAAACGCAGCTCTTCACTTAGTCGAACGCGAACGAATCTGATAACCTGCATGATTTTCTATTTTTTTTTTTTACTTTCTAACGTTTTACCATTTAATAAATGTTTGTAGAGAAGGCTTATTAGGATGGAGCTCGAAGGTGAACTCCCGCGGGCGCTCCTTTTTGTAATTGAGTGCGCCCGCGGGCCAATAATTGTTCCTGCCCGCGAGCAGTCTGCAGCAGCGCGTAAATCATGCCCGTTACTCTCCATTAACTCATAATACGAATTGACTTGCAAAGATTTTTTTGTACATAGGCCTCCTGCGTTATTTGTTCGCTGAGCCAGAAGGCGAAAAATCTCCTTATATGATCATGATTTTCTAAGAGGCGTTGATGTTCGTAGACGTGGAAAAAATAAGATTAGGTATGGAAGGTTGGAAGGGTTGGTATGGAAGGGGGGTTTGAAGGTTCCATTTTTCCGTTTTTTCGATTATATCTCGGAAACTATGCGTCTGAGCGACATGGCCACTGGTACAAAATGAAAAGTGATTTAATTTGTTGCAAGTTTTATTCAGTCAAGTTTTTCGATATCTTGTATAGTTTTTGAGATATCCACTTTTGAAGGTTTATTTAGAGCTCTCATTTTTATCTTGATTATCTACATCAGTGAAGCTGCTAGGCCGGGTTTGGTATCGTTTTCGTACAAATCGGGGATGCTGAACTCATTTATGTTATCAAAATTATTCCTAAGTAAAAATATATTTTTTTTAACCCACACAAACCGTTAAACGGATTTCGTTGAACTTTGGTATAGAGATAGTTTGAGTCCCGGGTAGACATGTACGCCGATGGCAAAATCATCGGAGCACAATAGCAGCAGTAAGCAGTATTTCTTCCTGATTTGTGCAGATTCGGGACCGCGCCCCGCGCCCGCGAATCTGCACCAATGAGAAAGAAATACTGGTACTGCACCGATACCGCGCTGCCAAGTGGGGAAGCGGGCTAAGTGTCATATGATTAGTCCCCCATAAATCCCATTACGCAAAAACAGCTGTTTTTGTACATTTCTGTCGCTATGACCTACCCACATTTTCAGTTATTTTTTTTTTCGGAGAGGGTGACCTTAACTTTTCTAATGTTTGCCAATGCTCATATCGTCAAGATATTTTTAGACATTTTTACTGCCACATTTGAACAATCTCATGACCTCTCTGTAAGATTTAGTGACTCAGCGGGCTGTCATTTTATTCAATCGATCTCTCCCAGGAAACTGACTAATGCTGGAATGTTTACCTGAACCAGACTTTCTAGCGGTAGTTTTTTTTTTTAAATAAAAAGCATGTACAAATATTATAAACTTACCTTCACCTCTAACCCGCTTCCTCAAAATGTTCCACTATCTTCGCTTTCGGCCATAGGGAAAATAGTACTGGAGAAATTACATACTGTTTCGCGATGGTGTTCTTCTAGATCAGGGGTCGGCAACAGGCGGCCCGCAAACCTCTCACTTGCGGCCCGCAAGCCTCCTGGGCTATTTTGTATATAATTTTGACAAACGACAATACCTGATAAAGTCATAAATATTAACAAAGTGCGGCCCGCGTCAATTTCGTGAACTACTAGTAGTAGTAGTAGTAAATCACTTTATTGTACAAAACAAAAATTGTTAACATGAAATTCATATAAATTTAGGTATATAGGCGAGCTTATCCCTATAAGGGATCTCTTCCAGCTAACCTTAGAGTAAATGAGTGGAAAATTCGAATTAGATAGATAGACAAACTTACCGAACGTACAATAATATTTAAAAAGGAAAACTACAATATTAACGTCTACGAATAACTAAAATACATCAATAGCATTATACAATAAAATAAATATGTACTACTAGCATTCATAAATATATAGTACTAAATAAATATTATATATATCAAAGATAGATATAACTCCGTAATAGATGGATACAGTGTAAGGAAAAAACGTGCCTCGAAAATCACGAAAATTTGATTCTCGATCAGATGGCGCCACTAGTTTTGGCTTACTCTCGTATAGAGGGCGTTGACTGTTTCGTTTGTTAATTATAATTTTAACGCATACCAGTGAAAGAACGTGGGTCAAAATTATATAAAAATAATTAATGCAAATAAAAAAAACATTTATCCATATTTAAATACATTTTATCGTATTTTTATAAATATTTATTTTTAGTTTTAAAGTGTGTCGACAGATGGCAGTGAATTTACTGGGGTTACAAAATTTACTATGACAGACGCTCTAGTATATGCTACTCTATGTATATATATGAGTACTCAACCAAATCACACTTCGTGGGAAAGCCAAAGCTTTTCCAGATTAACTTTGAGTGATGCTACAGACCGGGAATAGCAAGCGTAAGATTAGCACTAGAACGTAAGCGGTGATCACTTCCTTCAGCCAGATAGTTAAATCTCTCGGTTAGGTAAGATGGGGAACAGGGGTTGAAGAGTATGTTGAAAAGCAACGACAGAACATGCACATTCCTGCGCTGGCGGATCGGTAACCACCCGAGCTGCTTACGAAAATTAGAAATGTGGTCGTATTTACGGAGGCCATACACATACCTGATACAGACATTTTGTAAGCGCTCAAGTTTATTCAGCAATTCCTCATTAAGAACTACTACTATGTGGCCCTTGGCTGCTAAAAGGTTGCCGACCCCTTTTCTAGATTGACCACAATTTCAAGAGAAAGAATCCAATGCCCATAAAATTTACCGGATTAATTGACAGATATATAGACTTTAAATTAGCAGTTGGATATAATTTCAGTTTAATTTTTTGTTAACTTTTTTTATGTTAAAAACTTTGTCCAGATTTCACTCCGCATAGGTACGTTATTTATTTACATCTTTATAAACAAAGATATGGCCTAGCCTAGATGGTGAAGTGAAGGCTAGCACCAGAAAAAACCCATTAGGTATCTCGAAAACCACGACTCTTTTACTAGACCTATAATTGCATTTTCTGAACCAGCCTAAGGTGTGTCGATGGTTAGAAGATTATCCATTAATAACTGGACACCCAGTATAATAAAAACCGGTCAAGTTGGAGTGGACACACATTGCAAAAAAAATATGTACGAAAGGTTTATTAAGTTCTACTCGCACTTGACCATTTTTATTGTGTTTGTGTATTTTCAATCTTTTGCGGTTGCCTAATTAAGTGTTTGGTTACCAATATACAATAATAATAATAATAATAATCAGGTTCTTGAACCCACCATCACCGTGTCGGAGCAACGATTATCGGATCAGGTGCGCGTCGTTCAGCGGCTAAAGCGTTTGGATGATGCGACACTTGATCGGCTTCGCCTGGAGGCTCTCTCTGCTCGCGCAGCCTCCGCCTCGGTGCGAGATCTGCCCGCCACGTCGCCGGATCCGGTGCCCGCACCCGACCTGGCACCGGGGGCGCCGCGGGTTGATTTTAGTACTGACGAGGGGGATTTTGCGAGTCAGAGCGTGAGTACATCTGCCAATGAGCAACTGAGGAGGACTTTGGAAGAGACGATTACGCAGTATCGCGCCACAACCAACTCTAGGCCACGATTACCACGTCTGCCTATAAATAGACGCAATCTAGCGCTAGTGGGAGCCCTAAACGCTTTACTAGAGCCACATTTACGGACTAGTAAAGATTTAGATGATACGCACTCGATCATGTACTGCGGAGCCATCGCGGCGTGCCGTGTTGCTCGAGTCAAGTTTCCGGACGCTGAACGTGCACCTAGGACCGCCGGAGGTGTCCCTGCATGGCAAGCGCGGATCGAGCGACGTATCAGCTCGTTTAGGACTCTCATTGCAAAGCTGATCTGCTTTAGGGGGGCAACAACCGCCCCCGAGTAATGCGCTTTGTGAACCAGGCGTTCGCGGGGACGGATGTCAGGCCCCGCGACTACATGGCCAATGTCACAGAGCGCATCGACTTTCTAAAGCAGAAAGTCTATGCATGGGCAAACCGTATTCGCCGCTACAGAAAGCGTGTGGATCGATTCCAGCAGAATCGTCTTTTTCAAAGTGACCAAAGGAAGGTGTACCGAAGGTGGGAGGAAGCCGACTCTCGTGTGTCCGACGTGCGGCTACCGGATGCTACTGCCATGACTGATTTCTGGCGTAGCATCTGGTCAGTGCCTGTGGAACACACGGAGGGCGGTTGGATAGACGTTGTCGAACGTGAGTGCGAGAACATCGAACCTATGGGGGCTATCACCATCAGCCCCGATGACGTAAGTTGTGCCATTCGTACGACCCAGAACTGGAAAAGTCCTGGACCGGACGGATTGCACAACTTCTGGCTAAAATGGTTTCGATGCTCGCACGCACGGTTGGCAACGCAGTTCCAACAAGCCCTAGAGCTCGGTTCCCTCCCACCTTCCCTAACAACTGGTGTAACCTTCCTGCTCTACAAGTCCGGTAGTACCACAGAAGCAAAGAACTACAGACCCATCACGTGCTTGCCTACACTTTACAAGCTCCTTCCATCCATTTTGAGAGCAAAAATTAACGCGCACATTGTCGCTAACAACATTTTGGCCTCCGCTCAAAATGGATGTAGGGTTGGGTCCCGTGGTACTAAAGAGCTCCTCCTCATAGACATGACCATATGCCAGCAAGTTCGGCGGAACAGGGGGGCCCTCTCGGCCGCCTGGATTGACTATAAGAAGGCCTATGATTCGGTGCCTCACTCATGGCTGAGAAGGGTATTGGAGCTGTATAAACTTGATGCAGCTTTAATATCCTTCCTAAGTGCGTGTATGAGGCAGTGGATCACAGTCCTTCGTCAACCAGGAGGTGGAGATGACCGCCCTGGCCCGCAGGACTCTATAAGGATCGAGCGAGGAATATTTCAGGGTGACAGTCTGAGTCCCCTGTGGTTCTGCCTAGCTCTGAATCCCCTCAGCACCCTGCTGAAGGATTCAGGGTTAGGTTGCCAGCTTCGGAGAGAGGGTGAAGTCATTTCTCACCTTCTGTACATGGATGACCTCAAGCTATTTGCGCCAAATAACCAAGACTTGATGGTGCTATTAAAAACCACAGAAGTTTTCAGTACCGCCATCAGAATGGAGTTTGGTGTCGATAAGTGTGCGGTTATGCATGTACAGCTGGGGGAGGTTGTAAATTCAACAAATTTACAACTTTCTGAGACAATGTCTTTCAGATCTATCTCTGAATCAGAAACCTATAAATACCTTGGTATGTCACAGTCGTTGGGTATTGAGGGCGAGGGTATTAGACGGTCGGTGAAGGAGCGCTTTTTCAGTCGGCTCACAAAAGTCCTTAACAGTCTTTTGTCAGGAGGCAATAAAGTGCGCGCCTTCAACGCCTGGGTAATGCCCATACTCATATACTCCTTTGGCATACTAAGGTGGACTCAGACCGAGCTGGACGCCCTGGATCGGAGGGTCCGTCTACTACTCACCACACACCGTATGCTACACCCACGCTCGTCAGTTATGAGATTGTACATCTCACGGAAGTGTGGAGGTCGAGGCTTCCTTAACGCCAAAGATCTCCACAACCGCGAGGTGTGCAATCTCAGGAATTATTTCCTTAACAACGAGTGTGGGATGCATCGTGATGTGGTGGCAGTGGACAGGCACTTCACGCCGCTCTCCTTGGCAAACGAGAACTGGCACAAACCTGTGGTACAAAGTGCTGCGGGCCGCAAGGCGGTATGGGAGAGTAAGGTGCTACACGGGCGGTTCTACAAGGCCCTCATGGGACCCGATGTAGACCTGCTCGCGTCGGTGAACTGGTTACGATTCGGGGACCTCTTCGGAGAAACCGAGGGTTTTGCCTGTGCAATTGCGGACGAAGTTATGATGACGAACAACTATCGGAAATATATCCTGAAGGACGGTACGGTCGACATTTGTCGGGCATGCCGCCGTCCCGGAGAGTCACTCAGGCATATCATTTCCGGTTGTTCTCATCTTGCTAACGGCGAGTACTTGCACAGACATAATATCGTAGCCAGGATTATTCACCAGCAGCTTGCTCTTCTATACGGCCTTGTGGACTGCGAAGTACCGTACTACAAGTATTTACCTGTGCCAGTTCTCGAGAATGGTCGTGCCACGCTCTATTGGGATCGATCTATTATCACTGACAGGACTATTGTAGCCAATAAGCCTGACATTGTGATAATAGATCGATCGCAGCGCCGGGCCGTGCTCGTTGACATCACCATCCCCCATGATGAGAATCTCGTGAAAGCCGAGAAGGACAAGTCCAGTAAGTACCTAGACTTGGCTCACGAGATAACCGCCATGTGGGATGTTGATTCGACGATCATTGTCCCGATAGTCGTTTCAGCGAACGGTCTCATAGCGAAGAGTCTCGACCAACACCTTGAGAGACTCTCGCTAGGTGGTTGGATCAAGGGTCAGATGCAGAAGGCGGTGATCTTGGACACGGCGCGGATAGTCCGCCGGTTCCTCTCTCTGCGGCCCTGACCACCGGCAGCTTGGGCCCTGCCCCGCTGCTGGCGGCACCCTAGGTTAGGTTTTTTTATAATTTGTTTATATGTATTTTGTATTGTTTTGTGTTTTTATATTTTACTTTTATATGCATATTATAAAAAACCTAACGTAAGAAAAATAATAAATAAAGAGAATAATAATAATAGGAACATGAGATATTAAAGAAAACAACGCCGTTCCATAAATTTATAGTATGTTTATTTCTTGTAAATTGTTCATGAAATGTTCCTAAGTTTCTTAACTGGTTGTAGCCGGTTTACGTATTGGGCCTGCTTGGTACCGTTTGGTAACCAATTTTCGTAACTGCCTACGAAATGGGAATCCCAGATTCCCGGTTTGTAGTACGTATTGGGCCTGCGTGGCAATAAAAAACCCCCATTTTGTATCCAGTTACAACACGGGATTTTTCTCATTTTGAAGGTGATTACCAACGGTGGTTAAAAATTTGTAATGGAAAAGTCCCATTTTGTAACCAGGTACAAGTGTTACAACACGGTTTTTTTTTCGGTTATTAGCCGTGGTTACAAATCGGTAATAGAAAAATCTCACTATGAACTCGGTTACCGATTGATAATTTTTTCCCGTTTCGAACCTGGTTACCAATTTTAAGTTACCGTACGCTACTAAAGGGAATTTTTTATTTACTCTTCCATTTTTTTGGAATCTTTCCGTATCTTGCATATCTGTATTGTTACCTATTATTGGTGGTTTCAGTATGGTGAGAACATTGCTTATTCTTGTTCAACTTATCACGTCAAGGGTAACATACCACTTCTCACAACTATGCTGCCGATGTTGAACAGACATGCGATGTTTTTAAACAAACTTTATCTTCCTATAAAAACAGAAAGGAGTGCGATAAAACGATCGCGTGACTTTAACTCGCATTGTAGCGTCGGCGAATGCCTTGATTAGGCGAGACGTTGTCGTACTACTTATAACTACCTACTTGTTTTTCTTCATCTAGAACACCAACCTTAGTTTTTGCGGGTAATAAATACACGGTTGGAGTAAAACTGTAAAAAACCGTGCGTGTTCCAATAATGCATACTAGCTGTGCCCGCGGCTTCGCCTGCGTGGAACTCGGTGTGTCAGTAAGCGGCAAATTCACCCCTAATTTATCTCCCTCTCCCCTGGAGGCGGAACTTGAAGTAAAGTTGACAGATTGATACGCTAGAGGACTGTAGTCCAGATAAAATGTTTTATAATTAGGTACCACTAAATAAAACTACACTCCAAAATCAATATTTTTTTGCCCTTATTCAAATTTTTGACGTGATTTAAACGACATCATGTATATCGAACGATACAGTACCATTTTTGTATTTTTATCTACACACATATCATAAACCCTCTATGATGCCTTCAAAATCCGTAAATAATGGCCAACATTAAGATAAACTGTTTTGTTACAGCAAATTTTTTATTTGTGAAAATGTTATTATTGCTAAATAATAACATCGATTTCGATAATATAATTTTATTCAAATTTCGAACGTCTCTGAAAAACAAAGAAATTTGATTTGACCTCTATTCTACCTAGTCGGCTCATAAGTTCTGTCATATACATAGTATCAAATAAAATCAAAAGTTTAAGTTTATTCCGTATAATTTGTACAGCGTTTGAAAGCTTATAAACTAGAGAATCTAAATGTATAACATTTATTCAAAATGACCGCCATAATTATCTACACAGGCTTGAAGTCTTCGTGGCCAGTCGTCAATGGATTCACGCACCACTTTCATGTCGATATTGGCCACTGCCGTAGCAAGAGATTTTTTCAGCGAGTCTAGATTTGCATGAGGTTTTGAGCACACCTTTTCCTCTAAATACTGCCATATTTTATAGTCTAAAGGATTAAGATCTGGGCTAGAGGAGGGCCAATCTTCATGCCGTATAAAGTCGATTTTATTGGAGGCGAGCCAGGCTTGTGTAGACTTTGCCTTATGGGCTGGAGCAGAGTCCTGCTGGAAAACCCAATGCTGGTTTAGAAACATCGTATGGGATAGTGGTTTCACAATATTAGTCAACACCGTGTCTTGGTACACTTTGGCACTAGTTTTTACTCCTTTCTCACAAAAATGCATACTAGTGACGCCCGCATAAGAAACTCCCAGCCAAACCATCACAGATGAAGGGTGATGACCTCTTTGAATACGGGGAATGCTATTAGACGCTTCTTTACTATTGCGAGCGTACACTCTATCATTTTGTTTATTACAGTTTTCTTCTATGTCAAAAATTTTCTCGTCCGAAAACAGTATACAACGGTGCTTATTTTTAGCGTACTTCTTCAATAAAGCTTTAGATCTTTTAAGCCTTAAAGCTTTAAGCCGACCATTGAGAAGATGGCCAGTTTTTCGTTTATAAGCACGAAGTCTCAGGTCTTGATTAAGCACTCTTTTCACCGTGTTTTTGCTCAAACCCATCTGGAGGGCTATAACTTTTTGTTTCCTAGCGGGATTTCTGGCAATGCGTGCCCTAATTGCTTGTACAACCGCTGGAGTCCTAGCTGTACGCGGACGACCGCTTCTTTTCTTGTCATTTAAACTAGAGACCTCACTGTATCTTTCTATGGTACGATACACAAATCTTAGAGAGAATTTTAAATTTTCAAGTAGCTTAAAAATTTTAGTCGGCGAGTGACCACAACGATATAGTGCAATTATTGCGGTACGGCTATCTTTAAGCGTCCACTCCATGTTGAAGAAAACAGAAAATTGCAAAATTATACTACTCAAATATTTAATAAAGGTTCGAAATTCAAATGCAGAACGGTTTTTGTTTTAGGAGTTCCAAATTTAAATTTTAAAGGCCAGTGACAGAACTTATGAGCCGACTAGGTAATATCAGTCGAGATGACGTTTTATTCGAAATGAAATGTCAATTGCATACAAATTTGACAAATCTCGCTTGTGAGTTGGTATCGAACGATATGGCAATCGACCCCCACTAGTTTGTCTGAATAAAAAAAATACTACAGATGCGTGACAAGTGTGAAAAAAGTTTTTTTTGCCGCCATTTGACGTGCAGTTTATTTTTTAATTAGTTTGTAAGTGAAAAATAATTTGTTTTGTTGTTTTTAAAGTAACTCTAGCAAAAGTTTTGTGTAAAATGTGCGATAAAGATATTTCGGAGGCGCCACCTCATATCCGCGAATTCCGCCAGAAAACAACTGTGCCCCAATGTCGGCTGTAATATGAGGTTAGTGAATATATCATAGAAAGTTTATAATATGTGTGTTGATAAAGCAGTGTATGTAACTGTACATAATTAGGCATTAAAACACTCGTGTGATTCTTTTATGAAACTCACTACGTTCGTTTCATAAACCCACACTCGAGTTTTAATGTAGCAGTCAGCCTTTCATTATGTAGCAGTCACATAAACTACTATTACGTCCTTGACTGTACCTATCCAAATCATGTCCATGGCAAATATTATCCAAATCGATTCTCCAGTCAAATCAGTAAGCATGACGCCGGCGGCGCGCAGCGTCTGCCCCTACGACTTGTGGATGGTCATGGCGAAGCAGACGCTCACGGGGACCTGTAGGCGCTTGAAGCGGAACGGGAAGTTGCTCGGGATGAGGGGGATGCTCGGGATAAACACGGCTTCTCCGGCGCCACACTCTGTCAGGATCTGCGCCTACATATGCGTACGATGTCTTTGGGATCACAATCGAGACTCGCGCTGGGGTGCCGTTTCATCCGAAAGCGAAGCGACCTGCCTGGCTAGAGCGGCACTGAGTCTCTTACCGTGGTCTTTCTCAGACTCCTGAGACCGTGCCCCTTGTAGCCTCAATGCGTTGCGAGACATTCGCGAAAGATTCGATTTTTTTCGGAAAGGCATGGTAACGCGTATAAGTCCCAATTCTTTTGACATTTACTCCGCAAACTACATAGAAGAATGTTTTTTTTTTTTTAATGTACCCACCTTCGTGGCCATTATTAAGAGGAAAGGGTACGGCCGCTCCTCCATACAAACGCAGTCTACATTTTCCTCTATCATTATGAAAATATTTTTAGATACATAAATTGATGTATATTTACCATAGCTAAACGCTACGTTTTCTACGGTTGACTTTTTTAGATTTTTTGATTATTGTAAAAATTTGGAGCGATAAACCGATTTCTTGCAATTTTTTTAATGTTTTAACTTTTATAATAAGTAATTAAAAATTCCAAAAACACAAACGTACACGGTACATAGCTGTGGTTGATACACAACTAATTGTGACAAAATATTTTGAATAATGTTAAGAGGCCTTATTCAACAAACGAGCGTATTTTGCAAAATGCGTCCTTTTTCATTCAACATTACGACGCAAGTTATTTAGGTACGAGGTATTTAGGTACGAGGCAAGTTATTTAGGTATTACCTACTAAATAATTGTCTAGGGCTAAAGCAAACTGTCGTCGATCGATCGATAGATTTATCATAATCAACGATGTCAAGTGTATACGATGATCGATTGTTTTGTCGTTCAGGGTTCAAAAAATACTAGAATACTTTGTACAGATCGATTAGTCGATGCTCGATCTCTCGACCGATGCTGGATTTGCAGCCCGAAAATTAAAAAAAAAAATTATTCATGGATTGTAGGTACAGTTTTTAGGGTTCCGTACCCAAAGGGTAAAAACGGGACCCTATTACTAAGACTTCGCTGTCTCTCTGTCTGTCTGTCTGTCCGTCTTTCACCAGGCTGTATCTCACGACCCGTGATAGCTAGACAGTTAACATTGTCACAGATAATGTATTTGTATTTGTTATTTCTGTTGCCGCTATAACAACAAATACTAAAAATTTAATAAATATTTAAGGGGGGCTTTCATACAACAAACGTGATTTTTTTGGCGTTTTTTGCGTAATGGTACGGAACCCTTCGTGCGCGAGTCCGACCCGCACTTGGCCGGTTTTTTTTTGTATACTTAAATTCAAATCGCTATAACATAAGGAATCAATGGTACCATAATAGTAGTTCATTCTATAATTCGTTTTTGTGATAACGAGCTTTAAACAATGACATAACGAAATCACTCTATACCAATTACCTTGTAAATTTAGATTAGGCTAAAGAAACGTGTTAAAATCTTAATATATCAACAATCGAAGAATTTATGTGTTGCCAAAATGTTGTGAAGACGGTAATGAATGGAATGAAAGCCAGAAAGCAGAAAAATACAAGATGTAAATTACAAAAAAGGAAACTTGGAACATACAGCGTTCTTATATGAAAATAACATGAATAGATTAGGTTGCCTGTTTTTCCGGTGACTATTATGAGGTTGCCGTGTTTAAACAGGTGAGTTAAAATCGATAATTGCACCCATCTGTCTGACGCTTGAAATATATATCAAAATAATGGTAATTTTATTGCGAATACAATGGTATAGGGTTGCCTGCAAAAATCCGGTCACTAATAAGGGTTGCCAGGCTTTTAAAGAAAATAAGAAGGAAAGACTTTTAGTGATAACTCAAAAACGGCTTAACTGATCACGATTATTTTAACTATTTTCGAATGTGTTTATTAATCACTATTTTTGTGATTTTTTTCATAATTTTTGGATCAATGGTTCAAAAGTTAGAAGGAAAAACCCTTTTTTTTATTTCTAAATTATTATTTCCGAAAAGATTCACTTTATCAAAAAATGTTGTTCAAAGACCCCTATTTATTTTGAAAGACTTACCCAACTACATCCCACACCATAGGGTTGAAACGATAAGTCACACACATTTTGTTTCTTTCAAAGCGATTATTTCCGACAATATTCACTTTATCAAAAAAATGATTTTTTATAACCCATATTTATTTTAAAAGACCTATCCAACGACATCCCGAATCATAGGGTTGAAACGAAAAAAAAAAAATTCATCCCCACTTCTCGACCATGGCCTAACTTTTAAACCATGGGTCCAAAAAATATGAAAAAAATCGTGAAAGTAAAGCTTATTAAAGACTTTTAAGGAAAACTATAGCAAACCTGATCGGTTAAGCCATTTTTGAGTTGTTGCAAAAAGTATATTTTGCCGGGCGGGTAACTACGGAAGTACGAAACCATACACTGAGCATGACCCGACATGCTCTTGGCCCGTTCATTTTTATTTTTGATCAGCAGGTGACTTATATTGCTTATTCTATACTAAAAATTGTAACTACGGAAGTACGAAACCATACACTGAGCATGACCCGACATGCTCTTGGCCCGTTCATTTTTATTTTTGATCAGCAGGTGACTTATATTGCTTATTCTATACTAAAAATTTCAGTTATGATGAACAACTACGAAGAAACAACGTTTTCTTATGTCGTCTATTTTTCATCTCTTTGGTAACTTTTCAACTCTTTAGAAACTTTTGTTCGAAGTAATTATAATGCTATTCTACAGATATTCGAGATACGAGCAAAAATCTGAAAAAATATACCTTCAACCCCCCCCCCCCCCCTACACCCTTAGCTCACCCCCCACCCCCGAGGACTTTTAGTATGTTCATCTGGACACCACAAGGTACAACTGTACCAATTTTCAAAACCACGAATTGACCCGACATGCTCTTGGCCCGTTCATTTTTATTTTTGATCAGCAGGTGACTTATATTGCTTATTCTATACTAAAAATTGTAACTACGGAAGTACGAAACCATACACTGAGCATGACCCGACATGCTCTTGGCCCGTTCATTTTTATTTTTGATCAGCAGGTGACTTATATTGCTTATTCTATACTAAAAATTTCAGTTATGATGAACAACTACGAAGAAACAACGTTTTCTTATGTCGTCTATTTTTCATCTCTTTGGTAACTTTTCAACTCTTTAGAAACTTTTGTTCGAAGTAATTATAATGCTATTCTACAGATATTCGAGATACGAGCAAAAATCTGAAAAAATATACCTTCAAACCCCCCCCCCCCTACACCCTTAGCTCACCCCCCACCCCCGAAGACTTTTAGTATGTTCATCTGGACACCACAAGGTACAACTGTACCAATTTTCAAAACCACGAATTGTTTCCGCAGATTTCTTTAATTTTCTTGGGTTATAAATCGGTTCAGCGCTTTAAGGGGCCCACTGACTATCAGTCCGCCGGACGATATCGGCCTGTCAGTTAGAACAAAAATTTGACAGTTCCCAACAACTGACAGGCCGATATCGTCCGGCGAACTGATAGTCAGTGGGCTCCTTTAAGTGTGGAGAGGAGATTGAAAAAAAGTTATTTCTTTAAAGGTTATATGTTTTTACTTTGGAATGGTGTCAATGTGATACCATAAATGAATTTGGCACTACCGATTTATACGAAAACGATACCAAACATGGCCTAGTAGCTTCAATGATGTAGATATCAAGATAAAATTTAGAGCCCCATATAAACTTTCAATAAGAGAATATCTCGAAATTCGAATATATTAGATCGAAAATTCAAGATATCGAAAAATTTGACTGAATTAAACTTGTAACAAATTTACTCAGCTCACGTCTTGTTAAGGTAGTCATGTCGCTAAGACGCACAGTTTCCAAGATATAAGTAAAAAACCGAAAATTTTATTAAAATTTTAGTATGCTAGACAAAGTGGTACCAGTAGTTAGCTGGCACTATGAGCTTATCGGCGTGACGTCAGTCCAGGGGCGGTGCCGACGTAGAGGCATGTAGATTGCGAAATTGATTGCATGTTATCTGATGCGGCACGGGTTCTTCGCTAGCTTTTAATACGGGCGTTCGCCACACAGCACGCGATCCTTTTGACAGAAGATCGCTTATGCGCTCCCGCTCCCCTTCGGCTGACTTTGGTAATTATCGCTTAGGCCGTGTGGCCCGTGTGCAGCGGCGACGTCTCCGGCTCCTAGATACAAACCTCTTACCCTTATTTGCCAGGTATAATTAAACGTCCATACGTATATTCCCAATGCAATAATATGCATCAATGTGTACATTTAGTTTTTCTTCTAATCTGCTCCTATATCGTTATTTGAAACTAAACAGTAAGAGGCGGTCTAAATTTGAGTAGCGAAAAATAGATTCTGATATTTATACACTTGTTTAAACAATTCCCATCCCTGAAAATAACGAAGTGACTTGATTTGTTTAGATTGTTAGTTGGAGTGTCGATGTTGCGATATGAATTGGAAAGGTTTGCCGTAATGGTTAGGGGGGCGGTGCTCCCGTAATTTGATTGGCAAGAGAGGGAAGAAGACCCGCGCCGCGTCCGACACAGCGCTAATTGCCTCGCGCAATATAGAAACAATGACAAAACTTGAACCCAAGTCAGTCGCCATCGGCACTCGACTTTTCGCTGTTTTATTTAAAATTCATTTACCCGCTTCGCAGATTGTTTTCAGGCAACTTAGGCTTTACGTAATGAAAACAAATATAAACTCCATTACTGTCTAGTGAAAATTTCTTTTATTTACCTGTACCCGTACCACGAGTCACTGACAGTGTTGCACTGACATATGCGCTAACGTCTACGTATTTTTTACTTTCACATCTCGCTCGCACTAATATGCCAGTACGAGCGAGATGCATAAAACGTTACTTACGTTCACGCTTGCGTTTATGACAGTGCCTAACTGGTGGTAGCTCTACTGGTATACAAATGTCTACAAGATATTATGATATGCCATCTCATACGACATTACAACCTTATTATGCCTACATAGGGGTAAGGACGGATTTGAGTCCTTATTCCTTTTTTAAATTTATACTGGTTCCAATTAATCACGGAGAACATAGTAGATTGTGTCACAAGGGAGCAAAATGACATATTTATTAGGGCGTACAATTGAATCCTAAACAAAGCGAAGGATTCTATAATAGAATCCTGAGCGTAGCGAGGGATTCTAACATAAAATCCTGAGCGTAGTGAGGGATTCAAGTGTTAACGCCCAAGGTGAAAATAATTTTGCTACCATGTGACACATACTGCTTTTCACATCACCTATGAGGAAATTACATACATATATTAGGTTTCAAAACATTATTATTTTAAACAATGATCGATACGGACAAAGTGCCAAAAATATGTATACACGACCTTAGTATAGGTACATACTTCTGGCACTTTGTCCGTATCGATATTTTGGACCGCGAGCCAGGCGCAAATTTCGTCAGTCATCGCCTCCCGGACGAAAACTCGTATAGCGGTTAACGGCTATGTATGATGAAACCTCGTGAACGTCAGCTGCCGCTCCGTTGGTGGGTTGAGGAATGGCAGCTACTGAAACGCGTAACACGGTCTATGAGAAAACCATTACATGAGAGTCATGAGACCAATTTTTCTCATCGCCCGTACAAAGGAATACTACTAGACTACCTAAAGCAGTGAGGTGGAAGTCACTCACAAATATAAAAAAAAATATACCGTAAAAACAGGTGATATATTATTGGCCGGTACTGTATATGCTTATGCGCAAATTAACATCGATAGATAAATTTACCTAACTATCAAATCTGAATTATCGGCGTTTATCTTTTACATTTATGTTTAAAACTTTTGTCTCGTTTTTCCTGAAATTACTTGGAAATACTATAGTAAGTTATTTTATTACTTTCTTTTTGATATTACTTTTCATATTTCAGGTTTTCAAAAATTATATAATCTAAATATTCGACATACTAACAAAATTTAGTGTTCGTGCTTGATAACTAAAAAAATAATTGGATGGTACCTACCCTAGGTTGAATCTGAATGTGTCCCATAAGTTTAGTAGCTTATTAAATTAAATACTTCCTTGAAAAGTGATTAGATAATTTATCTTGATTTTTTCCATGTCGATTTTTACATTTATATATATTTTTACTTGACTACAATAAGCATCTTTTACAATAAGATAATTTTTACTCGATTAATTATTATGCCAAATTTAGCTTGGATTCTTTTTTTTACCTGAATAATTTCTTGTGAAACATGTCGGTAAGATAATTTTACTAAAATTTATTTTTGCGGTCATTTTGCTTAAGCGACACTAAATTCTAAAATAACCTATTTAAAGGTAAAATTTGATATGATAATATAGGACATATCACTATAACCATATAGTTACCCATTTAAGATATTCGATTTCATTACGAATTTTAATGAATTTTTTTCAGATAATACGTAGTTTTTTGCTCCCTTTTAAAGTTAGCTACGTGTCGTTTATCCCATTTCTCCTTTCCAGCGTCGATATTGTAAACGGGTATGAAAAGACAGGATTTTCAACGTCAAGGACGATTTTACCAATAATCCAAATGTAAACATTTTTATATCATTTTTGAGTCCCTTGTTAGTTATTAATTGTACACGTGAAATTAAATTTAACCGCTAATTCAGAGAAAATCAAAGAAAACTACAAATTTTCTCAATATTTTTAAAACGGGGTCGATATTACATAGGCACCTTCGGTCAAGTCAATATTTTTCTGTTTTTTTTTACACAATCATATTGACTTCAAAAATTATAATGTCGAGTAAAGTGGGATCAACTGTACTATTGACATTGCCGACAAAGCAAACACACCTAGGTAACCTCGGGTTTACCTTTGCAAGCCCTCCCTAAACTTTTAAAGGCCCGCTAATAACACAGGCGATTTGTGGGTCTCCCCTTGTTTACTCGCTTGCTTTACTAAGGTAATTTGATGATTTTGACTTATTCAAACTGTTGGGATTGCTGGCCGCTGTCTGTTGAAGTTATGTCCGCATTTACGATTTTATAATTCACTCCAAGAATGATGCTGAGTGGGACATTCTATGGCCGACGAAACTACTAGCGCCTGGCCCGCGGTCTATAAGAGTTGAAGAAAACTAGAAGTTCTAGTAATATACTTCAAAAACGGCTGCTTATTGCAGACAATGGAACATATTCACTGCCAACGACCCGCTAGGCGGGTTCTCCGTTCGTAGGCGCTTTTCGCTACAAAGCGGAAAATAGGTGCTGTCAACCACGCTCGTAGCGCGTAGCTCGCGAAGGCAGTGAACTTGTTTATTGGGGGTTTTATTGTATATTCCACCATTTTTCTAAATTATACAGTAAAGCTTAGTTCATATAAAACTGGCACATAATTAGCTATGACAATCACAGTTCAGTTAAAAAACTTCAAAATATTAATGGTGAAAATATTATCCGCTAGCTTATGCATGTTTTCGACCATGGAAATTAAGAAAAGGAAATTCTCGTGACCAAAATACTTAGAAAATCCTTATTGGTCCGGGACGAAGATAGCTAAGTCGCTTAAGATGCCAAAAACTAGTGTTTACGAGTAAGGTCATAAAACGATACAAGGAGACTATATTCGTTAGTCGACTAGTAATAAGATTTTGGAGAAAAAAGTCCTAAGGTCAGTCAAAAAAAAACTAGGAATGTCTGATTACGATTTAACATATTTAAATATCACGAAAATTCATAAAAAGTCGTAGTCCTGTGAGGAGTATTCACCTTAGAGGTGGCTATTAGAGCTATCAAGCAACTAAACAGCCAAATCGGACAGTTAAACAGAACCGACAAGCTACAACACGAGCTCGACAAATTGTACGAGCATGTTTTGAGAACGAAGGATGCTTGTTGTTGGATAAGACGTATTTAAATCTCTATTGTAAGCAACTACCTGGCCCGGTTCCCAGTTTTATATGGCCGATAGTAGAGGATATGTACCCGAAAAATATAAGTTTGTGAAATTTGACACGTTCGCAAAAAAATTTGTAGCTGCGGCCTTAAGACGAAAATTTTAATTACGTCGTCAACAATGAACCTTTGCGAGTATATAGAGTGCTTACAGAAACGAGCTTGCCACTTATAACCCATAACGGTCCCGTATTTTGGCCCGATTCAGCCAGCTGACATTATTAAAAAACAGTTTTGGCATGGTATGCTAATCAGGTTGATTACATACCCCTCAGTCATGAAAAAATATTAAACAAGTCTGGTTGAATTGACCAACACATCAATTCGTTGAGATCTACATGGAATTAACACGCCAAGAATGTCGACAAAAGTGTTGTGCACATCAGCGGTGTAGCTTGAACTAATCTAGCCGTGGGCGAAATCGCATCTGCGAGGCCCTTTTCTTTCACTGTGTCGAAAGGGGCCTCGGGCGAGGCCCCCCTTGGGACCGCATCCCGGGTGGTAAATCGTAAAGTGGTTAAGGGCGATGTGTAATGAACCCTCGTGGACGTCAGCTGTCGTTCTGTTGGTGGAACGGCGGCCACCCAAACACAAAAATGTAGACCTCTAGTAAAAAATCAAGCTAACAATACATTAAAAAAACACTATGGAAAAATCATTACATGGGACCAAAATTTTCTCATCGCCCGTACAAAGGAATGCTACTAGACTACCTAAAGCAGTGAGGTGGAAGTCGGTCACAAATATATAAAAAAAGTTATACCGTAAAACATGGAGGTGATATATTATTGGCCGGTACTGTAAATGCTCCCGTCCAGCTTCGGCGTTACGGCCTTCAAGGCATCACCTGGCGGTCTTTCCACTGCGACATAGCAAAATAGCATCTAAACTGTCTTCTGACAACGTTTCAATTGGGATGCGAGTTGATTAAAAAATATACAAATTTAATCTTTATGTAAATATGACGTATTAAATCACTTAAAACAGGCCTATTTCCTGAAGCTGATCACGCTTAGATAATTATTTTAAGACTATGACTTCATAGCGCTCGGCGCATAAACATGTATCAAAAATGCTCTGAATATGTATCACAAATTGTACCTTGCGATTGAAAATAATAGATTATATTATTTTGGTAAAAAGACATGAAAAGCATGAAAGTCGTAATATATTGCTAAACTAACAGTTTAAAATTGAGTCTGTCAAGGAATAGTTGATTTGAGCTCCAAAACTTCCTTTAAAAGTAAAGGTTTTACGTATTTGTGGCACTTCTGATAGTGAAACATTGGTTTGGCGTTTAATTGAGAATCTATTAATAGGCATGATGACAGATTTTGAAAAACTGTCTTATAATGTTAAAAATCATAAATTATTTACTATTAATAACATATTTCTGCATTTAATAAAGGTTTAGTAGGAAAAAACTACATTTTAGTTTTTAGATTTTAAATACGCTCCAAAACGCTTGTAAGTGTCATGGCGTCCCTAGTGACGTCAAGTTCATATAAACAAAACGTACGTTCTAGGCGTTCCTTAGAAGCTTATTAAATATTTTTTTTATTTCGTATTATTAAATATGAATACCAAAGTGTTTAAATGTTGTGCAGTTCCTCAGTGTAATAATACATCAATTACAACTCCTAATAAGTTATTTATGCATGTTCCACACAATAAAACAACACGAAACAAGTAGGTACACCACTTGCAAGGCGAGACAACGGCCGTATTGCTTAAGATTCATCTTTATTTTTGCGAAGATCATTTCGATGTGCGTATTTAATTTATTTTTCAGTTACTATACCTAACAGTATTTATCTTGTTTGAGGCGTAAATTTAATATAAAAGTTGCATGAGAGTAGGTTTTTGAGGTTAGGTTTCAAATTGCACCAGTTTTGTCTTTAATAGACAATGCCAAATTCTAATATTAACCTGCTATGGAATACACATAAAAAGCTATTTTACAGGATTTGGATTTAGTTAATTACTTAAATTAGTATGATTTTTATATAATTATAAATATTGTTTATTGTACTTACAAGGAACTTTTGACATTTCTAAATTCTGCTGAACAAAAGTCTTCGTTTGATTGTAAAAACTCTCCAAGCATCATTACATCGATTCTAGGCAAATTAGCACTGTTTGCCTTAGTAAATCCTTGTTCCATGACTCAAGTTATTATTATTAGTTAAAATTCGGTTTAAACTACTAAAATTGAATCCGTGAATCGTAAATAAAATAGCAGGAGAACCATAGGAGAACCAGTACTTTCAGTACTTTGGATATTTGTTGACATGAACGTGACGTCATTCGCTCTGATTGGTGTTCACCGAATCATGGCGGACTTGCGTATTTTGTAATTTTATTTTAACAAAACATTTACCAATCTCGCTAAATATAAAAAAATAAAAGCGTTTTTCGTATTCTACGACTAAAGTTTCAAAATAAATATAATATTTTAGTGACTTTTAATTACTGTCATCATGCGTATTACATGGTAAGTCATGGTACTCATGGTAATCTTTGTTTTGTTAGCAAAATGTTGTGAAAATAGAGATCCATGAAAAATTCGATAAAATACGGGGAGGGACGCAACGGGGGTGAATAGGGACAAGTGAGGGGTGGAGCGGGACGCCTCCGGAAATTAATAGGGACGCAATAAGTAGGAAAAGGGACGCTAAAGGGTCAATAGGAACAGGGCTGCCAAAAATTGTTTTTTATGATTCTTTGTTTAGTGTTTTTTGGTAGATTAGTACTAGGCACTTATAAACCAACTTAAAACAGGCGGAATTTCTGAATGGGATATAGGTAGGTATATATAGTAGATTGTTAACCAAGGTATGAAAGGCACTCATTCCTGCAGAGGTTGTTTGGCGCTCGAACATAGTGAGAGCGCCAAAAGTCCGAGGCTGAAATGATGCCTTTCACCCGAGTTAAACACTCTACTTTTCATTACGAATACGAGGGAAGTAAAATGCATGTTTTTTAAAAACATGACTACTTAAGTATAAATTCTTAGTGTTTCTTGAGCGTACTTTTTCAATTAACAATTTAGGCAAAAGTATCGTTATTTATGGAATGGGGAGTTAAATATCAGAATGGAAATTTTATAACAAATTAATTTAAATCCAAACTTCAATTGCCTATCGTAAAAAAGTAAAAAAAATACGTACTTGGAACGTAAAATGCTCTAGTGCAGAGACGTATCATTTTCTGCACACCTTTTAGAACAACAATGACCCTCTTTCAGAGCATGAGAAATGAAAAAGATATTAAGCAACTGTTTTTATTTTTATTATTCTGACTTTTGTTACTTTCGTCCGTATAATAAAACCCGCATAACAATTAATATTAATCATTCTAAGTGTGGTATTTTTATAAATATGTATATATTTTATGATTACCTACAAATAATTAGTAAGAGATCGCTTTTTAGCGATAAGACCGCCTGTTGTTGCTTAGTTCGCTATGTTAATTATAATGTATCTAAATTTGTTTTAACTATGCACAATAAAGAATATATTATTATTATTTTCAGGGGTTTTTTATATCTCAGCATAAGCTGGTAGTTAATGCCAGCTACGGGCCTAAGCCAAGTAGATGACATAAAGTCAAAGATTATTATAATTAAGTTTATTTTTAATCATAGTGTTATTCGGGTTTTAACTTATAATATTTACCTAATCATTTTAAAGTACCCTAGTACAATAAACTATCTAGACCACGTACTTTCCTGTCAACTTATTATATTTTTGACAACCCTGATCACTAGTCCCTATTCGTACCTTAGTCGTCTCTATTCACCCCGGATCCAGTATGAATCAAATTGGCCTGTTATTTTTCTTTAAAAAAAGGACATTAAAATGTAATTATTTATAAATATTTTATTATAAATCGATTCTCAAACATAAGACAAAAGTTTATAAACATTAACATTTGTGGCCATCGTGGAAAGATTTCTTTAAAATCTCAAGTCCATTTCTTTATAGTTCAAAACTGTCCCTATTCACCCCGTTTGACGGTACTTATCAAACCGCCCTCGTATATCTTGTATCACCGTAAAAATGACCAATATAAAATGTATGTTTGGCTACTCACGACGAAATTTGCAAAAATTAAAAATGTTATAACCTCATGGAAAATGTTTGAAAACCTAAAAACTTACCGACAAAACTACCCGCAATTCACAAAATAACAAAGGAACAACAATATAACATTAAAAGTTTTATATTTTGTTAATTGTTGACATATTAAAACAGTAGGTAGGTACTATCATCAAAGATAGATATAACTCCGTAATAGATGGATACAGAAGGAAAAAACGTGCCTCGAAAATCACGAAAATTTGATTCTCGATCAGAGGGCGCCACTAGTTTTGGCCTACTCCGTATAGAGGACGTTGACGGTTTCGTTTGTTATTTATAATTTTAACGCATATCAGTGAAAGAACATGGGTCAAAATCATATAAAAATAATTAATGCAAATAAAAAAAACATTTATCCATATTTAAATACATTTTAACGTATTTTTATAAATCTTTATTTTTAGTTTTAAAGTATGTCGATAGATGACAGTGAATTTACAGCGGTTACAAAATTTACTATGACAGTACCGCTCTATCTTATTATATCCTCTTTGCTATCATCAAAGTATTCCATGTTGCTAAGTAGGTAGGTAATATTGATAAAGAAGCCCGTGTGCGAGTACCGTCTGAAGTACCGTAAAAATGGTAAGAGATGTTTTTATTCGCGCGACACGTCCGCAACCGCGCAACACGGCGACGTGCCGTCCTCCCGCGGGACAACATCCGTACTTTCGAACGGAGATATTTATAGCCGCCCCAGAAGCCGCTATTACCTAATGTAACATTTTATGGTAGTCCTTATTACGTATCCCTCACCGACCTATCCCTGACAATTTGGATTCTATAAGAAATTTATTTCATTTATTTTCGCCTTCAACTGTAACCACCGACCTACTGATTCTCTTAAGAATTAGCATGTATTCGGCAATCAACTGGTTTGTTCGGCCACTAGTGGCTCGCAAAAATGCCTCGTCGAAGATACACTTTGCGGCAATCGTAAATTGGGCTCGTCCCTCGGGTGTGACGCCAGCTCCGCCGCTGCCTCCAGTGCCGTCTCTTCCGCGCTACATACGTTAATTGCAAATGTTTGTCCGCCCCTCGTTTTTCGTGTCGCTCGCGCCGTCCGCTGCTCGCCCGTTACGTCTTTCTCCGTGCATCGCACTGTAATGGCCGCGAGAAAGCCTCTTTTGTTGCGGCAGCGATTTGTTATATTTCGTAGCGCCTTTTCTAAGATACCTGCTTTGACTCGCATAATTGTTGTTTTGAATCGGCGGTTTTGTTGTGTATAAAATGCTTTGTCACATAAGTCTGTAAAGCTGCTCTTCGTCAAAGCCGTTATAATCCTCTGTCTTCTTTGTTTGTTACAAGAATTCATTAGCCTGGTTTTATGCGGGATATCAATGATATTTTGCTGCTGTTTTTACAAGTTTTGAAACCCAACAATGCATGAAAATCAAAGTAACACGTAAGGTTACAAAACAATTGTGCCATTTTCAACCAAAAGGGTACTTATTGTCGCTTGTCAGTAAGGCGCTATTTCCATATAGCTTCAATTAGAAATCAACCTTATCGACAAGCGACAATGTGATACCTTTTGATTGAAAACGTCACAATTTGTTTTAAAGGCCGCTAGCGTTACCATTTCCCGAGCAAAAATGCCGTAACTCTCGCGGCATTATTGCATTACCACGTTGAATACCTAAAATTTAGACATTTTGAGAGCGCGTCTTTCCGTACCCAAAGGGTAAAAACGGGACCCTATTACTAAGACTCCGCTGTCTGTCTGTCCGTCTGTCACCAGGCTTTATATCATGTACTGTGATAGCTAGACAGCTGAAATTTTCACAGATGTAAATGTCTGTGGCCGCTGTAACAACAAATACTAAAAACAGAATAAAATAAATATTTCAGTGTACAACATTACCCATACAACAAACGTGATCTATTTGCGGTTTTTTGCGTAATGATACGGAACCCTTCGTCCGCGAGTCCGACTTGCACTTAGCCGGTTTTTTTCTTTCATTTAAGAGGCCGGTGTCGATTTTAGTCGCAAAAATGTAAAATTTATAGATTTAGTCTGTGAAATTGTACACCTTTTTTTACCTAATTGAAATAACAAGTACTGGTTTCTATTAGCACGTCTTCTTATCTTGCCTTTTATCAGATCAATTTTTTGAAAACAGACACTAAATTAGTAATGATATTTTTTTCTGATGGACGTTTAGGTAAACGCGCGTAAAGCACTGATTTTGTCGCTCTTATTTGTAAATTTCCTTAAGTTTGGACTGCTAATAATGGTAAATTTGTATTACACATATTCTGTACTTGACCTTTATCAGATTACATTTTTGTTATATGACTTAGAGTTCGAGAAAATTAAAGTTAAACGAATTCAATTTTCTCCAGAAATTACTTCAAAACAAGTGACAATTTCTCTCAAAATCGACTTAATTTCAACGTAATTTTGAACCTTAAACAATCTACAATTTTTTGCTGATTACTGACTGATGATTTGCTGAAACTATTATTATACATCAATTTGTATAATTTACCACGATAATTTTTTGATGAATTTTTAAAAGCTGCCCCTTCTCTTCATATATTACCGGTGACGCACGCTCGCGACCTCATTATTAAAAGGCAAGATGAGAAAACGTGCTAATAGAAACCAATACTTGTTATTTAGATATTACGTAACAAAACGTGTATAATTTCAACGACTAAATCTATCAATTTTACATTTTTGCTCCAAAATCGACACCGGCCTCTTTCCCTTTAAGCACAATTTCTAATAAATAGCTCGATAGCTGACATCCTCAAACTCATTAACATTGTGGAGCGGGTTTTTACAAAACATTTATCAATAAACCTGAAAACTTTAAGTTAGCTCATTTTTCTTAAAGGAAACATTATTTTATTAAAAAATAATAATAATATTATTTTTTCAATTCGCTCAGTCTCGGCCGGGGATTGAACCGACCAAAAAAAACACGCTATTTTATTCTACTAGTTGATACAGTTAATGGTTAAAATTTCTTCAAGAAACAAGACCTATCTTACACTATACGGTTAATGGTTAAAATTTCTTCAAGAAACAAGACCTATCTTACACTCGCCTATCGTACAAAATATCCATAAAATCGAATACCTACTTAGTATTCGTTTTTTTTTCTCGGTTCGATTTTAAGTCGTTTCGATTTTCGTGCGAGGCAAGGCTATTTAAAAAAATCCTTGAATACAGTTTTGTTTCTTTTTTTTTTTAAATAAAATAATGTTTCCTTTAGGTAAAATGAGCAAATTTAAGGTTTTAAGGTACTTTCCCTCCGGGGCCCATTAATTATTTCCACACTGTATATACAAAGTATGTACTTCTAACATAGACATAGTATATAAAAGTAGTTATAGACATGAAACCGAGCGACCAGGGGTAAGAGAAACACATATTCATGTATTGACAGTTTAATGTATGGCTGCATAATCCTTTTTCTCTTTCACTCCTATAAATTTCGATATTTCGCCATCGCCTCCTTGCTATGATTCCCTAACCCAACCATGGAAAAATGCCTGGTCGGTGATAAAGACAAAGCATGGCACTATTTTCTTTTTCCTCTCATAGGAATCGCAATAAGACTATTTTTCTCTATTAAAGAGTGTCAGGCCCTTGACTTCCAACTTTGATAGAAATGTTTTCAAGACACAAGAATAATAAAATACATATCAAAATTAACATTTTTAGGGTTCTGTGCCCAAAGGGTAACAACGGGACCCTATTACTAAGACTTCGCTGTCTGTCTGTCTGTCTGTTTTTTTATCCGTCTGTCTGTCCGTCTGTCACCAGGCTGTATCTCATGAATCGTGATAGCTAGACAGTTGAAATTTTTAAAGATGATGTATTTCTGTTGCCGCTATAACAACAAATACTAAAAACAGAATAAAATAAATATTTAAGTGGGGCTCCCATACAACAATAGTAGATTGTGTCACAAGGGAGCAAAATGACATATTTACGGCGAGAACGTACAATTGAATCCTAAACAAAGCGAAGGATTCTAAAATCATTGAGAGATATAAGAGTAGGCCACTTGTGACTCTTAAGAAAAAAAAACTGTTTTTTTATATCCCTAGATCCCTCTAACACATGTTCCTCCTCCAAGAAACATAAGAAACCTAACATAGAATCCTGAGCGTAGTGAGGGATTCAAGTGTTAACGCCCAAGGTGAAAATAATTTTGCTACCATGTGACACATACTGCTTTTCACATCACCTATGAGGAAATTACATACATATATTAGGTTTCAAAACATTATTATTTTAAGCAAAGATCGATACGGACAAAGTGCCAAAAATATGTATACGCGACTTAAGTATAGGTACATACTTCTGGCACTTTGTCCGTATCGATATTTTCAGATGTGACTGTACTGACAAATTAAAAGTACCTACAGCTCATAATTATGTACCTAATATCTTTTCAAAGACAGCAGCAAACACATAAAATGATACAATGAAAATCAATTACATTATTTTTGTAGAATTTTCTGGTAACAAATTAGCTCTTACCCCTTTGAACCAAATGTTCGGAAGAACACTATGAATGCGAAATATAAGTGATATCAGTCGATATCACTTATATTTATTATTATAAAGTTATTGATTTAAACTAAGTATTTACAAATTTATTAACACATCACAGAACCGCATAATTGTGCTTTGTGATATATTTGTACAAAACTTTTTAAATATAAACTTTTTAAATTGCATAGACAAGTATGGCTGCGTTTAAGGAGACCTTATTGTTTACAATTACAACAAAATATTATTTAAGTTAAAGAAATTGTAATCGATTATATGCATACTAACTTTATATGTCTTTGTCAATACTTTATACTGGCAACAAAATGTCCTTGAACAGAAAAGTGCCACTTTGATCCCTTCTAGCAGGGAAGAAAAGTTCCCTTTTCGAATAGGTGATGTGAAAAAAAGTGATTTACAAACGTGACACGTATTATTTTGGGATGTTTTTCTATGTAAAGTATTTTGGGACAAGTGCGGACTATTGTTCGACAAGTTGGTGAGCTCTCACGGTTTATTTCATTTATCAATGATATAAATAACTTTTTGGTTGCGTCACTTTTTGATAAACACAAATTTTGGCATTCCATGCTTAAGGTTAAAGGTTCCTTATACTCGTTATGGAGTTAAGCATGGATCCTAAATCTACGTTATATAGGCTACCCAATACAAAAAAAAACCATGACCCTAAGTACCATACTTAAAAAAAACATCAAACCTGCACATCTAAACCCGATTTTTTGAGTAAAGTTAAAAAGTTTTAACTATGTTTCCGTTAGAAGTTACATAGATGATGATTGATTATGTATCCTGAGGTGTTTTTCTTCAAAAAACACCAATGTTTATTTCAATGGATGGAACGTATAGATTGTGAAAAATTAGGCAAGTCGCCGAGACTGTGAAATTAGAAAATAATGTTTTTGTGGATTATTACCCCCTCTCCCCCCTCCCCCACGCGCAATCTTACAACATGTTTTTTTTTTTTTCAGGTAAGAGTATAGCTGACTGGCGAAGCTTGACCATCTTTAAAGAAGGTATTGTTAGTTACTGTAAAATAGCAATAAGAAGTTAAACAACATTTTATAAACTTGGACTCTTAATAGCAATTAATAATTAAGTCGAGTCTGTTCGGGACATAGTAGTTTTGTAAATTTAAGGTCAATCTTCGTTGTAACTGATTTTATTAAATATGGCTATATTCAAAGTATTCACTATTAACAATACGTCCGCACTCAACAAGCGTTGTCACCATTTTTTTCACCTTTTTCAACCAACATGGCGCCTAGAACCAGACCGGAAACGAGTCGGATTGGCATTTTTATACTCGCCCGTGATTGGTTAGTTGGAACCGGACTGTCAGTTTTGACATTTATGTTGCTAGACTTAATCATTGTAACTAAAAGATTGTAAAATGTGAAATTATTATTTAAAAATCATAACAGTAGCATAAGGATAGCAAGTGTGGGCTAGCTGGCCCGCCGCTAGAAGCGCCGGTTTTCATATATACCTCCACGACAATATGACTGACTAGCTTCTGCCCGCGAGTCTGTGTAGAATAAAATAAAATAAAAACATTTATTTCAGGCCAACAAATACATGACGACACAAAATAAAAAAATTATAATAATAATAAAAGCAAAACTAAAATACAATACAAAAAGTACAATTTATAGTATTGTATAAATATAGATTTCTTTAGTATACAAAAAGAATGTCAACAATGATTACTTATAAAATATTACTTAAATATTACGTCATTTAGCTGGTGCATGCAGTGACAACCAGTGTCCCATAAATGGACCGTCAAGCCTGTCGGCGACGACTGCCAGCAGGGCGCTGCCGTTGGCGCGCACACGTCGCGCTGCTGAGGTTGCTCTCTTGCGCATGGTGGCGTAAAAACAATCCACACGCGCCTTCGCGAACATTCCAAAACCTTGCAAAACCTCGGCAAACTCAGCAGCGCCCTTAACGCATTATTTATTAAACACGAAGAGCGTTGTATGCGTAAAAAGTTGTACAATATGCACTGAACAGTGTAATTTTAACGTTTAAAGAACAACGAGCAAACCTGCGGGCTATCATATTGGCTCGGACTGACAACGTTCTCCGCTCCCGTTCAATATCTTCGTCGTCCCTAAGGTCGTCAGTAGCACATGGCCCAGGTATTTGAACCGGTGAACACGCTAAGGGGACCCCGCTGAGATGTACAGGAGGTACCTCCGATGGACATTTAGTCCCCGCTCTGAAAATCATTAGCTCGCTTTTCTTAGCGTTATATTTAAGGCCGTGACTACTGGCAAACTGCTCGCTGAGACTAATGAGTTCGTCAATGTGACAACCGACATGACGGCTGCTGAGCACCTCAATCAGATCGTTAACGTACAGGTTGAACAGTGTGGGCGAGCTCAGCCCCCCCTGTCTCACGCCACACTCCAACTTGTACCCATCCGAAATGCCATCCCCCCACCTGACATGATAGATCTGGTTTCCATACCAAAATCGAAATATCCGGATGTGCTCTAGAGGTAGCTTAATCTTGTCGAGCTTTTCCCATAGCATATGATTGGATCATAGGAGTGATGATGATGATGATTGATAAAAACTACCCTATGTCCTTTCTTGGGGGCCCATACTCTGCCAAACTTTGTCGAAATCGGTTCAGCTGTTTAAGCGTGAAGAGGTAACAGACAGACACACTTTCGCATTTATAATATTAGTATGGATTTTCTGACCAGGGATGGCCCAGGCTCAAGATTGTCAAGCTCCACAAATTGTCGGCCTTAGTTTATGTGACAATTATGTTATGACTATGAGTCCGGGGCGCTCGCAGTTGAGACTTTGTGTTCCCCTGGTCAATGGTCAGCCGAAATGAAGACTTTTATGTGATAGCTGGGGAGCCGGCAATGCTAAATGTGTAGTTACTCGAGCGTCGTACAAACCTATTCGAAACGAAAGATTAGATGATAAGAAACAAAAAATAAAACCGGCCAAGTGCGAGTCGGACTCGCGCACCGAGGGTTCCGTCCTTTTTAGTATTTGTTGTTATAGCGGCAACAGAAATACATCATCTGTGAAAATTTCAACTGTCTAGTTATCATGGTTCATGAGATAAAGCCTGGTGACAGACAGACAGCGGAGTCTTAGTAATAGGGTCCCGTTTTTACCCTTTGGGTACGGAACCCTAAAAAAGGTTATAAAAAGTTTTCTTTTCTAGCGAGCAGGAAAGCGTCTGTAGAATATTTTAAATTTCGGTAGGTTGGTGGAAGGTTAAAAAAATCGTTAAGTAGATTGGTCCAAGTTAATGCTACAATTTTTCTATAACCGAATATAGGGATACCGCCGTTTAGCCAAAATATTTTTCGCCAAATTTCACTTCCCAACAAACTTATGGCATCAGTTTCATTTCCCAAATGAAATTTTAGCAAGTTTTTTACTTCGCAACCATTTCATTTCCAAGCCCCATATTGCGAAATGAAAATGACGTACTATGTTAGGTTAGGTTAGGTTAGGTTGGATTATGAAAACTTGCGAAATGAAATTTTGCTAAATGATAATTTGCGTAAAATAGTTTGGGAAGTAATACTTTGGGAAACGATTTTTGGCAATACATTAGTAAACCCCGAATATGACACTTATTTGTACGCATTTCCTTGTTCAGACGTCCACAAGTTCGACGCCTGATTTTCACATTGTAACTGTCAGATTAAAGTAATGCGTATAAATAATTGTCACATTTAGTATTAGCACAATTATAGCATTAATTTGTACTAATGATGAAAAATAACTTTGGTCTATAACGTACACATCTCAATATTTCAAATTGAAAAAATTCTTCCATTAATAATGCCGTAATTTTTCTCGTCGTCGTCTTTGGTATTTGTGTGTCTGCCTGTGACCTCGTAGCGCCGAAACGGATTAACTGAATTTAATGTGATTTTTTTTTGATAGCTGGCTTCACTGCGGTGAATTTTAGGTATATTTCATTAAAATCCGTCTAGTAGTTTTGAAAATATAATGCACGTCGTCAAACGAGTATGGTTATTTTGTAATTGTAAGGTTATACAAGTACTTATAGCTTGAATACCGTCCATCTTATACAAAAACACAAGCCTTTTTTATTCCAAATTTAATGAGGATTAATTCTATCCTTGACACTTTTTTGATATCTATTATAGTTTTCGTGTGAATGTCAAAAAACCACCAACGGGGACACATTTCAAGGTGGTGTGGGGAAGGGGTTGGGTGCAACTTCAGGTGGAGGGAGGGGGAGAGTGGTGAATTTTAAAGAGTACACCTAGGTGTATCATGCCACACAGGTTTGAAAACTTTATTAATTTGTTTCATTTTCCCATACATTGCTTACATAGAATTCCTCAATAGTAAATTTATATTGCATAGCACTCGTGTACCAGTTTGAATGTACTGATGTCTATTTTATTAAAATTATTCCTTGTACGGGCTCCCTGAGGGACTATGCACATGGGTCGCCAGCTTTCTATCTGATCGTAGCAAAGCTCATCCTCACTTTCTTGACACGTGGCAAACCAAAAACAAGCGGGCATCTCGCTCGTTTTTGCCCAGGACGTGCAAGTTGTGGAATGAGCTACCTTCTGAGGTGTTTCCCTTGCGCTATGACATGGGGTTTTTCAAGAAGCAGGTATTTAGGGTTCTTAAAGGTGGGCAACGCATAAGTGGCTCCTCCGGTGTTGCTTATGTCCATGGGCGGCGATGACTGCTTTCCATCAGGCGGCTCGTCTGCTCGTTTGCTTCCTATTACATAAAAAAAAACACTCAATAGTTTAGGCGCTAGAAGAAAAAATATGATTTTTAATTCGGCGTAATTTTAAGGCGGCTGTATTGATTTTTATTTAATAAAAAAGGGTTAACAGGTTGTGAAGGGCAAGAGGAATGTACCGATACGTTATTTTAAAAAAACCGTCCTGATTATTAATATTAAAACCCAATAACCCTACTTTCTGTTTAAGTCGCAGTCGAGTAAAATGTTGATATTGGGTTAGAACGTGTACACATAATTTTTTCATAATTTTTAAGAAAAAAAAACCGACTTCAATGGGGGATGCCGTTGAAAGGTTACTTATTGTTGATGGTGCACTCCAGACAATGAAATGAAAAAGACAGGATCTTTTGCCTAACTAAAAGGAGGTAAAACCACCCACTTTTCTAGTAGCATTTCGTTTCTGTAAGGGTCACAGTTCTAACCTAACATAACCCTACTAAGCAGCCCCCTAGCAGTTCGGTTCTGTTTTTTTAATTTTATTGATAATAACACGGTAAAATGCAATATGCGTACCATAATACAATGTTGGCGATGAGCTCGCTCTTTGTACATCAAAATCTGTGAGGATCGCAGTTCAAAAAAAAAGTCCAGGGCCAAGTTTGGGTCTGGGTACTCTGGATCCATAACGAAGAGAATAAATCGCCAAACGTGAACTATGTGTCGTTGAAGAGTTCCATTCTGATCATCATCAGCAGTTCCACTTCATCAAATGTTACTTTTTTATGTTAATGCTGGATTTGTTGATGAAAATACAAAAATCACTATATGTATACCTTTCACATTTGAGGAGTTCCCTCGATTCCTCATGGATCCCATCATCAGAACTCGAGCTTGACAAAAATGTGTCTTGAAACCTAACTTGCTTAACAAATATAACGAAGAAGACAAATCGCCAAACTTGAAATATGCGTCATTGAAGAGTTCCGTTCTGATCATCATCAGCCGTTCCACTTCATCAAATGTCACATTTTTAAATGTAAATGCTTGATTTGTTGATAAAAATACTAAAATCACTATATGTATGCCTTTAACAAATGAGTTCCCTCGATTCCTCATGGATCCCATCATCAGAACTGCGTTTTGACAAAAACGGGACCAATCTGCATGTATAGAATTTTCAAAATCGGTCCGGAAATGACGCAGTTATGGAGTAAGAAACATAAAAAAAAACATACAACCGAATTGAGAACCTCCTCCTTTTAAAATCTTGAAGTCGGTTAAAAAGTGGAATTCATATTCCTCCAAGTTTCCTCTTAAGAGAATATCCCTTGAAAGGGTACAAGCGCTAAATCTGGATTCAGCAATTATTTTCTGTAAGAAAATTCGTTTTTCCGCAAAGATATCTAGGACTTGTTTGTGTAGAATTTAATAAGCTTTAATATTGCCTTACACCATATTTTCATAGAGAACGTAGATTTAGAGTAAAACGCAAATTTCTCCAGTATTTTCCAAGATTCCGCGAGGTCACCAAATGTCAAATAGTGTGGACATGAAAAAGAGACCTTTAGTTACTATACCAAATTTCAGGACTGTATTAGAGATTTCGAGATTAGTTCTAATCCGATTGTGCTATTGAATGGCATGCTTCTGATGATCAGTAAAGTATCTAATTACAAAAGCGATTAAAATTGAAATGCAAAGAATAAACCGTCGTACGGAAGGAACTAGGCTTCATTCATTGAATGCTGCCCTCCTAATGATACGAGTAAGTGCTGAAACTCATTCAAACCAGTTTTCGTGAAAAAGCGGTTTGAAAATTAATTTCTTTTTTTAACTGTATCTCATATACTATTGTAGATGGCCATAGGAACTCTGTGTACGATCGATTTCAATAACAACCTATAAGTACGCCGCGCCGTACGTATACTTACATGGACACAAGCGGTTACTTATTTCCTACAGGACAGACAACTTTTAAAAGCTGTATATCATCAATAAAGGATGATTAAATAACTTTATAGAAGGTATTATTCACCGATATTCACGATTGCCCTTGCCTCATAGTACGTATGTCTGATCACTACGCTTTCTGTGCCCTATATCTTGAAAACGGCTCACCTCATGAAATGTTTGGTACCTAACGTCGTAAATTTTATACTCTACAACTCTTACCTACATGTAAATAACATCGGAGCTGTAGAAATTTTGATTTCCGATCCGAGAAAAACCGATTTGTATGACCCTTGACCTTGAATAACTTCTGACGCGCACACGATCTATGCGTCGACTTTTAAGAGAGCCTAAATACGCCATAACGAAGGTGTATACGAGTTTCCAGCTTGACCCCCTTTTTAGGCTTAAGATGACTGGCCCAAAAATATTAAAATCCAGTAGGATATGTACCTGCGGAAGCAATGATTTGTTTAAAACATTATTTTTTCCAACATAGTCCGTTTCTAAATATTTTTTGGTCTTGTCAAACTTGTTAATCATATTGATTAACATCGTTTTTACTCCATAATAATAACAATTTCAAAACGTTTTAATTAAGTTGTCGTACGAAGAGCGCGCTCAGCGGGAAAAATAGTAATTGTGTTACAAGGGAGCAAAATTACATATTTACCGCAAGGGCGTACATTGAATCCTAAACGAGGCGAAGGATTCTATAATAGAATCCCGAGAGTAACGTGGGATTCTAAAGTAGAATCCTGAGCGTAGTGAGGGATTCAAGTGTGTTACGCCCAAGATGGAAATAATTTTGCTACCATGTGACACATACTGCTTTTCACATCACATATGAGGTAATTATGATGTTTAAAAATATTATTTAAGCTAAAAAAATAATGCGCAGAATGTGTGTCCTAGAACAGAAAAGTGTTACTTTGATCCCTCCTACCTAGCAGGGAAGAAAAGTGTCAATTTGATCCCTCCTAGCAGGGAAGAAAAACCCCTTTTTCGAATTGGTGATGTGAAAAAGTATTTTTCACTTCTCATGCTTGTAAAGCGTACGCTCTCATGTGCGTAGACGACATAATGTTGCTTATTAAGTTCTAGAGCATAAAGTAAAATCATCATTTACGACCCTAATTGACTTAGCAATAAAGTCCAAAATCTGCCATACAAACTGCCAGCCCTGCCGGGGCGCCCCCGACCGGCGCGCTCCCGACTCCCGACCGGCGTGCCCCGCGCCCCCGACACAACCGAGTACAATTTATTTTAGTCTTGAATAAATACGGTAAAACAACCTAAAATATTGGATATTTTTGTATATTTTACTCACACTCGAAGTGAAAAGCAGTCTCGGGCATAAAATTCGAGGATAAAAATGGATCGCTTTATGCCCTTGTTGTACAATCTACTATTTGTTGGTTCTATGTACATTGAGCTTTTCTTAGCGCAATACTGCATGAATACTGCTCTTTGAGTGTTGCCTTACTTTAGTTTGCTTTACATTGCTACTGACAAGATTTGCTTGACCAACTATAAAAGTGCAAAGCCGTGAGAGCTGCGCTTCGATGCCCACGCGGGCGTTCAACCCATACAGTACTGTTTGCTGTTTAGAACCAGTCCATTACTTCCGACTACATTCATTACTTTCATACAGTACTGTTTGCTGTTTAGAACCAGTCCATTACTTCCGACTACATTCATTACTTTTAATACAGTACTGTTTGCTGTTTAGAACCAGTCCATTACTTCCGACTACATTCATTACTTTCATACAGTACTGTTTGCTGTTTAGAACCAGTCCATTACTTCCGACTACATTCATTACTTTCGAATTTAAGTATAGCGCTCTAGCTCCAAATATGCAACCATATTTAAATTAACAGCACAACCATGCTGGCTTGTTAGGGTTCCGTACCCAAAGGGTAAAAACGGGACCCTATTACTAAGACTCCGCTGTCCGTCTGTCTGTTACCAGGCTGTATCTCATAAACCGTGATAACTAGACAGTTGAAATTTTCACAAATAGTGTATTTGTGTTGCCGCTATAACAACAAATACTAAAAAGTACGGAACCCTCGGTGCGCGAGTCCGACTCGCACTTGGCCGGTTTTATCATACGTTTTTAGGGTTCCGTACCCAAAGGTTAAAAACGGGACCCTATTACTAAGACTCCGCTGCCCGTCTGTCTGTCACCAGGCTGTATCTCATGAACCGTGATAGCTAGACAGTTGAAATTTTCACAGATGATGTATTTCTGTTGCCGCTATAACAACAAATACCAAAAAGTACGGAACCCTCGGTGGGCGAGTCCGACTCGCACTTGTCCGGTGTTTGTAGGTTATTGGTGGATTTTGTACGCATCCTGTAACAGACCGCGTATTCAAAGCGACCCCGTTAACAGTGGTCGGCACTAACTTACAGCTGTACTATTTTTTATTAGTGCAACATCAAAAATTTTATATCAAAAGAAAAATGAAAAAATTTACCGCTTCCGACAAGACTCGAACTTGCGACCTTTCGAAAGTCTTGTCGGAATCAATGAATTTTTACATTAAATTTATTCTAATATAAAAATTTGTTATATCGTTCGCAGAACTATCTGCTTGATAAAAAATTGTTAAATGCATCATTCCTCAATATAAATGTAACGTGTGGGCGTAAAGATTGGCTCACCTGGGGAGGTCATATAGATAAAACGTGTGAAAAACTGGCAACTGCATGTTTTGCCTTAAAAAGATTGGCACGAATACTCCCAACTGAAATGGTCCGGGCCTGTTACTTCGCTTCAGTGCACTCACGCTTACAGTATCGGATCGAACTGTGGGCAGCGGCCGCCGACTGGGAGAGGGTTTTCCGCCTCCAGAAACGAGCTGTGCGTGCGATAGCGCGCGTTCCACAAACCAGCTCTGCGAAGCCTCTCTTCAAGTCGCTAGGCATATTAACACTGCCCTCACTCGTAATACTGCATATGGCAACAAATGTGCGTGATGAAGTGGACACAAACCCCATCATCGAACCCCCGCGAAGGTACGAAACCCGTAGTGCGCGCGCGGGACTGCTGCGAATCGAGCCGCATAGACTAGCTAAGTCCAAAAAACTCGCCCACGTCATGGGCCGTAAGGTGTACAATCATCTACCGCGGGAAATTATAACAGCACAAAGTGCTTCACTTTTTAAATCATAACTTAGAAAATGGCTTCTTGAGCAGGCGTTCTACGACCACAAGAAGCTTTTTAATTGATTAATTATTTAAGTTTAACCTTATGGTTTAGAATTTTATGATATTTGTATAATTACACGCTGTAATGTAACATACTTATTGACATGTAATATTATATTATGAATAAATTATTATGATTATGATTGCTAGTACGCGTAAATAGTCCTCTGTAGTGACAATTTTGCTACGAGAGGCTACTTGTTAAGACGATGACGCGGTTCCACTGGCGCTTGTTACTATGTCACCTGTCTTAATGTGACACTACACTACACTACATGTCTGCTGACAGTGCTGACGGTCGGAGCTGCTAATGATGCTACGTTTTCGTGTTGTTGAACACTGTACTCTGATAACGACGTGAAAAAACAGAGTGTAGTTTTATATGCCGGCGTTGTTTTATTTATTATATACATTGACTTTTACTTGTTTAAGTACATGGGCCGATCAACTATTATCTGTATAAACCTGTCCTGTTCATTTGGAAAATATTAACTGCTACTATAATATTAATTTAATTTAATATATTATAAGATCACAATCACAAACGTAGATCTATTTTGTTATGTTTACTTTAGCTTATAACGGTAATATTGTTTTCGGTTACCGCGATAGTTACTCATGAAATAAAACTGTGAAACGGATTATATCGCGTATATTGAATTTATAATACATCCCGATGTTTCGAACCCTTTACAGCGTTCGTGGTCAACTGGTGACTGAGGAAAAGCTACAATGTGCAAAACTACAGACATACAAAAATAATGAACCATAATCTATATACAGTGTGGAAAGATAAGTCGGGCCCTGGAGGGAAACTACCTTAAATCCTTAAGCAGACTCATTTTACTTAAAGGAGACATTCCTTTATTTTTAAAAAGAAACAAAACTGCATTCAGAGATATTCTAAAACTCGCTTGCCTCACCCGGGACTCGAACCAACTAAAATTTAAAAAAAAACAAACACCCTATTTTATTATACTAATCGATAGTATTATTATTCAGGATAAAATTTCTCTAACAAACATTTGGTTACTGTTCACTTTCAACAAGTAAAAGACACGTAACAGTTCTCTTATCCCTCCAACATTCAAAGACGTCGTATAAGTACGCGCTTGCTAATTTATCGCTAAGTACCTTGTTGAAATCTTCGATAAGAAAATCGTTTAATGGTAGTAATACCTCTAAACTTGCTATGAAACCGTTCAAGAGCTAAGGGTTGCGGTAGAAAATGTTATTAGGGGCACATACACCACAACACTGCTGAAGGCTACAAGAAATGAATTACAACGGCGACTAATTTTGTGTAGCCGGAACGAGGGGGCTCATTTCGAACAATTCAAACAAATTGATAGTACAATAAAGTTAATGTTAGAGTTAACGATCATTTTTATTTTTAAGACCAAATGTTTGTTAGAAAAAAATTATCCTGAATAATAATACTATCGACTAGTATAATAAAATAGGGTGTGTTTGTGTTTTTTTTTTAGTTGGTTCTAGTCCCGGTCGAGGCAAGCGAGGTTTAGAAAATCTTTGAATGCAGTTTTGTTTCTTTTTAAAAATAAAGGAATGTCTCCTTTAAGTAAAATGAGCCAGTTTAAGGATTTAAGGTACTTTCCCTCCAGGGCCCTACTTATCTTTCCACACTATATATATATAAACGTAAAAGTCCTGACTGACTGACACTTAAATCAACGCCCAGCCCAAACCGTTGGACCTAGGGATCTGAATTTTTCACATTAGGTAGTTTTTATAACATTAGTATTCACTAAGAAGGGTTTTTTTCAAATTTCATTCCCCAAGGTGGTGAAAAGGGGGTTGAAAATTTGTATGGAATCTTTGTATAAAGATATATTATTAGCATAGAAGAAAAGTAATCTTAGCGATTTTAAAAATTCACTCCTTAAAGGGGTTGAAAGTTTGTATAGGGTTTAAATTTTATTTTAAGCTAGGAATTAGGAACTACGTAAAAAGGTATATCGTTAAGAGTAGAAACCTGATTTTAGCGTTTATATTAAAATAGACGAAAACGTGTTTGTAAAGTTTGTATTAACCCTTAAATGCATGATTTTTTGTATAACTTTTTAATAAATTGAAATAGATGTGTCATGTTGTATAGATTGAGGGAATAATATTTTGGATAGCTGCATATTGAGCCACGGACCATCAAATATACGATGCATATATACATCATTATGCATTTAAGGGTTAATAAAGTTTGCATCGGGAGCGAACATTTTTTTAATAGTGCTTGAAAATCACAATTTTTTCAGTTAGGGGCTTGAAACTTCGTACTTTGTGAAAGACAAATTTCATGTGTTGTATAATTATTAACAAATGATTGACCGTCCCTACAGATATCTTTTGCTGCATAATGTTCTATGCTCATGTAAAATATTTATATAACCACCAACATACAAATCCACGCGTACGAAGTCGCCGGTCGCGGGCAACAACTAGTAAACTATAAACTTTAAGGCTGGTTGTACATGCAAAATCGGTTCATAAGGCTAGTTATACAACTATTTTCAAGTAAAGATTTACGCGACAAATCACAAAGCTACGCCGGCTCTAACCCTACACCTCTGACCCGAGAAGATTTTATTCCCTCCTAAATTGTAGGAGGGTATCCCAATATGGGACCGGCAAGGAACTCTGCGGGACACATCTTTTCATAATTTTTAAGAAAAAAAACCCGACTTCAATGGGATGCCGCTGAAAGTTCACTTATTGTTGATGATGCACTCTTAGATTCCAGACAATGAAATGAAAAAGACAGCATTTTTAAGTCGAACGTAAACCTTTCTAATACGGAATTCTGCGTAAGTCGATAACTCGTTAACACAATTTCTTGATGTTGTTTTGACTTGTGAAATGAGTACTTGTTGGTCTACTTACAGATACATTTCTGAATTTTGAACCTGCATGTAAGGATTTCTCAAAAACAAACTGCTCATATATCATTTAACTATCGGCTTAAAAACAAAAAATGTAAAGTCATCCCTGCATCACAAAGTTACCCCATTTAACAGTAACTATGTTCTGCTAGATTTTTAGTTTGTCAAAAACCGTAAGCCGCCGCGATTGCCAAATGGCTATCTGCGCGAGGTGAGGGTCGCACTCTCTGGGTTGGAGTGTCGGATACAAATCGGTTTGGCAAAACAACGTATGCCTAATTAAAGACCCAAACACACATCAGGGAAACACTTACTCGTAAAAAAGTAAATGGTTCGTAAATATCTTTTTCTACTCGTCGAGTATAATCTGTGTATTACAACTTCATATGCAACACTACAACCTTACTCTTTTCAACGTTGGATAGTCTATGGCACTTCCGACTCAAGCATAAGAATTTTATCGATACGGTTTAGTCAAGTATAAAAATTTTGAAAATAGAACTTCATACATTTCGATAAAATATTTCTTGTTTAAGGAGACTCGATTCAATGCAAATTAGCCTACTTAAACACGCTGCGTCGCATCTGCTTTGTGATTGGTTGGCCAGCAAACACATTTTATTTTATGTTGGAGTAGAAACAATTGCTTCATAAGTCAGAAACGCGCATGTGACACCCTTCATATAGCAACATTCATACCCTACGAAAACCGCTTAGCGTTGCTTGTTAGTCTCTATAGGCTACGGTGGCCAAAATCGAGAAAGAAAATGTCTTAAAATTGAATTTAGCAAGAAGCAGGTACCAGGGCCTCATGAGTTACGAGGAGGTGTCGTTGACCAACCCGCCGGGGGCGCTAGGCCCGGCGGCCGGGGCGCGTACGAGTATGAAGGTATCGCGGGCTGCGGCTGCTTGCGTATTTTAGCTGTATACTTTTGGTTTGTTTACCTATATGATTCTACTAGTTGAAAGTATTATTTTTATGTCTCGTAGAAAAAGTAATGTATACAATAGTGATATAATCAAGTTTTTCAATCTCGTACCTTAACTTAAGTAACTCAGCAAGCTTCGTTGCTTAAACACGGTACTCGACTGAAAAGCTCTCTATTATATCACGATTGTATAAAATACTATTTTAATACAGTTGCCCAAAAATTGCTACTTTACGTAGCTGTTGAGCGTGCGGAAAGTTGGTTTCCGCGAACTAGTGCTTTTTACTTTTCCAACTTTTTTAAATTTATACTTGTTCCAATTCATGACTACTTATTGAGGAGTGTTGATATTAGTTTCCTTTAAACGTCGCAATCAACATAAAAACCAACCGTTAATGTAAGAATACGAAAAATATACATATTTCATATTTTATTACTTACGTCTTCATCATTATAACACGTCTATTTTTTTATATATTGAATATTGAAAAACCGTTCTTAATAAGGTGTCTGAATGGAACGGAGCGCCTGTCAAAGAAGAGGCGTTTTTTCTTTCTGCTTTAAGTTTCCAAAGGCAACATTCGATATTGTTTAAAAATGTACGATACACAAATAATCGTAATTAACGATATTTGGGTAATAATAGTACAATGTTTTATATTTACAATTGTTTCTGTCTTATAGAACATGCTGTTCACGCGCCTATGAGGCGTGAACTATATTCTTGATTTTGTTGTTGTAGAATAATGAAATCTTGTTATTATAATAAATTAGTAGATTATTTATTGTATCTTCACATTGAATGTATTGACATTTTTCTTATTGTTTTATAGCGAATGAATAATGACATATATTTGAAATCATAGTTGTTATAAGTAGCATCCGCGCTAGACCACAAAGGTTGGATCGCTAACACATGCATTAAAAAAAACTTTCATTGAAGTGGGTTCAATAATAATAACACCCAGCTAAAAAAACATCTTTCATAATGTCAATGTAAATGATGTCACTGAAATAATAATATAAAAGTTTCGAATTCCTTACTTGTTGTTTTTCTTATTTTTTCTCAACTGTATTAAAAAACGTCGTTCGATACACTTGCGGAAATATCATTCTTCACTCGTCCCGAGTCTTGCCACTCGCCTGCGGCTCGTGGCAAGATATCTCGGTTCTCGTAAAGTAATGACATACTTTCTGCACTAGCATCGAAATGTACTATTCTCGGTTAAAGTCAATAGCTAAGTATCTGGTATTGTGGCATTGCCTAACAGATTTCCGTTAAAATGATAGTGTTAGCTATAGTTGTTTACTCGACAGCGGTAAAAGGTTTGCAAGTCCCTCGCGGCACGAGGGCGCTTGTTTTCATTTCGTTATTTACTTTTAATTTGGCAGCAAGCGGATGATGGGGCTGCGAGCGCCATGTCGTGTGAATAATTGAACCCAGCATACAGCGACGAGTGTCGGACTGTCGGTGTGCCTATGACCACGTCAGTATTCTGCGAGCAATAATTATCCCGATTTAATAATAATGATATTTCGTTCGTTGAGTGCTCGTAAAGTTCGACTTGTAAGTCGTGCGTAGACGACATAAAGTTGCTTATTATTTGCTAAAGCATAAAGTAAAATCTGCCATATAAACAGCCAGCCCTGCCGGCGAGCCCCCTACTGGCGCGTCCCCACCGGCGTGCCCTCGCCCACCAACCGGCCCGAGTACAATTTTCTTTAGTCTTGAGTAAATACGGTAAAATAACCTAAAATATTGGATATTTTTGTATGTATATTTTACTCACAATCGAAGTGAAAAGCAGGGTATCACTCTCTACTATACTGGTCCTCGCTGCGCTCGGCCCAATAAATTGCCTCGGATGTGAATGGATCGCTTTATGCCCTTGTTGTACAATATACCGGTTACCGTTTAAAGAATTGGGTGCCTAGCCAAGATGCCAATCGTTCGCTCCGCAGCGAACGATACGCTATGTCTCTCTGTCCCACTTATATGAATGAGTGATAGAGATATTACCGTTTCGTTCGCTACGGCGCAAACGATTGGCATCTTGGCTAGGCCCCCTTCTATTGAGATACCAGTTTATTATGCCAAATTCGTTCGTATTTCGTTTTTGTGGAACGAAATTAACCGGTTAAATCGAAAATATCGAAACAAGATTGCTAACTCTTTTACGTATGAAAACGAATTTAACCAAGAGTCTCCGAGAACCGAGAGTAACCGGTAAGGAGAGAACGGATTTTTTTGGTCGAGTCAAGAATTAGGCGGTTTTTACCGAACAAAATAATATAATTTGCTTTGGAACAATATTAACAGGTATTTCAATACCGGTCAGAGCTCGGAAGGCCTGTAGCCTCACCACGACAATCTCACCGACTAAATCTATCAATTTGACATCTTTGCGAGTAAAATCGACACCGGCCTCTTATACTGACATTTTCGCATACGTCTGCGTAACTTACTTTACACATCTCGCTCGCATTAATATTTAGTACTTGCGTACGAGTGAGATGCATAGAAATAAATTACGCACACGCTAGCAAGTTGTAGAATTGTATATGTAGAAGTTAACAGGAACCGTTAGCGAAATATACATATAAGGCCAGTACGGGTAAGTGTAGCTGACCTTCATATTACGTAAACAAATTTTTTGTTTTGTTCACATATTTTTACCGCGATAGTTACTCATGCAATAAAACTATGAAAACGGATTATATCGCGTATATTGAATTTATAATAACTCACGACGTTTCGAACTCTTTACAGCGTTCGTGGTCAACGGCTGACGGGGGGGGGGGGGGGTGCGTCGGGATGCATTATAAATTCAATATACGCGATATAATCCGTTTTCATAGTTTTATTTCATATATGTCACAGTTACCCCAGATTATATTTTATCATATAAATGATGATAACTAACTACGTATATAGTAAAGATCAGAATTTATAAATTATCATCGTTTAGTATCACGGTTATTGCGTTTTAATATTATGTTTTGTCAACCGTGCACTAACAATGTAGTCACACTTACCTCATTTTGCCGGACAAGTGTGACCCTGACTCAATTTTCATTAAAGACCTTAAATACCAACTTTAAATCATCAAACAATCATAAAACACATTGATTTCAGCTAAAGTTGAACCTACCAACTACCAACCCCCCTACTACTACCTATCAACTACTGGGGTTGATATTGTACCTTAGGGCATAGTTCGAAATCCAACTTTATGATTATTATTCACAACGACAGGACTTAATCGCGTAAAATAAGTTTTAAATTTACCTCCGACGTTTCGAAGACGGCGTTGTCCCCGTGGTCTCGGAGAAGACTGGCTAAAGTTGACATAAACATCTAGGCGCGCGAGTTTTTGAACTTGAACGTCGGAGGTAAATTTAAAACTAATTTTACGCGATTAAGTCCCGTCGTTGTGAATAATAATGAGTAAAAATCGTGAAAGTTTAAATCAGTGTCCAACTTTATGATATTGATTTATGTGTTCAAAGTTAGCTTTTACAAAAGTATGTCACACCCATATTGACCTTACGTATGATTTTTACCTTAGTATCATCAAAATAAACATCGTCCGTTTCTTTGCAAAGGGTTGGAATAATCCATTGCAGAGCTCGATATTCCTAAATAAACAATGACATAAATCAATGTACGGAAGGAACAATTACAAACTTCATTTAAAATGCTCCGCTTGACTCGTCGAAAGAAGTTAATTACCTCGTCGCGAATGGCAAAGACTGTAAGATAGACGACGTCATTAGGTTCCTTTGAATTGTAACATAATTAATTATTTGAATCTGTTCATACTTACCCTGTAGAAAAAAAAATACACATTACATTGTGATAGAAGTTCCAAAGTGGTTGAAAGCACAGCATATCGAACGTCCGCCAATATCTTTGTGACCCGCCGGGCTAGCACATGATTGGCGCGAGAGTATCTCGCCGCGACATAGACTACCCGTCCCTCTTTAATTCATACAGTTAGTAAAAGACGGGTAGTCTATCTCGCGGCGAGATACTGTCGCGCCAATCATGTGCTTGGCCTACTGTCCCTAATGAACTCCACTTTAGTGATGTAGACACCGTGTCTACATCACTAAAGTGGAGTTCAATACAAATGGCTAATAATGTAAATGAAAACAAATATGACAGATTTTGTTAGCATTTGAAGTTTAACCTACACGTTTTACGATGGTTGTTTTCATTGAAAAATTAATAATTAACATGTTTTAACTAGTAATGGATATAAATAAAAATAATAAAATACACAAAACCACACGACCGACCTTGGGTCATTGATCCAGTGACGGACGCATCGACCGTGACGTGAAAAATATAATAAATGCGGGATGGATGAAATGGCGACAGGTCTCTGGAACAACTTGTGATCCACGAATGCCTCTTAAACTTAAGGGGAAAATTTACAGGACGATCGTGAGACCTGATGTAATGTATGGATCAGAATGCTGGGCAACGAAAGTGACGGATGAAAGAAGAGTGCACGCAGCGGAAATGACAATGTTGAGATGGATGTGTGCAGTGACGAGAAAGGATCGGATTAAGAATAAGTATATAAGTATAGGTACATCCATAGATACCCGAGAACCGGTTTCAGCAGGCATTGGAAGCTATTGTAGGGAATATGGACAGAGTACTGGTCTATGGTTTAAGTTTGGGTGGAAAAAAGACTGGGCTATTGCAAAGAAGTCCGGACACCAGCCATAACATTACTTGCACAAGTTATCGAGGCAGGCGGTGACTCGCCACTCGTTAGATGGGCACCTGATGCGCCATCGTAAAGACGGCCAGGCGCAACATCGGCGTGAGCGGCTCAGGGGTGTCGAGAGGTGTGCTGCGCTTTCTCCGAAGTTACTCGCGGCGTTATGCCCTTTAACACTTCCACCCCTGGCATATAGCTCTTACGACTCCCCTCTGGACGGCCAATGAAGGCAAGCCAGAGCTGAGAGTCCTGCGGGTCCCCTTGGGGTCCACTTCGACAGACGAAGACACGCCGGAGACGGAGACCCTGACCGACTCTCTGGAGCACTCGGGTCCGTGGGGTCGTCACTCCCCAACAGCTCGCCACAAGCTGCCCTGCGAGCTTATTATTATTATTATTTGTCTGTCTTTCCATATCACGGGACCATGGGGTCCCGGACCTTTGGGAGGCATGCGTGGGGCCGAAGCCAACAGCGCAGAGGCCCTTTAAGACAATTTATTCTAAAAGCAAGGGATACACGTGGCGGATATCATCCCCGAACGCACAATGTGATACATCCGGAGATGGTCCCCACCAGGTGCAAAGACTATTGCAGTGCAGCACTTTTGTGCTGCGATGGGAACTAAGGTCATGGGCTATAGATTTGAATATTGGATGGACTCGATAATGGGCTATGGGAGAGACTAGCGGACACCTGCCGTGACAAATGCTGTTTGTTTCATCACGGATACTAAGTTTACTTTACAAGTATTCTAAGTACTGTCAGGATTTGTCAGGGAGATAAGACACATAAAAAATAATGAGGATGGCATTAACAACTTCCAAAAAAAATTTAAAGTATGGTTTTCACATTGAAATATAATAAATAATACATAACGATTACATTACATTTAAAATAATTTAACTTTAAAGCTATTTTATACCTTTTTAGGTCGTTTCATACGATAAATATATATATATTTTTTTTAATTTTTTTAGGTAAACAAACGGCCACTACAAGTAATACATATTATTCTAATTATTACAATGTCTACAATATGTGTGGCCCACACCGCTTACCACTAATTAACATGAATAATGTTCGTTCAGTCAAACTAATCACCGTCAGTCTTAAGGACTACCGGGGTCAACAACAACATAGAATGGTTGATTATGCATAAATATGTTGGGTAGGTACTTGAAGTACAGTGTAAGAAACTAAAAGAAGTACTTAGTTTGTAGAGAGTGTTAAAACATCAATAATACGTTTTTTATATACACTTAAACTACAACCAAAAATATCTGTGATTAATTTTTTTATTGTAAGTACTGACAAGTCTGCGCAAAGGAGCGCGCTCACCAGCGTGCGTGCGGCAGCGACCGATTACAAACAGCTGGTGCGGGCGCGCCTCTCGCTGTCTACTGCGGCTGGGTACTCTATAACTAAGTTTATTGTTAAGAGCAATACAGTCAAACTGATTGTTACAGATGCCGTATAATACTAATGCTTCAAGTAATGAGCGCCTATAACTAAGATCTAGCATACAATATTTCTTTAGTAACTCTGGATTAGATAATCTACTGCGACGACAGCGAAAATGCATAGTATTTAGAATTTTTTTTTGAACGGTCTCGAGGGCCTCATTATATTTACTGTAATAAGGGTTCCAAACAGATACATTGTGTTCCAGTTGAGAGCGAATTAGTGATTTGAATAGGTGGAGATATGTGCTCGGATTTCGAAATTCGGTACTAGAGCGCATTACAAATCCATACATTTTGAAAGCTTTACTAATTACAGTATTTACATGTTGATCAAGATGTAACTTTAAATCAAATGTAATTCCAAGATCTCTTATTGAATGGACTAGGGCTAGTTTGGTGTTACATAAGTAATATGGGACATCTAGGGTAAAATTTATTTTTGTAAATTTGATAAGCTTACATTTATCCATATTTAGTCTAAGTTTATTGGCATGACAATAGTCCGAGAAGCGATCTAAGTCCTGCTGAAATTTCTCACAGTCGTTGTGATTACTAACAGTATGGTATATTTTGAGGTCATCTGCATAGAGTAAGATATTACAATAGTTAAAGCAGGAACTTATGTCATTTATAAATATTGCGAACAGCAGTGGACCCAAAATGGATCCCTGTGGGACTCCGGAACTAATTGTAGTAGCATGTGACTCGTCCCTTTATGGTGATTTTTTGAGTGCGGTTTGTAATATAAGATTTGAACCAACGCCATAAGTTCCCACGCATTCCATTGAAAGATATCTGTTCCAGAAGCAGTTGGTGGTCCACCCTGTCAAAGGCTTTCCTGAAATCAGTGTAAACACTGTCTACCTGTATGATATTGTCTAGGCTTTAGAATAAGTACGTTGTATATACAAGAAGATTCGTAGTTGTTGAACGACGTTGAACGAACCCATGCTGATTTGATATTAGTTGACTATGTACGAGTATATTCGGGTAAAATTTTTTATGGACTAATTTTTCGAAAACCTTTGACACAGTGGACAAAATAGATATTGGTCTGTAATTCTCAATCAGTTGTTTGGAACCCCCCTTATGTACTGGCACAATGTTTGCCGTTTTCCATATAGTTGGAAAAACTCCTTCATTGAGACATTTATTATATAAAATTGTTAGCGGTACACTTATTGGTTTTGCAACTTTTTTAAGGAATATAGGAGGGATATTGTCGGGGCCTTTACCTTTAGATACGTCAAGTTGGTTTAGCTCATGGGTAATATTACTTGTAGAAATAAATTTCGGTTATTAACCGGTTGATGGCTCCAAAAACCGGTTTTTAACCGAGCATAAAATGTCTCGGTTAACCTGTTTTTCGGTTAACCGGTTAAACTACTGGACCAATTACGTTGAAATTTGGTACACATACGAGTACGTAAGTTTGTGACCCAAAGACGGACATGTAACACAAACAAATAAATTTCAATCAAGGGGGCCACTTTTGGGGGGTAAATAAGAAAATAAAATAAAATAGTAGATTGTGTCACAAGGGAGCAAAATGACATATTTACGGCGAGGGCGTACAATTGAATCCTAAACGAAGCGAAGGATTCTATAATAGAATCCTGAGCGTAGTGAGGGATTCTAACATAGAATCCTGAGCGTAGTGAGGGATTCAAGTGTTAACGCCCAAGGTGAAAATAATTTTGCTACCATGTGACACATACTGCTTTTCACATCACCTATGAGGAAATTACATACATATATTAGGTTTCAAAACATTATTATTTTAAGCAAAGATCGATACGGACAAAGTGCCAAAAATATGTATACACGACCTTAGTATAGGGACCTACATGCTTCTGGCACTTTGTCCGTAATTCCGTATCGATATTTTCAGACGTGACTGTACCGACAAATTAAAAGTTAACACAGCTCATAATTATGTACCTAATATCTTTTCAAAAACAGCAGCAAACACCTAAAATGATACAATGAAAATCAAGTACATTATTTTTGTAGATTTTTCTGGTAACAAATTAGCTCTTACCCCTTTGAAACAAATCTTCGGAAGAACACTATGAAGACTGATATCACATATTTATTATTATAAAGTTATTGATTTAAACTAAGTATTAACAAATTTATACACAATACAGAATCGCATAATGCTTTGTGAAATATTTCTACAAAACTTTTTAAATTGCATAGACAAGTATGGCTGCGTGCTGCGTTTAAGGAGACCTAAAATTTCAAAATAAAAATTAAATTATTAAACGAATGTTTTTTTACGTTTCTTTGTAAATATTACGCTAATTAATTAATTTACTTAATTTAAATATGCTATTAATTAATTTAAAAACAATTACAACAAATTAATAAAGAAATTGTAATCGATTATATGCATACTAATTTCATATGTCTTTGTGTCAATATTTCATACTGGCAACAAAATGTCCTTGAACAGAAAAGTGACACTTTGATCCCTCCTAGAAGGGAAGAAAAGTTCCCTTTTCGACTAGGTGATGTGAAAAGTTTTTTTAACTATATCGTGTTACATATCAAATGAAAGAGCTCACTATGAGAATCTCAAATATATTTTTTTGCAATTTTAAAATAATCAGGTTTGAAATCATTTAAGAAAACAAAAAATGACCATTCCCCCCCAACCTTTATCTCCGAAACTACTGGGTCTAAAATTAAAAAAAAAATAAACAAAATAGTTCTTTACCTATAGATGACAGAAAAACCTATTAGAAATGTACAGTCAAGCGTGAGTCGGACTTAATTACTTAGTCTTTGACCCGACCCCCGACTTTTTTTTTGTATAATGTTTTCCGCGAAACTACTTGTCCAATTAAGTTTAAATTTGGTACACGTATGTAAGTTTGTGACCCAAACAATTTTAAATATGGAGGCCACTTTTGGGGGGATAAATGAGAAAATTTAAAAATAAAGTTTTTCAAACTGTATCGTGTTACATATCAAATGAAAGAGCTCACTGTGAGAATTTCAAACATATATTTTCTTTGTAATTTTTAAGTAATTAGTTTTGAAATTATTTAAGAAAATAGGCAAAAAATTACCTTCCCTACCCTTATCTCAGGAGCTACTGTCTAAAATTTTGAAAAAAATACACGAAAAATAATTCTTTACCTATAGATGACAGCCAAACCTATTAGAAATGTGCAGTCAAGCGTGAGTCGGACTTAATTACTTTGTCTTTGACCTGACCCCCGACTTTTTTTTTAATATAATGTTTTCTCCGAAACTACTTCTCCAATTAAGTTTAAATTTGGTACTCGTATGTATGTTTATGACGCAAAGACGGGCATGTAACGCAAACAAATGATTTTTAAACATGGAGGCCACTTTTGGGGGAGAAATGAGAAAATTAAAAAATAGTTTTTCAAACTATATCGTGTTACATATCAAATGAAAGAGCTTACTGTGACAATTTCAAATATATATTTTTTGTAATTTTGAAATAAGCTTTGAAATTATTTAAGAAAATAGCTAAAAAATTACCCTTCCCCCCTTTTTCCCGACCATTCCCGAAACTACTGTCTAAAATTTTGAAAAAAAAAATACACAAAATAGTTCTTTACCTATAGATGACAGGAAAACCTACTAGAAATGTGCAGTCAAGCGTGACTCGGACTTAATTACGTAGTGTTTGATCCGACCCCTATGGGTTTTTATTATTATGCTGAGGTAAAAAGATTAGAAGTTGATTAAGAAAATAGGCAAAAAATTACCAGTCCCCCCCCCTCTTATCTCTGAAACTACGGGGTGTAAAATTCTAAAAAAAATACAATAAACAGTTCTTTAAGTACCTATAGATTATAGGAAAACCTATAAGAACACTGATTTAAACTTTCACGATTGTTATTGTTACACATTATTCACTTGTAAAACGGGACTTAATCGCGTATTTAAGTATTTGAGTCTTCTCTGAGACCACGGCGATAACGCTGTCCTCGAAACGTCAGGGGTAAATTTTAAAAGTTAATCTTAAAAATATAAGAAAAATACATGTTGTATTTCAAAGTATATTGTGATATATCTAAAGATAGGAATCATTGTAGGAATGTAAAAATATATATTTTTATTTTATTTTAGGTTATTCGATTAGAGCAAAACCTATACGAATATGTAGTGTATGGTACCTAAAGTAACATGGCAAGTTTTCAATATTTGTGCATATGCATTTCATCTGCGAATCTCCGAGCAATTTGCTTCGTCTACAATTATACTAGACCGTTTATCTGTGACCTTATTCTTTTACAATAAGTTTTATGACCCGTCAGTTCTTTAACATTGTTTACGATGCTACGAGTAGATAACTAACTACTAACTAGTATATAACTTACTAGTACTAAATTGTCAAAAACCTGTGAAAGAGTAACTTATACTGTAGGTAAGTACCTACAGTATGTATAGTTAAATAAAAGTCATCACTATAAACACCGCGCATAAGGGTAATTTTAGCTCTGAATCCGTCGTTTTAACGCAAAATCATCGCCATCTCTATCAGCGGTACATTCAATTAGAATTTAATTTATCGAACTTAAACTATCGTGAGACATATTTCAAAATATTTAGATCAGTACTGTTTCACTCACTATTATTAAAAATAATTTAATTTATATAATTATTTTATCTAAATATCATTATAAGCAACTTCACTCACGTTTCACGTCAACAAACTTTGTTTAAAATCTTGTGATGTACGGAACACTTGCAACGCGAGTCCGACTCGCACTTGGCCGGTTTTTTTAGTTATTGCAGATTGGCAAACCATTGAAAAACTCAACCAAGCAACAATTTCCGTACTAATGTATTCTGGATTCGCTTTTGCACTAAGCCCAGTAAGCCCTTTATTGCCAATGGATGTCTCTACTCTACTTAATCCTTGGTCAGTTACGGTCTGCACATTAAACATTTGAACAAGGCTGTGCTGTGATTGTTGATTTTAATCAGCTTCCGTTATAGCGCAATCGAATTAAGTCTAACCTCGAAATCCTTCCAAAGATATGAAATTTGGTATGTATGTTAATTAAAGGTATCTTTTTCATGTCCACACTATTTGACATTTGAGGACCTCGAGGAATCGCAGCCATCTTGGAAAATGTGTACCATCCTGGAGAAATTTGCGTTTTACTCTAAATATACATTCTATATGAAAATATGGTGTAAGGCAACATTAAAGCTTATTAAATTCTACACAAAAAAGTCCTAGATATCTTTGCGGAAAAAATACATCTTGTTATAAAAAATAATAGCTGAATCCAGATTTAGCGCTTTATACCCTTTCAGGGGATATTCTCTTAATATGAAACTTGGAGGAATATGAATTCCACTTTTGTCTATACATTTGTACACGTTCTACCCCAATATCAACATTTTACTCGACTGCGACTTAAACAGGAAGTAGGGTTATGGGTTTAAATACTGAAATTCAGTACATCCTGTAGCTGAGGATACTGGACGGATTTTTTAAAATGACATATCGGTAGATTCCTCTTGGCATTCACAACCTGATTACACTTGTTTTATTAAAGAAAAATCCATACAGCCGCCCTGAGAGGACGCCGAATATTAAATCATATTTTCACTTTTAGCGCCTAAACTATTGAGTGGATTTCAACAAAATAGACATCAGTAGATCCATAATTGGTACACGAGTGCTATGCAATACAAATTTACTAAAATAAATGGAGGAAAAATGTTTAGGACTTAAAAATGTGACTGCAAAAACCGATTTTAGGTCTTAAATGGGGTTCAAACAATAGTGACAGTAATGAAATTTGACACCTACAATTTCAGGGATCCCTGTTTGCGTATTATAAAATTGGAGCTTCGGGGACCACGGGGATCAAACGCCATCTTTTTTTGGTTTTTCTGTTTTTCTCGGAATATCTGGATTTAATGTGAACACTGTGTATGGCGAAATGAAGCTTATTAAATTCCACACTAAAAAGTTATACGAAACCATGTCCCAAAACGAAGCCTTTTTCTAGAAATAGGGCTTACAAGTTAGAAGGGAAGCTTACAAGTTTCCACACGTTTGTTTTTTCGTGGTTGAGTAGATAATGTTTTTGTGTTTCAAAAATTGGTAAAAAAATTATACAAGTATTTTTTTCCGACCCGTCATAAAATAACATTTTAGTAGGAGATGATTAAGTATAACCTTTTGACTTCTGAGCCTTATTTCTAGAAGAAAGCTCCGTTTCAGGGACATGGTGTTTTATACCTTTTTTGTGTAGAACTTAATAAGCTTTTGTTTCGCCATACACAGTATTCACTTAAACCCAGATATTCCGAGAAAAACAGGAAAACCAAAAAAGACTTATACTTTTCAAGATGGCGTTTGATCCCCGTGGTCCCCGAAGTTCCAATTTTATGATACGCAAACAGGGATCCCTGAAATTGTAGGTGTCAAATTTTATTACTGTGACTATTGTTTAAACCCCCCTATTTAAGACCTAAAATCTGTTTTTGCAGTCACATTTTTAAGTCCTAAACATTTTTCCTCTATTTATTTTAGTCAATTTGTATTGCATAGTACTCGTGTACCAATTATGGATCTACTGATGTCTATTTTATTGAAATCCACTCAATAGTTTAGGGGCTAGAAGTAAAAATATGATTTAATATTCGGCATCCTCTCAGGGCGGCTGTATTGATTTTTCTTTAAAAAAACAAGTGTAAACAGGTTGTGAAGGCCAAGAGGAATCTACCGATATGTAATTTTAAAAAATCCGTCCAGTATCCTGAGCTACAGGGTGTACTGATGTTCAGTATTTAAACCCATAACCCTACTTTCTGTTTAAGTCGCAGTCGAGTAAATTGTTGATATTGGGGTAGAACGTGTACACAAATGTATAGACAAAAGTGGAATTCATATTCCTCCAAGTTTCATATTAAGAGAATATCCCCTGAAACCATAAGCGCTAAATCTGGATTCAGCTATTATTTGCTATAACAAGATGTATTTTTTCCGCAAAGATATCTAGGACTTTTTTGTGTAGAATTTAATAAGCTTTAATGTTGCCTTACACCATATTTTCATAGAGAACGTATATTTAGAGTAAAACGCAAATTTCTCCAGGATGGTACACATTTTCCAAGATGGCTGCGATTCCTCGAGGTCCCCAAATGTCAAATAGTGTGGACATGAAAAAGAGACCTTTAATTAACATACATACCAAATTTCATATCTTTGGAAGGATTTCGAGGTTAGACTTAATTCGATTGTGCTATTAGGTATTGGAGTTACCACAGAGACACTTTTAAATTGTTTAAGCATAAAAAATAAAAATAAAATGCACATTTTGATAAAAAATAACTGTAAAACAAACGACTGTGAACTAACCAGTCAAACCAGCCTCTATTTATGAAACGTCAAATCATTCGTTACTGTAAAAGAGTAAGAGAAATTTGAGAAATAATCTTTAATAATGTGTAAAATGATTATTATTTTTTGTTTGGGTACTTAGTATAAATAAACTTATAAAGTATGAACGTAGGCATAGTTTTTTTGTAAAGTAAGAAGCGTGGTTAACTTGTCGTGCACACTATTGTACGCGAACAGCGCGGCGGCGGCGGCGGCGGCGGTCTGTGTTTGTGTGGCCCTTTACTGTAAACTACAAACAAAAAGCTCCCACTGAACCGCTTCACTCGTACAATGTGAACCGGTCGACAAGGAAAATATTCCTTAGAAAGAGTTAATTGCTTTATTGTTTTGTTTGTATCACTTATATGGTTGCTTGAAAATTCGATTTATTTTATTGACTGAGGTGACATTTTCATTTTTTATTAGGAACGGTTAGGTTAGCGGAAGCCAGTCAAGCAGAGCTCAAAAATTAGCCCAACCTATATAGTTAGTGCTGCGAGCGACTCAACTGTACAGCGCGCAGTTTGACAACGCCAAATATTGTACATAATGCTGCGCAACAAGTTTGGCATATAGAATTTTATTTTAACCAATAAACACTTTAATTTCACCATATTTTTTGAGTAGCTGGAAATTGGGTAATACCCATTAAAAGCTGCGGGCGTGGTCAGTATACAGGGTGGAAATAGATTTTGGGTCAGTGAGGGCAGCTACCAGATCCCGTGTTGCTAGGCGAAAATGGTCTTAGGAGACCTTTCTTCGATTTCAAATTAATGAATATTGGCGTTTACAGATTTTGGAAAAAACATACGGGTTGCGAGGAAATGGTCATTTTTGACAAACTTTTTTTTGATGCCAATCGATCCCATTCCTGTCCAGGATCAAAAGCTTGTATGGAACCAAAAAGAAATTTCCGGCTAGAAAACCCATAAATCGAGAAAAACTTTCCCCATACAATTTGTATGAAAATGAAAACGGTTTGTTTACATGTATTTTTTATGTCAAACGATTTCATTTCTATCCAGTATCAATAGTTCCCTTGGGGTCAACTTTCGGTAATGTACAAAAAAGCCAGAAATTAAAGAAAACTGTTGTCATACATTTACTATGGAGTTATTTCTACTCAGAATCACGAGTACTATCGATTTAAAAATAAACAAAATGTCGCCATAAAAATTTCGGTTTTGGAACGCATTTTCACATACATTTTGTATGGACCGTTACAAAACTGACACCCAAAATTTGTATGAAACACTGGGGACACTGTTTTTCTTTGTCTCATTCAATAGTACTCATGATTCTGAGTCTAAATAACCCAAAAGTTGTTATACGTTTTTCGCGGCATAAGAACCGTATCTTTTTTGCGGAAATTTGGGGCATAAACGGTTGTATCTTTTGATTGCGTTAGCGTAGAAGTTTGATTTTTTCACAGCTTCAAGAAGCTGTAGACCAGAGTTTATGGTTTTAATTTCAACTCGATACCTCCATCAAAGATAGATATAACTCCGTAATAGATGGATACAGTCTAAGGAAAAAACGTGCCTCGAAAATCACGAAAATTTGACTCTCGATCAGATGGCGCCACTAGTTTTGGCCTACACTCGTATAGAGGGCGTTGACTGTTTCGTTTGTTATTTATAATTTTAACGCATACCAGTGAAAGAACATGGGTCAAAATTATATAAAAATAATTAATGCAAATAAAAAAATAGTTTATCCATATTTAAATACATTTTAACGTATTTTTTTAATCTTCATTTTTAGTTTTAAAGTCTGTCGATAGATGGCAGTGAATTTACAGTGGTTACAAAATTTACTATGACAGTACCGCTCTATCTTATTATATCCTCATTGCCTCCATGTATTAAAAATTAAAGATATCTAAAATATTGATACGGTTTTAACACACCCTGGCACTGACTGAAATAACCGACTTGATATCACATTACATCTCAAAACTTTTTTGTAGTAGAAGAATTGCGTTGCGAGACTTGCATCTTTTTACATGTAATGTTTTTGGAGGGATGATCTATGTCACTACCACAATTCTAAAGAATTTAACGACACCTCTTATAGGGCATTTCACGTCAAGCGGGCAGCAAAAAAAATGTCAGGTTCTGGATTTTGTTCATAGTTGGATTAATTGGACCTATATGTGAACTAAAAAATTTGGCATCATTACTTTTTTAATATATTGCTTCGTTAAAAATTTATACGCATTTAAAAAAACTACAAAATTTGAGGAACGGATTAAAAAAAAAATATTATTGCAATTCTGGACACTGGAGGCTTTGGTCATACTTTCCTTCGTATATGACATTTATTTCAGTTTATAGTTTAAATAGTAGTAGTGTCTACTTAAAAAACACAAATTAAAATATTTTCATAGAAAATAATTTAATTTGTTCTTAGAGCTTTCACTTTGCCATACACGATAATTATATAAAATCCAGTTACAGATAAAAAACGAAAAACACAAATGAAGTATATTTTTTCATATTCCGTCTTATCCCCGTGGTCCCCGAAGCTCAAATTTTAACACATGCAAACAGGGATCCCTGAAATTGTAGGTGTCAAATTTGATTACCGTCACTATTTTCAAACCCCATTTAAGACCTAAAATCTGTTTTTGCAGTCACATTTTTAAATCCTAAATATTTTTCCTCCATTTATTTTAGTAAATTTGTATTGCATAGCACTCGTGTAGCAAGTATGGATCTACTGATGTCTATTTTATTGAAATCCGTTCAATAGTTTAGGTGCTAGTTGCTAGAAGAAAAAAATATGATTTAATTTTCGGCGTCCTCTCAAGGCGGCTGTATTGATTTTTTTCTGTAATAAAACAAGTGTAAAGTTTGAAGGGCAAGAGGAATCTACCGATACACCATTAAAAAAAAACCGGCCAATTGCGAGTCTGAAACGCGCACGAAGGGTTCCGTGCCATTACGCATAAAACGGCAAAAAATCACGTTTTTTGTATGGGAGCCCCACTTAAATATTTATTTTATTCTGTTTTTAGTATTTGTTGTTATAGCGGAAACAGAAATACATAATCTGTGAAAATCTAAACTGTATAGCTATCACGGTTCATGAGATACAGCCTGGTGACAGACGGACAGACAGCGGAGTCTTAGTAATAGGGTCCCGTTTTTACCCTTTGGGTACGGAACCCTAAAAAACCGACCAGTATCCTAAGGCCTAAGCTGTAGGGTGTACTGAATCATCAGCACTTAAACTCATAATCCTACTTTCTCGTAAGGTCGCAGTCGAGTAAAATGTCGATATTGGGGTAGGACGTGTACAAATATATAGACAAAAGTGGAATTCAAATTCCTCCAAGTTTTCCTATTAAGAGAATATCCCCTGAGTGGATATAAGCGCTAAATCTGGGTAAGGCCACCAAAAATTGTAAATGGAACTCTCGAACAGTAACACAGTAACGTTCGTGACAAGTGGTAACGCTCAAGACATTATAAAGCTATGTTTACATTATTTTTATGGGATCACTTCGGTCTTGCAAATCAGTTAATTGCGTTTTTCTCAGAGACCGTTTGACATAGATACCTAAAATTTGAAACAGTTATAGCAATTACCACCACTAATATTGTAAATAAGTCAAACCCGCTTATTTCTTATTTTACGGGGTTGAGAGGGGTAACCTGTTTTTTATTTTATTTGTAATAATCGAGTGGGGTACCATTAGAAAGCTTGCAAAAAATTGAGTCGATGGACTGATTTTGAATTCATTTTAGACTGCAGTAGTTCCGATAAAAAATGCATTTAAAGTTGCAAGTTTTCATACAAAAAGATTCTCCTCTGTCCTGTGGATTTTCGCAAAAGCTATAACTAACAGGCAGCTAACCAGGCAGCCGAGTATGGAGACGGCGGGAAAATTATCAGGTTAACCTTATCTTTATTAGTTTTTTTAACTGCAGCCTGATCTTTGGTTACTAGCTTGGATCAGCTTCTTAGACTGGTAATTTCATATTAGGAAGTCGTTTTAGCGAGAAAGATCTTTACGAGTACTTGAAACTTTGGCATTGAAATTAATGACTTATATGTGGGACACAAAGTTTAATTCAACTTGCTTATTTTTGTGGGTTATTTTATTTTTTGTAATAGTCTACTAAACGCATGAGACAAAAAAACGGCCAAGTGCGAGTCGGACTCGCGCACCTAGGGTTCCGTACTTTTTAGTGTTTGTTGTTATAGCGGCAACAGAAATACATCATCTGTGAAAATTTCAACTGCCTAGTTATCACGGTCCATGAGATACAGCCTGGTGACAGACAGACGGGCAGCGGAGGCTTAGTAATAGGGTCCCGTTTTTACCCTTTGGGTACGGAACCCTAAAAAGATCTACAAAATACAACCTTGTTATAATGCAAATAAGATTAAATTTCGAACGGGCTTTCCAACCCATTGGTTGGAAAGCCCGTTCGAAATTTAAGTATAGTCCATTGACTATCTCAATGTACTCAGTAAGAAAAATATTTATTGTTGGAGTAAACTTTAAATTTTTAAATTAAGAATTCCGTTCTTTACTGTCGTTTTGTTTTTTTTACACAATAAAGCACATAGAGTTAGTAAGACGTATAGATATAACAAAGTCATTTAATATTTATTAGAGAGTATCTAATTCCTCGAAACAATATACACAATATCCCTTTGCATTAAGTACGATGACATTTGTGTATAATTGTATACAGTATGTATATTTTTAAAGGGATCGGTGAGAGCAGCAACCAGATCCCGTTCGAACGAGAAAATAATCTTGGAAAACTATAGTATATGACAATTACAAAAAAATCTTCTAGTTTTTGGAAACAGGTAAAGTTGACGAAATTGAGCCGATGTTGTTTAAACTTTTTTGAGAGATCTGCTCACTTTATCGGCCCGATTCGAACTTTAAGAATACGTTAAATATTACAATTATATTACGATACGTTTTTGTTTTAACAAACGTCACTTTTGACACTGACATCCATATCGTATCTAGTCGTAATATTTGACGTATCTTAAAGTTCGAATCGGGCAGTATATTTTGTCAACCTTAGAGCCAGCGACAAAAATATCAGTTAAGATTAGGTACTCGTGAATCCAAGTTCTACTAAAATATTTTTTTCTTTTAAAAACAATAATGGAAAAGATTTTCTTTTTTAAATTCTTTAAAAAACACGATAATATTATATATTTTTCCTCGTCCTAAATTTAAGACGTGCAGAAAATATAAATAATTTACTCATAACTTATACTTTTTTGACAGCTTAAGTAGAGTAATAACATTAATGCGGTTTATATTGTTATAAAGCCTGACCAGGAATATATGATCATTGTCAAGAGAGCGCTATTATTCTCATTTATATGGCAACAGTTCAGTATAGTCTGAATAATGTGGATTGGCAACTCGTTTGACTTACATACTTTTATTTTTTGCCGTATAAGATTCATGTATTTTCTTACGTATACATAGGTCAAAATCGTCTAATTGCGTCTTCTTTTTTATTTTTGGTATGATTTTCTTTGGCAGCATAAAACCTTCTCTCGCAATCCGCGTAATCGATGCCTCCGATTTACCTAGAAATTTGTCGTAACATACCAGATGGTGTGACTACTATTAGCCAATAGCCACACCATCAGCTCAGCTCAGCTCCATAGCTGTTTTTTTATTATTTCGTCTATTATGTTACTCCATTCAAGGGAAGAGGCCCACATCCAAGATTGGATCACCAAAAGGCCACCATGATGATGATGATGATGGTCATATAACACATAGGTTCTGCTACATTGTCAATTAACAAGATTAATCGTCTCCAAAACATAGTCAATATTTTTCAAACTCATTTTTAGGGTTCCGTACCCAAAGGGTAAAAACGGGACCCTATCTAAGACTCCGCTGTCCGTCTGTCCGTCCGTCTGTCTGTCTGTCACCAGGCTGTCTCGTGATCTGTGATAGCTAGACAGCTGAAATTTTCACAGATGATATATTTCGGTTGCCGCTATAACAACAAATACTAAAAACAGAATAAAATAGAGATTTAAGTGGGGAACCCATACAACAAACGTCAACTTCGGTCAAAAATCTTGACCGAAGTTAAGCAACGTCGGGCGGGGTCAGTACTTGGATGGGTGACCGTTTTTATAGTTAATGGTACGGAACCCTTCGTGTGTGAGTCCGACTCGCACTTGACCGGTTTTTTGTTACTGCAGTAACATAAAACTACAGTAACATAATATTACATAACACTACAATAACTAAGTCGTATTAACCAGACTATAATGACACTGATTTGTTTACCTGTCAGCTTTGATGTTAATTTGGGAATGTTTCGAACCGAAATAGTTTAATTTCCCGAACTGTTCTTTTCCAGCAGTTTATTATTTACATTATTAACAATGTTCCGCTCCTGACTATGTATAGTTTTTGGCATATTTGTCATTAATTATTTAATATTCAACACTTAAGCATTCTTCAAGTAAACCGCCACAATGAATGACATTGACATCTGTGACAATCTATCATTAAAATTATTGCCAGTGTAAGAAATTAGTTCCAATGAAACTCCGCAACATGGCGCATGATCATATATTCCTGGTCAGGCTTTAAAACCATTATAAAAATTCGTACTGAATTCAGTATCAAGTGAACGTAGTTTAACGAAAAGGATTCATCCATAAAATATGACGTTTAAATTAATTGATTTTCTGTTTGAAAGAAAGATTTTTTTTTAACAAATTGTGGATTAGATCCTTTTCCCTAAACTACGTCCAATTATTGATAGAGTCCGAGTGTCACTATGTCATCATTAATGTCAAATTTCTATGAAAATATTCACTCTTACACTACTTACTTACACCTTCTCACTTTGTTAGCTTAGACGAATTCTACATTTTTAGCAGTTCTAAATAATATTAAAGTCTATATGTATATATATATATATATGGCATGAAACTAAAAACAAAATCAAATCAAAATAATTAGTTCTAAATTTAATTCAAATTGAAGCAGTATAGAATACCGATCTATAATGGTGAACCATAAAATAACGTTAGATAATTTTCACAAAAGCATTTTTTCTGAGTAGCAAATTTTCAATTCGCGGTTTTTACGATTGCAAATTTATTTATTCGTCTTTTTTCATGTAGCGATTTTTCATGAAGCGATGTTCACGTTTATTTTTTTTTGCTTATTTTACCAGTAGATTATTTTATTATTCAGATACAGATACAGATCTTTTATTGGTAAAAATAAAATACATTTTACAAGTCAATCAAATTCTTAAGAATAAAATTAATATTCACAATAATAAGTTGATAATTTGGAAGAAGTTACGATATGGGATCAATGATCATTTCGCATAGACAGCATGAATTCGTCGATCGAATAGTAAGCCTTCTCTACAAGTAACGATTTCAGCTTATTGTTAAATATTGTGTCACTTTTCGATTCTTTTATATCGATCGGTACTGAGTTATAAAGCTTTGGTCCCATAATATTTAGAGACTTTCGTGACTTCGCGAGTCTGCATTTAGGAGCGAGTAGAATAGGCAACCTGCGGGCTGGGCCACTGAGGGTAGATCCACTGGATTTATACAAGTGTATATTTGTTCTGACATACATACATGCGGTCAGTATATATACACACGGTAGCGTTAATATTTTGTGTTTTTTGAACAGAGATTGTGCAGGATGGTCAACGGGTTTGCCATCAATAATACGAAGGGCGCGTTTCTGCATTCTAAGCAGTATATCGCGATCAGCAGCTGTACCCCAAAGATCGACACCTTGAGAAAGTATTGCGTGGTAATATCCATAGTAGGCGGTCTTTAAGTTCTCGATAGATAAAATTCGCAACTATTATCAGTATAATATAGTGCGGTTTGTTTGATATTGTACTCGAAATAAGTATTCTAACAAATCGTTACCCCTTAGTGCCCACGTTATTACATATTAATAGGTAGGTAGGTTAGGTACGCTAGCACAGATTAATAAATAGTTACTACGTAACAGATACATCATTCCGATACAAAAGCGAAAATACCTACGCTATAATAGCCTACAAAATTTTAATAATAATACCTGCTGCTCAGGACGAGAAGATATGTACCATAAGTACGCGCACAAAGAGTCGAGACTGCCTTGCTCGCCGTGCGAGCCACGTGCCAACGCGTCATCGTAAATCGTAAGAATGCGCTAGGGTTGTACTGTTACTTATGTTATTATTGTAATAAAACGAATGATGCGAATCAACCATATTTTATATTAGTCAATCAAATATTTAAAAACAACACTTATAATACCTGACTCAAAAAACTCCTTAATTTACGATTTATCTACTTATGTTCAAAGAAATAAATAGTGAAAAATTCATAAAGATAGATTTAAAATACTACTCATCTTTCTTCGTCTCTCGGAAATGAAAAAACCGGCCAAGTGCGAGTCGGACTCGCCCACCGAGGGTTCCGTACTTTTTAGTATTTGTTGTTATAGCGGCAACAGAAATACATCATCTGTGAAAATTTCAACTGTCTAGCTATCACGGTTCATGAGATACAGCCTGGTGACAGACGGACAGCGGAGTCTTAGTAATAGGGTCCCGTTTTTACCCTTTGGGTACGGAACCCTAAAAAAACGACAAATTTTCTTTTGTTTTTTGACTTTTACACCCATCTACTGCACAATAATTACGTGGTTTCGGCATTTCGAAGCGTAAGCGCGGGAAACGTGCGGTGCGTGCGCTCAGGCGGGCGTTCGGCGGCCCTCTGTCGATTATATCGTCGACGATACGCCGAGCGGTAGGCATATAGCACGTGGCCTTGAGCGAGTGAAGGAGGCCTGACGCTAGGTATCTTCAGATGTGGAAGGGCAGACCGCCTAGAAATGCTATAAGGCGTGGGTTGCCTAATGCTGCTATAAATATATGCGACTGATAAAATAATCTACTGGTAAAATAAGCAAAAAATAAACGCGAACATTTTAAAACGTTTCATGAAAAATCACTACATGAAATAAGACGAATAAAGAAATTTGCGATCGTGAAAATTCGCTACTCAGAAAAAATGCGTTTGAGAAAATGATCTAACAAATCAACAAATACTTTTAGAGGACATGTAAAAAGTAGAAAATTACAATTTTGGGTGGCCTTACCCATCTAGAACTTTTTGGTGTATATTTTAATAAGCTTTAATGTTGCCTTACACCATATTTTCATAGAGAACGTAGATTTAGAGTAAAACGCGAATTTCTTCAGGATGGTACCTTCACATTTTCTACGATGGCTGCGATTCCTCGAGGTCCCCAAATGTAAAATGGTGTGGACATGAAAAAGGGGCCTTTAATTTATATACATACCAAATTTCAGGACTGTTCTAGAGATTTCAAAGTTAGTCCTAATCCGATTGTGCTAAAAACATCTATACTCGAATAAGTTTGAAAACAAATAAAATGATTTTATTAAGATTTGTGTTTTTTTTTTTCAAGTAGTCTCACTACTATATATAAATTAAAAACTGTAATAGATGTCATATATTAAAGAAAAAGTGACAAAGCCCTCCAGTGGTGAAGGTGAAGGCCGGATTCGAACCGGCGTCTTTAGCTATCGCGGCTAACGCCATGAACCCCTAGGCCAACTCGCCACGGCGGTACCCGTCCCAATTTCTCGACTATATGCCATCTTAGTAAGACTAGGCGTCGTTGACCAGCTCTAAGGGCAAGCAGTGCGCGCTTGCACCTCCTAAACGAATTCCTTACGGAATTACGTTATAGCGAGAGAGACTGGTGCTGCCATCTATGAACAAGTTTGGGAACAAATCAAATTATTTTATTAAATATTTTGATTTGTGTTTTTTCAAGTAGTCACACTACTATATATAAATTAAAAACTGTAATAGAGGTCATATATTACAGTTTTTATCATCTATACTGTTTATGGGTGTAAATAAAATAAAAAAACAGTGGCAGTAATTTAAAATTGACCTTTCACATTCATCAATACAGAATTTCGAAATCGCGTTGCTATAAGCTTCTAAAACTGTCCTCTATAATTATATGTTTTACCTTTTCGCTGTACATTAGACGATTAATATACCCGGACGGAATGCTGCTTCAATAATTTCAATATGTTTCCAAAGTATTTGATAAATGCCTATTTCATTCTGAATAGCACAATCTTCGCTATTGGAAGATATGTAATCGAATTTTGACAAGTTTTATCATTGTTTCCACATATCCCTCTCGGGGACGTTCTTATAAATTGGATGGAAGTTGGAATCACACTATGGTTACATTTATTTTCTTTGTTCCTAGTCCTGATTTAATAAATTGCATATTATTAAATATATGATAACATTATTAGTTATTTTACTGAAATGAATAGATTTTGAAGTCGATTGTTTGTTAAGAGCCCGGAAGCCCGGTATCGATTTTAGTCGCAAATATGTACAATGTATAGATTTAGTCGGTGAAATTGTACACCTTTTGTTACGTAATAGATATAACAAGTACTGGTTTCTATTAGCACGTCTTCTCTACTTGCCGTTTAATAGATTATTTTTTTGAAAACAGACTAACTAAATTAGTAATGATTTTTTTCTAATGGACGTTTTTAGGTAAACGCGCGTAAAGCAATGATTTTGTCGGGCTTATTAGAAATTACGTAAAGTTTGTACTGCTAAAAAGGTTAATTTTGTATTACACATTTTATATATTTTTTTATTTAGGTAAACAAACAGTCACTACAAGAGAAACTTAAATATAGTATTTTGAACACTATTTACAGTATGTGTGACCAACACCGTTCACCACTTATGAAATAACAATAATTTTGATTATTCGGAGCTTATATACGACTGGAGGTCTGCTGTGCCGGCTCCGGGAGACATTGACAAAAGAAAAGATAAATATTATTAATACATTATAAATTCATGAAGAAGATAAAAAATCATTAACTTTTACCAGTTAACAGAGCATGCAGTATTACGTTCTATAAAAAACCGGCCAAGTGCGAGTTGGACTCGCGCACCGAGGGTTCCGTACCCAAAGGGTAAAAACGGGACTCTATTACTAAGACTCCGCTGTCCGTCTGTCCGTCTGTTACCAGGCTGTATCTCATGAACCGTGATAGATAGACAGTTGAAATTTTCACACATGATGTATTTCCGTTGCCGCTATAACAACAAATACTAAAAACAAAATAATATAAATATTTAAATGGGGCTCCCATACAACAAACGTGATTTTTTTGCGGAAGTATGGAGGAGCCTGCGAAGAGGAGCGCGCTCACCGGCGTGGGTGCGGCAGCGGCCGGTCACGAACACGAACAGCCGGTGCGGGCGCGTCTCGCTGTCTACTACGGGTGGCCACTTTATAACTGAGCTTATTGTTAAGGGCAACACAATCATAGTGGTTGTTGCAGAGAACGTACAGTACCATAGCCTCGAGTAACATTCGCCTGGAACTTAAATCTAACTCATCATATTTTTTTAGTAACTGCTGGTAAGATAATCTATGTTTGTAGCATCAAAAGTGAGTATTTAAGATTTTTTTTTGGACTGTTTCGAGAGCCTGTGAGTATTTAGTATAGTAGGGGTTCCAAATTGCGACGGCGTGTTCTAAGTGTCAGCGAATTAGGGACTTAAATAATTGCAAATAAGTATTAGGTCGTCGAAATTCAGTACTAAACCGCATAACGAAACCGTACATCTTGAATGCTTTCCTTATTATAGTATTAAATTTATGTGTAAGTCAAGGTGCAGCTTTGAGTCAAGTGTGATCCTGTAGTCCACCTTTAATAGACTACATTTTTGTTATTATGACTTTGAAGTAGTGTAAATGAAAGAGACAAAATCAATTTTCTCCAGAAATTACTTCAATACAAGTGACAATTTCTCTAAAAATAGACTTAATTTCAACCTAATTTTAATACTAATAATTTTAATACTAATACTAATTTTAATCTACAATATTTGCTGAAACTGTTCTTATTTATACTGTCCGCGCTCGAATTCCGTGCACGGATGAGGAATGTTAGGAATGTTGGGCGTCACGACCGATGTTTGTGTGATTTTGTCGATATTACGTTATCGTTAATATGCAACTTGTATTGCCGCCTCGCGCATGTTAAATAGGTACATAATAATGAAAATAAAGATTAACTATTAAGTATGTTTTTGATAAAATATAAATAAATACACTACTAAATTCTATATAATTTGTATAATGAAGTGAAAATAAATGAAATATATTGATTTTAGTAACAAAACTTCCGTGAGACACAGACATATTAAACATATTAATAACGGGTCACTCACGTATTTTAAGTCGAAAAACGCTCGACATGTTTCACTCCGTATCGAGGAGCGTCATCAGGAGTTTGCGTTGACGGTGACGGACCGGCGCAGACTGCTGGCCGCAGCCCTCCGCGCTCGATGACTCGGCGCGGGCGCCGGTGGCGGCAGGGGGTGGCGAGAAACTAACCTCGTTTACGGCATTATTGTCAAATGATGGGTTGCACACAACACTCACTATACGTCATTCGCTAATAGTTCGCTGGAAAACTGTTTTGGGTACTACGTCGGTGGACAGTGTGGGCATCATTTTGTATAATTTACCACCATAATTTTTGATTATATTTTAAAAACTGCCCCTTCTCGTCATATATTACCGGTGACGCACGCTCGCGACCTCATTATTAAAAGGCAAGATAAGAAGACGTGCTAATAGAAACCAATACGTCTTATTTAGATATTACGCAACACGCGGTAACTTATTGGTAAGAGACTTGGGGCGGCGTTTACGTGATAGAGGAGAGGTGAGGCGATCCCCGTTCAGGCTCCTACTTAGTCCAACAAATATCGTTTGCCACCCAGCGCGGCAATGCCGCAAGTACATTTGGCACGTTTGTACAGGGTTGGGGGTCGGAATGGGGTTTATAGTATAGATAATGAAGGTAGTTAATTTCTAGTTAGTTTTAGTATTTTTGTTTAGTTTTATTTGTTTTAGATTTTAATATTTGATAATGTTTCTTGTATGAGGCCTGTGTGTATTTTAATTAAATAAATTTTAAAGTTAAGTGATTGTAGCTTTAACTTACGTAGCAAAAGGTGGACAATTTCAACGACTAAATCTATCAATTTTACTTTTTACTCTAAAATGTCTTAATTGTTTTGTAGATTGGAATTTATAGCTGAAGGGGTACACCTACAACAATTGTGTTTAGGCGTAGGGGGCGGCGACTTTTAAAACTTATTCGAATAATTGATCGTGGTCGCCTATTATATCCATGTGCTTTGTATAAGCTGTCGTTTAATATTAAAACGCGAACTATTCCTACTAATATTACGTAGATCACCCGAAATTGTTAACTCAAAATAAAACGCACCCGTGTTACCTATATATATTTTTAAAAAGTAATCTTATATTGCTTGCTCTAGTTAGGGTCCGTCTGAGCTTGGAGAAATAAGTAAGCTTAGAGTGCTCACTCCATCAGTTTCCTTACTTAATAAATAATAAGTTGTATAGTATGTATGGAGTGAGCACTCCAACTTTACTTAATTTCTTTATGGTCTAAGCTAACCTAACTAATCATGAAGAGATCAAGATTTATCATCGCATTTAGACATTGACTCTGATAATCGGCAATTACACACGTTTTTCATTAGTGCTTTAATAGGTAATTCATAATTCATAACATAAAAGGAGCATGGTTTAGACAAAACTTACCCAATCTACTACAAGAAAATTTACGGGTTCCGAAGGACACATTACACCATGATACATGATTCATAAAGTGAAACATCTGGGCATAATCTAATCATTTTTTAGGGTTCCGTACCTCGAAAGGAAAAAACGGAACGGTCCGTCCGTCTGTCTGTCTGTCAAGACCCTTTTTCTCAGGAACGCGTGGAGGTATCAAGCTGGAATTTATATCAAATACTCAGGTCTACTGTCCCTTGGAGCTGTGAAAAAATCAAACTTTGATTACGTTGAAGCCAACGCAATCAAAAGATACAACCGTTTATTCCGCAAATTTTCGACACTCGCAAGGGAATCAAAACCTTCAAGGTACTTCCCGTGAACTCAGAATCTTGTAATTTGGTTACGAAGCAACGTCTTATAACTCAGATAAAGGAAAAATTGCGAAAACCGTAAATTTTTAGTTACATCATATAATAAAAATATATTTTTTTGTACGGAACCCTCGGTGCGCGAGACCGACTCGCACTTGGTCGGTATTTGTTACTGCTCCCGCGGTTTTCATCGATTTTTGACAAGTTTTGAGTCGTTATTTCTACATTTGCACTACAGATAGAGTTATAAGACAAACGGCTATCGGTTCTTCAATCTTAGCTCCATTGGTCAGGCAGGATTTGTAAGAAATGAATACTTTTTTTAATGTTGTTTTTTTAACATTGTCTAAAAAGACACTTTTTTCTATACTGGATTGCTACGAGTATGATCTTACATATACGAAATCTACATATTTGGGTTCGGCTTTGAAGTCTCTTAAAACTCGTCAGAGATTTTAATTTTAAACTACATAATTAACACAAAAGTTATGGCCAGAAATTCGGTTTTTTGGGTTGAAAATTGTTCAACTTTGATGCCAAATATCTCGAAGATAATATACTTTGAAAGACTGTACAAGATATAATCCGGCCATGCATGATCTAGTATATATTTTTACCGAATGGACATATTCAAGCAGTTATTTCATTTTAATAATCTGTATATATAGTACTATATAATAAAAATACAATCATATTAGGAGAGACCGAGGTAGGTTAAAGATAAGTTGACACAGCGTCCATATCTCGCAAACTATAAATGCTAGAAGTATGACTCCCTCCCTTCTGAAAGAAATGTTTCATTTTCCATTCTAACCAACTTCATCATACATGGGCCTGAGCAGCTGGGGTATTCATTATAGCGGTTAGAGCTAAAATATTGCTAAAAGTAAGTTTCTCGACATTTTTTCAAGGCCACATATCTTTATCAGTTGTGGCATATTTCCGATATATTTAAATCATATTTTTCAATTTTATTTCATCACTTTGGTTAACAATTGAAAGCTTAGTGAAAAATACGTGTATTTCATATTGGTGCAGTCACTAACAACTAGGTTACTCAACAAAATATTAATTAATGTAAGTAGCATATGTTTCCTTTTAAAATTTAAACTAGCTAAAAGGCGAAATTGATAACTAAAATTCTAAATCGAGCTGGCGGTTACCGGTGAAAATATTTTAGGTACTGCTAGTTTGCTACCTATTTATTGTTTAAATTCATAAATTATAGATGTGTGTCAACTTACCTCAGTACCTGTTTCAAGTTACCTCGGTATTAGGAGTTGAAACAAATTGGATTGATGCAGAAAACATAGTTACAAGTACAATATGGTGTTACTGTTTTGGGTGGTAAATGGTTATGAAATTTGCTATCAGATATTACAGACTTATGACCTATAACAGAGTTATGACCGAAAAAGTAAAATTTGTGTCAACTCTCCTTGATCTCCCCTGCAATGTATGGGCGTGTGCGTTTTCTAATCTTTTGTCCAGGGTTTTTTGAGAATCTTCACTCGCTTCCTACTACAAAGCCACAATTGTGTTTATATTTATCTTTTCTGCAAATGTTAGCTATTGTGAAAAAACAATTTAATAGGGTATAATTTGGCTTATCTAATTAAAACATAATAAAATGTTTGTAGGCCAGGAAATGAATGCTCATAAAAAGTTATAAAGGGTAATGCTTGTTTGGACTAGTTAGGTGAACATATCAAAAATCCCCGTCCGTAGCTCTACAAAGCCACAATTGTGTTTATATTTTTCTTTTCTGCAAATGTTAGCTCTTGTGAAAAAACAATTTAATAGGGTATAATTTGGCTTATCTAATTAAAAAATAATAAAATGTTTTTAGACCAGGAAATGTGTGCTCAAAAAAAGTTTGAGGGTAACGCTTGTTTGGACTAGTTAGGTCATCAAAAGTCCCCGACCGTAGCTCTTGAGCCGGAGCGGAGGGGGGTTTGATGGTTCCATTTTTCTGTTTTTCGATTATATCTCTGAGACTGTGTCTTAGCGACAACGTTTACAAAATGAAAGGTGATTAAATTTGTTACAAGTTTTATTTCGTCAAGTTTTTCGATAACTTGTATAGTTTTTGAGATATCGGCTCTTGAAAGTTTATTTGGGGTTCTCAATTCTATTTGATATCTACATCAATGAAGCTGCTAGGCCGTGTTTGGTACCGCTTTCGTATAAATCGGAGGTGCTAAATTTATTTTTGTTATCACATTGACACCATTCCGAAGTAAAAACAAAATAAAATAAAACAATACTTTTTTAAACTCCTCCTCACGCTTAAACCGCTCAACCGATTTCGTTGAAACTTGGTATAGATACTTTGAGTCCCCGGACAGGGCAGGATAGTTTTTATGACCAAAATCATCTTTTGAGTGTGAAAAGTGAGGTGGAAGTTTGTATGGGGAATCTATAACCGCTGAACCGATTGAAATGAAATATGGGATCAAACATAGACGTAGACTACGTGTTTGATTTAGTTGAAAATGATACCAAACATGACTTCAAGCCTAAACTTAACCAGTATGAACCTAAGGAATTCAATTTCGACGAAGAAGCTGAATTCCCCTCACACCAAATTTCACACCTTCAAAGTATGATGTTGGCTTAAGAGGCCTTATTCCTACAAACGAGCGTATTTTGCAAAATGCTTCCTTTTTCATTCAACATTACGACGTAACTATTAGTATTTATTCAAAAACTGTTAACGTTCTTAAATAATCATTTCCTAAACTAGCGGCTGAAATAGTTAAAGTTTTCATTTTCTCTTTTTAAACCTAAAATAAATGAGTTTTCCTGGGAGTATTTTTCAAAATTTGCAGTGAGAAGTGTCGTTTCGGTTGCCAATTTTGCAGTAAACAAGAATCATTTGGTACATGAATGATTACAATTCAATTCACCATATCTTGTACGATTACGTACGATTGAAAATCAAAGATTCATTTAAAAAAATTGATTAAATACCTTCCGAGTTTTCTTAATTTTTTCGGTGAAAACAGGGTCGCATTATATTTTTTTATCGCAAATTGTACTTATATTTTGCCCTCAAAATAATATTATAGCAAACTCTAACTTTATGTGAACCCATAAAAAAAATCATAACTATAGGACCTATTTTCCCGTAAATTTAAATATTTTTAAAAGACACTGCACCGACACTGCGCGCCCAGTCTCCGCCGAGCGCGCTTAGGGGACGGACCTGTGCTCGATCGTCAGGCGTTTGTTTCGTTCGTAACCAATGAGCTAGTTCCGAGAAGTGGTGTATACTGCGATTAGAAAATCTTGATCCTTAGGTGATCAATGTGTTCATAGGTACATTTTATAGCACAAATATTAAATTTTTCCGCCTAGGTGATCGGGTCTGTTCAGGGTGCCTAGCCAAGATGCCAACCGTTTAGGTACCTATAGTTTACATTAAAACCAAATCTGTAGCTGGCCTCTGAATGGGTAGTAGAAACGGGTTCCGTATGTCTTTCCCTTTCCAGATGACCAAGGTGCCTAGCCAAGATGCCAATACTATACTATACTTACTCAATTTTACTCATCAATGATAAGATAACACCATGAACGTTAATTGAAAGTCAACTACTGATTGTATAATAGCCTTCCCTGGTCGCATTCCCTCCGCATCAATTGCATAGCCTAAATACCTACTCAAGATCTTATCTCGCTTCGAAAGGTTTCATTTAAGGTTAATAACAATAAATAATAAATCGCACAACGTATCGCGATACAACAAGGAAATGTCGTCCGCATATTTTAGATTTAAGCTTGTTGTTAATTTAGTTTAGTAGTACCGTACCACTTTTATGTAGGTAAATAAATGGTTTTATAAATAAATATTATAGTACATCAATACACGAACTAATTAACCCACAGTAAAGCTCATAAAGGGGTCCACTGACTATCAGTCCGCCGGACGATATCGGCCTGTCAGTTAGAACAAAAATTTGATAGTTCCGAACAACTGACAGGCCGATATCGTCCGGCGGACTGATAATCAGTGGGCCCCTTAAGAGTCATAAGGCCTGTGTAATGGCCACTGAGACGATATATATATATATATATATATATATATACATATTTTAAATGCCTAACTACATAGAAAACACCCACGACTCAGGAACAAACTCTATGCTCATCACACGAATAAATGCCCGTATTTGACCCCGGGACCGTTGGCTTCATAGGCAGCAGGGTCACACTACTCATTAGGCCAGGCAGATTGTTCCCATACAAAACAATATTATTAATTTTTGAGTAAATCTATTAATTTCAATTAACCTGCTTCTGTCACCGTTTCGTCTACACTTAACTGGTTAATATCTATCGTATTAGAACTCGACTTATCATTTGGTGAGAGCGCCTCACTGTTAATTTTCCTTTGAGTTTGGTGCTTAATAGTATGTTTCCAGTAAAAGTCGGGCTCAGAAACGGCCTCACATTAGCTATACCGTGTAAAATACCGTGGTTCTTTATTCTAACCCTAACGCCATGTTCGTTCTTGGAGTTTGGAGTCCTGGTCATGAGTAGGTAGTATTAGGACTAACCTCTAAAGACCTCTTACGACTGTGAAGCTTCTTGAATGGTTACTCTAAATTATTACCAACACAACAATGGAGGTACTTACAGGTATTCTGACTTAACCAGTCCTTTGCGATGCGTCCTCTTTGACCGCCTCAACCCAAGTGAACGAGTCTGTCCTCGTTACTCCGAGCCCCACCATTTGCTAAACCTACCGTGTTGCCAACAGTATAATGTTACTTTCCCAGCTCTTCTTCTTCCTCGCGTTATCCCGGCATTTTACCACGGCTCCTGGGAGCCTGGGGTCCGCTTGACAACTAATCCTAAGAATCGACGTAGGCACTAAGTTTTTACGAAAGCGACTGCCATCTGACCTTTCAACCCAGAGGGGGAACTAGGCCTTGTTAGGATCAGTCCGGTTTCCTCACGATGTTTTCCTTCACCGAAAAGCGACTGGTAAATATCAAATGATATTTCGTACATAAGTTCCGAAAAACTTATTGGTACGAGCCGGGGTTTGAACCCGCGACCTCCGGATTGAGTCGCACGCTCTTTCCGCTAGGCCACCAGCGCTTTTTTTTTACTTTCCCAGCTACCCCTGTATTAATCGGGGTAACGTACTAATGTTGCCACAGTAGAATTATTATTTAACTGCTATCTTAAATGTTAACATAAATAAATCATGACACGACGTATGGTTGATTACGAGAGAAGCTAATTGCCGCAGAGGTGTTAGTAACAAGAATATGCGGTTGTTCAGTGACGATTGACCAACCAATATAGGCCTCTTTAATAGGTGGTATGGTATTTTACAACTTTACATTTAACGGTATCATCTACTCTGTGGACCGACAAATTTATTTAAACGTATCCTAATGACTTCACCAAACCATCCCCAAAACCTATCAATACTTACAGCTGATTTTCCATCGTAACATTAAATAGCAGGAAAATAGATTCTTTCAATACCTGCACCTCACTGCATGCTGCAAAATCTACAGTGAATGCACCCATTTTTCGTTTTGCTACTCATTTGAAATACACATAATAACTACTTCGCCGTGTCAGAATTTGTAGGTTTTTCTTTCAAGAAACAATTTTCAACTAAGTGTCCCAGTTTGTTACATCGACTACACTTAAGCAAGGGTTTCGGGCATTGTAAATAAGGGTGCCCCTTTTCCTTACAGTTAAAGCAATATATGCCGTTAATGCTCGTGCTCGAAGTGCTTGATTTGATGGGAAGCCCATTTGTTTTGTTGCTATCGACTGAACCAGGTGCACCATTAACAGCTTTATTTTTAAATTGTGCATATTGAGGCATATATGATTCTTTATTGCTCATTAGAAACTGTAATAGAGCGTCCGGTTCAGTACACCTAAGCGCCAAAGCACTAGACTTAGTGGTCTTATCCGTAATTCCGTGAATGATGCACTCAACCGCCCGTTTTCCTTTTATTTCGCAGTTATTTAGAAGGGCATATTTTTCATAAAAGTAGACCTCAATCGGATCATTAAATCGACTACGTCGTCTAAGCATCTCCTCCAGGGACTGGCCATAGTTCTGGTCGCAAGGAAATGCGGCAGTAAGTTTTTCCTGCCACTCTGGCCAAGTGAACATAATAGAGCTCTGGCTCTCATACCAGGTCTTGGCCAGGCCCCGGAGTTTTTGCATCGCAAAATGAACAGTGGTTTTTTTGTCCCAGCTGTAAACAGAGGCACATTCGTTAACTTTCCGTAGCCAAACGTCGATACGTTGGCTTTTCGCGGAAGGATCAAATTCCGGTACAATATTTTTAAAATCCAAAGTTTTAATATTCATTTGTGTACTCTGGTTTACAGCCTGCGACGATTGACCACTCTTCAATGGCTTAAGAATGCCTAAAATATCTTTACTAGAAAATACTGGACTACGTGACCTTATCTCTCGACGCTCCGCGCTCGGATGACGGTCCCGCTGTCGATACGGCTCTGGTTGCCGAGCGTGTCAGTCGCGGCTGGGCTCGTTGATGCGACTCGGATGCTCGTTCCTTTCAGTGCTAGGATGTCGGCTTCGCCGCTCGATCCTGTCTCTGCTAGGATGTCGACTCCAGCGCTCGGCCGGCTCAGGGCTGCGAGGCCGGCTGCGGCGTAAGCTTCTCTCAAAGCTGGAGCGACGGCTGGTACGTTCGCTGCATCTCCTCCGGTCTTCATCGCGCTCTCGTAACAGGTCTCGTTCCAACCGACGTACGCGTTCGCGTTCGATGTCCAGTTTTCTTTCCCGATCTTGTAAGCGGCGACGACAAGAACTCCGGCTGCGCCTACTCACGCGACTCCGACTGCGTCTGCTCGCGCGACTTCGGCTGCGTCTGTTCGCGTGCGTCCGGCTTTGGGAGCGTCTGTCTCTCGTCTCATTGTGCATATGCCGCAATGGAGACAAGAGCCTGCGATTGCCTCCATTTCGGTCATCGTCGGCCGCATCACTCATTTTCTGGAACTTGGAAACATAAAACCATGAGCCACGTTTAAATTTAATGTCCCTGCCTGTTTATTTTATATATACTTATATAGAACTAGCTACATCACCATTATTTATCCCAACAAAGAGTACAGTAAAGTTTAAAAACTGCGAATACTAGATAATAAAGCAAGGTAAGTTTGCGTACTCAGATTACGCTACGCACATCACAGGCAATAAACCCTAGTAGGTGATAATTATATGTAAGTAGCTATTTAAATATCCACTGGGTATGTATCCTCATCTAACACATGATTATTTTAGCAGTAAATATTTATTAAATATTTACCACACAAGTAACATGACCCATCTGGTTAATATTTACTTTAAGGATTATTCGTACTATGATTAATAAAGTCACTTGTAATACTTATCCTATAGATACCTATATACCTAGTCACATCACTAGCGTAGAAAACAAAATAACGATTGTACGTACCTGTTATGCAACCGTTTAACTACTAGATATAAACAAAATATGAACTGTAATTCAAAACTTACATCAAACACAAAATGTGTCACGGTACTCGTACCGATGGCCGAATAAGCCTTAGGATTGGATAAGTAAACAAAATAATATATTTATAATTATTTACAGTTGCAATGTTACAATACGTAATTGTATTTAACCGACTTCATTTGAATTTGAAGTCAAATATCCCGTTAACCTTCAAGCAAATAAAACAACAACATTGTACGAATTCGTATTCGGTAAGACTTGTAGTTATGTGTATTAGATATGATAATCGGAAATACAACTCTTTTTTTTTTTTGTGCCTCATAATGTTCTAAACTTTCACATTTCCATTATTTTAGTATCAGGTGTATACTTACGTTTGTTAGCGCTGGTTCTTCCGCTTCTGACTTGTTAGACACTTACTCAATAAAAGACAGTTGCGCTGGTAATCAATAATTAACATTTATTTTCTTTTTTCTCCGTCCTCTTACCATTACCACACACTTCACGATCCCCGAACTAACTGCCCGATCTCTACCCGTTTTCTATATTCTTTTTTTTATTTCAAACCCCCAAACTACCTTCAATAAAAATATTGTCAGTATTACCAATTGTAAAAATGTTAAATAATTATAAATTTTTTAATAAGTTAGGTTGAAATTAATCGAACCTTACATTTGTAATTTTATGTGCCCACGTTTTGGCGTGTTCAAGCTTTATAATTTTTTTTAACAACGTGGCTTTCTATTAGTAACAAGTATGCAAATTTTCACACCCCACAACTAGTTTTTTGTAAAAAAAAAAGAAATATGATCTTTCTTTGATATTTTTTTTCTAGCCAGCCGATTTTGACGTGCGTCACGTATGTTGTGCGTATAGAGTCAAACCAAAAAAATTCTGCAGAGATCTTGACAGCACACGCAGTGCAGGTTTTATTTTAAACGTTAAACTATGAAATTATGACGTAGTAACTGTTGCCCGCGACTTCGTACGCGTGGATTTGTATGTTGGTGGTTATTTATTTTACACGAGCATAGAACATTATGCAGCAAAAGATATCAGTAGGGACGGTTAATCATTTGTTAATAATTATACAACGCATGAAATTTGTCTTTCACAAACTACGAAGTTTCACGCCCCTAACTGAAAATAATCCCTCTCAACACTTTTTCAGATTTTCAAGTCCACTATTTAAAAAAAATGTTCGCTCCCGATGCAAACTTTATCAATCAGTTTTCGTCTATTTTAATATAATGCCCTTTTACCAAGTTTTATGTTCCTAGCTTAAACGAAAACTTGAATCACATATAAACTTACATCCCCTTCTTAAACCTCTTTGAATTTGGGTTGAATTATTAAGAACGTTGAAATAACTTTTTTTGTAATATTATACAATGCCTTTCTAAGAAGTTTCAAAGCATTTGTAATGGATTCAAACTTTCAACCCCTTTTTAACCCCTTTAGGGGATGAATATTTAAAAACGCTTAAATTACTTTTCTTGTATTCTAATAATATGCCTTTATACAAAGACTGAAGTCCTGTACTCAAAAAAAGGTTTGATCTCCATACAAAGTTTCAACCTCTTTTTTACCACCTTGGGGGATGACTTTTGAAAAATGCTGGAATGAGTTTTCTTCCCTTTTAATTAAATATTTTTCTACGAAGTTTCAAAATTTCAAATTTAGGACACCTACTAATTTTTAACCCCTTTTTAACCACTTTACAGGATGAATTTTTAAAAATTTGAATTTCCAAAAACGTCGAAATCACTTTTTTTCTAATCGGCTATTATGCCTTTCTAAGAAGTTTCAAAGCATTATTAATGGATGCATACTTTCAACCCCTTATTAACCCTGTTAGGGGATGAATTTTTAAAAACACTGAAATTACTTTTTTCGTATTCTAATAATATGCCTTTATAAAAAGATTCAAGTCCCGCACTCAAAAAAAATTTTGATCTCCATACAAACTTTCAAACCCCCTTTTCACCACCTTAACCTTTTTGCAGTTTTAAGTTCCTAGCTTATAATAAAATTTGAACCCCAAGACAAACTTTCATCCCCTTTTTAACCTACTTAGGGGTTGAATTTCCAAAAACATCGAATTTTTGTTAGCGGCTATTATGCCTTTCTAAGAAGTTTTAAACCATTTGTAATGGATTCAAACTTTCAACCCCTTTTTAACCCTTTTAGGGGATGAATTTTGAAAAACGCTGAAATTACTTTTCTTGTATTCTAATAATATGCCCGTGTACAAAGTTTCAAGTCCCGCACTTGATGAAATTTTTGATCTCCATACAAACCTCCAACCCCTTTTTCACCACCTTAGGGGATGAATTAGGGAATGACTGGTAGAGAATGCCTCATAGCATTAAGTCCGCCTTTTGTACGATTGTATTTTCTTTTGTGCAATAAAGATTAAATAAATAAATAAAAATAAAATAGCTTAAAATAAAACTTGAACCCCATACAAACTTTCATCCCCTTTTTAACTCCCTTAGGGGTTGAATTTCTAAAAATCGCTTCTTATCTTGTACACATTATAAGTGTAACCTGGTGTGCAAATTTCAACTTTCTAGCTTTTGTAGTTTCGCCTCTGCGTTGATGAGTCAGTCAGTCAGGACACGTGCATTTATATATATAGATAGATAAATAACACTGGCTCTGCGTGTGCTGTCGAAATCGTTGCCGGCTTTTCTTGGTCTAACTCTAGTAATGACAATTAGCTCCATGCATGAATTTATTTTTATTTTTGGATTCATAATTTATATCGTTGGAACACCGGAAATGATAAAAATACTTTTGTAAACCTTAACATTATTTTATTAAAAAATATTTAAAATGTTAAAATTTTTTGAGCGGTTGAAACGCTCATAATTTTTGGCGCGAATTCGACAGAGTGTGATGACGTCACACGTTGGGCGGCCCAACTGACGTTTGCTACTAATGAAACTAATCTGTCGAACGCGTGACGCGTCACGTGGCGTTTCGAGCGTTTCGCTCACTAGCTTTTCGCGGGCAAATTTTTGTACTTTTTATTTATAATTTTAAGTGATTAAATGGTAATTTAAAAACGGAAATGCATTTGTAACATGATATAACGGTAACATACATCCGAATAAAACATATTTCGTTCAAATATAAACTTCATGCATGAGGCTAATTATGATATCAATTATTGGATATATTGCTATACAAAACAATAAAAATAAAATACAAAAACATTTTTTTTAAAGTACTTTCGTGTCAAGACCGCTCCAATTTTTTTAACCAAAGCTAGCTTCTTTAATGAGCTACAAATGAATGTATTTACTTAATTTTATCTGTGGGAGAACGATGTGTTTTTTTTTATTGAATACCTCGCTATACATTTTCTATACCGGCTTGTTCAAGCTAATCGATTAACAACTCTTTAGAGAAACGTGTCGAAGTTATATTTTTCAACGGGGCATCCGCTTAAGGTAAAATGTACCACTCAAAAACTAATATAATTCTTTTTTTTTCAGAATTTAAAAATTCATTTAGGAAAATTTGGTGTCATAGTAAATTTTGTAGTCGTAGTAAATTTACCGCACCTGGAAAATTTGGACTCCATACAAGTAATTTTTTTTTTTCATTGTGGAACACGATTCAAAGCGTATAATGTCCAATTCAACATATACAAACATTGCAATTTTTTTAATTTTTTTATTAATATTTTAGGGGTTCTAGACTAGACTTCTATGTATTGATTTAGAGGTGCGTCCATACTTTCCGTTCCTACAAACACAAATAAAAAAATTTAAAAAAAATTAGCAATGTTATTATAACTTAAATTGGACATTAATACACTGAATCGTCATTCAACAATGAAAAAAAAAAAAAAAAACAAACATTTTGTATGGCGGGTTCAAATTTTCCAGGTGCGGTAGCGACCTCTAAATGTATTTAAAAATATCTTAAATAAAATACATTTGTTTTTTAGCGGTAGATTTTACATAATTTCGACAAATATTGCACATTTCTCTAAAGAGTTGTCAAAGAGAATATATAGGATAGAGGTGTCATAGTAAATTTTGTAGTCGTAGTAAATTTACTGCCACCTACACACGATTAAAACTAAAAAAAATATATAAATATATATATATATATGAATAAATGACTTTTTTATTTATATTTATTATTTTAATATGATTTTGATCCATGCTCTTTCACTCATGTGTTAAAATTGTTAAAAAACAAACGAAACCGTCAACGCCATCTAGACGAGAATAGGCCAAAGGTTGGTATTGGTGGTAGCGCCATCTTTGCGAGAATCAATTTTTTTTATTTCCGAGGCACGTTTTTTCATTAGACTATATTCATCTTATACGGAGTTACATAGGTGTTTGGAGTTGTTAATCGATTAGCTTGAACGAGCGCGCCGGTATAGAAAATGTATAACGATGTATTCAATTAAAATAACACCTTGTTCTCCCACAGATAAAATTAAGTATGTAAATACATTCATTTTGTAGCTCATTAAAGAGGCTAGGCTTTGGTGAAAAACTTGGAGTGGTTGCTGACCTGAAAGTACTTAATTTTTTTTATTGTTTTGTATTTTTTTGTATAGCAATATATCTTATAATTGATGTCATATAAATGTCATTACTATACGCACAACATACGTGACGCACGTCAATATCGGCTGGCTAGAAAAAAAATCGAATAAAGATCATATTTAGTTTTTTTACAAAAAAGTATAAAATTTTGGGGTCTAAAATTTTTTTTATTTCCGAGGCACGTTTTTTCCTTAGACTGTATTCATCTTATACGGAGTTACATAACTTACCTCTACAGAAAGCCACATCATCTAAAAAAATTACAAGCCAAAACTCGCTGGGGGCAGATTCACTTAGCTTATCCTGGCATGGCCTTTAATCAGCTCATCTAAAAAAATTACAAGCCAAAACTCGCTGGGGGCAGATTCACTTAGCTTATCCTGGCATGGCCTTTAATCAGCTTTCGGTTTGTCTAAGTAATCATGTCGGTAAGATGCAAAGTTTCTAAGATATGTGCAAAACCGAATAATGGGACGTTCTTACCCGCCTCTCTCCCCAGCTCAAAGGCTACGTACGGCCGGGGACTTTTGATATGTTCACCTAGCTAGTCCAATCTAAGTTACGGAGTCAAAAATTGTGTTCCAAGCATTTCCCTCTATACCTTCTTATTGCTTGGCCTAGGTAAAGACTTTTAGAAGACCGTGGACAAAACAAATTAGGTACTGTGGAATATATAAATTTTTTTTATACCACGTCGGTGGCAATCAAGCATACGGCCCGCCTGATGGTAAGCAGTTACCGTAGCTTATAGACGCCTGCAACACCGGAGATATTACACGCGCGCTGCCGACCCTTTAAAAACCTGTACACTCCTTTTTTGAAGAGCCCCATACTGTAGCCCCTCGGGAAAACCTCGGCAGGGAGCTCATTCCACAGCCGAAGCGTACGCGGGACGAAATTCGTCTTAAACTGCACAGTACGCGACCATTTAGGTGCTAGGGGCTAGGGTGTGAGGATGAACACCCTGCCGATGGCGAGCGGTGCGGTGATAGAAAGCGGCCGTTGGCATCATGTCAAACAGTTCTTCAGAGCACAGCCCATTGTACAAGCGGTAGAACACGCATAAGGAGGCGAAGTCTCTCCTTAGACTTAAAGGTTCAATACCGCTTGTGAGTTTGGGATCGTCGACGATTCGTACAGCGCGCCTTTGGACTGAGTCGAAGGGTCCAAGCTGGCATCCAGGTGCTCCTGCCCAAAGGTGACAGTAGTACTCCATATGGGGTCTGACTTGCGATTTATATAGCAGCAGTCTTTGCCCCGGAGTAAAGTATCGCCGTGCTTTATTGAGCACACCGAGTTTTTTGGATGCCAGATCAGCCTTCCCTTCCAGGTGGCTACGGAATTGGACGTCACTGGAGATGTCGACACCGAGGATCCCAATACTCCCTGACATGGTAAGGGCTGTGCCTTCGAACTGTGGGACCACAGTAAATGGGGTTTTCTTAGCGGTGAACGCGCAAACTTGTGTCTGTCTGTCTCTCTAGCACCACAGAACGAGGGATGTTGGCATGGCCTGCGTAATAGGCATCCCTAGTTATGTCGTCTGCATAGCAATGAATGTCGTCGATAGACAACATGTCATTGATGTGCAGCAAAAACAGCGTTGGGGATAGCACAGAGCCTTGCGGAACGCCGGCGTTAATTAATGTCCATGCTATTGGAGCAGCTTTCGTCTACTACGGCTCGTATGCGTGTGCCAGACAAAAAGCTACCGATCCATTTGCATAGTCCCTCCGGCAATCCATAAGATGATAACTTCGACAGGAGACCCCGATGCCAGACCCGATCGAACGCCTTCGCTATATCTAGGCTAACTGCCAATGCCTCACCTTGACTCTCAACGTCACACACGTCAATGCTCAAACTCACACACAACCTAATCCCACTAAAAACATTTCATGTAAAATGTTGCCAAGACGAAACCATAAGGCTCGCACTGTCATAAAGTTATCAGATGTGGCTGTTAAAATATGTGGCTTGGCCGTTTCGCTACTGTCACATGGGCGTAAGGTGAAAAATGTTGTATTCATTATAAATTGTTTTGTATGTAACAAAATGGCCAAGCCACATATTTTAACTAAGGTGTAGAGTTTGTGAAGTTAGGGCCTGTAGAGTTAGAAGCTTGGCTCTACAAAAGATCTGATAACTTTTAAACAGTGCGAACTGCGAGCCTTATGGTTTCGTCTTGGCAACATTTTACATGAAATGTTTTTGGTGGGATTTCACTTCTTTTTGTAAGTTGCTTATGACAATCTTCCATCCCCTAATTAAAAGGGTTGGGGGTAATTTACTATTAAAAATCCTGAGATTTCGTATCTGGGGGCATCTTTTATACAATCTGCTTTTTACTGATTACGCTCTTTTCCACCCCCTTTTCACCCGTACAGGGCGAGTTTGGGGTTGAAAACTATTTTGTATCCTTCCCCATAACAAAAACTATCTACATACCCAATTTTAACTAAATCGGTACAGCGGTTATTGATTTTCCATACAAAATTCCACCCCCCTTTTCACCCCCTTGGGGGCAAAAAATTTCAATTATTTGAATTTTTTTGTTTGTGTGCTAAGACTATCTTACATAACAAATTTCAGCTTCCTAGGACTTCAAGAAGTACCCTAAAGGTTTTGATTAGTGAGTGAGTGAGTGAGTGAGTGAGTGACGAAATCGGGGTTTTTAGATATGAATAAAGTCTAAAGTATGCTATGCAATTGAAAAATTTTATGCTTAATAAGTCCACTATTGGCATCATACCCCGAGAATTTTGTTTATCTGATGTAATCCAAACCCGTTATGAGGGTTCAAAAAACGACGAAGCGCTTCGAGAAAAGGTAGGTAGTGCCCTTGCGCTTCGCTTTGCTTGTCTTGGCGGGGGCACTGCCGTGTCCCCAGATGTTATTTTATATTGTGTTTGCAATTTTATGATGTAGTTTGATAACCACAAATTAATAATAAAAGTGCTGCTTGTAAATGCATATTCATTTAAAAGGTTTACCCTATAATGCGTGGCCGGGTTTTATCGTGTACAGTCTTATGCTGGCACCACACTTCGCCTTATTTGGCAAATATTCGTGTTGCATCTCTTTCCTTTGACATACAAAACAAAAGGGATGCAACACGAATATTTGCCAAATACAGCGAAGTGTGGTGCTGGTATTATATTGCTTAAAGCCGTTGCTGTTAATATGATAACCTCGGGCGGCAGTTCCCATACAAGTTTATTGATTCTTTTAAAAGAAGAAAGAGTGGAGCAAGACATAAGAATCCTTCTTCTTGTATCCGTCTTTTATATTTTTAAAGTAAGTTATATTCTCCACCTTATTTGACCTTATTACACAGGATTAATAAGGCATTACTGAATTAGAAGCATGAAATTGTGATAATAGAAATGCAGCATTAGTGCAGGGCGCCTGGTGCATGCAGAAGCGGTGTTTGTTGTCAAATCGGTGGTTGGCGCAAGCGGGGCGCGGGCGGGCGGTGACCGCGATGGCAGGCAGGTGCGCGCCGCGCGCCGCGCCACTCGCCAGTTCCGCGACTCTCGCCGCTGTGTCGGCACGTGCTGCAAAATAGACAATGTAGTCCCGTCCCGTCGCATCTACCGCTAACTAAGTTACTTGTGTTGTGTTGTTGAATGTTAACTATTCTGTTACAATCATGGTAGTGCTAGAAAGTGGTGGCGCTTTACTTGAACCGGCGCTCGCGCTGGATGGTACGGCAGCCGCTTGTCTAGAACGAGCTTATGCGCAAGCGGACGTTTCTCTAAAACTTTTACCTAAGCGTTATATTAACCTTCATCAATGGTTGTCACCTGTGGCGACATCACCAACTGCAGCAGCTGCCGCTGGGAAAGACCTTAAATTGCAAATAGTAAGCCTTCTTGTTTAGCAACAGCCGTTTATTTTGTATACAAACATCGTTTTTTTTTTCTCTATGATTCTGTATTAAATACACGCCTCTTTTAACCGATTGCAGCGGAAAAAAAAACGTCGGGTATGTGATTGACCTATATCGTAACTACAATAGCAGTTGAATTAAACATTATTTATTTTAATTATTAGTTAGTCATTACAAGTTATAACACACATGTCATAAATTCTAGTAGTAGCAGTTGAATTGATTCTGATAAATTATCGTCAGCTACGATCGGAAACTTATTCAAACGCAGTAACTACAATACTTCTTTTTTAGGGTTCCGTACCCAAAGTGTAAAAACGGGACCCTATTACTAAGACTCCACTGTCCGTCTGCCCGTCTGTCTGTCTGTCTGTCCGTTCGTTTGTCTGTCACCAGGCTGTATGTCATGAACCGTGATAGCTACGAGGGCGGTTTGATAAGTACCCGTTTTCGGGTTTTTTTTTAAGGTAGAAAAACAAATACTCTATGTATTTTCTACTCGATAATTTTTTAGCTCTATATATTTTTGCTCTATGTATTCCGGTTTCAGCAAGCCGCCAAAAAAATACGATTTCTGAAAGTCCTGAAAATGATACTATAGGTATATAGCAGCAATGACCTCTACGTTAAATGCATACTTTTTCTGCCATGCCACTTTTTCAGATTTGAAAAAATGTTTTGTACCTCCTTGATAACAACATTGACAATGTCAACGATTTCCCGAAATTTTATTTGGCAGTCGGCTAGTACAATATTTTGAATTTTTTAACCATTTTTTCTGAAGTCACCCCAATAAGCCGACCAGGTTGGTCCTCATCAAAAACAGATATCCTGCCAGGCTTAAATTCGTTAAACATAATATTATTATTCTGAGGGTTGTTATGGAAGAAAAACAGTCGTTATGAACAATCCGCAACCTTACTCTTATATCGTCATACGTTTTTCTTTCTAATTACAAAAACCGAACTACGGACTGATACTGTTCTTTCTTCATACTTGCAAATATAGTCGACCGCTTACCTTTGATAGCGTTCGAAGGAAGAAAACACAAAAGAGTGCCATTTTTAGGGTTCCGTACCTCAAAAGGAAAAAACGGAACCCTTATAGGATCACTCGTGCGTCTGTCTGTCTGGCTGTCCGTCTGTCACAGCCTGTTTTCTCCGAAACTACTGGACCAATTAAGTTGAAATTGACCCAAAGATGGATATGTAACGTAAACAAATTAATTTAAAACGCGGGGGCCACTTGAGGGTAAATGAGAAAATTAAAAAATAAAGTTTATCAAACTATATCGTGTTACAAATCAAATGAAAGAGCTCATTATGAGAATCTCAAATATATTTTTTTTATAATTTTAAGATAAACAGTTTAGAAGTTATTCAAGAAAATAGGCAAAAAATGACCATTCCCCCCTTTATCTCCGAAACTACTAGGTCAAAAATTTTGAAAAAAAAATACACAAAATAGATCTTTACCTATAGATCACCGGAAAACCTGAGAAGCGTAAAAGCGTGAGTCGGACTTAATTACTTAGTTTTTGATCCAACCCCTTTCGGGTTTTTTTAAAGACATTTCACAAAAAAAATACATTGTTTAAATTGTGTAATGTACGGAACTCTTGGAACGCGAGTCCGACTCGCTCTTGGCCGGTTTTTTTAATATTTTCCGCCTTTTTCTACTGACAAGATTTGCTTGACTAACTATATTTATTTAACCGCCCTCGTACAGTTCAAAATTTTCACAGATGTATTTCTGTTGCCGCTATAACAACAAATACTAAAAAGTACGGAACCCTCGGTGGGCGAATCCGACTCACACTTGTCCGGTTTTTTAGCCTTAGTAAAAGGATAAACTATCTTGACATGTATTTTGATTTGTATGTACATACATACATAATTTTATTGAAAAACACTGAATAAATAAGTCACATCAAATATGTAACTATTATATAGCACATTGTGATCATTTACATTCTAATGGTTTCATAAGTATTAGTTACTATTTTTTGAAAGCGTTTAAAAAAGACGAAGCAAGATTGTTTGCCCTAGGTATTTCTAACGCAGCGTACTACGTAGGCGAACAAGTTGAACAACACGCGAACGCGAAGAAGCGCGACGCGAAGCGGGGTGAATCAAGCCTTTGATACCTAGCGGCAAAACCCTTAACGCTGCGTCTTACGTAGGCGAACGCTCGCGAACGCGAAGCGAAGCGGCGCGGCGGGCCCAAGGTGTTGGCGTTTGCAATGAGATCGCCTACGTAGGACACTTCTATAGGTATCAAAGAATTGATTCACCCCGCGCCGCATCGCTTCGCTTCGCCTTCGCGTGTTGTTCGCCTACGTAGTACGCTGCGTAATGCTAAAATAACGAATAATATGAGCTGCTATGTCGTAAATCCATTTGGAAGAGATGAACAAAATATTTTTGCTATTTTAGACATGTTAGATACGTTATTGCGCTAGTGTCACAAACAACCACAAAAAGACGATTCTTGGTCTTTTTTTTGACCCTGACTTGGGCTCTATTGCACTAGGGCAAGTAGAGCTGTAGGACTGTGTGGGGGGATGGTAGTATGGGGAAAATCCAGGACCCTTCCGCATCACACGAGACGGTTTTGCTACGCTGGAATACTTCTAAAGAGTTTTCGCTTCAGCGCAGATCGGTTGAGCGGTCTCAACCTGTCCTTGGTGTCAAAATGTACGTAATTTAGAAAAGCTGTTAACCTGAAGGCAAGTAGGAAAAAAGACCAAAGCAAAGGCCGGGATGACCTAGCGTCGTAGCGGCGTAGAAGAAGATATAAATAGTTTAAAGAAATTATATAGGCGAACCTAATCGTTCGCCATTTGTACATTTTCCTTTACGAGTATTGTGCGACAAGCTTTTTAATAATATGGACATTACAACTGAGATGGTATGGTGTACGAGCCACAATGGCCACGGTAAATATGTAATAATTAATTAAAATAATGAGCATGGATTATTTTATAATATTTAATCTTAGCTATTTAATGTAAATTTTTATTTAGGTTGTTATTTATAATAAAAATTCACACAATGTTTATTGTTATACTGAAATAAATATGAAATATGGACATTACAACTGAGATGGTATGGTGTACGAGCCACAATGGCGACGGTAAAAAAATGTATTTATCTTTTTAATACTAATATTTAAAAATGTACACGCACCCGGTCCCGTATTCAGCATAGCGAAAGGCGTCAAACAGGGCGACCCGCTATCTCCAAAATTGTTCACCAGTTGTCTCCAAGAGATATTTCAAAAGCTGGCGGTCTCATGGGAGACGATGGGCATTGAAGTTGGCGGCAAGAGGTTAACAAACCTGCGCTTTGCTGACGACATAGTCCTCTTCTCCCACACGTCATCACATCTGCAACAAATGCTGCAAGACCTCAGCACGGCGAGCCTTGAGGTTGGACTTACAATGAATAGAGCGAAAACTCAGTTGATGACCAATCAAGCTAAACATAGCATAGTAGTAAATGGGCAGGATATACAATATGTCGACGAGTACGTTTACTTGGGCCAGATAGCATCCTTCGAGAACAGGCGGTCTATCGAAATCGATAGACGTATCGAGAACACAAGAGCTTCTGGTCCATGAAAGCGCTAATGAAGGGTGACCTTCCCTTGTGTCTTAAGCGCAAACTCCTTGACATGTGCATCCTGCCCATCCTAACTTACGGTGCACAAACTTGGTCATTAACTGAGGCCCTAAAATCGAAACTCAAGGTTTGCCAGCGAGCTATGGAGCGTAGTATATTAGGTGTTCGTAGAACTGATCGAATCAGAAACACGAAACTACGCTCCAGAACTAGAGTTGCAGATGTAGGCGTCAAGACCGCTAAGCTTAAGTGGGACTGGGCGGGACATGTCTGTCGCATGCACCCGGAAAGGTGGGCCAAAATGGTTACTGAGTGGGACCCACGGAGCACCATAGACGGTGCAGGCCGGGGTTCAGGCAGACCAAAAAGGAGATGGCGGGACGACTTGGACGCATTCTACCCCAAATGGTGGGAAAATGGCGATGACAGGGTCGAGTGGAGAAAACGAGGGGAGGCCTTTGCCCAGCAGTGGGACACCAAAATAGGCTAATGTAAAAATAAAATAAAAAAAAATGTACTAAAAGCAAAAGGGTGTTTCCATTTTAGACTAGATTTGTTTATGCCAGAAACTAGTCTATAACGAACATCTATATCACTGTCGAACATAGAAAACCGGCCAAGTGCCCGTCGGGCTCGCGCACGAAGGGTTCCGTACCATTACGCAAAAAAACGGCAAAAAATCACGTTGTATGGGAGCCCCACTAAAATATTTATTTTATTCTGTTTTTAGTATTAGTTGTTATAGCGTCAACAGAAATACATCATCTGTGAAAATTTCAACTGTCTAGCTATCAAGGTAAGTGAGATACAGCCTGGTGACAGACGGACAGACAGACAGACGGACAAACAGACAGACAGACAGCGGAGTCTTAGTAATAGGGTCCCGTAAGATATTTCTGCCTGAATAAACTATTCTTCATGTAAAAATACATGTCTAGTCGTATTAACTTTTGTGAAACATTCATGTATAGGTAGTTGTAGTACTAGTAATTGTTAACAACTGATATCTATCACCACTGTCAATGACAATTATACAAGAAGATATACATAGTAAAAGGCGGCAGCGTCATTTATCGGTCCCCACATCACTACTATAACCAGAATGACTCACTACATCACTAGGAGCGTCCTCCATCTTGTAGATCGGTTTTTGGGCGTTGTACCACGCCACGTACTATCCAAGACTAAACTCATATTTTGTGATTCCGTAATAAATATTTGTTATAATGGTGCTCTGGTGTTTTTACTCTTACAATAGTATATGTCATATATATTTGATGGATGTTTTTAACCCGCGACGCAAAAAGATGGGTGTTATATGTTTGACGCCGATGTCTGTCTGTCTGTCTGTGGCATCGTAGCTCTCCAACGGATAGACCAATTTAGATGCGGTTTTTTTTACGTTTAAGCGAGTTTCCTTGCGGTGGTTCTTAGGTATGTTTGATAGAAGTCGATCCAGCAGTTTTAAGAGTATCAGCTGTTTTTTATGATATGCATTTATGGCATACAATGGATATTTTTGGTTTATAGCGTAGGGTTTTTTTTTAAATTTTTAATGTCATAGTTATTAGACTTATTAGATCTAATTAGCTTTTAGGCTATTATATACTTTTAGTACAACAATAATTTTCAGTCAAAATTACATTATCGATGAGTGCAATTAACTTGCCTGTTTTATGTATCTTTGTACAGCTTACAAGGTCTCATTGAGATAAATATTCTCGTAGATTCCGTTGTTAAACCGTTTTATTTAGCTTAATTTGAATACGGTACGGATACAGAGTGGCTGTGGCCGCCTCCATCATGCGGCTCCATCCTCCGATCGCTATGGTTGTTTATCATGCTTTTAACATGTGGCCTGAACAAATATACCAAGTAAAATAAAGGTTAGTCATTTATTACGATATTTTTAAATGATTAACAAGTTAAAAAATTTCGTCATATTAGTATTACCTACAATGGGGTAAGGTGCAAAAGTGTAAACGTACTCGTATCTTTATATTTACACTTACATATGTAGTAGCTAGTCACAACTGGCACTTAAGAGACGTAAGTATGTATAGTATTTTTCAAACACGATGGGTACGGTGACTGGTGTCATCTCCATAGAATTTATAACCTTAAAACGCCAAATCTCGCAAAATTGTATTGCGCTGACACCTGTCACCGTACCCTTCCTGTTGGAAAAATACTATAACGCCCAGGTATTAGATGTAAACTGGTGTATTAGATGTAGAATGGCATCGACTAAACTGACGTGTATACTGAAGACAGCGCGTCTATAGCTTAATACTCTACTACTGCTCTTAATTGAAATTAGTTTTTTTTTACTGTTACTTCTTCTCATTTAATATTTACGAAAGAATGTACGTTACGTCTGAATTGCGAATTATTTTCACAACTGCTGTCATTGTACCCCGTTACTCTGGCCACCGCAGGCCGCAAAGGTCTTCTTGAAATATAACTTTCTTCTCTTATGAATAATAAGTTCGTTCTAAATATTTTTTGTATTTTGTGAATATGAATGCATTGCTTGCCAAGCGAAGGGATTCCTTCTTACCACTTACCTTACCCCCAATCCTCTTTTGTAGTAACTGCCGGTTTATTTTTTTTGTTTCTCAGTAGTTACCACTAAAAGTTTATAAGTGTTCACTACTACTGAATATACCCCTACCCGACCCCTAGTGTAAATTTCATTAGATAGCGTGACGTGCGTTGTCATTTTGTATGGGATTTTGAGTTTCCAAAACGTCCCGCTTGGCGCGCTGTTCAAAATCGCATAGTAAATAGTGTAAACGCACACGCGTACGTCACGTCACGCTATCACAGTACACTAGGGGTTTCTATTTTGTTTTAATACGTCTACACACCTTTAACATTCCATTTAGTAAACTGCTTTGAAACTAAACAATACGAAGAGTGCTATCTAAAGGTGAACCTTCGTTAAACAATTTTTTTTTCTAGGAATGCTTGTTAATTGATCAGCATTCTAAGAGAAATTGCTGATAGGTTTGATTGTCCGATCCTCAAGCACTGGACCGAGCAAATTAAAAGTGTTGCGCATTTATAGTAGGTATAAGTAGGTACCTATTGTATTAAATAGGTACTAACACTAGATTAAGATTTTGCGTGTATTACTAACACTATGGATGCATTTGTTTGTCCGAAATTAAATATTTTATTATTATTTGTATCTCCGTTACAAACTCTCGGGTTGTTAAGCCCGGTCATTTATAAGGCGTGCGTGGGGATAGAGATCCAACACGTAGAGGCCGTTTGGAGAGCTTTGATGTCATGTAGAACGCCTGCTGGAACCCATTTACAGGTGCATAAATAGATACCCGTAAACCGGTTTGAGCAGGCATTGGGAGCTACTATTATAGAAAAATGGAAAGAGTCCTGGTCTATGGTTTAAATTTGGGTGTAAAATAAAACTTGACTATTGCAAAGAGTTCCGGACACCTGCCATAACATTGTGACATACAGTGTTATCGAGGCAGGCGGTGACTCGCCATTATATTATTATTAATTGTAAATTAAATAACTTGAACATAAAATCAGAGTAATAATATTATGAAAATACGTCATAAATCTGTTCAGCTGTCAACATTTTAATAATATTAAAAGTAACCTGCTCCTTATATCTAGGTGCATATGTTTAATTAGTATTGAACATTAATAGTATCTTATTGTGGAAGCACGGTAAATATAACATTCGACCTAAATTAAGATGCAGTAGGTTCAGCCATAAGTTTTTTTAAATCGTAGCGCTTTTTATGATCACTATACGTTTGCCAAAAAATTAATAATTAGCAATCTTGAGACTTTCTCTAGTAACTTCATCTATTCGAAACCTGATTATTTTCGCTAGATAGAAAAAAAACAAGAACATAGGTCTAAAACGCACATTAAAAATTTGTAACAATGTTTGTACAAAAATATGAAAATATCATATCATTTAATTCATTTAAAATATCATATCATTTAAAATTGTTTCTAAACATGTGCAAAAGTAATTTAACTGATCTAAACTACCCTAAGCTTCTATTAGTTTTTCACGTGTAAAATGAATTTTGTAAATTACTACGAACAAGTAAGGAGAAGGTTTTGGGGCTCATTCCCTGATTTGATGCGTGAAGTTTTCCATCACGCACCGTGCCGGCGGCGGCTACTGCCCGTATCTCGCTGGCCCATCTCATACATTCAATGTTCTAAATCACTCACTATTGAATTTTCTTTAGGTACTGCTCCCGAATCTAAACATGAGATTTGACAAATATTTCAGATACACAGCTTGACATATTAGTCAGGATCAACCAGGGACCGGACAACCCTTTCCGCGATAAAACCCTTTCAATGGGCGACACTTAAACACGGCTAACACATTGAAAGACTTTCCCTTTTGAACTGCAAGCCCATTCATACCCTTACCTTTGACTAACCCTTACCGAAAAGCTAACCAAAAATAAGGCTAGCTCTTAATAAGGGTTACCCTTATCTTTATGCGCTTTTTATAAAGGTTTCCCTTTGCGTGAAAGAGACAGGATTAGTATATATCTACGGTAGTGTATGAAAAGGAAAGAAATACGTGCCTAGTTAAAGAACGCCGCCGTCGCCGCCGACGATCGCTCGGATTCGAAGTAATGTGTGCTTTATGAACAAGGTAGACGACTTAAATTAGCACGCTTATATGCTAAAAGGGAAGCCCTTTATAAGGCTAACCCTTATAAGCAATATGCAAGGTGTTGGTGAGCGGATGATAAGGGTTTTGTAAGGGTATTTGGGCTACCGATTACTCAAATGTGGTAGCTTTATATAAGGGTTTTTAAAAGGGTATGGTGATCTAAGCCTTATGCAATACCCTTATAAAACCCCGATAAGGGATAGCGGGCCGGTCCCTGGGATCAACCAATAGATTCGAATCTTACTTAATTACAAGTTTTTCATAGTACTAACATGTAAAAATATCAAAAACCTTTTTTTGAGTCTGCAACACCGATTGTCGATTCTGTGCTATAACCCCGAAAATCGAAGTTCGCGGATTGCGGACATCTTTCTCTGTCACTCTAATTACGCCTTCACTGGAGTAAGAGAAAGATCCCCGCAATTACGAATTTCGGTTTCCGCGGTAGGCCCTCTGATAAATGTTTTAACATACGAAATATGTCCCACATAAACGTGTAAACTCTAATAATGGGTATCCACCGTGGTTTTCACTTGCACTAAATAAGATTCGTAGGCAGAAGCTATCTGTTCATAAGCGATAGAAAATATATGGAAATCCCCTTGATAGGGCTGAATTCGTTTTCTTAAGGTCCAGAGAGCATAAGATGGCTAATAAGTGTTATAATATTTTATTTCTTTGGCTGATGATAAAATTCACTGTAATCCTGCTTATTTTTGGTCCTTTATGAAATCGAAATTTCCAAGTAATCTTATCATATGTCATACCTTAGTGATACATCCAAGGATGGACAGACCATAAGCAACTTCTTTAGTAACTATTTTAATTCTGTTTTTGTACCTAATTGTTCCGTCGCACTTGATTACTCGCATGCACCTGTTGAGTCACTTATAGACCTCAATAGTCTTGATATTTCAGAGGATTGTGTTTATGGGTATTTAAAGAAGGTAAATATTGGTAAGGGTAGCGGTACTGATATGATCCATCCTTATTTCATTCTTATGTGCGCTAGAGCTTACCACCTCTAACACAGATTTATAAAAAATCATTATCGGGTGGCCATTTCCCTTCTATATGGAAAAGTGCTCTACAACACACCAGGTAACTAATTATAGACCCATCAGTAAACTAAATATTTTCGCTAAAATTCTTGAAAAAATAGTATATAACAGAATAACCACTGCTTTTTACCAGCATATCGCACCCAGTCAACATGGTTTTTGTCAAGGTCGTAGTGTCGACACAAATCTTCTTACCTTCTCAGATTTTATTATTAATAGGTTTACGTGTATACCGATTTCTCGAAATGTTTTGACAAAATTAACCATAATCAGTAATCAAGAAATTACTCGAACTCTGTATACATTGTGACCTTCTGAGGTGGATAAAATCGTACCTAACTAATCGAAGTCAGGCAGTAGCCTTGAAGGGATACACATCATGCTTTCTCCCCATTCCCTCAGGAGTACCCCAAGGCTCACACTTAGGTCCATTGCTTTTTATCTTGTACGTTAATGATATGGCGACCTGCTTCCGGAGTTCTGAACATCTCGTCTACGCTGATGACACAAAAATATTTAGGGCTATATCGTCGGAGGCTGACTGCCTATCATTACAACAAGACTTAAGTAATTTCTTCCAATATTGTTCCTAAACACTGAAAAATGTTTCATTATTAGTTTTAGCCGAAAACTAAATCCAATAACATTCAACTACACTTTTTCTGATTTAAACTTTCACGATTTTTACTCATTATTATTTACAACGAGTAAAATAAGTTTTAACTTTACCTTCGACGTTTCGAGGACGGCGTTGTCCCCGTGGTCTCGGAGAAGACTGGCTAAAGTTGACATCAACATCTTCTAGGCGCGCGAGTTTTTTAAGATCTCATCCACATGGAACTCAGTCATTAGTAAGTGTAAGCGAAAACAAATATCGAAAGTTGAAAAATCGAATATTGTGAGTGTTGTGTGTCGACCCGGTGACATCCCTAGTGCGCAAAACGTTCGTTAATAAACAAGACCAAGTGCGGGTAGTTCGAAAAACTCGCGCGCCTAGAAGATGTTGATGTCAACTTTAGCCAGTCTTCTCCGAGACCACGGGGACAACGCCGTCCTCGAAACGTCGGAGGTAAAGTTAAAACTAATTTTACGCGATTAAGTCCCGTCGTTGTGAATAATAATGAGTAAAAATCGTGAAAGTTTAAATCAGTGTTTTACTTATGATTTGTTTATATGTGACGTTATGGCGGTCGGCGCTTACGTCGCGGAGCACCGCATTGGTATTGGAGCGTCGATAATAATAAAGTAAATACCCGTGGACTGTCACATGGGTCTACTAGTTTAATAGTATCAAAGAGGATATAATAAGATAGAGCGGTACTGTCATAGTAAATTTTGTAACCACTGTAAATTCACTGCCATCTAACATACTTTAAAAATAAAAATGAAGATTTATAAAAATACGTTCAAATGTATTTAAATATGGATAAATGATTTTTTTATTTGCATTAATTATTTTTATATGATTTTGACCCATGTTCTTCAACGGATATGCGTTAAAATCATAAATAACAAACGAAACCGTCAACGCCCTCTATACGAGAGTAGGCCAAAACTAGTGGCGCCATGTGATCGAGAATCAAATTTTCGTGGATTACGAGGCACGTTTTTTCCTTAGACTGTATCCATCTATTACGGAGTTATATCTATCTTTGATAGTATTTTATACAATCGTGATATAGAGAGCCTTTCAGTCGGGTACCGTGTTTAAGCAACGAAGCTTGCTGAGTTGCTTAAGTAAGGTACGAGATTGAAAAGCTTGATTATATCACTATTGTATACAATACTTTTTCTACGAGACAAAAAAATAATACTTTCAACAGTTTCAACAAGTAGAATCATATAGGTAAACAAACTTAACAAACCAATAGTATACAGCTAAGATACGCGAGCTGCCGTAGCCCGCCTGTACCTACCTGTACCTACCTAATACCTTCATACTCGTACGCGCCCCGGCCGCCGAGCCTAGCGCCCCCGGCGGGTTGGTCAACGACACCTCCTCGTAACTCATGAGGCCCTGGTACCTGCTCCTTGCTAAATTCAATTTTAAGACAGTTTTTTCTCGATTTTGGCCACCGCGTAGCCTATGGAAACTAACAAGCAACGCTAAGCGGTTTCGTAGGGTATGGATGTTGTTATATGAAGGGTGCCACATGCACGTTTCTGACTTATGAAGCAATTGTTTCTACTACAACATAAAATAAAATGTTTTTGTTGGCCAACCAATCACAAAGCAGATGCGACGCACCAGCGTGTGGCTAATTTGCATTGAATCGAGTCTCCTTAAACAAGAAATATTTAATCGAAATGTATGAAGTTATATTTTTATAATTGACTAAACCGTATCGATAAAATTCTTATGCTTGAGTCGGAAGTGCCATAGACTATCCAACGTTGAAAAGAGTAAGTGTAAGGCCTGAGTGGACGCTCAAAGCGGAGCGTTCGGCGGGGCGTGCAGCGTGGCGTCGGGCTCACAAGTGATGTGAGCAGCGTGCACTAAGGCCGCTCCTATACGTTCGCATTTGTTTAACATGCACGCCGCACGCCCCGCCCCGCTGCACGCCCAACTCGAGCGTCCACTCAGGCCTTACACTAAGGTTGTAGTGTTGCATATGAAGTTGTAATACACTAATTATACTCTACGAGTAGAAAAAAATATTACGACAATCATGAGCACAAGTTGTAAAAGCTGTAAAAAAAGCCATAAAGTTAGGATAATCTTCATACAAAATATCGAAGAGTGCGGACAGGCACCACCGACACACAATACATGTGTCTAAACAAAGAACGAGGTAACACGAAGGCGAGGGCGGAGCGCACGAGCGCTGGAATACATTAGCTGCCACCAACAGTGCCAGTGTGGGAGCGTTGTAATATATTTTCCGAGCGGTCATTTTCGACAATTAACCACATAAAATAAGTGAAATTATGCATGCGGCCGACGACGGCGTATATCACGTCCAGTTACGGAGCACGATACCTACCTTCCTACCTTCACATTCATTATTCAAAGAAATGTTTCGCTCCACTAGCCGAGCCCGGAAACGCTGGCTCTGTTGGTGTGATTGATGGAAACCACTTATGTTAACTTTTTATTGCTTTGATTATGATATGTCGCCAGTTTTAACATAAATAGGTAATTTACTAAAGTAGATTTATAAACACGTTTTTTTTTTTTTCGAAAAATGCCTTAGGCTCCGTATATGTAGGTGTCGGCATCGCGGGGAACAAAAGGCGCCAGTTGTACATAATATACATATAAAAATTCTATTTTCATAAAAAATTGACATTAATGATGACATTACCACACTTTATCATTGCCAAATCTAACTGCATTTTGCAAAGATAACGTGTGTTAATGTCATCGGGAATTCCCGGTACTTTCGGTACATACCGGTATTTCCCGGGAGCAAACCCTAGAACTTGCCCACATATTTTGCAAGCTAATTTCTAACTATGCTACAATGTTTACAAATGAAGGAAAGTGGAAAAACTCACTACCTATCCCGGGCGAAAGTGAGTCACATCGCCGCTCTACCAACTGAACAATTGACACTGGCTATGGCTAGCCGTCGCTAGGTAGAGCAGCGGGCTGGTATCCCGGTGTCGCCATTTCCAATCTCGACCGAGACTGAGTCCACAATTCCTCTATTTATAATAACAACTGAACAATTGACACTGGCTATGGCTAGCCGTCGCTAGGTAGAGCAACGGGCTGGTATCCCGGTGTCGCCATTTCCAATCTCGACCGACACTGAGTCCACAATTCCTCTATTTATAATAACAACTGAAAAATTGACACTGGCTATAGCTAGCCGTCGCTAGGTAGAGCAACGGGCTGGTATCCCGGTGTCGCCATTTCCAATCTCGACCGACACCGAGTCCACAATTCCTCTATTTATAATAACAACTGAAAAATTGACACTGGCTATGGCTAGCCGTCGCTAGGTAGAGCAACGGGCTGGTATCCCGGTGTCGCCATTTCCAATCTCGACCGACACCGAGTCCACAATTCCTCTATTTATAATAAACATTTATTCTTCTAATCTCTATTTAAATCAATTAAACGAACGAGAAACGTAGGTCGCTTTCAGTTGTCTATAATTAAACATTACTGTATAAAATAAAATGCAGTAATATACGTACATTAACGGTAAATGATATTTAGGTCACATTTTTGCCACGTTGCTCCATATTTTATTACTGAAGCACTACTTTTCTCTAAAAAAAGTGGCATAAAATGGGACGTAGATAAGACGTAGACAACATTTTTACGGTTCCGTACCCAAAGGGTAAAAACGGGACCCTATTACTAAGACTCCGCTGTCTGTCTGTCTGTCTGTCCGTCTGTCGCCAGGCTGTACCTCATAAACCGTGATAGCTAGACAGTTGAAATTTTCACAGATGATGTATTTCTGTTGCCGCTATAACAACAAATACTAAAAACAGAATAAAATAAATATTTAAGTGGGGCTCCCATGCAACAAACGTGATTTTTTGTCGTTTTTTGCGTAATGGTACGGAACCCTTCGTGCGCGAGTCCGTCTCGCACTTGGCCGGTTTTTACTCGTATTAGCGTTAGTAATAAGTACACGGTTTGAGTTAGCCAAGTTATTCATGCACACAATAAAAATATTGGATCTGTTCAAACCTCTGATATATTTTTATTGAATAAGGTCGTCTGTTTTAGCGCCATTAAAATATTTGCCGTAATACGACTGGACTCCGTAGAATTCATTTTATCTTGCAATTTCCTCTAATTTCCGGTCAACGTGTGGTGGTATTCGTACGGGACTGAAAATTGTTTCGGTTTTCAAGGTATCTTTTTTTTTCATCATCTTTCATATGAATATTTATCATTTTTCAACTTTATACATTGCACGGCCAGAAGACATAATAGTTACAACGTACTTAGCCATTTTGATTAAGTACTAACGTCCACCACCAGTTTGGCACTGACATAAATGCTAGCGTGAACGTAACTTACTTCCTAAGCATCTCGCTCGTACTATTGCGAGCGAGATGTATAGAAAGTAAAAGACGTTTGCGTATATGTCAGTGTTGAAACTGTCAGTGACTCGTGGTATGGGTATAGTTGTGTTTGCTCTCAGTCGATTGGTTCAAGATATCAAATATGGGGATAACATAGATATATAGTGCACTGCCTTATGGAAATATAGTTCAGATCCGGAAACCGCTTTCAACTTTTAGTATGTTATTTGGCATAGTATTGGGTTTACAAAACTGCCGGGAGACACTGGCGCCGGCCATCTACTTCAGCGGAATGACGTCATAAAATGACTCCCGCCCCGTTACGAATATTGCATATTGCACCCAAACTATGCATTGCACATACACGTGTGGGGTATTAAATGAAAGCCAATTAAATATTAAATATTTCATTTCTACACTATGTACCAAAATAGACAATAGTTTTAGAGCAATTGACAAAGAAATCAAAATGATGCAAAAAAATCCTAGATTATTTGTGTTTTGTAACCAAACCAAAAGTCGGACGTTAAAGCAATGTACTACACATTAAAGCTGATGTTTCAAGCCATAAACTGATACCCAAAAAAAACAAAATCAGGTCAAAAATGTGATAATTATGCATCAAAATGTAGGTATTTGCTAGAACAAATGCATTAAAGTTTAAAAAATCGAAATTGGTTATTTTCAGGATAATCCGCATAAGCTTCTAGTATATTATTAGCAATATAAAAAAATAACTAGAACTGTGGGACTCACCGCTCCTGTCCCCTCTCACTGGCGAGAGGGGAGGGAGAACCTGGCCCTACCCACTAAACCCACTCCGGCGTTTCGTATCCTCTCTGCCGTTTGTGAGGGCGCCATGGGATCGAGTGCACTCTACCATGGCGCTCCCCGCAGCCACAACACACGGTACAATGGGGGGGGGGGATCAGAAACGCGGGATCCCCCCCGACGACGTATGTGGAGCCGTGCAATGCGGGTTTCGCACCCGCTGGCCCCACTAGGGGTCGAGGCGAACATACGCTCTTCGCCCTCGATCCCGCCGCCTGCGTCGGAGAGGCAGCGCGTCTGGATCTGCTTCGCGCCCCCTCTCCGCCTCCTCCTTCTCGATCATCACGACGGTCTTGTAAGAACGAGACATGTACTATCTCACTCTATCCTATAGCTTGAAATGATCTGACGCTGTCCGGGTCGTGTAGACACTGTATGTAGACGCGGCCCGCGGCTATAATAGTTGGCTGTTTGCATTTTTCTTAGACGATACATGTTTAAAAAAAATTGAAGAAATACAGTAATAACTTCCCGTCCGCTAAAACAGTTTGATTTTTTTAAATTTGAGTTTGACCATAAAGAAGAACTTCCCGTAAATGTGACTTATCTTTAAATGATTTACCGAAACTTAACCCATTCTGCGCGGCCACACACTACGAGTAGACGAGTGGTACTGGTATGGGAAGCGAGGGATGTAGGCAGAGCCGTAGTGTGGCCACGTTACTCGTCATCGGCATACTATTGGGAAGCGAGGGAAGTAGGCAGAGCCGTAGTGTGGCCACGTTACTCGTCATTGGCATACTATGCCTGGATAAGGGTTAAACGGATCCTCACTATTTATGTTATACCTTATATAAGTGTATGTTAGATAGGATAGGGGTTTTTAGACTTTTAAAACTTTTTTATTGTGTAGGTAGGTATTTTTTGTCTGTCCCGAATATGGTTAATATAAGTACATTTTTAAACCCACAATTTTACGATTTATTTTTTCTGATTTGATGCAAACGGACTATGCCATTTTTAGTCTTCTGAAGTAAACTTAGCAATACGCCGAAGTTCAAGGCAAACAGCCTGTATAACATTTTTTTTTTCTGATTTCCAGGTACCTACCCTATATATCAAGTTGACTGCACGATAAGATTCCGGAGTCTAATGTGATGATTGATTATTAATCAAAAGTTGACAAAACAAATAAGCGTGGTATCAAAATACATACTCGTTATTCTCTTTTACTCCTTACAGTCCCCTCGAAGCAACGTACGTACTTAATTTGCTAATTAAATGCTGTAGGATAAGTGAGTGATAGTGTAAGATTGAAATGTGATAAATTGTAAGATGGACGTGTGTTTGTGGACTACCTTGAGGTGTGTAGTGTGTATGAATCAGCAGACGACTCGCTCACCGGTCACCGGTGTGACGATGTTGGGTTAAGAATAGCTTGCGCTCTATTTAGGAGTCCTGCGTTTGTTTGCCAGCAATATGTGTCATTGTTAACTAATTTAAGTAACAGTCTCAGCCAGATGTTACGACATTACATTGTGGAAAAGAAATCAAGTTTGATTGTATATCACTATTCGACAATCTATGCGTTCTTATGGTACACTTTACTGAAAAACTACCGCACTGTTAGATTTGAGATTAAACATAGTAATTTAAATGTATGTCTAGATGTGTTATCAAACATAAATATATCATTTTATAAACATAAAAAAATGTCGGACTCGCGCACGAAAGGTTCCATACCATTATGCAAAAAACGGCAATTAAATCACATTGGTTGTATGAAAGACACACTTATTTATTTTATTCTGTTTTTAGTATATGTTGTTATAGCGGCAACAGAAATACATCACCAGTGAAAATTTCAACTGTCTAGCTATCACGGTTTATGAGATACAGCCTGGTGACAGACGGACATAGACAGACGGACGGACAGCGGAGTCTTAGTAATAGGGTCCCGTTTTTACCCTTTGGGTACGGAACCCTAAAAATAAATAAAGCGGTCAATAATTTGTATTACTACTAACGCCATCTCTTAGAAAAATAATGAATTGACAGTCGTGCTAATGTTAATTCTTTATTTTTCTAACAGATGGCGTTAGTAGTAGTAATGAACAAATAATTAATAGTAGTAGTATTAACAAATAATTAATTATGACTAGTTTAATGCGTGACTATATTTTTTTTTTATTGAATCGATAATCGTTTTTACTACTGATGGCGGTTATAATCACACATGCGGAGCGACAAATTTGCTGCCATGACACAGAATAAATAATAGTAATACGTACAGAAGGTTTACTGTATAACAATTATAACAAAACGTTTAGGCATACGTTACCGAACGTGCCTAAACGTTGCTGATTGGAACGAGCTCTTTCGAAAGACGCGAGACGTGGTATGGGCGTGGCAACCGCTAGGGTTGGCACCGTCCCGTCCGAAGCGAGTACCGTCACCTATTTTTATGTTATGTTTACATACTAGTTTAACAGATTTTGAAATTTCCTACAGTAATAATGCATTCGACTGCAGCAGTATTGCAGCACCCCTCAGCAAGTGTTTTAATAAGCGAAGCCGGCGGGCCGAAGGCCCGACGGCGCGGAACGTCAAGGCTTGCGAAGGCCGAAGACCGAGCTCCGCGTAGGGCCGAAGGCCCGAAGCGTCACACGAGAGGGGGAAGTTGGAGCTTAAACACGACCCAATAGTAAAAATGTCTTAGACAAGCGAAACGGCGGGCCGACTGCATTACTGCCGCGAAATCAAAATCGATGTCACTGCCAGGACTTTTGACATTTGCGGCAGTAATGCAGTCGGCAATAGTATCACAGCCGGCAGCAGTATTGCAGCGCGACATTACTGTTTTACTGTGGCAAATATCGAAATTGATGTCGCTGCCAGTATTTTTGACTTTTGCGGTAGTAATGCAGTCGGCAGTAATATCGCAGCGTGACATTGCTGCCTTACTGTTGCAAATGTCTAAATCGATGTCACTGTCAGGATTTTGACATTTACGGCAGCAATGCAGTCGACAGTATTGTCGCGCTGCAATACTGATGCAGTCGACTGTTTTACTGCAGGAAATGTCAAATACATTATAGGTAATTTACCTAGTACAAAATCTATACGCTACAGCGAAACGGTTTGTGTCTCTCTATCACTCTTCCAAATTAGTGCGACAGTGACAACTGCGTTTCTTTCGCTAAGGAGCGTAAACGATTGGCATGTTGGCTGCGCACCCTGGTCACAATAATGTACAAAATCGTTGAATATTTAAATGTAAATTTAAAGGCGTTATAATTTTAATAACATCATCGATGCCCCTTCGTTAATACACTCGCTTTCTTTTAGAGTACCCCGGCGTTGTGAGCATAGAGTAGTATATGTTATTATATAAGTACTGTAATACAGGGTGGGCCAATGAAAAATGCATTTTTTTTAAATAAATAATCAATTTTTATGTTTTTAAATAAAAATTTATAATTAGAATTTGGGATAAAGAAATAAATTTTACGTTGAAAAAATTAAATCATCAAGATGTCGTCGTAAAGTTGTTCTGTCTGGACAACCCCAAAGCCGTAGCTCGTTTACGCGTTGTTTTTTTTATACCACCTCGGTGGCAATCAAGCAGATGGCCCGCCTGATGGTAAGCAGTTAACGTAGCCTATAGACGCCTGCAACACCGGAGATATTACACGCGCGCTGCCGACCCTTTAAAAACCTGTACACTCCTTTTTTGAAGAACTCCATACTGTAGCCCCTCGGGAAAACCTCGGCAGGGAGCTCATTCCACAGCCGAAGAGTACGCGGGAGGAAATTCCTCTTAAACCGCACGTGGTCGCGCCATTTAGGTGCTAGGGTGTGAGGATGAACACCCTGCCGATGGCGAGCGGTGCGGTGATAGAAAGCGGCCGCTGGCATCATGTCAAACAGTTCTTCAGAGGACAGCCCATTGTACACGCGGTAGAACACGCATAAGGAGGCGAAGTCTCTCCTTAGACTTAAAGGTTCAATACCGCTTGTGAGTTTGGGATCGTCGACGATTCGTACAGCGCGCCTTTGGACTAAGTCGAAGGGTCCAAGCTGGCATCCAGGTGCTCCTGCTCAAGGTGACAGCAGTACTCCATATGGGGTCTGACTTGCGATTAATATAGCAGCAGTCTTTGCTCCGGAGTAAAGTATCGCCGTGCTTTATTGAGCACACCGAGTTTTTTTGGATGCCAGATCAGCCTTCCCTTCCAGGTGGCTACGGAATTGGACGTCACTGGAGATGTCGACACCGAGGATCCCAATACTCCCTGACATGGTAAGGGCTGTGCCTTCGAACTGTGGGACCACAGTAAATGGGGATTGATAGACAACATGTCATTGATGTGCAGCAAAAACAGCGTTGGGGATAGCACAGAGCCTTGCGGAACGCCAGCGTTAATGTCCATGCTATTGGAGCAGCTTCCGTCTACTACGGCTCGTATGCGTCTGCCAGACAAAAAGCTAGCGATCCATTTGCATAGTCCCTCCGGTAATCCATAAGATGGTAACTTCGACAGGAAACCCCGATGCCAGACCCGATCGAACGCCTTCGCTATATCTAGGCTAACTGCCAATGCCTCACCTTGACTCTCAATGGCCGAAGCCCAGCGGTGAGTGAGATACACTAGAAGAGTTCCTTGCATCCGCTCTCACAGACGCTCTCACCCGTTCGATGTTATCATTAGTAGGTACGCGCAGACCGTGCACGTCCTTGTCGTCGAGATTTTAGTGTCGATCCAGTAGCCTCAAATCTGACTATCCGATGTTTGATTAAATTTGTGCTTGGACACTCACGGATATTGCGTAATCCAAACTTAAGTCGAAAACGCCGACGAACAGTCACATAAGAACGATTGTTTTCAAAAAAGGCTTCAATACAAAACGCTCGCTGCTCCCCCGTGTAAGGCACCATTTTGAACAAAAAAATTTTTTTTCTTCTATTAAATGACATCTTTCTCAATTGCCTATATTTCATAAATAACGAAAGAGGTCGAGATGAAAAGTTAATTTATCACTGGCCCACCCTGTAGATAAGAAACTCTGGGTGATTTCATGTTCGCGTTTCTACTAGTGCTGCCCCTTACGCTCGGTTTTGTAACCCCTACTAAGGTAAAGTTGCCGCAGGTTTCTTCATCATGATTTTCACACAAGACATAGGGCTGTCGCAAAAACTCATATCATTAGTAACTAAGAATACGTGTTAAATATTTTATGACAACATTATGCATATGTCGCAGTCAAATTGTAAAATGCGGAAGGCAAATTGAAAAAAAAGTCTGCATTTTGTAAAATACCTTATGACATTAACAGCGCCGTTTGTAATTTGCCGCGGCATTTTGGTCGAATAAGTTCTTTAATTTACCACGCGTGGCGCTACACATCAAAACTATGAAAAACGCTGGGGTGTCCATCAAATCTGGAGTTCGTCGGACTTATTAAGGGGCGGCTAAGTAGGGGGCGGGGGAGGCTTCTGGGTCTGGGTGACTCCGGCGCTGCGGAAGAGCTGCCGTTCTCTCCCTCTGCGCCCCCGATTTCGCAGTTGCTCTCTAGGGGTAGGACAGACAAGATCACGTGGATAGCGGGATGCTCTGATTCGGACTTGGGTGACCTTGAGAACTTACTTGACCTTAAGACTTGTCTTGACAACTATAAGGTAGGGTTTTAAAGATGTGTGCACGGCCCTTTAAATGACAAATAAAAGTACGGGAGTAGAAAAAGATTTTAACACGTTTCTTTAGCCTAATCTAAATTAACAAGGCAATTCGTGCAGAGTGATTTCGCTGTCATTGTTTAAAGCTTTATCAAGGAAACGACTGAACTACTATCATGGTATCATTGATTCCTTGTGTTATAGCGATAAGAATTTAAGTATACAAAAAAAACAATACCATCCATGAAAAAAAATTACGCAAAAATGTGTGCCCCATTTTTGGCGTATTTAAGCTTTACTTGTTGTTTACACAATGACAAAATGCTTCAAAAAATAGTTAATTGACTGAAGAAAAAGGATGGCAATATAAATGTAATGATAATATGTTAATATGTCGTATACAACTTAAAGTTCTAATTAAAGTTAATCTTGATTGTTAACAATCTATTTTGTCAATGTTTAACTCTTATGCTCGTTTCTTAATTGCAAAAACTTTTGTTTATTTTGCTTTGTGTGTAAATGTTGTCCTCAGTATTTGCAAACCCCTTATCGAGCACTATTTGGTATCCGACTGAGCTGCAATTTAGTACATACTAGCTTTTGCCCGCGACTTCGTCTGCGTGGAATCAGTAACAGCAGCTACAGTAAGTTTAGCGCCTGGATAAAATAGCAATTATTCGATGTGAGCATAAGCTGACATGCTTGACATTAATTATCAGGCAATTCATTAAATCCCTCTATTTCACCCCCTTTTCACTCTTTTTAGGGATGATTTCAGACATAAAAACTATCCTGTCCTTCCCCGGGACTCGAACTATTTCTATGCCAAATTTCAACTAAATCGTTTCAGCGATTTAAGCGTGAAGAGGTAACACACAGACAAACAGACAGACAGACTTTCGCATTTATAATACTTTGCCCGCGATTCCTCTGCGTAGAATTAGTACTTTGGGTAGCTCCTTTTTTATCCAATCTGCTTTTTATTGATTCCCTATACCCACCTCCTTATATCCTTATTTGAACGACAACATTGTGGCCGTGAGGGATGGTGGTGTGGTATAAAAGTTAATATAAATTCATAAAACAGCAAACCATGGTCACCCTCAGTCAACCATCACGTTTACGTTGACACTATTGAGCGCACTAACTTGCCTTAAATAGAGAATATTACGCGAAACTCTGCGTAGGGGGCGCCACTACCACAATCTGAGGGTCTATCGCGGTAGGTCCTCTGTAAACAAACCATGACCCCGAAAACACATGTGTAACTCTTTACCAGATTTACATCCCGGTTTTACAATGACCCGAAAAGACTTGTAACTCCTTACCAGATTTACATCCCGGTTTTACAATGACCCGAAAAGACGTGTAACTGCTTACCAGACTTAGGTACATCCCGGTTTTTTAATATTTTAGCTCGATATAACTAGTTAGTTTTTTTGCTCCTGTTGTGTCAGGATTGTAGTGTCAAACAAAAGGGCTGTTTTATTAGTTTTTTCTAGTGTTGTCCTGTCTATTGAAATGTGTTGTGCGGTTGGTTGTGAATGTTGAGATGACTGTCAAAATCCCTACTATTTAATAGTATAAATGCGAGAGTAACTCTGGCTGTTTGTTACCTCTTCACGCTTAGACCGCTGAACCCATTTCGATGAAATTGCCGCCTATTGGTATGGCGATAGTTTGATTCCCGGGGAAGAGATGGGATAGTTTTTATACCGAAAAATCAACCCTTAACCCATTCATTGCCTAAGATGCGAATTCGCGTCACAATACATAGTAATCGTCATGCATGCAATGAATGTGTTAAGCTAAGGGGGTGGAATTTACTACTAATAATAATAATAATAACCCCGCGGGGGCAGCTTGTGGCGAGCTGACGGTGAGTGGCGACACCGCGGACCCCTATTCCAGAGGGCCCTGTCATCTGGCCCTCGCCTCTGTGCTTGCCTTGACTGGCTGGCCAGAGTGGAGTCGCAAGAGCGAGACCTATGCTCCAGGTTGGAAGTGAAAAATGTCAACGCCGGCGGCCTGCTGAACGGATTACCGGGATCTGGCTACCGCAGACTCACCTCTCGACAACCTCACAGCCGCTCTGAAGTTGTCCTATTGTCGCACTGTGCGTGCGGCCTCTGTAGGGCCCACTAAATGAGTTGTCACCACCTGTCTTACACAATTTTGAGACTGATTGTCACGGCAGGTGTCCGCTAGTCTCCTCCCATAGCCCCATATCCAGTCCATCCAATATACAAATCAATAGCCTATGACCTTAGTTCCCATCGCAGCACAAAAGTGCTGCACTGCAATAGTCTTTGTATCTGGCGGGGACCATCTCCGGATGTATCATATTGTGCGCTCGGGGATGGTATCCGCCATGTGTATCCCTTGCTTTTAGATTAAATTGTCTGTTGGCTTCGGCCCCACGCACGCCTCCCAAAAGTCCGGGACACCATGGTCCCGAGATATGGAAAGGACAAATAATAATATAAGCCCGCAGGGCAGCTTGTGGCGAGCTGTTGGGGAGTAACGACCCCACGGACCCGAGTGCTCCCGAGAGTCGGTCAGGATCTCCGTCTCCGGCGTGTCTTCGTCGGTCGGAGTGGACCCCAAGGGGACCCGCAGGACTCAGCTCTGGCTTGCCTTCATTGGCTGTCCAGAGAGGAGTCGCTAGAGCTATATGCTCCAGGGGTGGAAGTGAAAGATGCATAAGACGCGAGTTGGCACAGTGGCTGGTAACAGCCACTGGGTAGAAAGCGGCGCACACCTCTCGACACCCCTGAGCCGCTTACACCGGTGTTGCTCCTGGTCGTCTTCACGACGGCAGTTTCAGGGGCCCATCTAGTCAGCGGCAAGTCACCGCCTGCCTCGATAACGTGTACAGACATTGTTATGGCAGGTGTCCGGACCTCTCAGCAATAGCCCAATCTTTAGACTAGCCAAACTTCAACACCATAACCGGCACTCTTTTCCACTGTGTTTATAATAGTCCCTACGTCTGTTGGGACCGATTTACGGGTATCTATTTGTACCCGTGAATGGGTTCTAGCAGGTGTATTACATAACAGCAAACTTCTTCAAAGGGACTCTACGTGTTGGATCTGTATCCCCACGCACGCCTATCAAATGACCGGGATGTATATACCCGTGAGTTTATATGAGATATAATAATAATAACTCCACGGCCGACTTCGGCCACGGCGACTGCTGTCAACTCCGTTGCTGACGCTGGTGTGGTCGCAAGTGGCTGATGTAGCCGATCTTGTTAGTAAAACGTCGCGAACATTGCGGGCATGTGAGCACACCATTAATAAAGTTATATGGTATTGCCGCGGGTGGTCTGGCTTTTATTCTATCGCGCTTGGCATCAAGCTCCAGGCGCCGCCGAGATTCAAAATCGGTTATCTTGGCATTTATTGCAGCCCGCCATTCCGTACGCACGGCTGCCTGCTGCTCCCATCGCGAGGGCTCTAACTCCACAATTATTCATGTCACGCTTAAGCACATCTTTGTATCTGAGGAATTGGCCGCCCTGTTTCCGCTTGCCCTCCTCAAGCTCAGAATAAAAGATGTGCTTAGCCACACGCTGGTCGTTCATCCGCGAAACGTGACCACACCACCGAAGCTGACGTCGCATGAGACCACCCACATTTGCTCTACGCAGCACTTCTGTATTCCGAACGCGATCAGACCATCGGATCTTCAGTATCTTACGTAGGCATCTGAGGTGGAATCGATCCAGCATACGAATATGGCGGCGATAAACGGTCCACGTTTCAGCAGAGTAAAGGAGGTTAGGCAGCACAACTGCCATGTACACGGAGATCTTAGTGGCCAATTTCAAGTCGTGTGAGCTGAGGACCTTGTGATCTAGTCTACCGAAAGCTGCAGCCGCAGCCACGGTTCTGCTGTTAACTTCAGCATCAAGTTCGCACTTGGAAGTTATCGTGCTCCCCAGGTAGTGGAATTTGTCAACCTGCTTCAGCTGGTCCTCGCCTAGTCTAACGACCAGTGTCTGTTGACTGAGCACGTCCAGCGACATTAATTCAGTCTTCTTGACACTGATCTTGAGCCCAAATCTGCGGCAAGACTCGTCGAAACTGGACATGAGCTGCTGCATGCCTTCCGGGGACTCAGTCACAAAGCACAAGTCGTCTGCATACATAATCTCAGTGATCACTGCGTATGAGACTTTTGTGCGTGCTTTAAATCTGGCTAGGTTAAAAATGTTGCCGTCAGTGCGATAGCGGACGCGAACACCTTCGGAGCATGTTGATAAGACTTCTCGGACTACGACTGAAAAATACAACTTACTAAGAATTATTGGAATTTACTATGTAAGTGGTATACGGAAATACTAATTCAACGCAGACAAAGTCGCGGGCAGATGCTATATAAAAAAATGACGCTTATAAAATAAATTATCACTACGCATGCATTTCTGTTGTTATTATTATTTTCGATCCAAGCGTGGCTTGAACGCGTTAAAAACCTTGCGCTTCATTAATCTGCTGATTCTGAAACATTTTCTTATGCTAGCCACACACGTAACAATATACTTGTGCAAGTTTAGACTTGCGCAAACACGGGTTATTTCGAAGTGACTACAGACGGCTCCAGTATACTTGAGCAAACATCATTTCTGTCGAAGTGAGCGTCGAGGTGTGTTGTTTTGTGCGATGGATGACGTTAACAAGTTGTAGTACCATAATGTGGGTACATATACATCATTGGTACCTGCTCCAGAGCGTGTAGATTCTTCTACCTTTTTCTTTTCGTTGAGGTAATTCGTACGGAAGCCATTCAATTTTTTTACAATCACATCACGGTTTGCGTGTGGTTCTAATTGTTGGTAAAGTTGAATTAATATATTATAGGCAACAGTTTTCTTATCCCTATTGTGATATTATTAGCCAACTAACTTGTTATTAGCCAAAGACATGGCTCATTTCTATAAATATTTATAAATTCTTCCAAAATCTCTCGAGTCCCATGCTTTTCAATTGTCTCACTCATTTTGGCGGGAAAAACGATAGCCGAACGTGCGTACGTGTACTTGGCTAGTACGCTGATAGCTGTCGGTATCTGTCGTTACATTATCACTCCGTCCGTGACGGGCTTTACGAGACATAACCTGTTAATATCTGGGAGACCGAGTTTTGCTAAAAACTCAAAAATTGGCGTTTTCCCAGAGATAAGACCTAACTAGATCGATTTTTCGTCCCGAAAACCCCCATATATATATATAGCAAATTTCATCGAAAACGTTAGAGCCGTTTCCGAGATACCCGAAATATATATAGCGAAAAGCGACTTTGTTTTATACTATGTAGTGATATATACAAGAATTGCTCTTTCAAAGATATATTTTTGCTTTACTAAAAAAATAATCTAACATTTTATTTTTAATTATTAATAAATTATTCTACATTTACATGCTTTAATATTGTAGTACGGACACGTCGGCTAAAACTTGTACGAACGCGGCCACACACGTTTCGGTAAACTTGCGCAAACGAAAACTGGCACAAGTTCGGAATCGAAAATCACACAAGTCTCCAAAACTTGTACATGTCCAGAATTTGCGCAAGTATCTTCCAACACACGTAACAGTATACTTGTGCAAGTATATTGTTACGTGTGTGGCTAGCATTACAGCGCCGTCTGTTAACTCAACGCCTTAACCGACAAAAACAAAAATATGCTTAAACACAAACTAATCTAAATGTATAATTGATTTTAGCAGCTGTTTGAAAACTGTTGTTTTATTATTTAGTATATTCATTGTGTGCGTTATGCATTTCATGTCAAATTATGACCAGCACACGTTATTGCGGGTGTATAACCAACGACATGATTGGTGAAGAGCAGCGTAAACATCATTAAGTAAAACACGATACCGTTTAGCCAGTTTAATTAATTGCCCTGACCGAGAGCGAGCCTAAGTGCGGCAGGGTTCGCCGCTGCCATCGCGGGTTCGTTATGGAACTAAGTAATGAGTGCGACGAAAACTGCATCGCAGTGGAAAAAGTTTTTGGAGTCTGCGCCTCTGTGCCCACTTAGGTTTATTATTGTTGCTAGTTCTTTGCGGTCATATATATCGATTTCCAACTTTAAACCATGCTTCACATCGTTAGCTTGGAGAAGTACTCCAATGCAGTAGTTGACTTTAAGGAAGTTAAGATATGGCTTAGATAAAAATTGACGATGAAAAGTAGGTGCTAATTTATATGAATGAATGAATGAAAAACTTTATTTCAGGCAACTAGTGGCCCATAAATAAATACCTTAAAAGTAGCATACATATTACAAATAATATATTTTAAAATTTAGAATGACAAAACACATCATGGTTGCGATGTATTACGCAACCCCGCAGTGTAAGGGAACCGGCCGTTCCCTGACACTGCGGACCTGTCGTTGGTACACGTGCATACAGTCGTGACCATTTAAGTAATTGAAAACAAACATTGTATTGTATACTTGATATTATTCAAATGCTAAAATTTACATCCTTAGTGCCAGGAGCAGGGTAGGGGCAAACCGGCGGTCGGGTGATTTGTACTGCCATTGGTTCTTCTACTAATGCTGGTTCTCTGGACCAGTTCTATATGTTAGTACCTACCTAATAATAGTTGAATGGTTCTGTCCACTGCTTGACATATTTTCCACATAGATTCCACTACGAACCTGCATCGTTCTACAGTCAGGGACCTACATAAGTACAATGTACAATTTCCAATTGCTGCCTCATGAAGTTGGTTTTTTAGGGTTCCGTACCATAAAAGGAAAAAAACGGAACCCTTATAGGATCACTCGTGCGTCTGTCTGTCTATTCTGAGAAACTCAAATATATATTTTTGATACTTTTAGCATAACCAGTTAAGAAGTTATTCAAGAAAATAGACAAAAAAAAACCGGCCAAGTGCGAGTCAGACTCGCGCACGAAGGGTTCCGTACCATTACGGAAAAAAACAGCAAAAAGATCACGTTTGTTGTATGGGAGCCCCATTTAAATATTTATATTATTCTGTTTTTAGTATTTGTTGTTATAGCGGCAACAGAAATACATCATCTGTGAAAATTTCAACTGTCTAGCCATCACGGTTCATGAGATACAGCCTGGTGACAAACAGACAGACGGACGGATAGACGGACAGCGGAGTCTTAGTAATAGGGTCCCGTTTTTACCCTTTGGGTACGGAACCGTAAAAATGTTGTCTACGTCTTATCTACGTCCCATTTTATGCCACTTTTTTTAGAGAAAAGTAGTGCTTCAGTAATAAAATATGGAGCAACGTGGCAAAAATGTGACCTAAATATCATTTACCGTTAATGTACGTATATTACTGCATTTTATTTTATACAGTAATGTTTAATTATAGACAACTGAAAGCGACCTACGTTTCTCGTTCGTTTAATTGATTTAAATAGAGATTAGAAGAATAAATGTTTATTATAAATAGAGGAATTGTGGACTCGGTGTCGGTCGAGATTGGAATTGGCGACACCGGGATACCAGCCCGTTGCTCTACCTAGCGACGGCTAGCCATAGCCAGTGTCAATTTACCAATCCCCCCCCCCCCCCCCTTCATCTCCGAAACTTCTGGGTCTAAAATTATGAAAAAAATACACAAAATAGTTCTTCACAGGAAACCTATTAGAAATGTGCAGTCAAGCGTGAGTCGGACTTAATTACTTAGTTTTAGACATTTCACTCACGTTTTACATAAAAAATACATTGTTTAAATTGTGTAATGTACGGAACCCTTGTAACGCGAGTCTTACTCGCACTTGGCCGGTTTTTTTTTTTCAAGAGTTGACGGACCTAGTTCCAGAGATTTTGTATAGTGTTCTATATAAATTAATACTGAATACTTTCGAATATCGGATATTTTCCAAATTTACCCATAATAACGTATGCGTAACGAAATCTGGACAAAGTTGAACGTGTAAAAAGTAAAAAAAAAAATAACCTAAAATTATATCTAACTGCCAATTGAAAGTCTATAATATCTGTCAATTAATCCGGTTAGTAGTTAATTAATATGGTAATTTTTTGCCTATTTTCTTGAATAACTTCTAAACTATTTATCTTAAATTTATAAAAAATATAGTTGAGATTCTCACAATGAGCTCTTTCATTTGATATGTAACACGATATAGTTTGACAAACGTTAATTTTGAATTTTCTCATTTACCCCCCAAAAGTGGCCCTCGTGTTTAAAATTAATTTGTTTACGTTACATGTCCATCTTTGGGTCACAAACTTACATATGTGTAAGAAATTTCAACTTAATTGGTCCAGTAGTTTCGGAGAAAATAGGCTGTGACAGACGGACAGACAGACGGACAGACAGACAGACAAACAGACAGACAGACGCACGAGTGATCCTATAAGGGTTCCGTTTTTTCCTTTTTAGGTACGGAACCCTAAAAAATAACTGAAAATGCGGCTAGGTCATTTTGTCATAAATGTAATAAAACAGCTGTTTTTGCATTACGGGATTTATGGGTGACTACATAAAATGCAAATCCTTGACGAGTTGGCATGATAACTATTATTTTGAGAAAACCAATGGTCCAACGGACAATAATGTGAAGTATGTCGCATTGGAGTATACTTTTTCTTGCATTTAACGTTGTTAAATACATTATTGAAAAACATGAAAATTTACAAAAAATAGCCATGTTGTATTTATTTAATACGACATTAAATATTGTCCAGATTTTATCCGCATACGTTATCAACCCATCCCATATAAGGGTACAATTTTGGGATTATCCGATATTTAGAGGTATTCTGAATTACCCGAATACTTACACCTTTGTCATAAAATAAAATGTTAGTATCCAAATTGAATTACTTATTTTACCATGTTATGTTTAGCTAAATGAATGTCATTTCCATACATTTGCAGTATTGTGTAAAATATGTTTAAGATATAGTAGACGCATATCACGCGGATGGGTTTATTGGGGTCGTGCCTGTGATTGAGGCAGGCTTTGAGACGTGTCACTTGATTTAATTAAGAGCTGTTTTACCGCCCATTCTTCCCATCTAACGCTTCAAATGGTTCCCCGGTTAATTTCGTACCACCCTTACACGCCAGATTTATTTCAATCTATATCTAACCTATACAATTTGTTTAATATCTGCTCGCAATTTAATACATAGAACTTTGCAGGACATTTTATTATATTTGAAGACATTAAAAAAAGATGAGCGCTTTCTCGGTTTTTATCCTTATGGCAGGGGGGTGTCACTACGCAGTTTAGGTACATTTGGCCGGCGCGCCTCCCGGGCAGGCGTATGGCAGACTGGTAGTGGGCTGCCGCTCGGCTCGCACGATAGTCGTGTCACGTGGCGCTCGTGCAAAATTGAAAATACACAATGGCTTCGAAACCTAAATCTCGATCTAATCCGTATAAAACATCCTTAATTTATTGAATATTGGTTCATCATCATCATCATCATCATTATGTCAGCCGATAGACGTCCACTGCTGGACATAGGCCTCCCCCAAGGCTCGCCACTCCGACCGATCCTGTGCCGCTCGCATCCACCGAATTCCCGCGACCTTCACCAGGTCGTCGCTCCATCTCGTTGGAGGCCTACCGGCAGTTCGTCTTCCGGTACGCGGACGCCACTCCAGAACCTTCCGGCCCCACCGGCCATCAGTTCCGCGAGCAATGTGCCCCGCTCACTGCCACTTAAGGTTTGCAATTCTGCGAGATATGTCGGTGACCCTAGTTCTACTGCGGATATCATCATTTCTGACTCTATCACGCAGAGAAACCCCGAGCATAGCTCTCTCCATTGCCCTTTGCGTGACCTTGAGCCTTCTTATGAGGCCCATCGTATATTGGCGAATATTGGTTGCCCAGAAATAATATTAGGAACTAACCGACATATTTTCAAAGGAATACGACTGTGGCATACCTACTTCCGTGAGAATCAGACATACTATCTCCGGATAAATTTTTTATGTTTACAGAATGAACACTTGTAATTCCTACATATTTATCTTAAAAATAATAAATCAGTAGGTAGGTATAGGTACAAAAACTTGTCAAGTGACAGCCCCGTGCCGACACAGCTCGGTCATAAAACTGCGGCGCGCAAAGAAGTTTCACGGTTCGTGCGCGGTTATAAGTCAATTTTGCTTGCAGGCGGCGAATATAGGTATAATTTTATACCTAAATCTGACTTTTGTGAAGGAGTGAATTTTCTGTACGGTAGTACTATTTAGTTATTCTGTGCCTTCGATCAAAAAAAAAAAAAACACGATTCAAGCCTCACTGCCTTAGTGATGAAAATTCTGCTTAAGATGATGTAGAGTGGTCATTTTTGCCACTCTTTCTCGGTTTTTAACCCTACGGGCAAGATTAGAAAGTACACGATTCAATCCTCACTGCCTTAAGGCCGTTCCATCGGTTTGCCGCTGTCACTGTCACATTTCGCAAGAAAGAACGGGAAAGATCATGCGCGCCAAGTGTCAATTTTGATTGAATTTTGTCGATTTTTATTTATTTTACAAACGTTACCTTACAATATCGAAATTCGAAAGCTATGAAATTACTATTTAAGTTAAGATTGTTTTTTTTACTTCTTGTATTGTTTATAGTATCACATAATAAATAACCGAGTAAAGTTTGATTAAAAGTCCGAGTTAGAGATTACTTTGGGAATTAATTGTATCGAGCAAAGTGTCATAATTCGTGTATCGGAAGCTATGTTGTTAAAGATAATATAGTCAAGAACTACATATATTTTTTCCACGTCTACGAATATCAACGCCTCATAGAAAAACATGATCATATAAGGAGATTTTTCTCCATCTGGCTCAGGGAACCGCCTTAAAGTGATAAAACTTCATGATGTTATTGGGTGGTAATTTTTGCCATTTAATATCTATACATATTCTAGACGAAGTGGACCCTACAAAGGGTTAAAATAGCATCAAAAAGTTCAGCAAAATCGAAATTCTTTCAGCAATGGCCACTATTTCACACCAGTTCAAAGGTTGTTCAATTTAAGGCCTTGACGAGAGGGATGTATAAAACCCTTTAAATCCGCTAGTGATTGTACCCATTACGCGGGAATAGTCGTCATATTTTAGTCCGGACTTCGGACTTGGATTTTTACAAACTGTAGTATCATTTGTTATCACAATTTACGACCTTTATTATTGTTTTAGCCGAGATATTCATATTTCATATTCATTTATTCAGTATTAATTATACATTGTCAATATAACAAAACAGTAGTACATGCTAATAAGTACATAGTCAAATAAATCATACACGAAAAACAATAAAAAACTCATATAAAAATAATTTAGGTCAATAAAGGTATTTTCAATTAAAAATTCAAGATTATAATTTAAAAAATAATCAATTCCGCACTAAGGGACACAACACACAATTATACATATTAATGTTATTTTTAACTTCATTCTGATAGAAATTCAGAAACGGAATAGTAGGCCTTTTGTAACAGGAGTGATTTTAATTTTAGGACAAAACCTAAGCGTGTCTTGCTACTTTTAATGGTAGCAGGGATTTTATTATACATATATTTGGGGACCCAAAATGTGCAGACTATTAGCCGCTTCTGCAAGACGATGCCTCGGCAGCGGCACATCCAGGTCGTGTTGCCTGCTGTCGTGATATCGACCGCTTTTCCATTTTTTCTTAGTGAATGATTCCAGATTCTGCCGGACAAACTTTCCAACTTCCAGAATGAAAATACAGGGTTGGAAGGTCAGATGGCAGTCGCTTTCGTAAAAACTAGTGCCTACGTCAATTCTTAGGATAAGTTGTCAAGTGGACCCCAGGCTCCCAGGAGCCGTGGCAAAATGCCGGGATAACGCGAGGAAGAAGAAGGAGCATTCCATTCGCTGCAAACCACTCAGAGAGGTTACCAGTAACTTAGCGTACATTTGCAAGCAGTTGGTCTCTGCTGTCAGCATTAATAATGGCGCAGATATCATCCGCATACATTATGAAGTCTACTATTGGCGAGTCAAACGGAAGGTCATTCATAAGAATTAGGAAAATGTTATTTCCAATATTCGACCCTTGCGGTACGGACCTGTTTCCTACGGGGACAAGACTCGACTTCTTGTTATTGACGTCAGTCGATTGCTGTCTGTCACCTAAGAAAGAACTGAGCAACTTGAGTACAATACCACGGACGCTATAGTGTTCGAGTTTGTTTGCGATGAGATCGTGATCGACCAAATCAAAGGCACGTGACAAATCGAAGAAAACAGCGGCTACACATTTCCTGCTCTCAAGGTATAGAGAGTTCAGAGCATATATTATAATGAAGGTTCGTAGGCCAGGCAGATGTCGCATGTACAGTAGCGATCAAAAGTATTTTGACAAATGAACCTCTTTCAATATGTTTATGAATAGGGTATATATTTAATATTTACGTTACGATTATATCTTATACAACCTGCATTTGTTACGTTTTTTTTTTATGTAATAGGAAGCAAACGAGCAGACGAGCCGCCTGATGGGAAGCAGTCATCGCCGCCCATGGACATAAGCAACACCAGAGGAGCAACTTATGCGTTGCCCACCTTTGAGTACCCTAAATACCTGCTTCTTGAAGAACCCCATGTCATAGCGCAGGGGAAACACCTCAGAAGGTAGCTCATTCCACAACTTGCACGTCCTGGGCAAAAACGAGCGAGATGCCCGCTTGTTTTTGGTTTGCCACGTGTCAAGAAAGTGAGGATAAGCTTTGTTTCTTTGGCGGGAGGTGCGGTGGTAAAAACGTGACGGTGGCACCAGATCAAAAAGTTCTTCAGAACATTCCCCATTGTACAGACGGTAGAACAAGCACAGAGAGCCAACGTCCCTCCGAAGGCTAAGAGGTTCCAAACCGACTGTGAGATCGGGATCGCCAACAATACGAACTGCCCGACGTTGGATGGAGTCAAGTGGAAGAAGTTGGTATTTCGGTACTCCAGACCAGAGATGACAACAGTACTCCATATGTGGTCGAACCTGCGCTTTGTATAACGAAAGCCGGTGACCTGGTGTGAAGTACTGTTTCGCTCTATTGAGCACCCCAAGCTTCTTAGAGGCCAATTTGGCTTTGAGTTCCAAGTGACCCCGAAACTGGACTTCGTTCGTAATGTCGACACCGAGTATCCCGATACTCATGGATATGGCAAGGGGAATGTTCTGGAATTTAGGCGCTAGGACAAATGGAGTTTTCTTAGCGAAAAACGCGCAACCTTGTGTCTTACTGGGGTTAAACTGGACGAGATTACGTTTACCCCACTCTGATACCTGCTCAAGAGAGGCCTCGATTTCGGACACAAGTTGCATTCTACATTCCAACACCTGCTCACGAGGGGCATTTGCACGACCTGTGTAGAAGCTATCACCCGTGCTGTCATCCGCATTATAATTCCACTCCAAAATGTCGTTTTCATTTATTTTATGTAATGTTTTTTCATTTAATACCCCATAATTAGAACGTTTCTTTGCATAATATGAGCGCATTAAGGTAGAATTGTTGGCGCGCTTTAGTTTTTTGGTACAACTTCTACAGTTTTTATCAGAAATTAAAAATTTAAGCTGTGACGTATAGTTGAATAACTGGTTTCTTTTATATTAGACGCAACATTGTTATAACGTTTTTAGTTGAGCTATAAAATATATATATACACGAAATGTGGTTTTTCTTTGTTTGTAGCTCCTAAAATATACATTGTTTTTATAAATAATGTATTTACGAATCTTAATATATTTAATAACCTTTCGTTTGATATAGCACACGTGTATGTATGACTCATGGTATAGTTATAATTTATATTTTGCAAATTTCGGCAGCGGTCACATGTATGACGCCATTATTTGTTACTCAGGCACTATAGAGATTGTCTCCCAGCAGTTTTATGATCCTTTTTATATTGCTAATAACATACTAGAAGCTTATGCGAATTATCCTGAAAATGGCCAGTTTCGATTTTTTTTAACTTTAATGCATTTGTTCTAGCAAATACCTACATTTTGATGCATAATTTTCACATTTTTGGTCTGATTTTGATTATTTTGATATCATTGTACGGCTTGAGACATCAGCTTTAATTTTGTAGTACATTGCTTTAACGTCCGACTTTTGGTTTGGTTGAAAAACCCAAATAATCGAAAAAATAAAATTTCATCATTTTAATTTATTTTTAAATTTCTCTTAACCCTTAAATGCATAATGATGTATATATGCATCGTATATTTGATGGTCCGTGGCTCAATATGCAGCTATCCAAAATATTATTCCCTCAATCTATACAACATGACACATCTATTTCAATTTATTAAAAAGTTATACAAAAAATCATGCATTTAAGGGTTAACCTATTATATATTTTGGTACATAGTGTATTAGTGAAATATATAATATTGTATTGGCTTTCGTTTATTACCCCACACGTGTATGTGCATTGTGCAATGCATAGTTTGGGTGCAAAATGCAATATTCGCAACGAGGCGGGAGTCATTTTGATGACGTCATTCCGCTGAAGTAGATGGTCGGCGCCGCTGTCTCCCGGCAGTTTTGGAGACCCAGTACCATGCCCAACAACATACTAAAATTTGGTAGCGGTTTCCGGATCTGAACTATCTCTTCGACCGTTTCCCATAAGGCATAGTACTATTTCGCCTTATCATAATTGCAATTAAACTAACGCGTCAAGAGTTAATAGTTAACATATAAGTAAAGTTTACTTGCCTCTACTTTGAGTATAATTTAGTAAAATTTTTAACATTCGTAAACACTTCTTAAGCCAAGCAATAAGAAGGTATAGAGGGAAGTCCCCGGCCGTAACCCTGGTGCTGGGGGGGGGGGGAGAGGAGGGTTTGAAGGTTCCATTTTTCGGTTTTTCGATTATATCTCGGAAACTATGCGTCTGAGCGACTTGGCCACTTATACAAAATGAAAAGAGATTTAATTTGTTGCAAGTTTTATTCAGTAAAGTTTTTCGATATCTTGTAGTTTTTGAGATAGGTTTATTTAGGGCTCTCATTTTTATATGGATTATCTACATCAGTAAAGCTGCTAGGCCAGGTTTGGTAACGTTTTCGTATAAATTGGGGGTGCTGAATTCATTTCCATAAATACCATTGATACCATTATCAACAATACACTTTTCCGAAGTAAAAACATATAAACTAAAAAATAACTTTATTCTTAACTCCTCTTCACGCTTAAACCGCTGAACCGATTTAGTTGAAATTTGGTAAATAGGTGTTTTAAGTCCCGAGACAGGATATAATATAGTTTTTATCTCAAAAATCATACTTTGAAGGTGTGAAATTTGGTGTGAGGGGTATTCAGCTTCTTCGCCTAAGTTGAATTCCTGAGGTTAATACTGTTTAAATTTAGGTTTGAAGTCATGTTTGGTATCCTTATCAACTAAATCAAACATGTAGACCATCCCAAATATTATTTAAATAGGTTCAGCGGTTATTGATTCCCCATACAAATTTCCACCCCCCTTTTCACACCCTTAAAAGATGATTTTGGTTATAAAAACTATCCTATGTACTGTCCCGGGACTCAAACCATCTCTGTACCAAATTTCAACGAAATCGGTTCAGCGGTTTAAGCGTAAAAAGGAGTTAAAAAAAAGATTTACTTTTAAATTTTGTTTTTACTTAGGAATGGTGTCAATGTTGATACCATAAATGAATTCAGCACCCCCGATTTATACGAAAACGATCCCAAACCCGGCCTAGCAGCTTCACCGATGTAGATAATCAAGATAAAAATGAGAGCCCTAAATAAACCTTGAAGAGCGGATATCTCAAAAACTATACAAGATATCGAAAAATTTGACTGAATAAAACTTGTAACAAATTAAATCTCTTTTCATTTTGTATAAGTGGCCAAGTCGCTCAGACGCATAGTTTCCGATTCCGAGATATAATCGAAAAACCGAAAAATGGAACCTTCAAAACCCACTCTCCCCCCAGCACCAGGGTTATGGCCGGGGACTTTTGATATGTTCATCTCCTAACTAGTCCAAACAAAGCTACGAAGTAAAAAATTGTGTTTCTTGCATTTTCCCTCTATACCTTTTTTTGGGCATTTATTTCCTGGCCTATCTGATAAGTTTTTGATTGCTTACACGGTCAGCTCGGACAATGACGAAAATATTGACAACGATTGACTTGTTATTGACTTAATGTCATAAAATTACTTCTCCTACTAGGCCAAGCAATAAGAAGGTATAGAGGGAAATGCTAGGAACACAATTTTTGACTTCGTAGCTTTGTTTGGACTAGTTAGGAGATGAACATATCAAAAGTCCCCGACCGTAACCCTGGTGCTGGAGGGAAGAGGGGGGTTTGAAGGTTCAATTTTTCGGTTTTTCGATTATATCTCGGAAACTGCGTCTGAGCGACATGGCCACTTATACAAAATGAAAAGAGATTTAATTTGTTACAAGTTTTATCATGAAATAAAACTATGAAAACGGATTATATCGCGTATATTGAATTTATAATACATCCCGACGTTTCGAACCCTTTACAGCGTTCGTGGTCAACGGGTGACTGAGGGAAAACTACAAAGTGTAAAAATACCCACATACTAAAAATAATGAACCATCATAGACTAAACTTTAAGGCTGGTTGTACATGCAAAATCGGTTTATAAGGCTAGTTATACAATACAATTATTTTTCAAGTAATTTAAGGCTCATTTTTATCTTGATTATCTACATCAGTGAAGCTGCTAGGCCGGGTTTGGTTACGTTTTCGTATAAATCGGGGTGCTGAATTCATTTATGGTATCAACATTGACACCTTTCCGAAGTAAAAACATATAAACTTTAAACAAATAACTTTTTTTTAACTCCTCTTCACGCTTAAAGCGCTGAACCGATTTAGTTGAAATTTGGTAAATACCCGAGACAGGATATATATAGTTTTTATCACAGAACTAAATCAAGATAGAAGGAAAGAGTGTATGTACCTCGCGTGGCGAAACGACGACCCGGTGGCTCCATTGCTCGCCGCGAACTTCAGTCTGCTCCCGATCGATGTCTGCTTGCGACGTCAGGTTTTAAAAACAAAATGGTTTGTTGCGCAATAATTAACTCTTCAAACACTACCAATAAAGTTGGAGCTGTTAATGGAGGTATTTCCTTTCATTGGTAAGTACAATTTGTCCTTAAATATCTGTTATTGATTAAAAAACTATTTATTTTATTATTTTCATCAAAACAGTAGCTTTCCATTGCGGCTTAAATTTGACGATCCAGACTTGGCGTGCGTTCAAAACCAGCGATGTAAAAATAAGCTATTCAAACTGTCGAGCACTGTCGAGTCACGTTCAAGGTCGATTTCTCATTTTTTTGTCAAAAGTAAGAATAGTGCTGTACACTGCGATTTTCTTACTCGATTATTAAAATCTATTTTGAAAACAGACGAAATGATAATTACGTTCTTATATTATTATGCAGCTATACATGTATAATGTACGTAGTGCAAAGCAAATATTATTAACAAACAGGTTATGGTTACTTCTATATTGCAATTTTGTTTTAGTTTTCCAAATGATCCTAATATTAAAAATAAATGGATTGAAGCAACTGGTCGTAAAAAATGCTTTCCTACGCAAAATGTTACACGCTCGGTCTCTCTACAAATTGCTGAACTCTTTCCTTCTATCTTGATATAGTTCTGTGATTTTTACTTTAAAATGTAATTCAGGCTACAAAGCCCATATTACATATACCTTATAGACTAACATACATATAAATTTCATAAACTTAAAAACTAAACACTATTTGTGAAATAGAACGTCGTGGCTCCGTTGAATCGTCAACGTGAATTAACATTTTCTCTGTCGAAAATAATTATCATTTCTTCTGTCGGTTCTTATCGATATTTTAGAATCGATGCCGTGTTTTAATCGATCTGTGAATCGATGCCTTTGAATCGTTTCGCGCGGCTTATGTTTCTCATCACTAAATTACGCTCGTGACGTCAAAGTACCTACGCAAAATGTTACACGCTCGGTCTCCCTACAATTTGCCGAGCTCTTTACTTCTATCTTGATCTAGTTCTGTGGTTTTAATATTAAAAATCATACTTTGAAGGTGTGAAATTTGGTGTGAGGGGAATTCAGCTTCTTCGCCGAAGTTGAATTCCTGAGGTTAATACTGTTTAAATTTAGGTTAGAAGTCATGTTTGGTATGATTTTCAACTAAATCAAACATGTAGACTATCCCAAATATTATTTAAATAGTTTCAGCGGTTATATTCCCCATACAAATTTCCACCCCACTTTTCACACCCTTAAAAGATGATTTTGGTTATAAAACCTATCCTATGTACTGTCCCGGGACTCAAACCATCTGTATACCAAATTTCAACGAAATCGGTTCAGCGGTTTAAGCGTAAAAAGGAGTTAAAAAAAAGATTTACTTTTAAATTTTGTTTTTACTTAGGAATGGTGTCAATGTTAATACCATAAATGAATTCAGCACCCCCGATTTTACGAAAACGATACCAAACCTGGCCTAGCAGCTTCACTGATGTAAGTAGATAATCAAGATAAAAATGAGAGCCCTAAATAAACCTTCAAGAACGGATATCTCAAAAACTATACAAGATATCGAAAACCTTGACTTAATAAAACTTGTAACAAATTAAATCTCTTTTCATTTTGTATAAGTGGCCAAGTCGCTCAGACGCATAGTTTTTTTTTATTTTATACCACGTTGGTGGCAATCAAGCATACGGCCCGCCTGATGGTAAGCAGTTACCGTAGCCTACTGACGCCTGCAACACCGGAGATTTACACGCGCGTTGCCGACCCTACACTCCTCTCCCTCGTTGAGCTCTGGCAACCTTACTTACCGGCAGGAACACAACACTATGAGTAGGGTCTAGTGTTATTTGGCTGCGGTTTTCTGTAAGGTGGAGGTACTTCCCCAGTTGGGCTGTGCTCTAGATCTGGAATGACATCCGCTGTCCTGTGCCCTACCACACAAAGCGAGATGTCATTCACAGTGCCCATACCTCTCTTAAAATAAAATATATATCTCTTTCTCTTTATAGTTTCCGAGATATAATCGAAAAACCGAAAAATGGAACCTTCAAACCCCCCTCTCCCCCCAGCACCAGGGTTACGGCCGGGGACTTGATATTCACCTCCTAACTAGTCCAAACCAGGGACCGGCCCGCTATCCCTTATCGGGGTTTTATAAGGGTATTGCATAAGGCTTAACTCACCATACCCTTTGCCGGACGAAACCCTTTGTTTTGGTTTTAAAAACCCTTATATAAAGCTACCACATTTGAGTAATCGGTAGCCCAAATACCCTTACAAAACCCTTATCATCCGCTCACCAACACCTTGCATATTGCTTATAAGGGTTAGCCTTATAAAGGGCTTCCCTTTTAGCATATAAGCGTGCTAATTTAAGTCGTCTACCTTGTTCATAAAGCACACATTACTTCGAATCTGAGCGATCGTCGGCGGCGACGGCGGCGTTCTTTGATAGGCAAGTATTTTCTTTCCTTTTCATACACTACCGTAGATATATACTAATCCTGTCTCTTTCACGCAAAGGGAAACCTTTATAAAAAGCGCTTAAAGATAAGGGTAACCCTTATTAAGAGCTAGCCTTATTTTTGGTTAGCTTTTCGGTAAGGGTTAGTCAAAGGTAAGGGTATGAATGGGCTTGCAGCTCAAAATGGAAAGTCTTTCAATGTGTTAGCCGTGTTTAAGTGTCGCCCATTGAAAGGGTTTTATCGCGGAAAGGGTTGTCCGGTCCCTGGTCCAAACAAAGCTACGAAGTCAAAAATTGTGTTCCAAGCATTTCCCTCTATAACTTTTTTTGGGCATTCATTTCCTGGCCTATACCCTTATATGTTTTACATTCAAAAACATTTGAAATTCAATACTTTATTTCTTTGTCGTGTCCGAGTTACGTGGATTGATCCAAACGGTGGTGGTATTATAGTAGACTAGCTTTTGCCCGCAACTTCGGTGATGTGAAAACATACTTGTGTTCTTGCCATATTTCATAGTTACATATTTACTAGGTCAACCCAAAATATTCTAAAGGATTTTTTTTTATTTTATTAAGTGCGTTTAGAGTTTTTTCGGCTGAGTATTAGTTTTTACTAAAGCCTTTTTAGGGTTCCGTATCCAAAGGGTAAACACGGGACCCTATTAGTAAGACTCCGCTGTCCGTCTATCTGTCACCAGGCTGTACGAACCGTGATAGCTAGACAGTTGAAATTTTCACAGATGATGTATTTCTGTTGCCGCTATAACAACAAATACTAAAAAGTACGGAAACCTCGGCCGGTTTTTTATTTGATTTTGAATTTCTTAGCGCAGCGGACAATAATGAATTTACAAGGGATTATTTAACCCTGTGTCAAGCTAATGCTTTCCAGATTTTTAAACTTGAAAAAAATGTGTTGGGCACTTCACGTTTTCGGATGCGAGATTTTCTAGCAAAACATTTATTTATTTAAAAAGCCTATTATTTTTTTCTAATGTTACCGTCCCTTTTAATGCAGTACTCGTGTTAGCCGTCATCACGCGTTTCAAGAACTTTGGTATTAATTCACCGTCTTTCAAGTTTCCTTTAGCTACACAATTTTAATATATCTACATATATCTATCTATATACCTACACCGTGGGCTCGAAAAACCCGGCACATTTTAAAGGTGTATTCTAGACCGCATTTAGAGATGTCATACAAAGTTTTCCGAAATCGGTCTTGTTTTGGAGATAGTGAAAATTCTTGTGAAAATTTGTTTAGAATAGAATAGAATGTCGTTTATTTGCGTGAATTATGGTTATTATGGTGGTGGTGGTTCGTGGTTGGTTATGGTTATTATGGTTTCGTAATAACTCAGTGAAAAACGCCTTTTTGGCTGCGCTGCGACTCTGCCACTATGTAGCTTGGTATAGACATAGGTACACCTACCTACCCTACCTACTGACAACCGTTACAGTTTTAAAGGAAACTCGCAAAATTTATCTGTAAACAATAACACTTAATCATAGTAATTTTTTTTTTCGCCGAGATGTAGAAAGGAAATAGTTTGCAGACAACACACACACACGCACAATTTTTTTTGCCAAATTTGAAATATGTTTTTGCAAGTGTCTGGCAAGGTTTAAGACTCGACCAAATCGTCTGGCTTATTTTTTTATAACTATTTAGATATTAAATTTTCACTTGTATAAATTACAGATTGCCTCAAGAACATTTTTTCGGTCCCAAAAAAAATATCTTTCAAATTATAAGGGTTGATTTAACCCCGCTACCCTGCAGCCAGACTTGCAGTGCATTATTAGAGTTAGGGTGTGATAAGAGAAAGTATCAGGCAAATTATACTGGCGCGTGGCGCGTGCGTGTGTTTGTCGAGAAATCGTACTATACCTGGAAAAGGGATAAAGTACCTACTATAATAAATTAAGAAGTTAAAAATAAGAACAGTGGAGATGAGACCATTCTACTTGTTGAGAGTATGTGGACCATTCTACTTTTTGTTGTACATAAGTTTTTGACACTATCGTAAAATGCATACTTGGCTATTACTTTCATTTCCTGTTTTGTAATGAAAAAAGAGGCGTAATTATAAGAGGCTATCAATCCCCCGATAGCTTTGTTCAGTTAAATAACTACTGTTATGGCCTGTTTCACAATGTCCAAGTATTGGATAGCTAATTAACAAATAAATTAACTGCCAGATAAAATTTGCTACAAAAAAGCACTTTATCCAGCAGATAAAGCTTATTTGGAGATTGTGAAACGCCAACGATGACTTTATCCGTCAGATAAGTGGCAAGAAGCTTATTCAGGACTTTACTTGGACATTGTGAAACAGGCCCTTAGTCTACTACAGTGGTCATTGATTGTTTTCCGAATTGAATGAAAATAAGACAGTCGACCTGTCCGGCCTAGTGGGTAGTAACCCTTTTTTTTGACGCAGGGGTAAATGGATTTACGCATCATACCCCCGAGCTGGGGAAGCCCATTGGGGGGGGGGGGGGGACTCGCTCCTCCCGTAACTTCCTCTGCTGGCCAGAGGAAGGGGAGGAGAATACCCACTAACATCCCCTGCGGCGTTTCCCTCTATGCAGTTGAGGGGGGTGCAATGGGGTCGCGAGCATGTCGACCACGGCATCCCCCCGATGGGTAGTAACCCTGCCTATGAAGCCGATGGTGCCGGGTTCGAATCCCGGTAAGAGCATTTATTTGTGTGATGACACAGATATTTGTTCCAGAGCCATGGTTGTTTTCTATGTATTTAAGTATTTATATATAACATGTATCGTTGTCTGATTACCTTCACCACAACACAAGCCTTCTTGAGCTTACTGTGGGATTTAGTCAATTTGTGTAAAAAAAATGTCCTATAATATTTATTCATTTAGAACAATAGTTATTTACGATACAAGTGCGGAAAAGAGGTAATTCGAAACGAGTGGAGATAAAGTAAAATATGACCGCAGGGAGTGTTTTAAATCGACACGAGTTGCGAATTACCTATTCGCACGTGTATCGTACATCGTTTTACAGTACATATGGCCCTTTAAACTTTCGACATATGCACGAAAAGTGCTCTTTACGCACTAGTGCGAGAAAGTAGCACCATATGTATTATGTACTGTAAAATAATATTATGATACTATTATAAAACAAAATTTACCACTGTGTTACCATTTTTAGGGTTCCGTACCCTAAGGGTAAAAACGGGACCCTATTACTAAGACTCCGCTGTCAGTCTGTCTGTCTGTCAGCAGGCTGTATCTCATGAACCTAGACAGTTGAAATTTTCACAGATGATGTAGGTACTTCTGTTGCCGCTATAACAACAAATACTAAAAAGTACGGAACCCTCGGTGGGCGAGTCCGACTCGCACTTGGCCGGTTTTTTTACATTACTTACTTACTTCCGATGGCGCTACAGCCCTTTGTGGGTCTTGGCATTTTTTTACATTAATCAATATAAATATATAAATCAATATTAATATTTATACTAATTTTAGTCAACAAATTCCTATTATTATAGGTACAATTTGGGAATACAACTTTTATACACAAATGGTCATGAAATAATATAGTAGAATGACCCATGTGTGTTTGTGTCTTCGAACTGACTGTGACTGTTAGTTTTATTTAGAGAGAATCAAGACAATGAATTTGTGCTGTTATTTTTTTTAAGAATGAAGTGTACTTACCATTTACTTTTTTCGTAAGTTGTCAAATTACTATTTAAATTAAGATTGTTTTTTCTTATTTTTCTTTGTTAATAGTGTCACATAATAAATAACCGAGTAAAGTTTGATTAAAAGTCCGAGTGAGAGGTCACTTTGGGAATGAATTGTATCGAGCGAAGTGTCATTATTCGTGTATCGGAAGCTGTGTTATTAAAGATAATATGATTATATAAGGAGATTTTTCGCGTTTTTTGGCTCGGGGAACGGAATTAACTTAGGTTATTAAATTTTCTAATCAGAATCGCGAGGATTATCGATAAAAAAAAAGTGTCCGAAATAAATGTTCATTTTGTCACGCATTTTTACATTTGTATGCACCGTCACAAAGCTGACACCCAAAATTTGTATGAAAACATGGGTTTTTTTTTTTGTTTTAATCAATATTCCTCGTGATCCAAAGTGAGTGAAAACAATCCAAGTTGTCAGTTTTTTGAAAAAAGTAAATGGTACCTTTTTCTGAAAAACCCCATAAATATTGAATTTCAAACTTGAAACTTAAATTTGTTTTTTGCTAAAATTGCACGTTTATAATTTGTTTCTTGCTTGCTTTTGGCACAAGAAAACGAGTTCGCCCATCAGAGAAACGTTGCTGGATCGACTTTACGGTACGTAAAGTATTGATAAGCTCCTATTTGAAAATGTTATCAAATTATAACTTTATTATTTAAGACCCGTCGGCCGACGGAGAAAATTCGAAAACAAACTAATTTAATAATCAAACCTAGTTACATCTAATTGTCGTCTTCATATGCCTTCCTTTTATTATAGATTTCATCGAAATCGCTGGACCCAATTTCGAGATATTATATTTTTTAAAAAGTGGATTCACATTTGACGGCCGTAAGCCGGTCGGCGGCTCCTCACGGACGCGAGCGGCTCCGGACGGACTCCATCGCTTCTGCCATACATAATGCTCATTGATAATGCGCCCTGGCGCGGCCCAACTCCAGCCGGTCGGTGGGAATCGTACATGATTGTGACCGCTACTGGAAATAACACCGAATTTTACGATAACTAAACAATAATTATATATACGGAGTTCTTTATTTATGTTGATGCTTTTTTCTTACTGCAATGAAAAGTACTACAATCGACAATCATTTAACGACCAAAAAGCGTCCACGCGGGTTGATTATGACATTGTCCGCCACTGGCACCACTATGCGAAGGGGCTGGCTGGTGCATCGCGGGTGCATTTGTAATGCAAATTGTAGCGCTCACAGGCGCCGCCCGTTTTGCTTTCGCTTTGCATCAACCGCTGTAATTATTGCTAAAAATATTCGTCTAACCCAACTAGTTTAGTATTGTTTGGATTTTTTTTCGTAAGCCTACAAGCCTAGGGTACCTACTCGTAGTTAAATTGTAAGTAGGTAGGTTTTTATAGCCAACAACCAACTATACATTTAAAATGTGTGAAAGTAACGCGAAAAGACTGATTCCCTTGGCACAAAACGTTATCATATTTCAAACGATTTCGCAAAAATAATAAATAGGAGCCGAGGTAAGAAACGTGCAGTGAAACCAAGTCAGAGCGTGGGTATTAGAAACGCTCCGATTACTTCGATCGCCGGAACTTCTGGTTTAACTTCTCTGGGTGAACAGAGATATTTGATTTAATCGATTTTTAGTAACGCCAACTTCGAATTTGATAATCGTTTTTCTGACGTTGCGGGGGGTGGGGGGGGGGGGGAAGGGGGCAACTCAGTCGCTACCGATTTGCTTCCATTATTGTCACTTTTTATAGTTAGTGTTTTGATTTTGCACCTCATGTGTGGCATTATAACGGCGGGACTTAATCGCGTAAAATAAATTTTAAATTTACCTCCGACGTTTCGAGGACGGCGTTGTCCCTGTGGTCTCAGAGAAGACTAGCTATAGTTGACATCAGCACCTTCTAGGCGCGCGAGTTTTTCGAACTCTTAAACGGTGGCGCGTTTACGAGTTATTTACGAAAACCTAAAAAAGGGATCTTAGTAATGATTATAATTAAGTTTCCCGTGTTAATATCTCTTTGAACATTAATCCTAGCGAAAAATTGTACGGAATGTGTCTTGTAGGCAATTTTATGCAGATTTTTTTACTTATTTATTTATTTGGCTCACAAAACAAGTTACAGACAATTACAGAAATTAATACAGTATTAGCATATAGTTCAGATCTAGACTATAACTCTTATCATGTGTGCACAGAAGGATAAGAAGATGTAGTTACAATTTATTGCTAGGGAGGTGAGATGTCATTTCTACACATGATTATGGACAGAAAAGTAAAATAAACACTAGCAAGATTTAGTTTACAGAGTTGCGTGCGCTAGTAATTAAACAACCTAAGTCTAAAACTACAACTAAATTATACTAAATATTTTTATTTAATTAATCAAAAAGCGTTTACGAAAATTACAATTATGAACACAAAATTGGACCTATGGACACAAAATTTTGCGGATTTTATTTTTGAATGTGGGTAAGCTGCATTCAACTATATCGAAGGACATTTCTCGGTAACGGTTTCCTTATATAAGCGACACATTCTTGTTATGAGATTATAAAATGATGTATTGTTTTTGAATGTGGGTAAGCTGCATTCAACTATATCGAAGGACATTTCTCGGTAACGGTTTCCTTATATAAGCGACACATTCTTGTTATGAGATTATAAAAAGATGTATTGTTTTTGAATGTGGGTAAGCTGCATTCAACTATATCGAAGGACATTTCTCGGTAACGGTTTCCTTATATAAGCGACACATTCTTGTTATGAGATTATAAAATGATGTATTGTTTTTGAATGTGGGTAAGCTGCATTCAACTATATCGAAGGACATTTCTCGGTAACGGTTTCCTTATATAAGCGGCACATTCTTGTTATGAGATTATGAAATGATGTATTGTTTTTGAATGTGGGTAAGCTGCATTCAACTATATCGAAGGACATTTCTCGGTAACGGTTTCCTTATATAAGCGACACATTCTTGTTATGAGATTATAAAATGATGTATTGTTTTTGTAGATCTGTAGATGAAATATTTTATTTATTTAATTAATAAAGATTACTTGTGGAAAATAACATTTTATTTGCTATGCGCCACCGTTAAGAGTTATTTACGACAAAATAAAAAAAAGCTTAGCAGATGGTTACAAACTTCTAGAAAATATGACCTGATTATTACACGAAGTATCGAAAAGTGCCAAAAAGATACTGTGTGTATGCACAAATACGTTTTAGGGGAATAGACTAAAGACTTGTCTTGACAACTATAAGGAAGGGTTTTAAAGATGTGCACGGCCCTTTAAATGACAAATAAAAGTACGGGAGTAGAAAAAGATTTTAACACGTTTCTTTAGCCTAATCTAAATTTACAAGGCAATTCGTGCAAAGTGATTTCGCTATGTCATTGTTTAAAGCTTTATCAAGGAAACGAATGAACTACTATCATGGTATCATTGATTCCTTGTGTTATAGCGATAAGAATTTAAGTATACAAAAAAAATACCATCCATGAAAAAAAATTACGCAAAAATGTGTGCCCCATTTTTGGCGTATTTAAGCTTTACTTGTTGTTTACACAATGACAAAATGCTTCAAAAAATAGTTAATTGACTGAAGAAAAAGGATGGCAATATAAATGTAATAATAATATGTTAATATGTCGTATACAACTTAAAGTTCTAATTAAAGTTAATCTTGATTGTTAACAATCTATTTTGTCAATGTTTAACTCTTATGCTCGTTTCTTAATTGCAAAAACTTTTGTTTATTTTGCTTTGTGTGTAAATGTTGTCCTCAGTATTTGCAAACCCCTTATCGAGCACTATTTGGTATCCGACTGAGCTGCAATTTAGTACATACTAGCTTTTGCCCGCGACTTCGTCTGCGTGGAATCAGTAACAGCAGCTACAGTAAGTTTAGCGCCTGGATAAAATAGCAATTATTCGATTTGAGCATAAGCTTATTGCTTGACATCAATTATCAGGCAATTCATTAAATCCCTCTATTTCACCCCTTTTTCACTCTTTTTAGGGATGATTTCAGACATAAAAACTATCCTGTCCTTCCCCGGGACTCGAACTATTTCTATGCCAAATTTCAACTAAATCGTTTCAGCGATTTAAGCGTGAAGAGGTAACACACAGACAAACAGACAGACAGACTTTCGCATTTATAATACTTTGCCCGCGATTACTCTGCGTAGAATTAGTACTTTGGGTAGCTCCTTTTTTATCCAATCTGCTTTTTATTGATTCCCTATACCCACCTCCTTATATCCTTATTTGAACCATAATTCTAACTTCTAACGCCTTGATAAAATGTAAAGGCAATGATTCAATTTGAGCATAATAGTTACATCATTGTCAGGCGATGCATATCTCACTTTCGGGGTGGAAGTAAGATAATTTACACCCTCTAAAGGGATGATTTCCGAAAAAAAATACTATCCCATGTCCTTCCCCGGGACTCAAACTATCTAAATTATCTCTTTTATGTCAAATTTTAACTGAATCGGTTCAGCGGTTTAAACGTGAAGAGGTAAATTTATAATATTAGTATGGATGAGACTGGTGACAATGCAATATTATGATGGCAACGAACTGATTTGATGAAGGAGACCGTAAGTTGCCGTGGAACTCTGTTGATAAAATCATCGATTCATTCGTTACGTAGGAAAGAAGGCTTTTGAGATCTTTTTAAGCGGTCGACTCGTTCGTTCGTTCTGTTCTGTTGTTGTTTAACGCCACTGACAACCACACCCGGTCTGGATTCGTGGATTAGTCATACATTTTCGGATTTCAAACTTGGCAAAAAAAAATTGCAACTAAATCAGTCAATGATGGCGTCTGCTATATTATTTTTGGTATTGTAAGAAGTCATTATATATACCTTACTTCTCCCACTACTTATGTTCAAATAAGGCGCTCACAGTCTCACTTTGGCGCTCGAAGACAATCGTCTTAAATTTGAAAAAAAAAGCTAGTATAAAATGAAACCTTAGTAATTTGTTTAGGCACATCTACGAATACTAGATACCGTAGGCATTGAAACCTCTTGTTTTAAATCTCGGATGATTACCTTCATTAGTTCATTACTAAGAGCTTATGAGGGGTTAAACAGCCGAAAGCGAAAAAAAAAGTACCGCATACAGTATTTTGTTGTCAAAGAATAGTTTTTAAGATTCCGGATAGTCAAAGTTTATACACGGGCACCAATGTGCGGCTGCCGGCTTGACCGCGTTCCACTAACGGTATCCACTTCGAAGCATTTCTCTGCGCCTGGCACACTTCGTGCGTACATTCACCTCTGCCATCGCTTTATAACGGCGCTCGATCTTCTTAACACAGAACTTTATCTGTTAGGCACTTCACACAAACGTTTGTCGAAATGTGACTATACCCGGTCGACGAACTTTGCATAACACTGTGTTAAGTTTACGACCTAATGCTTTCTAACTAATGCTTCACATTTCTTCAGTTAAGAGGCCGGTGTCGATTTTAGTCCCTAAAATGTAAAATTGATAGATTTAGTCCGTGAAATTGTACACCTTTTTTTACCTAATTGAAATGACAAGTACTGGTTTCTATTAGCACGTCTTCTTATCTTGCCTTTTATAAGATTTTTTTTTTGAAAACACACTAAATTACTAATGATTTTTTTTTTCTGATGGACGTTTAGGTAAACGCGCGTAAAGCACTGATTTTGTCGCTCTTATTTGTAAATTTCGTAAAGTTTAGAATACTAAAAATGGTAAATTTGTATTGCACATATTCTGTACTTGACCTTTATCAGATTAAGTAAGTAAGTAAAAGTTAAACGAATTAAATTTTCTCCAGAAATTACTTCAAAACAAGTGACAATTTCTCTGAAAATCGACTTAATTTCAACGTAATTTTGATACTTAACGATCTACAACATTTGCTGAAACTATTCATAAACATCAATTTGTACCACCATAAATTTTTGATGATTTTTTAAAAACTGCCCCTTCTCTTCATATATTACCGGTGACGCACGCTCGCGACCTCATTATTAAAAGGCAAGATGAGAAGACGTGCTAATAGAAACCAATACTTGTTATTTAGATATTACGTAACAAAACGTGTACAATTTCAACGACTAAATCTATCAATTATATATTTTTGCTACAATATCGACACCGGCCTCTTAAGAATTCCTTTAATAAATTAATAAATAAATGTTATGTGACTGTCTTATATTATATGACTGTCTTATAGTATAGCCCTTTATGGAAGTGAAACGTGGACAATGACCCTAAGAGATAGAAAGAGAATGGAAGCATTTGAAATGTGGTGCTGGAGGCGAATGGAAGGCATTAGTTGGAGAGACAGGATAACGAATGAGGAGGTGCTAAGAAGAGTGAGTGAAAGAAGAGCTATATTCTGAACACTATTGCAAATAGACGCGGGAAAATGATTGGACACTTAATACGACACGACTACTTCTTTAAAACTATCCTGGAGGGGCGGATAGGAAGGAAGCGGGGTAGAGGAAAACCCAGACGCAGCTTTTTAGATCAAGTGAAAGAAAAAGTAGGGGTCGTGTCGTATCAAAAAGTCAAAGAGCTGGCGCGGGATAGGGAAAGCTGGAAGATACTCCACCGACAAGAGAATAACTCTTAAGTTAATGATGATGATGACTGTCTTATATTATACACATCGACTTTGTCAGAGGGCCGATTCAAAATTAGGCTCTATTTATGCGATTTGAGTATTACCATTGAGGAATCTTTCGATAAGTACTTATAAATTTTGACTCGAATTCCTTGATGTCAAATCATGTATACCTAAGACCAAAATGACATTTTAACATAGGTAATTAAACTAATTGATAGCGCAATCTCTTTCAGTCAGCTGACTATGAAATTTTATATATTTTTTTATGAAATATATAAGGTCGGGTCTTCTACTTTACATTTATAAACTATAAGCCTAAATTTTCAGTGACCAAGACAGCATAATAAAACAACATTTTATCACTCACAGATCATCAATCATCAATAATTTAAGGTACTTCTAGCAGACACTGAAGCTACAATTTTTTAACACAATTAATTTTTAGCCTACAAATGTAACATACCGCAATTTCAGTACCGTTTTCTAATATTACAAAACGCATAAGTTAATCTTCTAATGTATTTTCAAAAGTACTAATTGATTGCCACATTAACTTCTTTTTGTGCACAAGCTTACAGTTGTTTACGCCCATCTAATGAGAAACTTCGTTCTTCGTTCATTCCATTCATTTTGAGCCTTTTTATTTTCATAAAAACCTGAAATATGAAGGAAAGATGAATTATTGGTTTAAAGAAATATTGTTTTCCGGGGCGCGAAGCCATTTGTTGCGTGCGTATGATTACTTTGCTAGCATGCTGTTGTAATGTATTCATATTTTCACCACCTTTGCATCCTTAATGTTTTGTTCCTTCTAACATTTGGCATGTTATCGAATTTAGTGTGAGAAGTTTAATGTTGTTTGTGCTAAGTTTGTGTTGTTTGTGTATATGCAAAATGCTTGCAATCCCGGCTTGATCTTTAATACGTGCCCGAATACATAAAGAGCTATTTGAACTGTCATTCTTGATCCTAAAAATCCTCTCGGCTCTCTCGGTTTTCCTTCATAACTCCGAGCGTTTTTAGGGTACCGGACCCAAAGGGTAAGATCCTATTACTAAGACTGCTGTCTGTCTGTCCGTCTGTCACCAGGCTGTATCTCATGAACCGTGATAATTAGACAGTTGAAATATAATAATAATAACAACAAATACTAAAAAACAGAATAAAATAAATATTTAAGGTGGCTCCCATACAACAAACGTGATTTTTTTGCCGTGTTTTTATAGATAATGGTACGGAACCCTTCGTGCGCGAGTCCGATTCGCACTTGGCAGTTTTTCACATAAGTAAAACTAGTAAAAGTATCGCTAACCTTATTTATTTATCCTCTTGACATTTTCGAGAAAGACTGAACAATTTACCTACGACATTTATTTTAGGCTTAGAACGCACAGTGCGTTTTTTTCTTGCGGTTTCAGTCTAATTTCTTGCAGTTTCAGTCTAATTTCTTGCGGTTTCAGTCTTTTAAGTGCGTGCGCTTGTAAAGCATGCCGTACGTTAATTTTTTTGCGGTTGCGGAAACGCTTTTGAAAAAACCGCAGTGCGTTCTTATCCTTATACCATACTTTAGTAGTTTAAATCTTAACTTGCCCAGCAGAGGGACACTGACATAAACTGTAAAAAAACCAGATCAAACTTTTAGGGTAATTGGTTTTTTTTTTTTTTTTTTTTTTTCAAATATTTTATAGTCATCGTCATGTATGTGTATTTGTACCGGATAAGTGTACGGCCTCAGCGACGTACAATGTTCGTATCGTCACTTAAAGGTATTTGAGCAGCGTGTACTGAGGCTGCTCGCATTCGTTTGCATTTGGTTGTTATGAACGCCCCGCTCCGCTGCACGCCACGCTCGAGCGTCCACTCAGTTTATACACTAATCACACTAATGCAACCACTATCCCGAAGGTTATCGATTTTAGGGCATTTCAAAGTTGTACCCCCAAGCTTTTGTGTTAGAATTGGGAATTTTCAAGTGGTAGAATCACCGGCTGTTTCCAAATTACCGAGAAAAGAAATGTCCCCAATTTTTCAATACAACCTTGCATGACCGAAACAAAATGGTCAAACAAAAATGTATAAAATTTTGACCTTTTTTCTCATATTAGTATAGGATTCTGAGTGGAAATAGGTAATATAACGGACCCGGGTATGTCCTTTTTAAACTACGTCCAAAAGAGAGGTATGGGCACTGTGAATGTCATCTCGCTTTGTGTGGTAGGGCACAGGACAGCGGATGTAATTCCAGATCTAGAGCAGAGCCCAACTGGGGAGGTACCTCCACCTTACAGAAAACCGCAGCCAAATAACACTAGACCCTACTAATAGTGTTGTGTTCCTGCCGGTGAGTAAGGTTGCCAGAGCTCGAGGGAGAGGAGTGTTAGGGTCGGCAACGCGCATGTATCTCCTCTGGAGTTGCAGGTGTACATAGGCTACGGAGACTGCTTAACATCAGGCGGGCCGTATGCTTGTTTGCCACCGACGTAGTATTAAATAAAAAAAAAATTAAAAAAAAAATATATATATAAAAGTTCCAAAATCTAAAATGGTCGGCATCAGCGTTGGAGCGTCCACGCTCTGAGCAAGTGTTACGTAGCCGAGGCGTGATTGAGAGTTAGTAACTCCATTGTAAGACCTACATGGTGTATTTTTCGGTCCGTCTTTTAATAAAAACAGGGTAGGGTGTCGTAGTCGCAATTCATCACAACAAGCAGACGTTTCACAAGAGGGCTTTTTTGTAGATCCATGAGTAACTAAAGGGACTATCTTCACAGTACTTACGTCTTTTTACTAAGAAATGCAAGACTTGTAGTATTGAAAAGTTAAAAAGGCCACAAAATAATAGAAAGCAGAGGAATGCGGATTTGATTGTTTGAATATGACATTTTGTAATCAATTTAATTGAGGGTGTGCATGGTGTACGATACGAGCAAAGCGTATATTGAAATAAATGCGACAACTTATGCCTTGGAGCCCGATTCTGATATTAATTTCGTGTCCTTGACATGTTTGGACCAGAAATGTCACTGACAGCTGACAGATCAAAACCTTAACCTTAAGCTCGAGCGCCTCCAGAATCTCGGTATAAGGTTTATATTTGGTCTGCGCAAATTTGACCATGTGTCACAGTTCCGTTCTCAGCTCAAGTGGCTTCCTATTCGTCTTCGCCGTGATTCTCATGTTCTCGCCCTTCTCTATGGCATTCTCTTTAACCCCGCTACACCACCTTATCTCAAAGAGCGTTTCAAGTATCTCTCTTCTATCAGATGTTCTCAGACTCATATTCTTGCTTCTCCCTCATCTACTTCTAAATTTTATAATAGCTCTTTTACCTTCCGGGCTGTTCGGCTGTGGAATGCTTTACCAGTAGAATTAAGATTAGCTAAATCTCTCCCCATATTCAAAAATCAGCTAAAACTATACTTTCTATCTCTGCCTTAAGTTGCCATTTTATATATTGTATATATGCTTGTATAAATATATATTATATATATATATTGTATTGTATATTTATTTGTGTGTTAGGTTTCGTTTTAATACTTATATGTATAAGTAGTAATTGTAGTATGTGTGTTTGTGTTTAATAGTCTCCATATTTAGCTCTTTGCACTACCTGTTGACTTTTGTATGAGTTCTACATTTCCTGCTACCCAAAGGTTGTCTGGAAGAGATCGCTTTTTAGCGATAAGACCGCCTGTTGTTACCTGGTTCTATTTTTTCTTTAAATATTTCTTTGTAGTTTTACATGTATGTAAAATGTATAATTTTGGTGCAATAAAGAATATTTACTTACTTACTTGCTTACTTAACAGCAAAGAGTAAAGTAAGTATATAGGTAAAGAGAGCCCTCTTGAAGCATTTTATGGAAACTCATTTGAAAGCGCCATCTCTTACTTCATCCTGAAACTGAGTATGTATGTGTGCATGCACAACTACATATGCATCCATCCATACGTGTACTTTCGTTCTACATAATATTAGGGAGATTTTAGATCCCGTTTTCTAAGGGGACCTTGCGTTTTTGAGGCAAAGCAAACCGCTTGGAACAGGTGTTCCTGGGGGTGATCTGAGCTGATTTAGCCCGGTTGCCACGAGGTCCCCCCCAGCAGGTGGGCAGGGGAGGGGGGGGGGGGAGTCTCCGGCGCGCTGCACTGCATACAACTAGCAAATATATCAAGTTTGGTGTCTTTTTCGTGTAATTCGAGGATAAAAAATTCATGTCTGTGACTAAATTTTCACTCACCCATACAAAAAATACGAGAAATTCAAAATACAAAAAAAAATCTTTACACTTTTTTTTTGAAAATCCTCTACAGAATTAAAACTATCGCGATTTACTCTAGAAACCTGTGAATAGCCCAGTTATCCTACTATATACAATAATAAACTTGTCAAACATTTTTCTTTTATAACTCTGTTAAAAAAAAACATTATGTCGCGCGGCGTACCTGCGCTGTAAAAGCGAAAGCGGTATGCAGCTTTTAGGATTTTTAAGTATGTTTAGATGATTTCTGATAAGTTGTTATTTTTCTGGTTGTAGATTACATTAATAAATTACTTCTGGATGTGACATATATTCAAATATAAATTAAATATATAAATAAAGATGTTGCGAAAGCGCCAGTAGAGCTATTAGAAATGTGATAAACTTAACATAGATGTTTGACAAAAAATGCGGGTTAAAATAAGATATCTATTGTTCGCAATTGCCACTACATGTACATAGGTCCGTGCAATTTTTTTTAACGCAGGTGCACCCTGCGAATTTTGTTTTGCAGCGGCAACGGATAATCTCTAAACAAGCAGCAGCCGCCGCAGGTAGGCTTGTCAATATGGGCTCATAATAACCATTTTGTTTGGACCAGCCCCAGTCAGCAGGGCATGGTAGCTGTTGCTGATGGGCTATAATCTGTCCCCAAACATAGCCTCCCTGGTAAACTGCACGGAGAATATGTTTACGTAGCGCATTTTCCGTTGGAGGCAGTCGGCACTCATTTACACTCGTACCTCGTACCTTGTACCTGATCTGAAATCAGTAACAAAATGCATAGTGTTCAAATAATGTCTAGAGACCAATTCACACCTCGTAATTCAAATCTGTTCAGACAATATTGTAAGACTCCTTCTTGTGATACAAGACAATAACAACTTTTTTCCAATACTGGCAACGTCTGCTCCATATTGCCTTGTTTGCCGTATTTAAATCCCTCCGTTACAGCAGGATATGCGCTCCAAGCTTAAAATACGCTTTTTTCCCCTTTCCACACAAAAAAGAAACAGTGTCGCAACCTGAAAAGGCGTGGAAGAATGGCAAGACTTTTGTCCTATCTGGTCCTTTAAAATAAATTATATATCTATGCGTTACAAATAAAATCATATATTTAAAAAAAGTTTGCAGCACGTGACCAATTGCCCAGATGACCTGTCTCGGACTGCGGTGACATATTTATTTTATTTTTAATTAATGTAGGAACTACAAAATTTACCTAAAGAAGCTGGCAATAGCATGGCACGAGAGGAACTGGTAATTCTTTCCTGTGCCAACTTGTACCCAAGTTCCTGGAGCTCCGGTAATTGTGATATACATGCAACTGCGAGAACAACAACATCAGTATCAACTGTGCGTAGCGTAATTTTTGTGTGACCTTGGGTTACAGCATTAGCCACATGGTCACCTGGGCAATTGGTCACGTCACGTGCTGCAAACTTCCTTCAAATATATGATTTTATTTGTAACGTACAGATATATAATTTATTTTACAGGACCAGAAAGGGCAGAAGTCTTGCCATTCTTCCACGCCTTTTCAGGTTGCGACACTCACTGTTTCTTTTTTGTGTGGAAAGGGGAAAAAAAGCGTATTTCAAGCTTGGAGCGCATATCCTGCTGTAACGGAGGGATTTAAATACGGCAAACAAGGCGATATTGAGCAGACGGTAGTACTATTAGTTATTCTGTGGCGTTGCTAATATTGGAAAAAAATATTATTGTCTTGTATGACTAGTAAGTCTTACAATATTAAGTCTGAACAGATTTAAATTACGAGGTGTGAATTGGTCCCTAGACATTTTTTTAACACTATGCATTTTGTTACTGATTTCAGATCAGGTACATGTACGAGTGTAAATGAGTGCCGAAGAAATCTCCAGTTAAAGAACCTGCCTCCAACAGAAGATGCGTTACGTAAACATATTCTCCGTGCAGTTTACCAAGGAGGCTATGTTTGGGGACAGATTATAGCCCCTCAGCACCAGTTACCATGCCCTGCTGACTGGGGCTGGTCCAAACAAAATGGTTATTGGGAGCCCATATGGACAAGCCTACCTGCGGCGGCTGCTGCTTGTTTAGAGTGAGCTTATTCGTTGCCGCTGCAAAACAAAATGCGCAGGGAGGTGCAACTGCGTTAAAAAAAACTAAAATGCACGGGCCTATGTGTATGTAGTGGCAATTGCGAACTATTATCTTATTTTAACCCGCATTTTTTGTCAAACATCTATGTTAATTTTATCACATCCATACTAACATTATAAATGCGAAAGTGTGTCTGTCTGTCTGTTACCTCTTCACGCTTAAACCGCTGAACCGATTTAGTTGAAATTTGGTATACAGATAGTTTGAGTCCCGGGGAAGGACATAGAGTAGTTTTTATCCCAGAAAACATTCTTTAAGGGGGTGAAAAGGGGGTGGAAATTGGTATGTAAAATCGGTAAAAAGCATATTGGATAAAAATAATTTACCCAAATTACTGACTCTACGCAGACGAAGTCGCGGGCAAAAGCTAATTTATAATAACTCTACTGGCTGGTTTTCCCAACATCTTTGTTTATATACTAGCTTTTGCCTGCGACTTCGTCTGCGTGTAATTAGTAATTTGGGTATCTTAATTTTTAAACAAATTTGCTTTTAAATCCATCCTGTTTTTACCCCTAAATTGGTCCACTCTATAAATTTCCACCCCATTTTTATACTCTTAAGGGATGATTTCGGGAATAAAAATTCTATATCCTTCCCCACAGCTCAAACTATCCCCATACCAAGTTTCATCTAAATCGGTTCAGCGGTTATTGATTCCCCATACAAATTTCCACCCGCTTTTCACCCCCTTGAGGGGTAAGTTCTGGGATAAAAAGTATCCTATGTCCATTCCGGGGACTCAACTATCTGTATACCTAATTTCAACTAAATCGGTTTAGCGGTTTAAGCGTGAAGAGAGGTAACAGACAGACAGACACACTTTCGCATTTATAGTATTAGTATGGATTTAATTAATATTTGTATATATATCACGTCCAGAAGTAATTTATTAAAGTAGTCTACAACCAGAAGAATAACAACTTATCAGAAATCATCTTAACATACTTAAATATCCTAAAAGCTGCATACCGCTTTTACAAAGCAGGTACGCCGCGCCTCACAAAACATTTTTTTTAACAGAGTTATAAAAGAAATATATTTGACAAGTTCACAATTCTATATAGTAGGATAACTGGGCTATTCACAGGTATTTTTTTTTCTAAAGCAAATCGCCATAGTTTTAATAGGCTAGATGACAAATTTTTATTAATCTTATCAATCGATCAGGTTTATTTTTAGGATCAAATGTCTATCCCCCATTGCATTAAACCATTAAAGCAATACAGAAGTCAGAAATGATAGTCAAAGCCCGACAGTCGTACTTCACTCGCGAAACGCTTCTAACAAAACGATAAGTGAACGTGACGTCAAGTTCACTAAGAGCCTATTTTGAATGTATGGACAAAATAAAAAAATTGCGTTTTTGTCAGTGAAATATTGCGTTTATGTATATAGTTGTTGTACAATATTTTTTTGGATAAAATGTAAGGAATCGAATGGTACCCTTACTTTTTTCCTTTTTGGAAGTTGAAAAATTACTAAAATTTTGAAACTTTCAAGTCCTGTATTTTTGTATTAATTCCATATATTATTTTAATATCTACATTATTGTGATAAATTGCTCATTTGCTTTCTATGTTACTAGATTTTTTTTAATTGAACATATGTCATCATCCCTATTCTGTAGAGGATTTTCGAAAAAGAAAGTGTATTTTTTTTTTAATATCTCGTATTTTTTGTATGAGTGAGTGAAAATTTAGTCACGGAAATGAATTCTTCGTCCTCGAATTACACGAAAAAGACACCAAACTTGTATATTTGCTAGATGTATGCAGATATAAATTTTAGAGTGAGGCGCGCCGGAGACAGTTACTGAACCGGTGAGCTCCATCTTAGGCCCTGTCTTCACTTTCCATCAGGTGTGACTAGGGCCAATCGCCGATCAGTTTATAAAAAAAAAACCTTATATTATGTAGAAAAGGTTTAAAAAGAATGAAAAAAAAAACCTAACAATAAAATAAGTATGTTTATTGCTTTCAATTTGGTATACAACTTATATACAAGATAGTAAAGCCGGTGTAAGTACTTAAGCACAATCGGATTAAGTCTCACCTCGGTTTGGTATGTATGTTAATTAAAGGTCTCTTTTTCATGTCCACACTATTTGACATTTGGGGACCTCGAGGAATTGCAGCCATCTTGGAAAATGTGTACCATCCTGGAGAAATTTGCGTTTTACTCTAAATATACCCTCTCTATGAAAATATGGTGTAAGGCAACATTAAAGGTTATTAAATTCTACTCAAATAAGTCCTAGATATCTTTGCGAAAAAAGTAAATCTTGTTATAGAAAATAATAGCTGAATCCAGATTTAGCGCTTATACCCTTTCAGGGGATATTCTCTTAATATGAAACTTGGAGGAATATGAATTCCACTTTTGTCTATACATTTGTACACGTTCTACTCCAATATCAACATTTTACTCGACTGCGACTTAAACAGAAAGTAGAGTTATGGGTTTAAATACTGAAAATCAGTACACCCTGTAGCTCAGGATACTGGACGGATTTTTTAAAATGACATCGGTAGATTCCTCCTGCCCTTCACAACCTGTTTACAGTTGTTTTATTTAAAAAAAATCAATACAACCACCTTGAGAGGACGCCGAATATTAAATCATATTTTTACTCCTAGCGCCTAAACTATTGAGTGGATTTCAATAAAATAGACATCATTAGATCCATAACTGATACACGAGTGCTATGCAATACAAATTTACTAAAATATTGGAGGAAAAATGTTTAGGACTTAAAAATGTAACTGCAAAAACAGATTTTAGGTCTTAAATGGGGTTTAAACAATAGTGACAGTAATGACATTTGACACTGACAATTTCAGGGATCCCTGTTTGCGTGTCATAAAATTGGAGCTTCGGGGACCACGGGGAACAAACGCCATCTTGAAAAGTATAAGTCTTTTCGTTTTTCTTTTTTTCACGGAATATCTGGGTTTAATGTGAATACTGTGTATGGCGAAACGAAAGCTTATTAAGTTCTACACAAAAAAGGTATAAAACACCATGTCCCTAAAACGGAGCTTTCTTCTAGAAATATGACTCAGAAGTCAAAAGGTTATACTTAATCATGGTGGTTGTATTGTTTTTTTTTTAATAAAACAACTGTAAACAGGTTGTAAAGGGTAGGAGGAATCTACGGATGTCATTTTTAAAAATCCGTCCAGTATCCTGAGCTACAGGTTGTACTGATTTTCAGTATTTAAACCCATAACCCTACCTTCTGTTTAAGTCGCAGTCGAGTAAAATGTTGATATTGGAGTAGAACGTGTACAAATGTATAGACAAAAGCGGAATTCATATTCCTCCAAGTTTCATAATAAGAGAATATCCCCTGAAAGGGTATAAGCGCTAAATCTGGATTCAGCTATTATTTTCTATAACAAGATGTATTTTTTCCGCAAAGTTATCTAGGACTTTTTTGTGTAGAATTTAATAAGCTTTAATGTTGCCTTACACCATATTTTCATAGAGAACGTATATTTAGAGTAAAACGCAAATTTCTCCAGGATGGTACACATTTTCCAAGATGGCTGCGATTCCTCGAGGTCCCCAAATGTCAAATAGTGTGGACATGAAAAAGAGACCTTTAATTAACATACATACCAAATTTCATATCTTTGGAAGGATTTCGAGGTGAGACTTAATCCGATTGTGCTACTTGCAGTATCTGATTTTCCTTGAAATTGTTTTTCTTTTTATCCTTGTTTATCTTTGTATAGGTACAAAGCTGCATCAGCCTCGTCTTCTGTGACTTGTATCTCAGTCTGACCTAGAACTCTTTCGCGTTATTTAGTTATTATATGTTTTCAGACAAACAAATTAATAAAGTTTTCAAACCTGTGTGACATGATACATATAGGTGTACTCTTTAAAATTCACCACTCTGTGTGATGTGTCCCCGTTGGTGGTTTTTTGACATTCTCACGAAAACTATAATAGATATCAAAAAAGTGTCAAGGACAGAATTAATCCTTATTAAATTTGGAACAAAAAATGCCTTATATGTTTTTGTACAAATTGGACGGTATTCAAGCTTTAAGTACTTGTACCTATTGTATAACCTTAAAATAACAAAATAACCATACTCGTTTGACGACGTGCATTATATTTTGACGGCTTGACAGATTTTAATGAAATATACCTAAAATTCACCGCTGTGAAGCAAGCTATCAAACAAAACACAACACATTAAAATCGGTGCATCTGTTTCGACGCTACGAGGTCACAGGTAGACACACAAATACCAAAGACATAATTCAGGGAAATTAGCTGAAATTACGGCATTATTAATGGAAGACTTTTTCAAATGGAAATATTGAGATGTGTACGTTATAGACCAAAGTTATTTTTCATCAACCCTCCCCACCCCTCCCCCTTCTGCGTCACCCCCCACACCGCAAAGGGCCCGAAACGCGGTTTTTCTAAATTTTTAAGGAAACCGTTCAAGATACAGAAAAAGTGTGTAGGAACGAAATGATCCCTAATAAATTTGCTATCAATCTCTTATACACTATAGTGCTATCACGTATAGTTTTTGTGCAATCTGTCACCAAAGATGCATTTTTTTAGAATTTAACGATTTATTCATTTCTAAGATAACTTTTCTTAAAAAAAACTTAAGATATCGCCAAATTTAGTTTGCTTTTAGTACATAGTTTTAATATGCTCTTTAAAATGAAGTATTACTTATTCTTAAACTCCTTCGTTTGACGAAGTTATGCTATTTTGAAAATACATCGTCTTCAAATATTTTCAGTCAGCGAATATAGTTCTTTAGAAATACGTAGTAGAATTGCAGATGCCATTTTCTTGTACAAACTGATGAGGTTCAAAATAGATTGTCCACAAATATTAGAGCTTCTGTCTTTCCGTGCTCCATCTCGAACTCCACGAAAACCAATACTCCTCTCTGTCCACCTCTTAGACGAACTGTTCTTGGCAGCAACTCACCCATACCGCGGTTATGTAAGATTCTGAATGCATGTAGTGATCATACGGATATACACTTTGATTCGCTAAGCAAATTCAAAAAATCAGTACATAATTGTCTATCCACAACTAGTATACTGAAACATTTGTAGTGAGTAACATTGTATTATCTATATTTATTAAGTATATATTGTCGGATCTTGTTTGATTATTCCTGTATCAAATGCATGCTGTGTATACCTTTAAGTGATTGTTGCACTTAGAATATCACTAAAGTGCTTGCATGTATTCTCTCTTTCTGTGCCAGTGTAAACAGTTGTTGGTGAACCAAATAAATAAAATAAAATAAAAATTAATTCTGTCCTTGACACTTTTTTGATATCTATTATAGTTTTTGTGAGAATGTCAAAAAACCACCCACAGGGACACATTTCAAGGTGGGGGGTCGAGCGTCAGGTGGAGGGGAGGGAAGAGTGCTGTATTTTAAAGAGTACACCCATATATATCACGCCACACAGGTTTGAAAACTTTATTAATTTGTTTCATTTTCCCATACATTGCTTACATAGAATAACTCAATTAACTGACTTGCCAGGTTCTCAATTCCTTCTTTGACATTAAGAGCTTGAATTTAAGATATTCCGGAGGTAAAGTGTCCAGGATTATACACATTAGGAGAATTGCAGTTTGGTCCAGATATTCTTTAAAATAAAGTGATTTGGGTTTTCTTGTAAGTAGCTGATGAATTTCAGGCATAGGTTGTATGTCTTGTCTTTGTCTACGCACGTACCTCTAAAGATGCGCTCTAATTCGTCTCAGATGCCTTTGGCGGGATATCGCACGAATCTGCAGGGCCACCGAACATGTTTTTCGTAAACAATATAAAAATTACCAATATATTTTCAAAATTTGAAAGGTGTTTTAATAGGTAGGCTTGCTTCATTTTTAAACAGCTACCACTTTAGAATTAATAGAGAGTAAATATGCTCATATATCTGTTTACGACATTTATTTTTGTCTGACAGGAAACAACCGTTGTTAAGGTAACAAGTAACAACATTGCAGAGAAGATATCACGTGTAATTTTTTTTCTAAGCGGGAAAAATAGAACTGTCACAATCTGCGGGAGCTATGAGACGTTTTTTCTCAATCCTCCGCTATGGCTATCAAAACCGAATGAATACATATGAATGTACATGTACATAAGCATAGAGTAACTTATACTAGAGCGGTACTGTCATAGTAAATTTTGTAACCCCAGTAAATTCACTGCCATCTGTCGACACACTTTAAAACTAAAATTGAAGATTTGTAAAAATACGATAAAATGTATTTACATACATACATACATACATACATACATACATACATATAATCACGCCTATTTCCCGGAGGGGTAGGCAGAGACTACGGATTTCCACTTGCTACGATCCTGACATACCTCTTTCGCTTCCTTCACTTTCATAACATTCCTCATACACGCTCGCCGGTTTAGGGTGCTCTTGACCTGGCCTTTCTTCAGGATTTCCCCGATCTGATCAGCGAAAGTCCGCCGAGGTCTGCCCCTTCCAACTCCCGTTTCCACCAATGTATTTAAATATAGATAAATGATTTTTTTTATTTGCATAATTATTTTGATGATTTGACCCATGTTCTTCCACTGATATGCGTTAAAATTGTTAAATAACAAACGAAACCGTCAACGCCATCTATACGACTGTAGGCCAAAACTAGTAGCGCCCTCTGAACGAGAATCAAATTTTCTTGATTTTCGAGGCACGTTTTTTGCTTAGACTGTATCCATCTATTACGGAGTTATATCTATCTTTGACATAAGTGATAAGCAGATTTTTACGACGCCTGTATTTGAGAGATAGCATCTCGAACATATACGCAATACAGTAGAAACGACATTAGCATTAGATTTGCTTAGCGTCTAAGGGTATAATATACCCGCATCATAATTATCACGTGATCTTGTGGCGGGGGGGGGGGGGGGGATTGCGTTCAGATCACCAAATATCACCAAGGGGGAGGAGGGGTCGAAAATAGGCTAAATATGATCACATGATTTCTGGACGACCCCTAACAACTTGGTGGTAACTAGTGGGACCTCTAAATATAATAATGTATATTGTGGTATATAATTATTATGTTATGAGTTTATGTGTGATCTGTACAAATAGAAAGGTATTGTTTTTAGCATAGAAACAATCTTTATAATAAAATTATTTACTTTAAATGTAGAAAGTAAAAATTGAAATTGAAAATGTAAATGTAGTTAATAAGCTATAATATATTATTTCCTGTTTTCTATACAGTTTCCATTGTCTGGGAGAGGACACTGACTTCTGTAACACAGGTTTATACCTAGCTCAGAAGTCAGGGACTTCAAAAACTATTTTGTACTTGCTTTTGTCAATAATTTTTTTTTATTTTATTTATGTGTAAACTACCAAATGAGCTCAAATATAAAATAAATTGCTGTTTTGTAAGAAGGCTTCATAAAAAAAACCGCATCATGTGGCATTTAAGAAAATTTACTCCCAGCGGCAGCGGTATTGTTATGGAGCGGAAGACCATTCTAAGGGCAAAATGCTAGGGCGAAATAATTGGACACTGGCAAAAAATTGCCTGTTATAAATTGGATTCTCGCCCTTAGGGTTCATTGCAAAATTTTTATTCAATGTTTTTTCTTTATGACTAATCCGGTTTTCATTACTTGTTGTTATGTAGTTGTAGTAGTAGTAGTAGTAGTAGTAGTAGTAAAACTCTTTATTGTACAAAATAAACATAAAACACGAGAAAAACGCATCATTTGTACAAAGGCGAACTTATCCCTTAAGGGAGTTGTAGTACCTATACCTCTTATTTGTCTTTATTATCATACCAAGTTCGAGGATATGAAGTAGGTATCCATTATATAGGTATTTTTCTCGTTATAAATTAATAATCACTGATAATGATGAGGATTAGATGCTGACCTTTTTAATGATAAGTGGGGTGTTGTGCTCCAAACTATCCAAATATTTAAATGTTTTTGTCAGACGTCTCTAGGCTGAGGTAGTTGGGTTGGGAGATATATCTAAGTATAACATTTTCTGATTATATATAATGTTTAATTATAATGAATCGGTTTTTTTTTTTATATATTTATACTACGTCGGTGGCAAACAAGCATACGGCCCACCTGATGTTAAGCAGTCTCCATAGCCTATGTACGCCTGCAACTCCAGAGGAGTTAGGAGGTTAGGAGTTTTTTAGCTTGTTTTGCATAATTGTTAAATGTATTTTAATTAATTAACCGAATTCGGGTAGTTAAACAAATTGAAATGGGTACTTAACATTGATAGATTGGCAACAAAAACCGGCCAAGTGCGAGTCGGTCTCGCTCACAAAGCGTTCCGTACCATTACGCAAAAAACGGCAAAAAGGTCACGTTTGTTGTATGGGAGCCCCACGTAAATATTTATTTTATTCTGTTTTTAGTATTTGTTGTTATAGCGGCAACAGAAATACATTATCAGGCATCGGAGTTTTTGTCGCATGGTAAGACTAATAGCAAGCTATGGAGTCGACATTTGCCATAAATGTAAACTCTTATTCATACTCATACTCATTTATTTAATTTATCTTAAAATGCCTTTAGAGCGGTCGGTCGTGTATATTATCTTAGTCGAGTTATATAAAAAAATATTTTTCTATTACATTATGAATTCATAACTTCAACTATTTTAACATACAACTTAGACAAACTACATCGCTGCGAAAGACCTAATGTCAATAGAAGAGACAATTGAAACCAGTATAATCTGTAAGTTTCTAATTGACTTGTGCCCCTAATTGACTTTGCCTCGATTAGCCTTTAGAGAATTATAGGTAGATTCATAAAGCTGGTGAGATTTGTATTGAGCTGTCAAAATTGTCAGTTCGTGCCGGCTTCGAGAATAAACCGTTACTACTTACTGGCACAGACATGAAGGGGGTGAGTAGTGTTGGTTGCAAGGTGTGGTCAAAAGGCGGGCGCCGCTGTACTGGGAGCTACGCCATGAAACCGTGATGTTTCACATTTTACGAGTTGGGTGCGTCGAGCAGGGGCGCGCCTGTTAATTTTGATAAAAGCATTATGGGGCCACTCCTGCCTTAACGCCTGATATTGCTTATAGTTTTATTCATCAAAAAGCTATCAGTATTTAAGATTGAGTTTAAATTGGTTTTAGGGATCGTACTAATTAGAAATTCTTAAAATGTTGTTAATGCATGGTATATACCTATATATAATTGATGCGTTTGCGTAGTGTAGTGTCATCCGCTAAAGAAAGGAGCTTAACACGAGGAATCTCGCACCGTGACCAGCCACTCCCTGTCTCTATTGCACGCGCGCGCGAATCATATTGCTGTTCTGCTCGCACAGAGTCATTGACCGTCTGCATCATGGGCGACTGTTCCACCATTCAGAACTGCACGAACGTATGCGGAATAAAACGCGGACAAGTTATGATGTGTAAAATGTAAAAAAAAATACTAATCAAGGTCAGATGGGGTAAGACAAACACTGGGGCAAGAATAACACTTGTAGGTAATCCTCATATTGTTACTCTTGCCCCGAGTAAAATAAACTATGTTTCTCTTACCCCACTTGACCTTATATATAACTGCCAAAATAAAATATATTGCTTTTACCAATAAACGTTCGGATTCTGATTCTGCCAATTCAATGTCTATATATCTATCTGTTAATTGATCCGATAGGTTTCATAGGGATTGGATTCTTTCTCTTAATATTATGGTCAATAGTGAAAAACGACGTCACGAGACTGTATGTAATTTTTAGGGGACACATTCCGTATGGCAGAAACCAAAGATAGTGAAACATTTTGTGGAAATGGGTGAGAGCTAAAGCTCTGTTTATTTATTTATTTTTGTTTACAAAAAATACTGCTAGAATGCTTGGTTCAGGGAAACAGTCCAGCTTTAGCTAGTTTTTTCTGAAAGAGCTCGTTTAAAGAAAGTGACCGCCGGATGAGACACAAAATCTTACAGAGAGCCCAGAAGGACATTCAAATATGACAGTTGAGGAAAACTTGAAAACATGGGCATCGACAGACGTTTAGCAAATGTTCGCCTCACCCCACCGTAACCGAAAACAAATAACAATAACTTATAAAACATGGGCATCGGCAGACGTTTAGCAAATGTTCGCCCTACCCCACCCCACCGTAACCGAAAACAAATAACAATATAAAACATGGGCATCGGCAGACGTTTAGCAAATGTTCGCCCCACCCCACCCCACCGTAACCGAAAACAAATAACAATAACTTATAAAACATGGGCATCGGCAGACGTTTAGCAAATGTTCGCCCCACCCCACCGTAACCGAAAACAAATAACAATAACTTATAAAACATGGGCATCGGCAGACGTTTAGCAAATGTTCGCCCTACCCCACCCCACCGTAACCGAAAACAAATAACAATATAAAACATGGGCATCGGCAGACGTTTAGCAAATGTTCGCCCCACCCCACCCCACCGTAACCGAAAACAAATAACAATAACTTATAAAACATGGGCATCGGCAGACGTTTAGCAAATGTTCGCCCCACCCCACCCCACCGTAACCGAAAACAAATAACAATAACTTATAAAATAAATGCGGCTACGTAAGTTATCTTATCAAAAATAACAAAAACAGCAATTCTTGCATTATAGTGCGCGAAGGGCCCAAGGCCTCAAACATGCATGCTTCCTGCAAAGGACTTCGTCGATTTTGCTAAGTACTTGGGCGTGCTCCATGAAACCGGACGTATACTTACATCTAATATACATGAAACGAATCGTTATAGTGACCAGATTATTAAGGTGAAAACAGAATCACTAAATAAAACGGGAATTTTGTGAAATCCTGCGATAAAAACTAGAACCGGGCAAGAAAAACCTTTATAAATAAAGCGCTTACTATTCTGTAAAATTAGTGCGGATTTTTAAAAGGAATAGACGAAATCTGCCATGTAAATGAAACTGAAATCGTATTCTTATACATATAAATAAGTTATATTTTGATCTTGTTCGTAGTTCGTAGGTCATTGTACAGATTGAACAGATTGATATCTGACCATTTGTAACGTTGCTTGCATATTTTTGACAGATTGAAAAAGACGGATGCGTTTCATTATAAATATCAACGGTGTAGGTATGTGACGCCCATACAATGAATGCTCTTCCTATAATCGCTAACTGGAATAAATCACATAACTACATTAGCTTATTTGAACAGCAATTACAGACGTGTGCTCGCTATGTGATGCTTGACACATAGCGATATTTTCTACAAGTTTATTTAAAAATGATTAGATGCGCTTGCTCCCTATATGTAGTTTCTCGCACATAGCTATATTTTTATACTAGTTGCAGTCGATGTTATGTTTCTAGACTGTGCGTTTTACTATACATAGCGGGATTTTCTTATAACAATCGAGTCTACCGTATATTAAACTATTATCTACCCTCAAGTTGTATACAGGTCCCTACTAAACATGATTGCTTCATGTGTAGCGCTAGTGGCCTAGCTGTAAGAGCGTGCGACTTTCAATCCGGAGGTCGCGGGTTCAAACCCACGCTCGTACCAATGAGTTTTTCGGAACTTATGTACAAAATATCATTTGATATTTACCAGTCGCTTTTCGGTGAAGGAAAACATAGTGAGGAAACCGGACTAATCCCAATAAGGCCTAGTTTCCCCTCTGGGTTGGAAGGTCAGATGGCAGTCGCTTTCGTAAAAACTAGGGATTAGTTCTGTTGTCAAGCAGACCCCAGGGTCCCATGAACCGTGGCAAAGTGCTTGGATAACGCGAGGAAGAAGAGTTGACCTTAATATTTTTTGCCTATATTTTCAAAAGCCCGACTTTTAATTGATTGCAGGTTTATTTCGGAAATTATTTAAAACTCAACTTTTTTGAAATTCCTTAATAATCTTTTTTTTTTGTTGACAAAGGCCCTCCGGCTTGGGGAGGCATTTGGATATGTGGGACACCCTCCTGCAACCATCCTCTCCTAGTAAGAGGAGAAAAGGAGACATACCCACTAAAATCCACTCCGGCGCTCACCCTTCTGACCGTTTTCAAGGAGGTGCGGGATGCCTGAGATTCTACTCCTTCCAGCGGCCCTGGCTTATCTTACTCCGGAGTACCCACACCGCTGGAAAGGAGAGTCATTGACCCACTGCCAATCGTGTAGCGCCGTGTAGTGCGGACCCCCACAGCCCGCTGGCCCTGCTAGGGGTTTAGGCGGACAGCAAATTGTGCCCATCTTCTTCACCGCCGTCTGCGCCGGTTTGGGTGCGCGTCTTCAGCTCTATTCTCACGCTCCGTTTCCGCGGCCTCCTTCCTTGAAATGACGGTGTAGCAGAAGAAGGCAACTGCGTTCCATTTCCTTTCGCTGTCCAACATAGTCATTAATACGTTGCGCAGCGAAACGTTCCCTAATCCAAGAGCCGCCGTCATGGTGCGACACTCTACGGCCCAACGATTGCATTCTTGACTGCAGTGTGCCTCTATGGTATGAGATCCATAGCGAAAGTCCTTCTTGTTCTTCTAGCTTTGCTGCATCCGTTCGTGCCCTTGTTGACGCGTCGTCGGCAGTTCATCGGGTGCAGGGAAATCATTTAGGGCCCTGCACCTGACCCTCTCCCTGTGCGCATCGGCGAGTACCAGAGCCTCTAATTATCACCCATTTTTTGACAACTTGAATCATGAAAACAACCTAACTTCACTGTGATTACTTACTTAATAAAGCAATGCAGGAGAAAACCAATGACAGTCCATTATAAGACTGTCATCTGATATTTGACTGTTGAATAAGTATATAAGGGGAAGTTTGAAAGTAGCACCGGTAACGGAGAAGATGAGGAGTAGTATATAGGTTCGCGCCGTGGTATGGGCATGTAACGAGGAAAGATGAATGTCACATAGGCAAAACCATGTTAGGGATGAATGCTGATGGACGGAGAGCGGATGGTGGACCCAAAAAACGATGGATGGATTGTGTGAAAGAGGATATGAGAAAGAAAGGAGTGAGTGCAGAGGTGACCAAAGATAGAGGAGAATGGTAGATAAAAACTTGTTGTGCCGACCCCACATAACGTGGGATAAGGGCAGGAAGAAGAGAGTCCTTAAAGAGATGAGACTTTTTACATTTCAAGATTTTAAAGGCAACATTTTGATTACAAAACTAGAAAAAATAGTTTTTTATCGTTTTTCTCCTTGTTTCGTATATATGTATATTATTTGATTACTTATTGGGCTAGCAAATAATTATCAAACAAATTTAAATGAGTTACCTAGGTAAACATATTTAGTTCAAAGATATTGACTGAAACAAATTGATCATAAAGTAATAGTTATAATAAAAAAGTACGTAGATTATTAATTCACGAATAAAATTCAATTATATTGACTTACATAGCATTTTTTTTCTGTTTTATTGAACGCTCACATCATATTATTAATTAGCCATGTGACGATAAAGAACAAAAAATGTATAGGGTCCTTAACAATTAAATCTAACCATGCAATGGTAAGACACTTAGAGGTTATTTATGACCCAAACAAAACTCGCTATGTGACATATTTATGAAAAAGTTTTTTTTTCATATTATTAAAACTGAAATATTTTTTCATGTAATTCCTTAATGTACGGTAAAGTGCAAATACTTTTGTCACAAAAATATTGATTCATTTATGTCCAATAATTATCGAAATAAACAGTTTTTTGTGTCTCCTGTAAAGTAGGTTAAAAACACATGGCGACTTTTGTACGCGCAGCGACGAAATGTACTGTAAAACGTTGTACGATGCACGTGCGAAAAGATAATTCGCAAGACGTGTCGATTTCAAACACTCTTCGGTCGTGTTTTAAAATTCGCCACTCGTTGCGAATATTGCGCTTGTATCGTAAATAACTACGTGTGACAAACGTACATGGCCATGCATAAATTATCTATCCCATTATTCACTTAAAAATAAAATAATAAATGATCGTACAAAAACATTGCATATAAAACATGTTCTATATTGCATAAAACCGTCTACTAAGAGACAGTTTTCATTGTCATGTATTTTCAAGTGACAGTGTTACGGCATGGTTACGGCCAATCAGAGCGACTAATTTAAAAATAGACCAATAGTATTTCGGGTCGGTGAAATTGACCAATCATAATCTTGGTCGAAGAAAACCCATACCTAAACTTTGACTTTGCAATTGGTCCGCTAGTGAGCATGCGTATTCTAATTTTGTAGCCTTTTATAAGCTGATTTTTTTTGAAGTTAGTCATCCATGTTTATTATCAATCGCTGATAAGACCAAATTATTGTACCTGTGTTTTAACGAATTAATGATTTATCACTACATAGTATAAAACAAAGTCGCTTTCCGCTGTCTGTATGTCTGTCCCTATGTATGCTTAGATCTTGCAGTTGATGCGGTTTTTTTCTAATAGATAGTGATTCAAGAGGAAGGTTTATATGTATAATTTGTAAAGGTTTTGTGTAAATTAGTTGAACCACCCGTGCGAAGCCGGGGCGGGTCGTCTAGTGATTTATAATAAGATACCTAAGTTAGTACGACTTGGTTTGGGAATATTTTCTTACTCCGAATCCCTACTAATACAATAAATGCGAAAGTAGTAGTCCAATGTTATAATATGTAAATAAATGAGGAGTGTCTTTTCAAAAGGGTTTATGTCTCTATGAAAAGACTCCTGAAGTACATAATTAAAAAAATATATTTTGTTTTATCGCAGAGCTCGCGACATGTAACCCCGGCCTATGAATTTTTGACATGTCTTCTCGGTACCTAAATTCGAGCACTGTCGATTTTTCCTTACGTTTGCGGTATAACTCATCATTATATTATAAAACTACATAAAAATGTTAGAAATTTTAAAATTTAAATGTATAAAAATATGGGGGGGGGGGGGGTAATGAAATAGGTAAAACAACACAGAATTATTTCAATCGTTACATAACTGACAGGCATTGACGACTATGTCAGTTAAATAAATTAATAATTAAAAAACTAAGTTTTATTGTGTGAAACAAAACACAATCTCAAATACTTTAGAGTATCTTATTTTATTTTATTTTTCTTTATTGGGGAAAAAAACAGACATAGGAAGATAATATAAAACGAAGAGAATGGTTTTTACATTAATAGGTGCAACCTACATCCTGAGACAATTCCCACTAAGATTTATAAATCAAGAGTGTATAAGTGGCATTGTCATCGGATTGAGGTACTTATAACATGTGTGGTAGGTATAGTAGATAGGTACTAAACTAATAATGATACACTGACGATTATAGTAGTAATTACAGTGCTGACAAGATTCAATCACATAACATTTGAGAACTACACATTTATTATGATGAATGTAAGGCTAAGTTTGTATTGGGCCAAAATTATTTCGTTAATATGATGAACCATATCTTTTTTACTCTGGATATCAACATTCCCACTAAATATTATATTTAAAAAAAAACCGGCCAAGTGCGAGTCAGACTCGCGCACCGAGGGTTCCGTACTTTTTAGTATCTGTGAAAATTTCAAATGTCTAGCTATCACGGTTCATGAGATACAGCCTGGTGACAGACAGACGGACAGACGAACAGCGGAGTCTTAGTAAAAGGGTCCCGTTTTTACCCTTTGGGTACAGAACCCTAAAAAAGATGTCATTATCGGCATGGTACACGATTCGGTAAAAACGCCCAAATATCTAATTTACAAACGAACAAAAGATTACATAGTTGCAATTTTTTTTAGTAATTCGTCAATACTAATTTAGGTAGAAGAAGGGCGTGGGTTATGTGGGCGTGTCTTTGCCCCGCCCAACTACGACCCGCCTTCGCCCTTTACCACCTTTGCTCCGTTTAAAACATACTTGTAGAATTGTCCTCAAAACATAAAAATCGGCCAAGTGCGAGTCGGACTCGCGCACCGAGGGTTCCGTACATTACATAATTTTAACAATCTATTTTTTATGAGAAACGTGAGTGAAAGGTAAATTGCGGTTTACGATTTTGACGTATTAAAAAAAACTACTTACCAGATCTCGTTCAAACCAATTTTCGGTGGAAGTTTACATGGTTAATGTACATCATATATTTTTTTCAGTTTTATCATTCTCTTATTTTAGAAGTTACAGGGGGGGTGGGACACACATTTTACCACTTTGGAAGTGTCTCTCGCGCAAACTATTCTGTTTAGAAAAAAATTAGTAGTAGTAGTAGTAGTAAATCACTTTATTGTACAAAACAAAAATTGTTAACATGAAATTCATATAAATTTAGGTACAAAGGCGAGCTTATCCCTATAAGGGATTTCTTCTAGCTAACCTTAGAGTAAATGAGTGGAAAATTCGAATTAGATAGATAGACAAACTATGTTAGAAACCTCAATATCATTTTTGAAGACCTATCCATCCACGTATGGGTTTGATGAAAAAAAAAATTTTTTTGAGTCAGTTCCAAGTATGGGGAACCCCCAAAATTTATTGTTATTTTTTTATTTTTGTGTGAAAATCTTAATGCGGTTCACAGAATATATCTACTTACCAAGTTTCAACAGTATGAGTTCTTATAGTTTCAGAGAAAAGTGGCTGTGACATACGGACGGACAGACAGACAGACATGACGAATCTATAAGGGTTCCGTGTTTTGCCATTTGGCTACGGAACCCTAAAAATACAACTTAGTTTCAAAATTTAAGTATTTTTTAAACTTCCAAAAAGGAAGGTACCATTCGATTCTTTACATTTTATGTAAAAAAATATTGTATAGCAACAATACATAATCGCAATAGTTCACAGACAAAATCGCAGTAATTTCCATTTTTCATACATGGAAAATTCGAAGCGGTTTCTAATTAGCTACGTTACATCGTGACATCACGAATGTCACGATGTATTGCCATTTTGTTAGGGGCGTTTCGTCAGTAAAGTGCGATTGTCAGACTTTGACTAGGTATCATTTTTGTGACTTTTGTATTGCTTTAAGACAATGGGTCCCATTACCCATTACCCATACAGGCATTTCATCCTGGAAACAAACTTGATCGACTGATACCATTCATAAAAAATTGACAACTACCCTATAGATTATTTAATATGTCAGTGTCTCACGGAAGTTTTGTCATAGAGTAAGTATTACATACTACGCCTTAAACAGTTTTTTGACAAGTTTTCACAGAGATTTTGTTGCTAATACTAATGAATATGACATTGATGCATCAAGGCGGTTTGTTTACAGGGACCTACCGCGAAACGCAAAAATATAAATTTCGTTATCTGCTGCTCTATCGTTCCAATATTCATTTCGTTGTTTGTTCTAGCATATGCTAGAGTGATAGAGAGGCAGATAACGAAATTTAGATTTTCATATTTCGCAGTAGACCCTCTGAATGTGTGCTAGTGGCTCCCGCTACGCAGTTTTGCGTAATATTCCCTATTATGTAGGAAGCTATCTGACAAATCAGCGTACCTATTGTTTTGTGTTACGGGTTCACAAAGGCGAAATATTTGTAACATTGTCGACTTGTACTGACTTATGAGAAATTATTGTTATAAAGACTACATCGTTTAGTATAAATATAAGTTGACAGACATTTACTTTGATAAAGAAACAATAAACTAATTTAAATTTATGTTAAATGTGTGGACAAATGGTGTACTATAAAAGCAATCACTTACAGAAAACTTGCTAAGCTTGAAAATGTCAGTGTTGGTGCAATCCAAACTGTCATTAAAACGTTTAGGCAAGAGTATACTTTTAGAATCAGAACGAAGTCTTCAAATCTGAACTTGGACAAAAAAGAAAGTGATGGTTGCCTGGCGTACAAAACCAACAAGCGGGCTTCTGTTGGTATGGTTCAACGTACCAAAAGAAACAATTTAAAGGCGTACTAAAAGCAAAGACACCCGATATGAAGACCCGAAAAACAAAAATAATGGTTTGTAATTTACATGACACATTTCTCAAAGAAAAATGAGTGTGTAATAAATTAATAATGGACGAATTTCACATGTCTCGACATGTGAAATTTGGATTAGGAAAAGCTACCGGGACCTACAGTAAAAGAGCAGGTGTCAGTGACTCGGAAAAACCTTTTTTCACCTGACATTAGAATAATTTTTAAGAAAAAAAAACCAACTTCAATGGGGGATGCCGTTGAAAGGTTGATGGTGCACTCCAGACAATGATATGAAAAAGACAGCATCTTTTGCCTAACTAAAAGGAGGTAAAACCACCCACGTTTCTAGTAGAATTTCGTTTCTGTAAGGGTCATGGTTCTAACCTAACCTAACCCAATGTTCTGATAGCATTTCGTTTCTGTAAGGGTCACAGTTCTAACCTAACCTAACCCACTTTTCTGATAGCAGTTCGGTTCTGTGAGGATCGCAGTTCAAAAAATAGTCCAGGTCCAAGTTTGGGTCTGGCTCCATAACGAAGAGAATAAATCGCCAAACGTGAACTATGTGTCGTTGAAGAGTTCCATTCTGACCATCATCAGCAGTTCCACTTCATCAAATGTCACTTTATTTATTTAAATGATGGAGTTGTTGATGAAAATACAAAAATCACTATATGTCTGCCTTTCACATTTGAGGAGTTCCCTCGGTTCCTTATGGATCCCATCATCAGACCTCGAGCTTGACAAAAATGTGTCTTGAAAACGTAACTTGCAAAACAAACATAAAAAAGAAGACAAATCGCCAAACGTGAATTATGCGTCGTTAAAGAGTTCCATTCTGATATTTCTGATCATCATCAGCAGCTGCACTTCATCAAATGTCACCTTTTTAAATGTAAATGCTTGATTTGTTTATGAAAATACTAAAATCACTCGATCAATCGATTCCTCATGGATCCCATCATCAGAACTGCGTTTTGACAAAAACGGGACCAATCTGTATGTATATACTTACAATCAAAAAAAGAATTTTCAAAATCGGTCCAGAAATGACGGAGTTATAGAGTAACAACCGAATTGATAACCTCCTCCTTTTGAAATCTTGAAGTCGGTTAAAAACAATGTGGTGTGTGGTCTAAAATCAATTAAAAAGTATTTACTACATCTACAATGACGGCAGATATCTAGGTAAAGGAATGTCTTAATAAACAAATCCTTCCCATAGTTAAAAGGCATTGAGTTCCGGCTATATTTTGGCCAAATTTAGCGTTTTGCCACTTTGGATCCCAAGGCTCTGCAGTGGTATGAAGAGAAAAAATCTACTTGGCGCCCCAAACTATGTACCCATTAAACTGCGCAAATCTCAGGCCAATTTAACATTTTTGGGCTATAGCCTTACTCCGAAAAAATGTCAGTCGTTAACGTGTATAGCTGCAGTGACAAAATGGTCTGCATATATGGTGTCCGATTTCTGATGTCGCCGTTCACACAGAAAGTCAGAAAATCAGCTAAAAACTAATGAGTTTTGTTTTAATGAGTATGTTTTTTACAAGCTTTTATTGAACTTGCCCTTTTTGTATGTATGTATTTGTGGGTCAAATCTTGGAAGGCATATTTGACCCACTTCTCGATTTCCGAAAGAGCTGAAAATTTACATACATATGTAAGTCGGGTGACAATGAAATATTATGGTACCATCCAGCTGATCTGATGATGGAGACAGGAGCCATATGAACTCTGACAAAACAACGCAACCTAATTGTGATTAGGGTGTTGAGAATTGTCTCGATGAGTATTAGTTGCCTAAGAAAAGTACAGTCAGCGATAATAGCTTGTATCAAAATGTGTGATTATAACCGCCATCAGTAGTAAAAGCGATTATCGATTCAATAAAAAAAAAATAGTTACGCATTAAACTAGTCATAATTAATTATTAACAATTCATTACTACTACTAACGCCATCTGTTAGAAAAATAAAGAATTAACATTAGCACGATTGTCAATTCAAACAACTAGTAATACAAACTAATGACCGCTTTATTTATTTTTAGGGTTCCGTACCCAAAGGGTAAAAACGGGACCCTATTATTTAGACTCATCTGTCCGTCTGTCTGTCACCAGGCTGTATCTCATCAACCGTGATAGCTAGACAGCTGAAATTTTCACAGATGATGTATTTCTGTTGCCGCTATAACAACAAATACTAAAAAGTACGGAACCCTCGGTGGGCGAGTCCGACTCGCACTTGTCCGGTTTTTTATTATTGTAAAATTATTTATCATGCGGAAAAGTAGCTCCCGCACGCCGCTTTTATAAGGTTTTACCATGGTTTCCCCGTTTATCACAAAACACAATTTTATTTATACGATTCTGAGAATACACATGCCATGTGAATGACGTTTAGTGACTGCTAAAAAGCATTGCCATATATAGTTTTTGATTGAATGACAGCTGCAGACTTTTCTTAGTTTTTAACTCTACGAGTATTATTATCCGAATACTAACAAAAAATTAAATATTTGGTTGATTAAATTTAAATAAGGCTGGTTATGCATCATATTCACTTGACGTCTTTACACGGCTAAATTTCGCAGGATAAGATTAACATATGTGGTTTTTCATATTAAAAAGTACCTTATGTCAATTATGTAAGGCACTATTTTATTAAGTTTTAATCTTATACCTTTTAACGAGCAATTCTTGTATAGGTATATATATTTAGGGGATCTCGGAAACGGCTCTAACGATTTCGATAAAATTTGCTATATGGGGGTTTTCGGGGGCGAATCATATATCGGTCTCCAAGATATTTTTAGTAAATGGATTAAAATGTCTTAATTTCAAAAGAACAAAGTGCAAACCCATAGTGCAAACACCGTCAATCCTGGTCTAACTAACAGTTTTTTTTTATCAATGATAAGAGTATTGTACAATAGAAATCCTCTTGATTGCCCAATGCCCAACATCAAACTACAGTCAAAGAATGAAATCTCAGTACCATTTCGTACTCGTACCTTGTCACAGTACTTGTACAATCAATAGGAAACGTGCTAGGTACGTCATACATATTATTATCATTATCATTGACAAGGTATATACGAAATAGCACTGAAATTAAATTCCTTGACCCTTCATGTACCTACGAGGAAAAACACATAATACATAAAGACAGAGGTAAAAAACAGGCGGCCTAAAGAGCGGTCTCTTCCAGACAACCTTTAGGTAACAATTTCATAAATCGAAATATATTTAATTGTTATCGCCATCTTCCTTAACGTTTTTGATGCGATTCTTTTGTATTTTTATACTAACATTTTCTGATGGAATGTTGAAGATTCATTATGTTTAGTGAAATTACATTTAACGGCTGAAAGCGAGAGATAAACGTCCCTGGTCGGGGCCGCAACCCGCGGGGCAGATAAACTCGTTACATCAGGATACGCCAAGCGCGGGCGGCGCGGCGCGGCGGCAGCCGAGAACACGCCAGCCGCCGGTATCTTTGTAATCTCGTTGTGATTCCCATTCCCGTCGACTCTGATTCTCTCCCCAAATTACCTTTTGTACTTGATCGACAATCTAATTTGCTACCAAAGTGAGTTTTCTCTATTTCTGATACTTTTACCTCTTGGACAAACATCCAAACGATACTTGTACAGAATTGTAGAGTGGTGCCTATTTTGCTGGAAAGCACGTCACGCTTCGCCGTTGTCGCTAAAAGCTTCTTGTTGACGGAGCGTTCGATTGTAGAGGCACGGCTATATTCTTGTATTTATAATTGATTGCTTTGTCACGTAATTTGTTTGCCAACGCCTTCCAAGATAGGACGAGAGATTCCCAGGGGAGTAGCGTGCTACCTTCCCTTTCATTATCAGTTTTGTAAACAGTTCAATATATTTAGGTACCATTCTACATTATTTCCTCAAGTGTTGACTACGGCGATTAAATGAAAAACCGGCCAAGTGCGAGTCGGACTCACGCACGAAGGGTTCCGTACCATTACGCAAGACGGCAAAAAAATCATGTTTGTTGTATGGGATCCCCACTTAAATATTTATATTATTCTGTTTTTAGTATTTGTTGTTATAGCGGCAACAGAAATACATCATCTGTTAAAATTTCAACTGTCTAGCTATCACGGTTCATGAGATACAGCCTGGTGACAGACGGACAGACAGACAGCGGAGTCTTAGTAATAGGGTTCCGTTTTTACACTTTGGGTACGGAACCCTAAAAATAAAAATATAATAAACGTAAAACATATTTATCACATCAATGCGTAATCATAATATGGTTAAGTAGAAATCTTTGCAATTGCAAAAACATACTTTCGATACATACTTTATATTCTTATGAATACATCGTTATCGAAGGAGCAACAACGATTTGACAGTAGTGAAAAATTATGACAAATAAATAATAAATTACAGATGTGACATTCCATCGAATGAATAACGTTTATATGTAGCTATGGGTTCAACATGTAGCAGAATTGAATTTAGCCGGGAATACACATGCTATTGGCATGATAACAATTTTTTAAATCCCTTTTAATATTGTCGGTACACGGTACTTTTGCTTTAGTTTTAGTTTCACCTGTCCCGTTGTCTGTCAAATCTTGCAAGTTAAATTTGACCCACTTCCCGGTTTCCGATGAAGCTGAAAATTTACAAGATTGCTATTAATATTTTTTGGCAACCATATTGATCTAAAAAAAGTGCCACGATTTTTCAAAACTGCTGGCTGAACCTTAATAATAACTACATTCAAACCTTTCAAAATCTTTTATTTCGCGCCACTCGAAAATGTGGCAATAAATGGTGTAATCTTGACAAGAAAATGGCACTTCGTTTTACACCTGAACCAACAGTCCAACAATGTTTTAAATGTACTATGTACTTACTAGGTTATATAATATACACTTTTGAACTAATCTCAGCCCACCATGTTCGTTAGGCCGTTTATGGTAGTTTTTAATCCTTTTAAAAATAAGAAATCGTCGTGTAAGCCGCTTCTAAGCGTTAATAAAAAAACCGGCCAAGTGCGAGTCGGACTCGCGCACGAGGGGTTCCCGTACCATTACGAAAAAAAACAGCAAAAAAATCAAGTTTGTTGTATGGGAGCCCCATTTAAATATTTATATTATTCTGTTTTTAGTATTTGGTGTTATAGCGGCAACAGAAATACATCATCTGTGAAAATTTCAACTGTCTAGCTATCACGGTTCATGAGATACAGCCTGGTGACAGACGGACAGACGGACAGCGGAGTCTTAGTAATAGGGTCCCGTTTTTACCCTTTGGGTACGGAACCCTAAAAATGGCTTCGGCTATTATTCCATACCTCTCTGCCGTTCGTCATCTCATCATTCTCCTGCTTTCATTTCATATCATCTATCTCAGTCTTTTCCTTGGTTTTCCTTTTTCTCCCATCCCTCCACACCCATATCTTATTCCTAATGAGTACCTTTCGCGTCACATGACTTTCATGTCTCGTCATCACATGCCCAATATGCGCATAAGGTTCATCCGATTAATTAATAATCAGCCAGGAAATGCCTATTTTCTCCGCATCGACTAGCATGTAACTACTGGACCTGGTGCTTATTGCTATAGAATTTCTTTGAATTTATACACAAAGAAATTACAAGCAGGCAGACACCTTTATGTTGGACAAAATATTTATTAAAACGTAATTAGATACGAAATAATGTCGACACACAGTATTTACACTGCCGGGATCTACCAGATGAGCCAGAGGGACAGAAGCGGAGCCCGTCACTAATAACCTCGTAATTGGTATCGGAAGCTCGGTGCAGCCGGATTACTGAGCGTCTAATTGAATGCGAGGCGCCACTGCCACGGCGCCTGGCTGATACCTTACGACAGAAGATACTTAATTCTGTTGCGGTCAAGTTGGTCTATTTTGCGCCGTGTGCACGTGCGCAACCCGCGCTTGACTCTTGCACCGGCGCCTCCCCAATTACACTGCTCCGATGAATTAAATTGCCGTGTAGCCAAGAGGCTGCCGCCGGAATCAGTTAGAAGATCAAACGTAACTCCGGCCCAAATGAGACTTTGGATTTACCCACCGCAAAGTTACGACATTAGATAATGATTCCGTGTCAATTAGCTAATGAAAAATAAAAGAGGGTGCGATACTTAAATGCGAAATTAAAATTACGGTGATGGTTCGACGTCTGTTTTAGTAGTCATATTTCAACATAATGACGAGTCGATAAAAAAATATCTTACTTTTTTCTATAATTTTAGGTTGATCGATCTTGGGAGTAAAGAGTCCTGCTTAAAATAACATATTTTATAGTTAGGGTAGTTAGGGAAGTCCCGATCCCGACTCCAGATTTGCAAACGAGCAATGGAGCGCAGCATACTTATGTGTCCGCAGAACCGATCGGGTTAGGAACACCGAACTGCGCTCCAAAATTGGTATTATATTTGTATTAAGGCCGCCAAGCTCAAGTGGGGTTTGGGTGGGATATGCATCCAGATCGGTGGGCCAAATTGGCTACCCAAAAAGGACACCGCAGGTTAGCCGGGTAAGAGGCATACCAAAATAGAGATGGCGGGACGACCTCAACTGCAGCGACTACTGGCGCACGGTGGGCTGAAAATCGCCTTTCATAGAAATAGAAACTTAATTTTTACGTTAGTTTTTTTATTGAAAGAGCTTTGTTTGGCTATAATTTACATCTCAGAAAAGCACAATCGGAATAGGACAAACTGCGAAATCTCTTGGACAGATTTGCTCACTGCTTGGCTCCCATACAAAAAACGTGATTATTTTGCCGTTTTTTGCGTAATCGTAGGGATCCCTTCGTGCGCGAGTCCGTTTCGCACTTGGCCGGTTTTTATAGATAATGATACAAATACGCGAAATTATTAATAAAAAGATCTTGCTGAGTTCTATATACGAAGAATGCTTACTGTACGTGGTTTGAAACAGCATGTGCGGCGGTCTGCGGCTAAGCTTTGTTATTATCTGTTTAAGCCATTGTATTCATTAGAGCGCCAGCGCTCAACGACACTACTGTAATAATGTAACACCAGCTATTAACAGCTGCCTCCACAATTATAAAATATATGCCTACACCATATGCCTATATATGCAGCCTTTAATCCTAGAAAGTAATTAATGGCTTAAAAAACAACTCAAATAATGAATGGCATTTAACTTTGTTTCAGCAACTGTTCCGATCGCAACAAGCAGCGGCAGCCGGTGGGCAAGCAGCAGCAGCTCAATTGCAGCTTTTACAACAGCAGCAGCAACAGCAGTTCCAACTACAACAACAGTTAGCAGCGCAACAGGCGTTTACGCAGGCGCCTTATGTCATAAATGCTGGGCAGGAAGGTGCGCCCTATGTGAGCGCGTTAATCGCCGGAGTACCCCCTTATTACGGAGTGGCAGCCCCATGGGGAGTTTATCCAGGCCTAGTTGCCCAACCCGCCCAACAGCAGGGTCAACAGCCACGCCGACCTCTGACGCCCCAACAAGGGGAGCAGCAAGTGAACGGACAAGGGCAATACGTTATCCCATACTATGACCCCGGATCTCTGGTCATGGGTGGACGCAATGGCACGCCGTTAAGACTCGTATCACCAGGCGGTGTGCTAGCGCCGCGACAATATCAACCGGCACCTACCCACCCAGCCGCTTCTGCCGCCCCGCCCGCCGGCGCACAATCCCAGCCACCACAGCAACAACCTGGTATGTACACAAGTTCATTCTTGCGTGCACCTTACATGTATTGCTGCTACTATAAACTAGATAAAATCCCAATTACTCCTTGCCCTAACCTAACCCATTCAAATACGGGTAATTGTGGCATAGGCGTAAGTGTCTGGCCTTCACATTGGGGCCTGTTTACTTACTTACACATTGATTAGTGTTTATTGCGAGTTCATCAGTTCGTACATTTGCTACTTGCGTTTAGTGGCAAATGTATGAACTCGCAATAAACACTAATCCGTGTGTAAACAAGCCCAATATGAAGGCCAGCCACACTTATCCATATGCCACACTTACCCGTATTGACCTTATTTAATATTTTATCATCATCATAAACTTCCTAGAGTTGTCCCGGATTTTCGCCGAGGCTCGTGGGAGCCTAGGGTCCGCTCTGCATCGGTCCGGTCGCTTCATCTTTTTGAGAACCTTTCTACCAGCTACTAGCGAGTAGGTACGGTGAAAAACTAAGGTCAAGGCAGTAGGCTTTAAAATCTGGTTTTACAGTACATTTCTTCGTTTAAAATCTGATTTTTACAGTACATTTCGTCGTTTTGATTTTTTTTGCAACATCTCGGAGAGAAATATTTGTACTTTGTAAAAACATTGACACTACTTTCTTTTGCAATGCAGGCAGGGTCCAATGGCACAGATTAATAAATAGTTACTACGTAACAGATACATCATTCCCATACAAAAGCGAAAATACCTACTCTATAATAGCCTACAAAATCTTAATAATAATACCTGCTGCTCAGGACGAGAAGAAATGTACCATAAGTATGCGCACAAAGAGTCGAGACTGCCTTGCTCGCCGTGCGAGCCACGTGCCAACGCGTCATCGTAAGAATGCGCTAGGGTTGTACTGTTACTTATGTTATTATTGTAATAAAACGAATGTTGCGAATCAACCATATTTTATATTAGTCAATCAAATATTTAAAAACAACACTTATAATACCTGACTCAAAAAACTCCTTAATTTACGATTTATCTACTTATGTTCAAAGAAATAAATAGTGACAAAATTCATAAAGATAGATTTAAAATACTACTCACCTTTCTTCGTCTCTCAGAAATGAAAAAACCGGCCAAGTGCGAGTCGGACTCGCCCACCGAGGGTTCCCTACTTTTTAGTATTTGTTGTTATAGCGGCAACAGAAATACATCATCTGTGAAAATTTCAACTGTCTAGCTATCACGGTTCATGAGATACAGCCTGGTGACAGACGGACAGCGGCAGCGGAGTCTTAGTAATAGCATAGAGTAACTTTAGTATAAGTAGTAAGTAAGAGCGGTACTGTCATAGTAAATTTTGTAACCCCAGTAAATTCACTGCCATCTGTCGACACACTTTAAAACTAAAAATGACGATTTATAAAAATACGATAGAATGTATTTAAATATAGATATATGATTTTTTTTATTTGCATTAATTATTTTTATGATTTTGACCCATTTTCGTTCACTGATATGCGTTAAAATTGTTAAATAACAAACGAAACCGTCAACGCCATCTATACGACTGTAGGCCAAAACTAGTAGCGCCCTCTGAACGAGAATCAAATTTTCTTGATTTTCGAGGCACGTTTTTTCCTTAGACTGTATCCATCTATTACGAAGTTATATCTATCTTTGGTAATAGGGTGCCGTTTTTACCCTTTGGGTAAGGAACCCTAAAAAAACGACAAATTTTCTTTTGTTTTTTGACTTTTACACCCATCTACTGCACAATAATTACGTGGTTTCGGCATTTCGAAGCGTAAGCGCGGGAAACGTGCGGTGCGAGCGCTCAGGCGGGCGTTCGGCGGCCCTCTGTCGATTATATCGTCGACGATACGCCGAGCGGTAGGCATATAGCGCGTGGCTTTGAGCGAGTGAAGGAGGCCTGCCAATGGTCCCCGTTTTCTGCCAATCTTGGGCAGATATTCAAAAGTCAAAGTGTTGCCGAACTTATTTATCAGTTTGTATAAAGACTGTACACGATAAAACCCGGCCACGCATGATATGGTAAATCTTTTAAATGAATGTGAATTTTCAAGCAGCACTTTTTTTTACAATTTGTGGTTATCAAACTACATAAAACCTATTTTTTAGTTGCGTAGACTAAAATGACATTTCATGTGTTGCTAGTTTTTTACGTCCTATAAATAGCAAAGAGGATATTATAAGAATAATAAGATAGAGCGGTACTGTCATAGTAAATTTTGTAACCACTGTAAATTCAGTGCCATCTATCGATACACTTTAAAACTAAAAATGAAGATTTATAAAAATACGATAGAATGTATTTAAATATAGATAAATGATTTTTTTTTATTTGCATTAATTATTTGTATGATTTTGACCCATGTTCTTTCACTGATATGCGTTAAAATTGTTAAATAACAAACGAAACCGTCAACGCCCTCTATACGAGAGTAGGCCAAAGGTAGTGGCGCCATCTGATCGAGAATCAAATTTTCTTGATTTTCGAGGCACGTTTTTTCCTTAGATTGTAAACATCTTTTACGGAGTTATATCTATCTTTGTAAATAGTGATGTGCTACAACCGGTACTAACCGAAAATAAACTATTGGGAGGTACTTATATTTGTTGATGAAGTGTCTGTAACACAATGAATGGATAATCCGTGACGTGCTAAAAGGGGACACTAGGAGAGGTATTAAAAAGGATGAAATAGTGTAGGTAAAAATGTGAGGTGAAGGCTTCTTAAGGGCTCACCCCTTAAGAAGCCCTCACCTGGAATAAAAAGTATCCTATGTCCTTCCCCGGGACTCAAACTACCCCTATTCAACTAAATCGGTTCAGCTGTTTAAGCGTGAAGAGGTAACAGATAGACAGACAGACAGACAGACAGACACTTTCGCATTTATAATATTAAGTATGGATTTCCTATCATGTAGCGAGTAGATTTCATTTATTGTTTATTCTGAATCTAAAATTAATTTAATATTCATCGGTTATTCACAAACCGAAATTTAAAAAATCAGCACTCTTTGTTTTAAGCTGGTATCATTGTTTCTACGTTTGACATTTGTGGTTGTCATTTTAGTCTACGCAATTAAAAAATAGACTTTACCTAATAGAATTACAAACGCAATATAACATTAGCTTATCTGTGACTTTGAGCGTTATATATTCTACAGTACCTAAAATTTTTTGTCCACGGTCTTCTGACAGTCTTTACCAAGAACAGTTTTTCTTTTGAATTAGATAAGCCAAATTATACCTTATTAAATAAAACCTTACCTACCTTACCTAACCTAACCTACCTACCGGCCCCTTTACCCCCCTAAATAACCTGTACATCCTAAATAACCCGTAAGTAACCTGTCGATTTTGTCGGTGAAATATTGCGTTTATGTATATTGTTGCTGTACAATATTTTTTTATCGAATGGTAATGGTACCATTACTTTTTTCCTATTTGGAAGTCATTTTTTTTAACTGCAGTCTTGTGTTTATTTGTGCCGTTTTCAATCAAAAGGGTACTTATTGTCAATACTTTGCTTGTCAATACGGCGCTATTTCCTTAAAGCTTCAATTTGAAATCAACCTTATCGACAACCGACAATGTGGTACCTTTTAGTTGAAAACGTAACATCTATTATTCCCATATATTTTATAAGTTTCCAATTTATTGTGATAAATTGCTTATTTTCTATCTATTTAACTAGATTTAGTTATAAAACTCAACATGTGGAAACAACCCTTTTCGACTTTTTGACTCCCATACAAAAACGACTTTCAGTGTTTGGAGTAGAAAGTCTTCCTGGCTACCTCAAGTAGAAAAGAGTTTCAAAAACGATTTTTTTGGTAAGATGACATCCTAATGTGCATAAAACAGCTTGTGAAATAAAAATATAAACACAATTGTGGCTTTGTAGCAGGAAGCGAGTGAAGATTATCAAAAAACCCTAGACAAAATATAAAAGATATAATGGAATATATTCGGCGAAATTTCACACACGCCCATACTTTGTAATATGATTGTATTTTTATTATATAGTCATCATTCGCTTGCCCTTATCCCATTCATTTGGGATCGGCGCAGCATGTCTTTTTCTTCCATACCTCTCTCTCGCCCGTCATCTCATCACTCACTCGCATTCGTTTCATATCATCTCTCACACAGTCCATCCACCTTTTCCTCGGTTTTCCTCTCCCGATACTTCCCTCCACATTCATTCGTAATAGGCGATTCGCTCTTACTTTTTCTACTATAGGTGCAACTTTCAGGCTTCCTCTTATATACTCATTCCTTATCCTATCCATTCTTGTCACTCCACACATCCATCTTAACATTCTCATTTCCGCTACATGCAATCTCTTTTCATCCGTCACCTTTAGGGCCCAACACTCTGACCCATACATTACGACAGGTCTTATGATGGTTTTATATATCTTACCCTTCAATCGAAGAGGCATTTGAGCGTCGCAAATGGTTCCCTTGACCTGCCGCCATTTCATCCATCCTGTGCTAATCCGGTTTTTCACGTCACGGTCAATATCGCCGTCGCACTGTACGAGCGAACCGAGGTACTTGAAGTCGGAGCAGACAGGCAATGTAACGCCATCGAGTTCTATGGCAGTTAAACCGGAGAGACCGCCGAAATCGCAGAACATATGTTCAGTTTTACATCTGCTGATCTTCAGGCCAACATTCTCCAGGTTTCGCCGCCATTTCTCAAGTCTGCTCTGTACCTCGAGTCCGTCTTCACCCACAAGCACAATGTCATCAGCGAAAAGCATACACCAGGGTGCCTCTTCCTGTATGTCCGACGACAGAGCGTCCATAATAAGCAGGAAGAGGTAGGGACTTAGAGCCGATCCCTGGTGCAAGCCTACCATGACACTGAACCTGTCGGTGGTGCCATTAGCTGACCGGACGCGTGTACAACATCGATTGTACATGGACCGAATTAGCTCCACATACTTCCCAGGCACGCATTTCTCTTTCAGAGCCCACCACAAAACCTCTCGGGGTACTCGATCGTATGCCTTTTCAAGGTCCACAAACACCATATGCAGGTTCTTTTTAGCATGTTTGTATTTTTCGCACAGTTGGCGAAGTGCAAAAATGGCGTCTGTTGTACCTCTCCCTGGCATAAATCCGAATTGGTTTTGTGTTATGTCACTCTCGTCTCTCAGGCGTCTCTCTATCACTTTTTCCCATACTTTCATGCTATGTGACATGAGCTTTATTCCTATATAGTTGTTGCATTCCTGTATATCCCCTTTGTTCTTAAAAATGGGCACCAGCAAACTGTCGCACCATTCGTCAGGAATGGTTTCTTCATGCAACAACTTATTGAAGAACAAAGTCAGCCACTTACATCCATCCTCACGCAGTACCTTCCATACTTCTCCTGGTATATCATCTATACCAGGTTTTTATTATATGTCCATTCGGTAAAAATATATACCATCATGCATGGCCGGATTATATCTTGTACAGTCTTTATGCCTGCAGGACTGATCTTATACCTTTTGGCAAGTTTTGTCATGGTTATATCCTTTTTTTTTTCACCAGTCGCCCCAGTAATTTTCCGTTGCTCTCCTAATCCGTCCCATATTAAAAAAAATATAGAAATGCTAGATTGTTTCTGACATTAAATGATATAGCTAATTACTCTAGGCTCCCATGAGCCTCGCCAACAATCCGGGTCAACGCTAGGAAGATGATGATGATGTTCAAATATTAAATAATGTGAAAAAAACTTTATTAATTGAAGTTTCGTATATATACGTATATTTACAGGATGCTAAAGTAAAATTAATATCCGGCACCCACCACTATCACCTGGGTTATATTAGTGCGTTACCTACGAGTATTACTAACGTAGACACGCATTCATTGACATACTAGCGACCCGCCCCGGCTTTGCACGGGTAGTTCAACTAATTTACACAAAACCTTTACAAATTATACATATAAACCTTCCTCCTTAATCCCTCTATCTATTAAAAAATACCGCATCCAAATCCGTTGCGCAGTTTTAAAGACCTAAGCATACATAGGGACACATATACAGACAGCGGAAAGCGACTTTGTTTTATACTATGTAGTGATTGTGTACATAAATGAAGTACAGCTAAGGATGGTATTACACATGTTTAATTTCTTGGTCCAATGTTATTGCGTCTCACTCTTTCATTGAGCATAATGTGAGGCGCAAATACACATTGGACCAAGATATTGGACAGGTGTAATAGCAACCTAAGCAGTAACCGACCTAACCGTACTGTCACAGCTTTAAATATATTATTATCTCCTATATTTTCTAAATTGATGCAACTTACTGTATATGGCCTATTCAAATTCATGCAAGGACCACTCACGTGTACAGTGTTCATGTATATGAACAATATAAACTCTAGTTGCTACATAAGGTCAGGGTCCAGAGATCTCGGCACTTGTACTGAACGCTGCTTGCATTCGAGCAGCTTGAGCATAATACGGTAACAGATTCACCTGATACTTGGTTCCCGGTCCACTTGCCGGAATCTCGCTGGTGGCGTCGACCTCCGCGATTGACCAGCTACAGGTTCTGCTCCCCCATTCACCGCAGGTGGCACCTCCGCATTCCACTGCTCGGCCAGCAACTCCTGGTTGGCCGCAGGCAGCAATTATTCTCATATTCAAACCTCTGAAATATTATTAAAACAAATAATCTTTGACAACTGAATGGCAGCTGGTTACTTCTCCAGCATTGAATGGATTCCGATATATTTTGCAAACCTTGACCCTGGTTTACAATTAATTGAAACCTGAAAACAAGTACCTATTAATTAGCCTCATGCATGAAGTTTATATTTGAACGAAATATGTTTTATTTGGATGTTTGTTACCGTTATATCATGTTACAAATGCATTTCCGTTTTTAAATTACCATTTACTTACTTAAAACAAAGATAGATATAACTCCGTAATAGATGGATACAGTCTAAGGTAAAAACGTGCCTCGAAAATCAAGAAAATTTGATTCTCGTTCAGAGGGCGCTACTAGCTTTGGCCTACTGTCATATAGATGGCGTTGACGGTTTCGTTTGTTATTTAACAATTTTAACGCATATCAGTGATAGAACATGGGTCAAAATCATAAAAATAATTAATGCAAATAAATAAAATCATTTATCCATATTTAAATACATTTTATCGTATTTTTATAAATCTTCATTTTTAGTTTTAAAGTGTGTCGACAGATGGCAGTGAATTTACTGGGGTTACAAAATTTGCTATGACAGTACCGCTCTAGTATAAGTTACTCTATGTTATTAAGTAATCAATTTTCCCATAAGAAAGCTGTAGGGGCTCTCCCCTACAGCTTCAGCTATATCTTACCTCCGGTTAAATCGAAGAACCTCTAGTTTTCCCATTAAACGACCTAGTTTATTTACATGTAAGGCGTAAGACACGAAAGAGAAAATATCTGGGGGCACGGCAGTGCCTCCGCTAAGTCGGGCAAAAGAAAGAAGCACGGCCGTACCATCCTTTTCTCTAAGCCATTCAGGCCATTTTCAACGTCCTGTAATTGGGTAGGTAAAGTTTTTTGAAGATAGGAAAATTATATTTTTATCCGATAGTATTCGTCATAACGATCACGGAAATGCAGCTCTTTTATTTTTATTTCGTATTAATATATTTTTTAAGTGACCGAGATGACGTTTGTGAAATTTAATAGCAGATCAGATCAGGCCCTGTGCACGTGATTTAATTGATGAGATAGAAAAAAAACGATGTCAACTGTCAGTGTCACTTAGCTGTCATTGCCGAAAAATAACAGACATAACGGCCCAACCCTTTCTGTTACCTTGCGATTTAGTGTTATCATATGGTTATCATTGAGATTTTTGACGACCTCAGCACGACCCAAGGACTTCTGATTCCCCACGACATCTGCGAGTATTTGGACAAAGATTGAATCTACTTTCGACAACTTGGCACTGCTTATTGGACAACGTTTTCTTCCCTTACGACGACCCGACCCCTGCGCTGACCCATTGGACTGAGTTTTGCAAGAAGGATGAGCGAGTTTATGCGAGCAGATTTTACAAACTTGCCCCACATGGATCTAGTTATAATTTTAAATTATTATTATAACAGTGATAAGCACAATGCCGCCGAAAGAGGAGCGAAGGCCCTCCTGTACGTATCCGTGAAATACATACATTAAACATTTTGTTATTAAAATTTTTCGGCAATGACAGCTAAGTGACACTGACAGTTGACATCGATTTTTTTTCTATCTCATCAATTAAATTACGTGCACAGACATTAATGCCTGATCTGCTATTAAATTTCACAAACGTCATTCCGGTCACTTAAAAATATATATTTAATAAATAATACGAAATAAAAATAAAAGAGCTGCATTTCCGTGATCGTTATAACGAATAATATCGGATAAAAATATAATTTGCCTATCTTCAAAAAACTTTACCTACCCAATTTTGTGTTGGCTAAAGCTAGAACCCTTAATTTTCAGTAACATACAGAGCATAATATGATTTAGATATATTTCCATTATAATTTGAACTTGTAGTTTAAGAATTATTGCACGTCTAAGTTCCTTAATCCTTAGATTTGTCACTGTCACACTCACTGACTGATTTTGCCTAATTGCCTAATTATTATAATATTGCCTAATAATGTAGAAAAGGAGGTTTAACCACACACTTTTCTAGTAGCATTTCGTTTTTGTAAGGGTCGCAGTTCTAACCTAACCTAACCTACTTTTCTGATAGCATTTCGTTTCTGTAAGGGTCACAATTCTAACCTAACCTAACCCACGTTTGGGTCTGGGTCCATAAGGAAGAGAACAAATCGCCAAACGTGAACTATGTGTCATTGAAGAGTTCCATTCTGATCATCATCAGCCATTCCACTTCATCAAATGTCACTTTTTTAAATGTAAATGCTGGATTTGTTGATGAAAATACAAAAATCACAATATGTATGCCTTTCACATTTGAGGAGTTCCCTCGGTTCCTCATGGGTCTTATCATCAAAACTCGAGCTTGACAAAAATATGTCTTAAAAACTTAAGTTGCTTAACAAACATAACGAAGAGGACAAATCGCCAAACGTGAACTATGCGTCATTGAAGAGTTCCGTTCTGATCATCATCAGCAGTTCCACTTCATCAAATGTCACATTTTTTTAATGTAAGTGCTTGATTTGTTGATGAAAATACTAAAATCACTATATGTATGCCTTTAACATTTGAGGAGTTCCCTCGATTCCTCATGGATCCCATCATCACAACTGCGTTTTGACAAAAACGAGACCAATCTGTATGTATATACTTACAATCAAAAAAATAATTTTTAAAATCGGTCCAGAAATGACGGAGTTATGGAGTAACAAACATAAAAAAAACAACCGAATTGATAACCTCCTCCTTTTGAAATCTTGAAGTCGGTTAAAAAGTGAAGTCGTTAGAATAAGAGCTAGCAAGATCTTATCTGCCTCCACAATAGTGGTGCTAAATGAAATTTGTACGCAAAATGTAGGGTATAAAAAGTTTGATCATTTTTTGAGCGTGTTAAGTGTTAGACGATGGATTCTATAGAAATACAAACTTGAAACAATAACACAGAATAAAACCTTTGACTTGTATGAGTCGCTAATACATTCCCGAAGATTGCAAGATAAAAGTAATGCTAAGTATCCCTATTATTTATTGGTTCAGCAAGCTATTTGTGATTATATCAAGCGTCGCCGTTAATTAATTCGCATAAGGGACATTGACCATGACCATAAAAATATATGCAAGTAACATTTGTGAAAATGACCTAAACCTATTTTAAAGAAGTCACAGCCCACAGTTACTATTTTGGTAGCATTCATCGTGTTGTCACTACACTATAATAGTGACGAAGGGGTATTATCACGATAGACATGCTGACAATGCCAAAAGGGTACTTTTTGCGGATGGTTCTAAATTAAGGCAATGGACTGGGTCCATATCAATGAAAATATATGATAAAGACACCTGTTAAAAGTAATATTATCAACTAATCCGCAAATAACTCCGGTTTGGACTACTTAAACATAAACATACGGTAATCATGTCGTGCAAAGTGCCCGTGTCCTGGTCATCACAAAGTCTGTGACATGTCAAATCCTGAGCCTGAAATTAAAGTCTAGTATATTAGCATGATAAACTATAATATTTTCAACTATATTCAATATATATTCCGCTCCAGGAGACCTTTATTTTCTATATATTTGTAATTTTACGTGCCCACGTTTTGGCGTGTTCAAGCTTTATGTTGGCGATCTGGCTGCCATAGTGAAGTTCAGTAGTGGAGTGTGCAGCACAAAAGTGTGTTGTGTTGCAGGCGGAGCAGGAGGTGCGCGTCGAGACTCTCTCGAGTTCGGCGGCGGCGGGCCGGCTGCTGCGCTACAGGAGTACGCCCGCAAGTGGGGCCCGTCTCCACTCTCGCCGCCGCTAGGCGCGGCGCTCGGCCCAGTCGGCCTTCGCCCCGTCTCTGCTGCACCCGGAGCTGAAACCGCTAAGTACAGGTAAAATCTATATTGTGCAAAGCCCCCTGACCTACGTGATTTTTACCATATTCATTTTGTTTTTGTAATCCATTCCACTATAATTCAAACGAAGCTAATTTAAGCAATATACTTACCGTATCCAATTTCAGTATGATTTTAATAAGTTAATGCCTTATTTTATTATTTTACTTCCTGATTGTTTTTGTTTTACTTGCGATTGCGTTGCGTCACTGCGTCCACTTTCTTTTAGAAGAAGAGCTCTAGAACTGTCGTTTGCATAGTTATTAAAACGCAGAGACTGTGTTCCTAGGCTTCAAAAACTCGATGTTGCCAGACTGTAAAGTAGTGCAATATCCACCACCAGCCTCTTGAATATCTCCTTTACAATTATTCTCATTCGCCGTCAATCGAAACTCGATTGAAAAATACAATGGAGTGACCTTCAACGCGCCGCTCCTCGCACCGCGCGCGCCGACAACGCTAGGGTGGCCGACGCTTCTTTCAAATACTTAGGTGTCTTAGGTAGATATCTAACTATAAATGTGTCGTAAAAAACTGCCTCATCTGTCGAAAGAGGACAAAACTATATATTTTTATTTGTTGTTTCTGCATCCCCACACTACAAGCTGTGTTATTTGTTCGTGTCGAAGACATTTTTTCGCATAGCTCGCGGTGACGGCATGCGTGAGCGTGTGTGGCAATTAAATAGCTGGCTTTTGTACCGCCGGCGAGACGAGATTTGTAGGCATAAATCTGAACTCGCGCGGAGAGTTACATTGCCCACACCCCATTTCACACATTTAAAAGATGATTTTTGTGATAATAACTATCTTGTGTCCTGTCTCGGGACTCAAAATATCTCTATACCAAATTTCAACTAAATCAATTCAGCGGCTTAAGTGTGAAAAGGAGGTTTTTATTTCGAAATGGGTGTCAATGTGACACAATAAATGAATTTGACACTCCCTATTTATACGGAAACGATACCTAACACGCCTAACCTAACAGCTTCCCTGATGTAAATATCATGATAAAATTGAGAGCCCTAAATAAACTTTCAAGCTGATTAAACTGGTAGCCAATTTAATCAGCTTTCGTTTTGTGTAAGTAGTCATGTCGCTAAGACATAACAAATTCATATTTTCATAAATTATATATTTACCTTGTTTAATATATTTTCAGAGCGGTAAGCAGTTTAGCACAGGGACTTACTTCAAATGCAATGTTTAGTTCCTCGTCGTCATTGCTAAGCAAGCTAAGCGGAGTCGGCGCTATATCAGGTAAATATTTCACCATAGGCATTACCCGTTTCTTCCGCGATTACCCCTAGGTGTAAAGTTGAACACACCAAAACTTGGCCATGTAAAGCCTGACCAGAAATATATGATCATGCGCCATGTTGCGGAATTTCATTGGAACTAATTTCTTACACTGGCAATAATTTTAATGATAGGTTGTCACTGTTGTCAGTGTCATTGTGGCGGTTTACTTGAATAATGCTTAACTGTTGAATATTAAATAGTAAATGTCAAAAATGCTCAAAACTATACAGTTAGGTCGAGCACATGATTGGCGCGACAGTATCTCGCCGCGAGATAGACTACCCGTTTTTTACTAACTGTATGAATTATAGAGGGACGGGTAGTCTATGTCGCGGCGAGATACTCTCGCGCCAATCATGTGCTAGCCCGGCAGGAGCGGAACATTGTTAATAATGTAAATAATAAACTGCTGGAAAAGAACAGGTCGGGAAATTAAACTATTTCACTACGAAACATTTCCTAATTAACATCAGAGCTGACAGGTAGACAAATCAAAATGTCATTATAGTCTGGTTATTACGACTTAGTTATTGTAGTGTTATGTACAGTGATCGGAATAGGCAGAGTATAAATACCTAAACTTGGTAGAACAAAGTCATAAAGTGGAGACTGCCTTGCGATAACATTTTTTTCCGGAACTAAAGTCCCGGAAACGTACGAAGTAAATAATATTGTTATAAATACGGTAAAAAACAATGCATTCCTCGTTTTTGTTCAATACAAGCAATAGGCGTAAAATAAAATAACCAATTTGTTTCTGCAACTTTCCATATATATTTCTTAAATCTAAATACACACATATTGTCAATTAAATATTAGTTGCGAATATGATCCTGATTCTGACGACATATACTTAGATTTAAGAAATATACATAATCATTATTATTATTTTTTAATGTTATAAGCTTTATTGAAAAGATGATAAATAAAATTTACATTAATTGTATAAAACAATCATTGTACGTCGCGAGACATATTACAGAGAACAATAGTATTTTATACAATCGTGATATAATAGAGACCTTTTCAGTCGAGTACCGTGTTTAAGCAACGAAGCTTGCTGAGTTGCTTAAGTTAAGGTACGAGATTGAAAAGCTTGATTATATCACTATTGTATACAATACTTTTTCTACGAGACAAAAAAGTAATACTTTCAACTAGTAGAATCATATAAGTAAACAAACCAAAAGTGTAGAACTAAGATACGCGAGCTGCCGCAGCCCGCGATACCTCGCGCCCCGGCCGCCGGGCAAGCAAGCTTCGTTGCTTAAACACGGTACTCGACTGAAAAGCTCTCTATTATATCACGATTGTATAAAATACTATTGTTCTCTGTAATATGTCTCGCGACGTACAATGATTGTTTTATACAATTAATGTAAATTTTATTTATCATCTTTTCAATAAAGCTTATAACATTAAAAAATAATAATAATGATTATGTACCTAGTCGGCTCATAAGTTCTGTCATATACATAGTATCAAATAAAATCAAAAGTTTAAGTTTTTTCCGTATAATTTGTACAGCGTTTGAAAGCTTATAAACTAGAGAATCTAAATGTATAACATTTATTCAAAATGACCGCCATAATTATCTACACAGGCTTGAAGTCTTCGTGGCCAGTCGTCAATGGATTCACGCACCACTTTCATGTCGATATTGGCCACTGCCGTAGCAAGAGATTTTTTCAGCGAGTCTAGATTTGCATGAGGTTTTGAGCACACCTTTTCCTCTAAATACTGCCATATTTGATAGTCTAAAGGATTAAGATCTGGGCTAGAGGAGGGCCAATCTTCATGCCGTATAAAGTCGATTTTATTGGAGGCGAGCCAGGCTTGTGTAGACTTTGCCTTATGGGCTGGAGCAGAGTCCTGCTGGAAAACCCAATGCTGGTTTAGAAACATCGTATGGGATAGTGGTTTCACAATATTAGTCAACACCGTGTCTTGGTACACTTTGGCACTAGTTTTTACTCCTTTCTCACAAAAATGCATACTAGTGACGCCCGCATAAGAAACTCCCAGCCAAACCATCACAGATGAAGGGTGATGACCTCTTTGAATACGGGGAATGCTATTAGACGCTTCTTTACTATTGCGAGCGTACACTCTATCATTTTGTTTATTACAGTTTTCTTCTATGTCAAAAATTTTCTCGTCCGAAAACAGTATACAACGGTGCTTATTTTAAGCGTACTTCTTCAATAAAGCTTTAGATCTTTTAAGCCTTAAAGCTTTAAGCCGACCATTGAGAAGATGGCCAGTTTTTCGTTTATAAGCACGAAGTCTCAGGTCTTGATTAAGCACTCTTTTCACCGTGTTTTTGCTCAAACCCATCTGGAGGGCCATAACTTTTTGTTTCCTAGCGGGATTTCTGGCAATGCGTGCCCTAATTGCTTGTACAACCGCTGGAGTCCTAGCTGTACGCGGACGACCGCTTCTTTTCTTGCCATTTAAACTAGAGACCTCACTGTATCTTTCTATGGTACGATACACAAATCTTAGAGAGAATTTTAAATTTTCAAGTAGCTTAAAAATTTTAGTCGGCGAGTGACCACAACGATATAGTGCAATTATTGCGGTACGGCTATCTTTAAGCGTCCACTCCATGTTGAAGAAAACAGAAAATTGCAAAATTATACTACTCAAATATTTAATAAAGATTCGAAATTCAAATGCAGAACGGTTTTTGTTTTAGGAGTTCCAAATTTAAATTTTAAAGGCCAGTGACAGAACTTATGAGCCGACTAGGTATATTTCTTAAATCTAAGTATATGTCGTCAGAATCAGGATCATATTCGCAACTAATATTTAATTAAATATATTAATGACGGGTCACTCACGTACCACACGGGTTACGTGAGTGACCCGTCATTAATATATTTAATATGTCTATGTCTCACGGAAGTTTTGTTATTAATATTTAATTGACAATATGTGTGTATTTAGATTTAAGAAATATATATGGAAAGTTGCAGAAACAAATTGGTTATTTTATTTTACGCCTATTGCTTGTATTGAACAAAAACGAGGAATGCATTGTTTTTTACCGTATTTATAACAATATTATTTACTTCGTACGTTTCCGGGACTTTAGTTCCGGAAAAAAATGTTATCGCAAGGCAGTCTCCACTTTATGACTTTGTTCTACCAAGTTTAGGTATTTATACTCTGCCTATTCCGATCACTGGTTATGTAAGTTATGTTATACAAGCGAGGAAACACAGTAACAAAAATGAATTTGAGTTTGAAAAATATTTACTATGGGCTTTGGAGACGATCAACCTTGTTAATTGACAATGTAGCAGAACCTATGTAAAGTTACGGAATATATACCTAGTAACATGAACATCATCATCATCATGTGGCCTTTTGGTGATCCAATCTTGAATGTAGGCCTCTTCCCTTGAATAGAGTAGCATGATAGACGAAATATTTTTTCAGCTACAGTGCTGAGCTGAGCTGATGGTGTGGCTAATACTAGTCCCACCATCTGGTATGTTACGACTAAATTAAATATATGTAAATTTATATAAATTTCTAGGTAAAACGGAGGCATCGATTACGTGGACTTCAAGATAAGGTTGTACCTCCTGAGGTTTTATACAAACCAAAAATAAAAAAGCAGGTGGAATAGGGAATATTACGCGAAACTCTGCGTAGGGGGCGCCAGGGCGCCACTACCACAATCTGAAACTATCGTGAAACAAGAAAATTTCTTTATCTAACATCTCCGTCACTCTTGCATATTCGAGCGATAAAGAGGCAGATAGCGAAATTTCGGATTCGCATTTCCCGGTAGGTTAACAAATCGCCTTGGTGCATCAAATGTCATATTTTATTTATACCCGACTAAAAAAAGTGTAGACACCAAATAAATGGGTTCTGATTTTGATTATGGTGAATAAAAGTAGATGTAAGTCAAACGAGTTGCCAATCCACATTGTTCAGACTATACTGAACTGTTGCCATATAAATGAGAACAATAGCGCCCTCTTGATTCCTGGTCAGGCTTTAAGTAATTGTTATTTACGATACGAGTGCGGAAAGTAGGAAACTCGCAACGAGTGGCGATAAATTAAAACACGACCGAAGGGAGTGTTTTAAATCGACACGTGTTGCGAATTACCTATTCGCACGTGAATTGTACAATGTTTTACAGTACATATATATTTCCGTGCCTAGTGCGTGACTAGTGCGGGAAAGTAGCACCATATGTACTGTAATAGTTATTTTTAATACAGTTGCTCAAAAAGTGCTACTTTACGTAGCTTTTTAGCGTGCGGAAAGTTGGTTTTCGCGAACTAGTGCTTTTTCACTTTTCCATTTTTTTTTTATACTAATTCAAGACTACTTATTGATGAGTGTTAATATTAGTTTCCTTTAAACGTCGTAATCAAAATAAAAACCTACTTTTAATGTAAGAATACTGAAAATATACATATTTCTCATTTTATTACTTACCTCTTCATCATTATAACACGTTTATTTTTTAATATTGATTATTGAAAAACCGTTCTTAAAAAGTTGTCTGAATGGAACGGACTAGCTATTCCTTACTTGTTGTTTTTCTTATTTTTTCGCAACTGTATTAAAAAACGTCGCTCGACACACGTGCGCACTAGCATCGAAATGTACTATTGTTTTACAAGGGGGCTAAGTTGTGGTGTAACCTCTGATACCACGAATTAATAAACTAGTGGATGTGAAATGACTCCTATTTAGTATGAAAACCAGTGTCGCTAAACTCACACATTCATAGCCACGTTAAAATACGTCACACACTTACAAAATTGCTCTGATTCGTAGCAACTTTCCATACCAAAAGGTTATTACCGGTGGACATTTCTCGAACGAATATCAACTGTAGGCTACATGAGTGACGGTTTAAAATATAATGTCAAAGCTATATGACATACGACTCTTTCATTATCTCATTCATCTCACAAAAGCTCGCTCAACGTTCACCTAATACAACTACTTAACACCAGATGGCGTTATTTTATATAGTTTTAAAATCACTTATTACAGGCGAGAAAAGGGCTAAAAAACCAGTATAAGTAAGGTCTAATTACGCATGGTTTGTTACGGATCTCACGGTCACGTTACACTGGTGTTTTCGAAATCTCTACACGCCTGCGAGTAGCTAACCGTTGGAACTTCTTTCCATTCGATATAGGGAGGGGACAGTGTAATCGGAGTGTTTTATCGATATTTGTGTGTTCAGTTAGGTATTGATATTTCATTACCGTATGTTAACACATTTAGATGATACTTTATTTATGATTATAATATAGGTAGTGATAATCGTGATTGTATGAAAAATTATATGTAGTACAGTACAACAAATATCTAACTAGAAATTTGTTTCTTATTAATTGACCAACTAGGTTGTTAATGTGAACATTAAATATATCTTAAAGTCAAACAGATAAAATCATAGTTCTTTAAAGGTCTATTAACTCGGTATTATTGTTATTTTGTAATCACAAATCTGCAATTACTTACATAGATAAGTATTCGTCTTTAACAATATATTTACTTGTAGCAGCATTTAAGGCCAATCTAGACGGGACAACCTGATTAAATTGTCAAATTAATTATATGGTGTGAAAGCATACATGAAACTGGCTCATCGATCCCACTTGATTTGATTGTAAGATTGTGACCTATCAAATCAGGAAGGGTGGCGGCAAAATTCCAATATTTGACGCTAGTTTGCGTGGTACGGAACACTTTTTATTAATTTAGTGAGCCCGAATGTCACTAATAATTACTAAATTAGTAACTAAGTTTTAGGCGTGTGGACGCTAGATGAGATGTATGGCAATTTTATCCCCAGAAATCTTTCTCTAAGAAATGCTCCGAGCAAATGGTGCCATATTTTTGCGGAAACTAATTTTCTTGCCCAGTAGCATTGATCCATTTATTTTTAATATCGGTATCTTGTTCCCACAAGATACCGATAATTAATAATAAATAAATAGAAAATATAAATCGTTTATTCATGGCACATTGCATGCATTGTACGCATAAGTACATTAAGTACCTAGTCTAATTATATTAACGATAAAAATATGATGGGTGTAAAAAACAAAAACGTATGTAAAGGAATACGAAGGTTTGAAAGGTTGCCATGAAATGACCCCGACTTAACTTAGTGCTTGATGACCAGAGCTGCCATATTTACTTAGACATTGATTATCCCAAATAATAATTAGAAACGTGTCTAAAATAATAATTTATTACCGAACCAAACATCAAACTTGAAATATCGTAACTTTAACTTTATCGATATAAATTTCGACATTGCGCAGCATCTGAGTAGCGAAGTTATTTGACATTTAGGATAGCGAATATTCCAGATAAACGTAAAGAATAGTGACAAAGGATTGTGAACTCTAAGTTCTAACTGATAAAATATAGATTTACTTAACGAACATTCGTAAATAATGCAAAATAAACAGATTTTTCGTATTTATTGGATTATATTTAAATAAATAACCACCGGTGATAGGAAATACCTCCACGTGAAAGATTTTTTAAACCGCTGTGATTTCTGCAGCTTAATACTGCACAATACGGCATTTTAAATTTAATTATCAATTTTTGTTAGACGAGCGTACGTACGACGTGAATGTCATTCGAGCATGAAGTTTACACAACAACTGAGCATAGTCTGTGCATAAAGTGAGTCGGTCGCTACTAACTGTCGGATAGACGGGAACGCCCACTTGCCATCTCCATCCTACTCCTATACTCGAGCTCGAGATACTCGAGCAAACGAAATATTCCAAAATTTAACCACGAGCGTAGCGAGTGATTCGAAAAGCGGAATCTTTAGCGTTGCTAAGGGTGTCATTCACATTCACAAGGGTTAATAAAACTTTGCTACTTAGTGAAACAAAATTTTTCACCACACCAACGCGAGGAATATATATACTAAAGAACTGTGAAACATGACAAACAAAATTCAAATCATCGCTATTAACTCCCATATTCATAAACGCGCATAAGTCGTTTTGACTTATGTATTTGTGTGAAAGGGATAAAACATAAATTTACTAATTGAGGCTAATAGTGCGTGTATGAATAAGGAGGTAAAGGAGATTTATCATTCAAAATCATCTCTTAAAAGCAAAACCAACCAACACGAGGAAACAACTTCAAATTCGCATCAAGTAACCTTGTCACTCTTGTGCATAAAATGCAAGTTTCTTATTAGTTTTAATGGATAAAGAGAGCGTTTACGAGCTGGTGTTGTGAAATGGTACATTACGATACAAGTGCGAAAAGTAGGAAATTCGCAACGAGTGGTGATAAATTAAAACACGTTTGGGAAAAGGCATATTGAGGCCAAACATTTTCATAGGCGTAAGAAAAAGTTCAGGCAACACCAGGAAGCTTGGGTATTGCTACGGTACGGTAGTACATTTATTTATTCTGTGTTAATACTTAATTTCGTGTTGAACTTGTTGACCATATAATATATGTATGTATACCTACCTTATAGTTTGACTTTAAATACAGTTACTTTGTTGCCTGAAAGTACGGGGTTCGTTTGCGTCAAATCCGGTAGTTCTGATTTTTTGCAGACTTGTTTGTGATGTTGGCACAATGAATAATCCAAGTTTGTGACCTCGAGCACCGAACGCAACTATGGCTAAATTCGAGAAAACCGCGAAAATTTCAGGTTTTTTATAGATTTGGGCGATTATAAACCTAAAGGGCTATACTGATTTAAACTAACACGATTTTCACTCATAATTTTAAAACTAACACGGACAATCGAGTACAAACTTACGCTAAAGGGCTAGTTTTTTGATAGTATCTACCTTCTCAGGCCGTTATTAGACTAAATTTGCTATAATACGAGACTAGAATAGGGTAGTTGACATTTTTTTATTAATGATATCAGTCGATCAGGTTTGTTTTGAGGATCAAAAGTCTGTATGGGACCCATTGTCTTAAAGCAATACAAAAGTCACAAATGATAGTCAAGTCTGGCACCCGCCCTTTACTGACGAAACGTTCCTAACTAAATGGCAATACATCGTGACGTCGAGATGTAAGTGTAACGTCGCTAATTCGCTATTGCTTGGAAGCCGTTTCAATGTATGGAAAACAAGGAAATTGCGATGTTGTCGGTGAAATATTGCGTTTATGTATATTGTTGCCATACAATTTTTTTTATAAAATCGAAATTAACCATTTTTTTTTCCTTTTTGGAAGTTTGAAAAAAAACTTAAATTTTGAAAATGAGGGCGTTTTTTTATTTTTGCCATGTTTCAATTTATTGTGATAAATTGCTCATTTTCTATCTATTTAACCAGATTTTGTTATTAAATTCAACATGTGTCAACAACCCTATTGTCTGTATATCTAATAGTTTCGGAGATAATGCCTTTAAAAATTTATAATTTCTTCAAACGTCTAGTTTGTATCATCTGCGTTGACGTTGCGTTTTTAGGCGGTTTTCACAATACGCTACGCTAGTTTTTGTTTTTACGCATTCGTTTGCGGCACTGGTGTGAAACGACGACGACTAGGAAATCGTGTTCACACTAGCGCCGTAGCGTAGGATTAAGAAAATGTGAATGCATTTTTTTTTTCTAACAGAACTAGTGGGTGTGGGTGGCGGTGTTGGTGTGGGTGGCGTGAGCGGCGTGGGAGTGGGAGTCGGCGGTGTATCAGTGGGCGCTCTGGTTGCGGACAAGCCGCCCGCCGGCCGCTCTCGCCTTCTCGAAGACTTCCGAAACAATCGATTTCCTAATTTGCAATTACGGGATCTCGCTAATCACATTGTGGAGTTCTCACAAGACCAGCATGGTTCTAGGTAATTTGCTTCCCACTGTGACTAAGACCTTTGGCTTTCATAAAATATCCTATACGTTTTTATTAGAACACGCCTGGTAACATTTTCTAAATAATGAAATTATTCGGCGCCAGCTCTTATTAGGCTAGGTAATTTCATGCATGATAAAAAAAATGTTTTTTTGTTCCTTATTGCAGATTCATTCAACAAAAATTAGAAAGGGCAACAGTTCAGGAAAAACAGATGGTGTTCAATGAAATCATCGGAGCTGCCTACAGCCTCATGACTGACGTATTTGGAAATTATGTAATACAAAAATTCTTCGAGTTTGGGACAACAGAGCAGAAAACTACCTTGGCACAAAAGGTTTGAACATTTCTCATTTCATATTCTTTCATTTATTTACATATTCGTGCGCGCTTTTTGTAACGAATGCGAAGATACAGAAAATATAGAAAATATGCTTAACATTCAGAAACGGAAATTGTTAACCAAGGGATGATAGGCACTCATTTCAGTCGATGTAGTTTAGTCCGAGAGAAATGGTGCCTTACACCCGAGTTAAAAAACTACTATTCATTTCAAATACGAAGAAACCAAATAAAGAGAGACAAAGGCCGTGCCAAGCGCCCAAGATAAGCTAAGTGATTCTGCCCCCATCGAGTTTGGGCTTGTAATTTTTATGGGTGGTGTGACTACATCAGTAATCAAAATACAATATTTATAGGTTTAGTAAAAAAAACTAAGTGATTTTACGTCAATTTTTTTTGTAGCTAACCGATTTTAACGTGCGTACATTATGCACATGTACTAAAGATTGCATTCATTGTAGGATTATTTTCTATTCCTATGGAAGCCGATGGGTGCCCGGGGTGCGCGGCCATCGCTCATGCGATGCAGCACGTCCCGTCGTCGGCCGTGCCGGGGCAGCGCCCGCTCGACGTCTTTTGACGTCCACACTACACCACCACTGTAACAGTTTTACCTATGTTTTACAAATAACACTGACTTTGACTGTACGTAAAGATATCTCCATGATCTCCTAAAATTTTGAAAAAAATACATATAGCTCGTCGGTGGGTGTATCGCTGGTGTAAAAATTGGAGCGGTCTAGAACGTAGTACAAATAAAAAAAAATTGAAAAGTTTATTAAGCTTCTTTTTTAACCGACTTCAAGATTTCAAAAGGAGGAGGTTCTCAATTTGGTTGTTTTTTTGTCACTTCTGGACCGATTTTGAAAATTCTTTTTTTGATTGTAACTTGTAAGTAGATACATACAGATTGGTCCCGTTTTTGTCAAAACGCAGTTGTGATGATGGGATCCATGAGGAATCGAGGGAACTCCTCAAATGTTAAAGGCATACATATAGTGATTTTAGTATTTTCATCAACAAATCAAGCATTTACATTTAAAAATGTGACATTTGATGAAGTGGAACTGCTGATGATGATCAGAACGGAACTCTTCAATGACGCATAGTTCACGTTTGGCGATTTGTCCTCTCTAGAAAAGTGGGTGAGTTTACCTCCTTTTAGTTAGGCAAAAGATGTTGTCTTTTTCATTTCATTGTCTGGAGTGCACCATCAATAAGTAACCTTTCAACGGCATCCCCCATTGAAGTAGGTTTTTTTTTCTTAAAAAATATTATTGTATGACATAGTGAAAATGCAACTTATGTCATATAATCATCTTTAGTACATGTACAATATATGTGACGCACGCTAAAATCGGTTGGCTAGGAAAAAAAAATATTGACGAAAAATCAATTCGTTTTTTTTACTAAAAACTGTAAAGTTTAGGGGGCTGAAATTTTGTATTTTGATAACTAATGTAAAGCCACACCACCCATAAAAATTACAAGCCCAAACTCGGTTTTGGACAGAATCACAGCTTAATCAAGCACTGCCTTTGCAAAATCAGTACTTTCTCATAGTTGGAGTTGTGTGCAATATGTATAATAGCAATAATAGCAGTCAATAAGAAAATTTTAATTTGGTGAAAACTATAACTTTAGATCAATTATATTGGATCTTTTTTATAATTCTTGTACATTACTTGACATTGTTTCAAATTTAACTGTTGTAACCTTGTGTTGTGGAAGTAAAAAAAAATTAAAACCGGCTTTGTGTACCGGAACAATTGTAATTTAGTACCTTGCTTATTATTTGCAATCAAAGCTTTACATCTAAACCCATGTCATCCATATAAGACGATCTTCGGCTCAAGAGTGTACTAGTAGTCCATCATTCGGATATTGTTGTTGATTTATGGCCGACTACTTGGTTTGTCAAGGGCGACACCATCATTTAGAGCCTCAAGCTAACAAACAAAACTAAGTATTTAGCCAAAAATCTACAACAAAGTCGGAATTATGGACTACTAGAACACTGCTACGAAGATCGTCTTATAGAAAAGTTTATTTTTTTCTGGCTAGTCCTCCTGGACTCGATTATATCACTATTGTTTACAACACTTTTTCTACTACATAACCTAAATAATTAAATAAAATTAGGTATTATGTCACAGTAGATAAAAAGATAGTAAAAGATATCAACGCAGTTCTTTGTCATTAAATAGTAGCGCGTTGGATGTCTTTCGCGACACATGATTGATCGAATTCATTACATCTGACTAAAGCGTTTTGTAAGAAGTCTTTATAGTTGAGTTGGGGACCCACAGTGAAAACCCATAGCACGGTACCGTACGGTAGTACTATTAGTTATTCTGTGGTGAAAAGTACCTATGCGATTACAGTTTGGTATACGGAGTCTTAATTTAACCATTTAAGTCGACGAGTAGAATAAAATATTTTATACAGTTGCTCAAAAAGTGCTACTTTACGTAGCTGTTTAGCGTGGGGAAAGTTGGTTTTCGCGAACTAGTGCTTTTTATTTTTCCAATTTTTTAAAATTTATTCTTGTTCCAATTCATGACTACTTATTGATGATATTAGTTTCCTTTAAACATCGTAATCCACATAAAAACCTACTGTTAATGTAAGAATACGAAAAATATACATATTTCATATTTTATTACTTACCTCTTTATCATTATAACACGTTTATTTTTTAATATTGAATATTGAAAAACCGTTCTTAATAAGTTGTCTGAATGGAACGGAACGCCTGTCAGGGGGGTGTCACTACGCAGTTTAGGTACATTTGGCCGGCGCGCCTCCCGGGCAGGCGTATGGCAGTGGTCTGCCGCTCGGCTCGCACGATAGTCGTGTCACGTGGCGCTCGCGATAACTTGGAAATAAAGAATGGCTTCGAAACCTAAATCTTGATTTAATCCGTATAAAAGATATTGTTCTGTTTACGGATGTTAAAATTCCGGACGATATTGACCGACATATTTTCAAAGGAATACGGCTGTGGCATACCGATTTGCTTCCGTGAGAATCAGACATACTATCTCCGGATAAAAATTTTATGTTTCAGAATCAACGTTTGGAATTCCTACATATTTATCTTAAATATAATAAATCAGTCAGTAGGTATACCTAGGTACAAAAACTTGTCAAGTGACAACGACACTCACAACTAGCTCGGTCATAAAACTGCGGCGCGCAAAGAAGATTCACGGTTCGGGCGCGGTTATAAGTTTCAATTTTTCTTGCAGGCTGCGAGTATGGGTATAATTGTATACCTAAATCTGCCTTTTGTGAAGGAGTGAATTTTCTGTACGGTAGTACTACTAGTACTATTAGTTATTGTATGGTAATACGTTGAACACTAATAACATTGAGTGTTTGTCATAATTGACAGTATGGCAATGTGTATGTCCGTTAATGGAACATTGGGTACGCAGGTGCGCGGGCATGTGTTAGCGCTGGCGCTGCAGATGTACGGGTGCCGGGTGATCCAGAAGGCGCTCGAGTCCATTCCTGCCGAGCAACAGCAGGAGGTCGTGCGTGAACTCGACGGACACGTTCTAAAATGCGTCAAGGACCAGAACGGAAACCATGTTGTAAGTCATTTAATCTCAAATATCGATGGAAATGCATTATATCAATTTATTGTTCTTATATGTGCTGCTTTAATGACTTTTAACCTACAATTAATTTGCATAAGCGATTTTACCGCGAATTGTTTTAACCATGCTAATGTGCTGCTCTGCGAACTGCTGTTTTTTTTAAATAATGTTTTATACGATGAGACATCCGAATGCGTGTTCGATGGCTACAACGAGCACGTTAGGTCAATAGTGCTTATTGTACTTGTGTTCAGGTTCAGAAGTGCATCGAGTGCGTGGAGCCGACGGCGCTGCAGTTTATCATCAACGCGTTCTCAGGGCAGGTGTATGCGCTGTCTACACATCCATACGGCTGCCGTGTCATCCAGCGCATCCTCGAGCACTGCACGCCCGACCAGACTGCTCCTGTGCTGTCGGAGCTCCATGCTCACACCGACCAGCTTATCCAGGTTCGTGTCGTCCTTATACCATACCCCACCTCTAACAATCACTGCCTCCACATTCACTTAACTATTCTCGGATCATTTTGTGTATTCGCACGAGATACACAAAATGATCCGAGAGCTGGTAGAAATTTGGAGTAGGTCCTTGAGGCAAGCTGAAAATTTGCCTTATACTTCTCCTATCATACCCTAACTCAACAACACTGCAAGTTTGGCTGCAGGGTAGCGGCCCTAAATCAACCCTTCATTTTTTAAAGATTTTTTTTTGATGCTCAAAAATGTTCTTGAGGCAAACTGTAATTTCTACAAGTGAAAATTGAATATCTAAGGTGAGTTCGGCAAAGTTACGGACATCGGGTAAGATCGTATGATTCAAATTTCCGCCTATTGTGGGTTATTTTTTTAATGCTGGCAAGGTGATGCGATGCGCCATTTTGTTCCGCACCCCTCTTCAGTCCGCACTTGTTGCTCTGACAGACTAGACGCGTGTTTTGTGCCGTTAAGTAGAAAAGTTCAAAAAATGTGTTTTTATTTTCCATCCGGATATACCCTCCGCCAGTTTTTTTGGAATAACTGGTAAGTTTAAGCGTTATTTGTTTCTTTTACAGATTGCATATTATTTTTATTAAATTTGTGACAAATCTGTATATTTGGAATTCTGATACGATGCCTGTAGGCCAAGATCCGGTCTTACCCGAAGTGGTAAAAGATCGGATGCAAATCATCCGATCTTAAATTCTCAGGAATGCTCAAACTTTATACGTGTCACCACGATGCTTGATTAAATTTCTCTAACAGACGTATATAGTGGTGTTTTTTTTTACATAACCGCAAATTACAATCTAAGCGTCTAATATTGCACACTTAAGTAGGTAACTGATCTCTTTATGAATAAATAATTATAAATAGTTTTATTTACCTATTCGCTGTAATTATGAAGAGATAGGTTTATTTTTTTGTTGATTATTATTATTATTTTAATAATGTTAAAGAAATATAATGGTTTCTTGAAATATTATTGTTGTGTTGATTAATCAATTCTTACTTGGTTTAAAATGTGTGCTTATCAAAGCGAATTGGCCTGTTTGTAAGATCGAGAGATGTTTTCTCACACGAAATCATACTCGTAGTTATGTGAGATGGCGTTGAAAAGTTTATTAAGTACCTATAGACTGATATTACTGCAATTGATTAAGTTTTGGTCGTATTAATTCCTCCACTTTCATATTATTTTACCCTTATGTCCTATTTTATCACCCTCTTTCAACCTACCGCGCTTAAGGTGTCAATGAACCTACGTGGTTCATTGACCCACATGGGTTCATTGACCCCACACCTAAAAGTTTGACAACCATAATTTCTTGAAAATTGAGCGCATGGTGTAAGATCGGACGGAAAAAATGCAAAAAAAAAATTGGGTCGGATATGATAGCCCGAATTACTGCTAAGCCAATTCTTCTATATATGAATCGGTGAGTAAAACCGGTTATTTTGCAATGGTAAACTTTATGGTACCGGCAATAGGGCCGAACTTATAGGCCCGTCCGTTCTTACACCACCAGGTAAAAAAAGAATGCTGTCAATTTATTTTGTTTCCTATATTTAAACACTCATTACACGCTCACTATGACATTCAGAAAGATAATAAAATTCAATTATATAGAGCATTTCATTATTATCAATTCTGTACTTAAATCATGTCCGTACCCTATCCAAATGCTGAGAAAAAAAAAACCAACATCATCTCAACCCACCTAAAATCGTCCGAAACTTAGCCGAACTCACCTTAAATAGTCATAAAAAATTATGCCAGACGATTTGATTGTGTCTTTAACCTTGCCAGACGCGTGCAAAATATTATTTTTTAATTCAAACAAAGGTTCTTGAGGCAATCTGTAATTTTTACAGGTTAAAGTTAAGTATCTAAATAGTCATAAAAAAATAACCCAGACGATTTGGTCGGGGACTTCTACCTGCCAGACGATCTCGAAAGTTACGTATGGCACTTACTCTCACGCAAAATTACGTTTGTTATCCTGTATGCGTTACAAAGTTATTTTAGTAGTGCAGAAAATTCAAGGTAGAAAGGTACAAATTTGGATGTACCATGCGATTGTATGAAGATGTGTATATTTATGATAACTATGTGTATAGAATTATAGGTATGAATTGGGTGTGGGAATATTACATATGAAATTAGCGACAATATGTCCGGTTGTATCTCTACTGTAGATCCATGGGTAGTTCATTAGTTAATGACGAAGGCCTAGGCGGGGAAGTATTTTTTCTCAAACATGCTATGTAATATTGATATTACGTTCTTCATTGCTGGGAAGTATCACGTTTCAGGCGCGGCTAGACGAGAGGTCTGTAATGAAATTTCATACAAAGTTGCAGGCCTAGGCCGGGAAGTGGCTTTTTTTTAAATTTCTATTTTACATATACTTGTGGCACAGCATCATGGCATTCAGCCATTAAAAAAAACTATAAGCAATATTTGCTTTTTAGTTCGTTTATGACATTCTGCCAATACGCAGTCTCATTAAGTGGAGACAATATAAGGTCGCGTACGTTGCAGACATAGAAAATTTTTTTTAGAATGATTGGTATAAACATTCAAGATCAAAAATATCAGAAGATCATTTGGAGAGATAACGAACATCAAAGGTTTCGCGAATACGCGTTAACGACCACAACCTACGGCACCAAAGCTGCCCCCTGGTTAGCCATGATGACGCTAAGACAGCTGGCCAAGGACGAACGCCACAATTACCCCGAAGCGGCTAAGGTCGTAGAAGAGAGTTTTTACATGGATGACCTTCTACACGGCTGTCACGATCTCGAATCAGCGAAGCGTATTAACGCCTATTAAAAAAAAAAACTTTTTTTTTTTAACCTGACGGGCTCTATGGCACTAGGGCCATTAGAGCGGTAGGACTGTGTGGGGTGATGGTAGCCTGGGGAAAATCCAGAACCCTTCCGCACCACACGAGACGGTTTTGCTACGCTGGAATACTCTTAGTTAAAAAAAACGATATTTGATTGATATACTGCTGGTCAAGCAAATCTTGTCAGTAAATAAGAACAAAAAAAACTATACTCATCCTTTTCTTTTGAGTGTTAGTACTAGTGTAAGACAAAGATAGTATGATTCTCTCTGTCTATGTTTGAAATAAGACAGTCCTTTGACAAACTATATACCTATATTAAACGTTTGAGAAAAGCACTATACATACATCGGCGTTAAAACGGGTTGTCGGCCTCATATATTCTATTCGGCCGGCAACCCCTTCCTTCCCGGCCTCTGTAGTAATGTACTATTATTTTATTTTAATGTAAGTAAACATGGCGTCTGTGTTCATGAACAGGCTAGGTTCAGGAACAGGGAAGGGGGGGGGGTCAAGAAAATGTGACATGTTGTGACAAGGGTAAGGGGGGGGGGGTCACAAACTTTGTGACGTCACTATAACTTATTTAAATTATTTTATTCGCTGTACAATTAAATAACAAGTTTTTTGTAACGATAATCGTTTTTAATTGTTTAATTTTCTTTCCTAGTCAATTTTGGATTATAACATTACTAATATTTTTGTCAAAAATATTTTGATAAAATATTTTAATACTTAATTCGATTTGCCAATTTCATTCAAAAAATGGGGGAGGGGTTTGCCAATGTGACCAAGTGTGACAAGGAGGGGGAGGGCTCTAAAAACCTTAAAATTCAACGTAATTAATGGATGAACCTTTATAGGGCCCTATATCTCCGAAACCTTGCGTCGTAGCGCAAAAATAATAAAATTTTTGCTCTCCTTTAGGAAACCCATAAGTAATATTTAAAAAACACAATGAAAAAAAAACATCAAAAAATGTTATAGGGCTGTATCTCCTAAACCGTGCGTCGTAGCGTAAAAGTTATCAAGTTTTTGCTACGGACCAGGAAACCCCTAATTAATATTTAAAAAATCACAAAAAAGAAAAAAAAAAGCTTTCTACGTACGTATCGAGAAATTTCAAATCGTGAAAATGTTTTGAATGTGTGTGTAATAAATGATTATTTAATTTTTAATGTAATGTGATAACATATTCCAGAAAAATGTCTCCTATTCAACACAACTACAGGCTTTGTGGTAATCTTGTTAACCGTGTTAACCAAATACGTGACTTAGGTATTATTCTCGATGGCCGATTACGCGGGAACGCACGTTAACTTTTGGCGTCCCGCATCCGCATATTCGTATTTTTTTTCGGTAATGATGAATTTTCCAGTCGATTTAATAAATTGTCAAAACTCTCAAAGACATCCGAAAGTAATTGAAATACTTTGTTTCATCGTTCCTAAGTTGTGCGTATAAATTTTCAAACGTTTTATTACGAACTGATTCTTTATTTATGGGATGTACCCAAAACCTTCTGTTTTGTCGGCGGCGAAATCTTTGTCGCCATCGATACCAATATAAAAGTACGATGAAGCGTGGATCCATCTCAGACATCTGCCCACTGCGACAACTGCGTGAAATGAGAACTGTCGCTATTCGGCGTGAAAACGGTTATTAAACGCATGAAAATCTACCGTGTGAACACCCGACTGGTTGTACGTTTAAAATCAAATACGTGGAAAAACGTGCAGGACGTTGCCATGTGAACCTAGCCTAATGTGTTGTCCTATGAGACGACATCGTATCGTCCTCTGAAATGACGTTGTCTTGTTAGACAAACAACCGTTGTCTCATGGTCTACCATTAATATAATACGGTGGCGGACGTCTTATTGGTCGCATTATTGTTCGATGTCTGCTTGGTCGGACTCACATTTTTTAAGATCTGCATGGTCCTGATATTACCCATGTGCGACCTGGTTAGTGAACGTCATCATCGTTGTAGCCGATTGAATGGTGTGTCACGTTTTAGGACGATGAGCAGCTGAATTTCTATTAGCGGGTTTGGCGCGAAATTTATAACGAAACGCAGTTACAGTAAATAAAGTTTTCATCTTGGTTGTGTACAAATGGTCGTCTTGGTCGATAACAAACAAGTAATTGTTTGCTGTCACGTTTTAGGACGATGAGCAGCTGAATTTCTATTAGCGGGTTTGGCGCGAAATTTATAACGAAACGCAGTTACAGTAAATAAAGTTTTCATCTTGGTTGTGTACAAATGGTCGTCTTGGTCGATAACAAACAAGTAATTGTTTGCCGTGAGATACCAAGCGAACCTAAAAATATACATTCTACAAAATGAGGATAGTAACTGTGCAGAGAGAAAAGCACAGAGTGAAAAACCTTGTGTTATACTTTGCCCAACTAGATCCTATACCAAAAAGAGAGATGCAAGGAAAATCGACATCAGTTTTAAAGAAGAAAAGAAGATTAAAACTCTCTTTCCTCTGAATAGGAATATCAATACACGTAAAATACAAATTCGTTTACGACTGTCATGTTATGATATATATGAGTAAAAAATCATCGCACTTAATTCCTCTTTTGAATGACTAGTCAGGTTTTTGATAGTCTTTTTGGGATACTAAAGCATCTCCTGTATCCTCTTCTAATGTTGACTATAGTCTATAGCTACAAAATAGTGGCCTGTCACAAAGAGAAACCTTTGCGTTAGTCTAGAAATTATCTATATTTCAAAACGTCTACTATGTAGCTGTCACACAGAGACCACCGAACTGAGAGTAACACGTAGAAAACATACCTTCTATCACATTCCGTTCAAAAGGCCGAACTAACAAAAGCATTTATAATGCTCTATTCACATCAATCAGGTAGAAACTTGTGAACTCAGCTTCAAATGCTGTAAGTAACAAGCTCCACTTTGGAAGATTATCTTAGCAGCGGGTTTTAAGAGGCCGGTGTCGATTTTAGTCGCAAAAATGTAAAATTGATAGATTTAGTCGGTGAAATTGTACACCTTTTGTTACCTAATTGAAATAACAAGTATTGGTTTCTGTTAGCACGTCTTCTTATCTTGCCTTTTATCAGATCAATTTTTTGAAAACAGACTCACTAAATTAGTAACGATTTTTTTTCTGATGGACGTTTAGGTAAACGCGCGTAAAACACTGATATTGTCGCTCTTATTTGTAAATTTCGTAAAGTTTGGACTGATAACAATAGTAAACTGGTATTACACATATTCTGTATTTGACCTTTATCAGATTACATTTTTGTTATATGACTTAATTTACCACCATAATTTTTTGATGAATTTTTAAAAACTGCCCCTTCTCTTCATATATTATCGGTGACGCACGCTCGCGACCTCATTATTAAAAGGCAAGATGAGAAAACGTGCTAAAAGAAACCAATACTTGTTATTTAGATATTACGTAACAAAACGTGTATAATTTCAACGACTAAATCTATCAATTTTACATTTTTACTCCAAAATCGACACCGGCCTCGTTAACCGCAACGTTATAGCTCCATTTCAAAGAGTTCCGTTACTAGTGATGTCTATCGGAAGGTAAGGAAGCTGCATCGGCTGTTTATTATTTTTAATTTATATAAACAATTTGCCAATGATCTTGAATGACTTGTGCGTACCTTTTGCGGATGATATCTCTGTTTTGATGTCATGCAAAAATGATCAAAATATTCAAAGCGACATATATAACATACTGACCAAACTTACAGACTGGCTCACTGACCACAATTTAGAGATAAATTTTGCAAAAACTAAAATCATACAATTTAGGCCTTACCAAAAACAAGCATTAGATATAAATCTATCATTTAACGGACAAACCCTAGAATGTGTAGACGCTTTTACCCTCCTTGGAATAGACATAGATTCTCACATCAACTGGAAATCACATCTAAATAAAATCAAAAACAAAATGTCCAGTTTTATATATGTAATTAGAGAATTTAAAAAATGTACCAACTTTCAATGCGCTTTGACTGCCTACTACGCCTATGCTTCCTCATGGCTCAGTTACGGGATAATTCTATGTTGAAACAGTACTGACATAAATGATCTATTTGTCCTTCAAAAAAATGCATACGAATACTTGCCAACACTACAGACTCCGACGAATGTAGACCCTACTTTATTAAATACAAATTTTTTGACATTAACATCAATGTACATTTTAGAAATCTGCAAATTTGTCAGGAAACACCCGGAATTCTTTCCAAAAATTGCCGACCGTCCTCGACGTTTTGAAAGTAGATTTAAGAATAACCTGGCGCCACCGACAAGTTCTGTACTAAAGCTACTTAAATCAAGCCCAAAAATGATGGCCATCAAAATTTATAATAAAATCAGCGACGACATTAAATTGCAGACATCAGAAACGCTATTCAATAAGCAGTTAAAGGACTTTTTAATTAATAAGTGTTGTTATAGGCTTAAAGATTTTTTGGAAGATGAAATGTAATTCTTTTGTAGTTTAGTGTATTTATTGGACATGTCTCATTTTACAATTTTTAATTTAAGCTTGAAATTGACATTATATAGGTATCGATATTTTTGACATAAACTTACAATCGTTTTAAGCATGTATATTATTATTGTATATTTAATTTTATAAATTTTGATAAAATAAAATCAGTTATTGACTTTAGAAATAACTATATATTATATAATACAACTATGAAATTATTAAAAGTTAAATAAGACACTGTCAAATATATTGTACATATATAAATTAATCTTTAGATTTAAGATAATTGCATTGCCCTACCAGGGCCCATGTGAAACTATTATATATGTAACACCTGTTTACCATGGATGCAATAAATAAATATGAATATGAATATATGAATATGAAATATACAGAAAAAGTTATACCGTAAAAACATGGAGGTGATATATTATTGGCCGGTACTGTACATATAGTGCAAGTATTAAGATGTTTCATTCCACTTCAAACTCCAAATATTGTAAACATTACCCTTTTTCAGCTTGAATAGCCTCGTGATGATTTTTTACTATTGTAAAATTAATTATCATGCGGAAAAGTAGCTCCCGCACGCCGCTTTTATAAGGTTTTACCATGGTACCACACAATACTCATATAACACAAATACCTATTTATACACTTCTGACAATAGGTGCCAAGTGAAAGGCGTTTAGTGACTGCTAAAAACATTGCCATATATTTTTTTTATTGAACGACAGCTGCAGACTTTTCTTATCATTAATTTTCTACTACTAGGGTGTCCTACCTTCAGTGTCAGTTTGACGTGACATTTTTGGACAGCCTGTATATCTACTTTGTAGGAAATGTTTTACATATTATTTACGTAAAAGACTATTTTTTGCTATAGGATACGTTTACGAGCTATTTACGAAATTCTTCCCCCCCCCCCCACCCGTTAGCTTCACCCCCAGCCTCCGGTACTTTTATTTTGTTTAATACACCATTCCCTACAACTATGCCAAAATTTGCTTATACACGAATTATTTCCCTTATATTTCGTTTGGTGGCCTATAAATAGTCTTAAGGTATCTACCCATTACGCTGTATCATACCATGACCGTACTATGAACGTATCAGGCACGGAATCTAACGCGACACGCCATACTATGCCCACTAGAACGTGTCCACGTCGTTTCATATCCGTGCATAACGGGTTTAGTGAACGTAGTATCCGCGTATCATGCCCGTAGCATCCACGTATAATCCCCGTAGCATCGGCGTTCATACCCGGTGTTACCGATCTATGTATTTGTATAACAGTTTCATCTGTGTTTTCGCGTGAGCCAGACTATCAAGAAGAGCAAGCGAATACTTTTGACAAGAAAATTATTCCTATTCCTTTACGATGCCTATTAGAAAATTGTTCATAAGAGAATTAATAATATTAAGACGAAAGTGAAGGACCCGAGTGTAATCGCCTTTTCATACACGCTTAGTCCTCATTTTCCTCTAGATATTACCATTTTTGAAAATATTTTGACTCAATTTGTTGTATACCAACCAAAGCTGTGCCCCTACATCTGATTTTTTCTTAAGTTTGAATAATGGGGACTACATTTGTATGGAGAAGCGGCCGTCCCCTTTCTTCTTAAGTCGTCTACGATAATACTTATATATTGCAAAATGTCTGAAAGTACAAATAAATTAAGTGCCTACCGGACTGTTTTACTTTCTCCCCAATTTCATTCCACGCAAGGTCTTTCTTGGCACTCCATATATTTAGGTGCTTTAAATTGTATATAAATTCGTATTTTCAGACAGTCTTAATTAATTTTTCTTCATCCATTTTAATATTCAAATTAACGTGCGTCTCCTAAAAGTGACGGTATCAGACTGGCAAGCGCGAGCAAGAGATATGGCAACGCGGTTATAACCCGTATGCTCACCGTTTCGCCGCCTGCACGGACCGTTCCGTTCTTGCAACGTTGCGTGCCATGCGCGGAGCGTTTCGGCACCGGCAAAATATTCTCGCCGACAATTTTTGACGGTCCGTGCATGGCACGCGACGGTGTTGTTCGGTGACGGAACGGACTAGTGTGGCTAGTGGGCATAGTCTCATACTTTTTAATACAATGAATATTTTTTTGCCTGACACTCATAGTACGGTCATGGTAAGATACGAGTACGGTGTAATGGGTAGAGACTAGCGATGAAAATTACATGAAAGATACACATATCTTTCAAAGGCCCCTGTATTTTTCAATAAAATACAGTATCTTTCCTTGCGGATCTTCGATTGAATCTTTCGCAAGTTTAAGTTTTTTACGTGTAAAATACATTGTATTTTTCGTATTATTATATTATATTATGAATAGTGACTCAGAATGTATTGGCTCTCATACATAAACATATTATAAAAAAAGCTGACCTAGAGTACCGCCGGCAACGGTGATCAAACCAGGAGAGCGGAGTCTTAATATTAATATTATTTTATTTGATTTTTTTACTTAGGCTAGGCTTTTTACAATATGTTTATAAAAGTAAAATACAAAATTATTATTATTATTTCTATGTCTTGCTTTATCACGGGACCATGGGGTAATTATTTAATCAAGTCATTATTACCTAAATAAACATGTAAAATACACAGTACCTATAAAACAGGTATTATACATGTATGATTGTATTTTTCAGACAAACGTCAGCTTTGTTTTTTTCGAAAGTTACATGTATTTTATAGGAAAGATACAAACTTTCGAAAGAAACAACATGATTTTTTCGCCATTTTCATCGCTAGTAGAGACCTTTAGCCATACAGGGATATATATACTAGCTTTTGCCTGCGACTTCGTCTGCGTGGAGTTAGTAATGTGCGTAGCTTATTTTTTACCCAATCTGCTTTTTATGGATTCCCCATACAAACTTCCACCCTCTTTTCACCCCCTTAAAGGATGATTTCTGGGATAAAACTTACCCTATGTCTTCCGGGACTCAAACTATCTCTATACCAAATTTCAACTAAATCGGTTCAGCGGTTTAAGCGTGAAGTGGTTGCAGACAGACAGACACACTTTAGCATTTATAATATTAGTATGGATGTGACAGTAGAGGGTGGATTCAAATGATTAACTTTTCAGATAATGTGTGTATTTGTTAAACTAATTAATTGATAGAGTGACAGAAAAAACATATCTACATATAGGACACCGGGTATGGTTATCTCATGGGTTATCTCATGAATAAAACATATTCTAGATCTCTTGCCAGGCATCTAATCAATTTCATGTATCTCTAATTGGACCGCTTTTTTCCATAGTTCTCAGTGAATAGCATTGAAATAACTAGGTAGTTTTTATAGCTCCATCCCATGAAAGAGAAAAGAAAAATACAAATCTGTAAGAAGGAATTTATTACAATAAAGAAAATATTTAAATCAAACATGAGTTAATAAAATAATGTATTTCATTGGGCATAACATCATCCCTATTATCCTCGTAATCTAAAAAGCCGTATGTTGTTATGAAAGTCGTATTATATATCACGTATTATACAGTTACGTTTGAACTTGGCAAGGTAATATTGAAAAAATGACATATTTATTCCAAATTTTACTGAAGTTATCTGTTTACTTACGTGAAAAGTGATTCCACTGTCCTTGGTATGAGCAAAATAACTTCTGAACCACTCCACGACACATGCACACATTTTTAATTATAAAAAAAAAACGTTTTTATAAACCGATTTAGCCATCCGACACTGACTGTCATTTCGGTCGAACTGAGGTTGCCAATTTGGTAGTTTGTAAGTAACGCCCACCTTTGGGTAGTTCACATTGGGCTATAATTGAGCGGTTAGAATGCTTCCATGTTTTATTTCTGTTCACCGCCTTTCACGTATAATTTAGCTAAGATAATATTATTTTGATTTCTTTTGATCATAACAGGTTTTATATGGGCCTCCCCATGTTATGCAATTTTTTAAACAGACATTGATATTTAGATCCTTTTATTTTAAATTTGTAAAAGTTAATTAACTCGAGAATGGCTAGACTAATTTGGCAAATTTTGGTATAGGAATATTTGTGGAAGACCAGGAATGGTTAGAATGGAGATAAAATAAGGAAAATTTTCGAGGAAAATAGTAAAAACAACAATGTTATTTTCCCACACAAACTATTCCTACAACTTGACAAATATGAATCTGCATATTTGCTCCGATCAAGGTGAAAATCGATATCTGAGAATCCGAGAGTTCCGCCCTTTACCTCGAACTGAGGTCGAAATCTCGTAATTATAAAAGACGTCATTTTCAAATTAGTTTCTTCATTTTTGGTCTAGTTAGTTGGTTAGTTATTTAATAATGCAAAAATCCAAGATTGCAGGCGATTTCTTCAATATGACCTCAATTTCATAATAAAAGTTCTCACGGATCCTCACATATTGATTTTCATCTTGATCAGAGCTAAAATGCAGAAATCAAGATAGCAAGTTGTCCATGATTTCAGGTCGAATTTACATTTATTTCTATCTGACATATATTTTGTGACATTTAACTTATAATCGCAGGCGCCTTATAAGATAAACAATACAATGTACCTATTAATTAGTTCGTAGGCTTAATTGCCCTTAAATACGTACGACAAACGAACATGGTCAACAATAAAGTATTTGTACCATTATATTATACACTACTAAATAAAATAATAAATTATCATACAAAAATATTGCATATAAAACATGTTCTATATTGCATGAAACCGTCTAATAATAGACAGTTTTCATTGTCATGTATTTTCAAGTGACATTGTTACGGCATGGTTACGGCTAATCAGTCAGGCGACTAATTTTATAATAGACCAATGATAGTTTGGGTCGGTTAAATTGACCAATCATAATCTTGGTCAAAGAAAACCCATACCTTAACTTTGACTTAGCAGTTGGTCCGCTGGTGAGCATGCGTATATTAATTTTGGAGCCTCTTGTATGTGGGTCGGGCGAACTCAAACAACTCACGCCCTGACACTCGGCATCACACTCTCTCATTCACACATCGTTCATTCCGCAGTTCGTTCTCTCACTCACTCTTTCACTCCCTACGTTCCAATCCGCGCATCCTACAGATCGGCCGTCCTAATTAATCTTTTGTCTGGCCTCGGACTCTGTGAACATTTCAACTGTCTAGCTATCACGGTTCATGAGATACAGCCTGGTGACAGACAGACAGACGGACGGACAGACGGACAGCGGAGTCTTAGTAATAGGGTCCCGTTTTTACCCTTTGGGTACGGAACCCTAAAAACAAAATGTAATGAACTAATATTAAAATCTACTGTAAAACTGAAGTTTACGTCTAGAACACGATAAAAGCCCCTTTGGAAATAGGTAGAATTACTGAAAAATCTTAATTATAACATTTATCAAGTAACCAAAATACAAGTTTTAATTCCAATCCAAGTTTATCCAACTACTAATATTAAAATATATTTATCTACGCACATATCGTTAGTGCTCTAAAATGCGTTCAGAAACCGTAGGAAATGACCAGCATTATTACAACCAATTTTACTATGAGAACTTTCTTATCTGTGGTAGTAGGTAAAATCTGTACTTTAATCTCATGACATTATAGATTTTTGTAAGGGGATGAGTTTAAATTTGGAACAGTTGTCGAAACTCAAGTGGGTCTCTATTCTAGTATCCATAGATATTAAAACAGTTATCGATACGAAACGTCAATTCGGTATGTTTTTAAATATAAACCGCATGAGATTTGATCCCGAGTAACATGAGAATAGGGACTTCATTCGTTTGTCTATAAAATTAAAAAAAAAAAAACATTCGTCGACGGAGGATCGAATTGCCGCCATTACTGTTGTCGTTTGTTTGTTGTTTTTTTCTGTATGAGTAGTTTGTTTCTGTATTTCTGTCTCTATGAGTAGTTTGTGTCTGTATTTGTTCAAATTTATTTTTTATTGCATTATTTTAATATTTAAAGTCATTGATATTTTACAAGTAGCACTAGTAGCAATGCAGGTCATTTCCCAACGGCTTCTGAACCCATCTTAGAGTACTTATGATATGTATTTAGATAAAGTAGTGTAGTAGTAGTAGTTTATGCAACTGTACATAATAAGGCCTTAAAACACTCGTGTGGTTCTATTATGAAACTCGCTAACGCTCGTTTCATAAAACCACACTTGTTTTAAAGCCTCTCATTATGTATCAGTTGCATAAACTACTATTATAGGTATGTACGAGTATAAGGTTCTGTAACACACTAGGTTTGATGGCAGCCGCTTAAAGCTCCTTCTATCCTCCGCTGTAGAGTCTTTAATTATATGTGCCCTTTTCAACCAAAAGGGTACTTATTGTCGCTTGTCAGTAAGGCGCTATTTTTCCGTATAGCTTCAATTAGAAATCAACCTTATCGACAAGCGACCTTTTAATTAAAAACGTCTCATATGACTGATATGACTACTACCCACTTGGATGGCAGCCGCTTAAGAGCGCTCTTACAAGAAAAGTAGAAATAATCTAAAATTGATAATATTCCTATATGGATACAGGACTCTTTGCTCATCATTAGAAACAATAAGTACTTGTTCCAGTAAGAGCATCTTCTTACCTTTAAGAGTATAGTATTAAATATTAGAAAAAGGTCCTATTAAATAAGTAATAAAAAAAAATCTGAAGCTCGTTTTGCGAAAAACCGCGTGAAGCACTGAATCATGAGCTCGGTGTTGTAAATGCTAAGAAGTTTGAATGAGATGAGAAAGATGAATATTAAATTTTGTGTTTATATATTCTGTTTTTTTGTTCCGTAGGCTAAAATGACATTTCATGTGGTACTAAGAAATGTCATGTCTTACACATGAAACGTCATTTTAGTCTACGGAATAAAAAAACATACCTTAATACCCTGTACTTTAGGAGTATACATAGGTAGATATTTTTCCTACATGCCTTTGAGAAAGAGAAAATCAAAGTAAAACGAATTAAATTTTCTTTTCGAAAATAGTGTCAATTCCTACGAAAATCTACTTAATATCGAAGTCATTTTCATACTCAAGCAATCTGCAACGTTTGCATATACTGTTGGTATACATTTGTGTTTATGAATTTCTACTATAATTTTTTGCCATTTTATTGAAAGCTATTCTATAATAATAATAAATAATAATAATATAATATTGTGTATTTCATCTCTAACATCTAATTATATCATTGATTAAAGTTAAATTTTCTCTTAGAAAAATTAGCCGAGAACATTCGCGGGGAAGATTCCCCGTAATTTACGGTAATTTTGGTAATAAATATAGACAGAATTTTTTGAAAATTTCAGTACACATTGTATTACCTAAATAAAACTCAATTCTGTAAAAAAAAGGAAAACGTCTAACTTTCTCCATAATTACCCGTACGGAGAACGGTACCGCGTAATTTACCCGACGATTCTCTTTGTTCTCGTAATTTACGGTAACGGCTCATCACTAACCGCGGCAGAGCTTGTAGGGTAGGACGTGTGTCGGTCGGCTCCGCACGTTTTCAACGGCGACGACGAGGTTATTTATCGTTGTGTGCGGCGGGCGCCGTGTAAAACGCTACAGTGTGCGTGTAAACTGCGACTGAGAAACTTTGATCCTAGTACTGTGTATTTTGTTTTATCGTATTATAATATACCAACTACCGGACATCATTAAAAATATTTGAAATGACCTGACATTTTATAGTTACTAAATTAGAGAATGGCTGACTACAAATGCTTTTGATGACATGTCAGAATATCTAGGTCTGATGATAAAGCTGGAAGGTGGTCACCGGTACCAATCAACCATGTAGCTAGACCACTTCGTGTTTGGGCTCGTTAGATTCGTCTCGACAAGATCTTTGACACAAGGTGGTATTCAGTCTGATGATGAAGCTGGAAGGTGGCCACGGGCACCAGTCAACCATGTAACTACCCCACTTGTGTTTGGGCTTGTTTGATTCGTCTCAACAAGATCTTTCACACAGGATAGTACTCAGGGTCTGATGATAGAGCTGGAGGTGGTCACTGGTACCAATCAACTATGCAACTAAACCACTTCGTGTTTGGGCTCGTTAGATTCGTCTCAACAAGACCTTTGGCACTAGGTGGTACTTGGGGTCTGATGATGGAGCTGGAAGGTGGCCTCGGGCACCAGTCAACCGTGTAACTAAACAACTTCGTGTTTCGGCTCGTTTGATTCGTCTCAAGAAGATCTTTGACACAAGATCGTACTCAGGGTCTGATAATGGAGCTGAAAGGTGGTCACCGGTACCAATCAACCATGTAACTAAACCACTTCATGTTTGGGCTCGTTTGTTTCGTCTCAACAAGATCCTGTGTGTCAAAGATCGTGTTGAGACGAATCAAACGTGCCCAAACACAAAGTGGTTTAGTTACATGGTTGATTGGTACTGGTGACCACCTTCCGGCCTCATCATCAGACCTTGAGTATCACCCAGTGTCAAAGATCTTGTTGAGACGAATCATACGAGCCTAAACACAAAGTGGTTTAGTTACATAGTTGATTGGTACCGGCGACCACCTTCCGGCTTCATCATCAAACCTTGAGTATCACCTAGTGTCAATGATCTTGTTGAGATTAATCAAACAAGCCTAGTCATGTTACTACATGGTTGATTGGTACCCGTGACCACCTTCATCATCATCATCATCATAATGCTTCATCATCAGACCCTGAGTACCAACTCGTTTCTAAACCCTCGCTGATACAAATTAGGGGGTTTTATTATAATATATAGCTAAAATAGTTTCACTTCACAACCTATACCAAATGCGATGCATTATGAAGCATGTTTACAAGAGATTATAATTTATTTATATTTAGTAAAAAATAATTCTTAATTATTATTATACAATACATAAGTACATATGCACTGGATTTAGGATTTTCATACCAAATGACATTAATTAGGATTTTAAAATTTAAGTACAGTGAAGTACAGTAAGTGTAGTGTTCACGAAAATCACGAAGGATCAAGATTGTTAATTCCATCATTGTAGTGCGAGCGAGAGGGAAAATGTGGTAGAAGGGATCGGCATACTGAGCTCGTACAGCCCGCCGCAGCGCGTAAAATACCTAAACTCGCTCAACGCCGAAATGTAACTGCGCTCTTAAAGCTCCTTCTATCCTCCGCCTCCTCCTGTAGTCTTTAGTTATATGACTTATATAAGACAATCTTTTTTGATGTTGTGCAACCTCTAAATATTGATTCAGATCTCAGATTTAAATTTATTTTGGCATACAGTATAAAAAAATTTCATCGATGAGATGAAAATCGTAAATTCGGATAAATGAAACACCCGCCATGATGTTGAAGGTGACTCCGTATTTTTTTAAACTCCGTAAACTTTGGGGTAATGGCTAAGTACACTTAAGCAAACTAAATAGCAGTAAATTTTCAAAAAATTGAATTTTTTTTTGTTTTCTTTTTGAGTACGATTTCAATGGGCTATTTAGGTGATAGTCTAAAAATGAGCTCATATTGCTTCCAATTTCGTCACAGTACATAATAACATTAGGTTCGGGTGTACTTTGTTGTGTAGTGTGGAAGGAGCTATTATAATTTTGTTGTGATGGAGGCAAACTGTCACACAGGTCCGGCTCAAGTACTCCACTCGACAAATGACCATTCACTTGCATACAGAATTACAGACACATGACTGGCCATTGGTCAGAGACTCAACCCGTTCCGAATTTTGCTTAATTTGGGATATTAAATCATCCATGGCTAAAGAATATTCATTAATAACCTTGTTTGAACTCTCATTTATTGATTCTAAAGATTTTATTGAACCCTCCAAACTCTGAACTTTTAATTTTAATGTCTGTGTGGCAGTTTCATATTGTAATTGACTATGTTCTAACTGAGCAGAATACAAATCTAACTTATCCACTAAACTTACATTAACTTTACAAAATCTCAACTTTTTAAAAAACAATTTATATATTCTTGACAACTTTTGTTTTTTTTTTATGAGTATTTAATTTTATATATTTCTTTAGTTTGTTTCCGCTGCAATTTACTAACCTTGGTGTGGTGGTATCATTGGCTAAATCTGTGGTGGCCGGGGTGACAGGGTTTTCAATTGGTGCGGCAACCAACTGCGAGTCGAGCCGGACCAGTTCAGTTCTTCGAATAAGGTCTGAGTGTGTGCCGCTGCTGCATTGTTTTGGGCTTCCTGTAGCTCGTAGATTTGCTCGTGGGCATCGCGCAGTGCTCTCCAATGAGTTGATGTCCTTCAGGGCCTGCTCATACGCATCACTACGCTCAGTGAACCTGTCAACCGTCTCCTAATGCCGGGCCCGCTCTGAATTTACATTATTAAAAAAAAAGATAAAAGACATTTATTCGTGACGATCACAACACAAGTACGAACATGTACAGACAACAACAGCAAGAAAAGAAGAGATCATCAAGTGTGCATCACGAAATGGACCCAACTCAGCATAATGCTAGCTATAAAGCCAGCGCTGGTCTTCGAAAACGAACGGTAAATAAATACGAGAGACAATTTATATGCAACTAGTGTCTGATTGTAATCAGCTTCTAAAGAACACAGTTCCTTTTTCAGCTTCTCATTGCTAGGCCGTCATTGTACCTCTTTGCAAAGGAAAGGGATCACAACTGGATTGCAAAAACTACAGAGGCATTAGCTTACTCAGCGTCGTCGGCAAATTGTATGCAAAGATATTGATTGAAAGAGTAGTGAAAGAAACCGATGAGAAAGTATGGGATGCACAAGCGGGATTCCGAAAGGGTATGGGATGTACGGATCAAGTGTTTTCCTTGCGATGCATAGCCGAAAAGTATTTGGCCAAAGGTCAGAAGGTCTATTGCGCTTATGACAGAGTGGTGAGGAATGAACTTTGGTAGGTACTGTCGGTGTATGGATTGAGCGGCCGTCTCATTCAGGCACTGAAATCGCTCTATGAGGATTCCAGTGCTTGTGTGAGAGTAAACGGGTCGCACACTGAGTGGTTTAGCATCGAAAAGGGTGTTAGGCAGGGATGTGTAGCGTCACCGTAGCTGTTTAATCTGTTCATGGACAGTAGTTTGCATGATTTGAGAAATGATAAATGTGGGCTGAGAATGAGTGGGTTACCCGTCATATGTCTTCTTTACGCTGATGACCTGGTATTGCTAGCGTCATCGGGTGAAGAGTTGCAGGAGATGATAACTAGAATGCATGGATCTTTTGAAAGGAAAGGAATGAAAATAAATGTAAGTAAGACGAAAGTTATGGTATTTGAAAAGGAAGAATATATGACAAACTGTGAAATTTTGATTGGTCAAGAAAGAGTAGAACAAGTGAAAGAGTTTGTGTATCTGGAAACATTATTCACTAGGGACGGTAAGCATGATAAAGATATTGAAAGGAGAGTGAGTGCTGGAAATCGCGTGAATGAGGCACTTAACGCTTTTATGAGCAGCCAGAAGGTGTCGCAAAAGGCACGGTTGGCTGTGCATAGAGGGGTGCTGGTGCCTACACTTATGTATGGTAGCGAAAGTTGGGTATGGCAGAAGAGGCATCAGAGCCAAGTGAATGCAGTGGAAATGAGAGCGTTGAGAAGTGTGTGTGGTGTGAGATTACAAGATAGAATTAGGAACAGTGTGATAAGGGAAAAGTGTGGACTGAGCGAAGATGTGTGACAAAAATTGAGAAAGGTATGTTGAGATGGTTTGGACACGTGGAAAGAATGAGTGAAAGAAGGCTAACAAGGAGAGTGTATAAGGGAGAGGTAGAAACGGGAGTTGGTAGGGGCAGACCTCGGCGGACTTTCTATGGTCAGATCGGGGAAATCCTGAAGAAAGGCCAGGTCAAGAGCACCCTAAATCGGCGAGCGTGTATGAGGAATGTTATGAAAGTGAAGGAAGCGAAAGAGATATGTCAGGATCGTAGCAAGTGGAAATCCGTGGTCTCTGCCTACCCCTCCGGGAAATAGGCGTGATTATATGTATGTATGTTTTAAGTACTAATAATAGTTCCTTCTTACTGTCTTCCCTTTCACTAAGCAATTGAGCACAAGATTCCTTGGATATTTTTAATTCCAGCAAGGTAAGTTGGAGTTTATCAGTCTCCTGCTGGCGAGCCGCTGCGGCTGCTCTGCGGGTTAGCATTATAGATGGTTTTGTAAATTATATTAAAATAAACAAGGAATCGCTTACTCAATCTAAGTGATATTTAGGTACGAACACATGAAATAGTGAGCATTGACTGTGTCTACACTGTGTTCTAACCCTGTACAATGATTTATGCTTTATTATAAACACACTTGGTAATTACTAGTGATAAAAAAAAACCCAGAAAGGATTCCAAGGCGAACGCAGAGTTCAAATGTATAACCTATAACGGCTACAGATTTGAAATATTACAAGACACTTGTAAACGTCACTTAAGCACTCCACTTATTATACATATGTATACATAAAACTTAATGTTAAAACTATCTAATTCACACTTATAATTCTTAATATTACATGAAATATCATTAAAATTAAAATAATTACAAGGGACCTAGCAAAATCAGCTGCTTATCGTTTTATGCATTTTTGAACATCAGTCATTGATACTAAGATCCTAATATTTTAAATTTGTTAAAGTAGTTGTTTTGATACGAGTACAGTCCGTTTAATTTAAATTAGTGATCACCGTCGTAGGTGGCGTTTTTTTAATGTGTATATTTTAACTATGTCCCTGGCATTTTGCTGCTATTTATAATTTTTCGTTAAGTTGGCTAAAGGACGTGGCTAATTTTGGTATATAAATATTTGTGGAAGACCAGTAGGCCTAGCACATGATTGGCGCGACAGGGTCTCGCAGCGAGATAGACTACCCGTCTTTTTCCATGTAAAAAAAAGGGACGGGTCTATGTCGCTGCAAGATATTATCGCGCCAATCATGTGCTAGCCCTACAGGGACGGTTAAAATGGTGAGAAACATTATGGTCCTGTTTTAGCGGAAGGGAAGTTTGTATTGCTGTTTTACTACGAAAACTGTAAACAGCCAATTATTATAGCCGCAGGCCGCGACCCGGTCACTCGGTCAGCTATCATTTCAATCTATAGGAAAGATAGAGTGAGATAGTAAGATAAATGACCTTACATTATGTCTCGTTCTTACAAAACCGTCGTATATGATCGTCCGAATACTGCTTAATAAAATCAAAGACTATATAACTTTTATATTTAATTAAGGATATGCATGCACATCCTTAGCTTATATTGCACAATTACTTGAATGAACGAATATTGAATGGTACTGAATGGCAGAATAAGTTGTGCCATTAACTTTTTAAAAAAAATATAGAGGGGAATTGTTTTTGATGTGAAGGTTCAGTTTGGAGTGATGATTATTTTACCTTATTTCCTCGCATGTTTGGAAAAAAGCGCCATCCAGTGTGGAAAAAAAATAACGGGCCCTGGAGGAAAAGTAGGTAGCTTAAAACCTTAAGTTAGCTCATTTTATTTAAATGAAACATTCTTTTATTTTTAAAAAGAAGCTAAACTGCATTCAGTTTTTTTTATTTGCTTGTCTCGCCCGGGAATGGATCCGACTGCAAATTAAAAAAAAAATAAACACCCTCTTCTTCATTCTACTAATCGATACGGTTAATGTTAATGATAACATTTCTCCAAGAAACATTAGGTCTTACACTCGTCTGTCGTACAAAATATCCATAAAATCGAAATTTTAGTACTCAAAAAAGAAAATCGTTGAAATTCACAATCCGTCGCCATTCTTCCCGTACATTCCGCCTTCTGGTACATTCGTGGAGTGGTCCATTGAGTGCATCCTTGACTAAATCTGACCCACGCATTGGTGACCTGCCGCGCCTTGTGCCTTCGACTTTTCCTTGCACTACAAGTCGTTCCACAGATGAGATGTACCGTCAAATGGGGTGAATAGGGACGATTTTGAACTTTAAGAGATTTTAAAGAATTTTTTCCTCGATGGACACAAATGTAAAGGTTTATAAACTATTGTCTTATGTTTGAGAATCGATTTATAATAAAATATTTATTACTAATTTCGTTTTAATGCCCTTTTTTTAATAAAACCGGCCATTTTGATTCAAACTGGATTAGGGGTGAATAGGGACGACTTAGGTACGTATAGGGACAAGTGCTTAGGGTTGTCAAAAATATAATAAGTTGACAGGTAAACCTGGTCTAGATGGTTTATTGTACTTAAGTACTTAAATATGATTAGGTAAATATTATGTTAAAATACGAATAATACTATTATTAAAAATATTTTTTTAATTATTTGTTGCAGGTAATCATAAAATTACTACGCTCAGAATGATTAATTTTAATTGTTATTTTATTATTAAGCGGGGCTTATATTATACGGACAAAAGTAGCAAAAGTGAAAAAAAAAACATTTAATATAAAATATATACCTACTTATATCCCATTCAGAAATTCTGCCTGTTTTAGTTGGTGTAAGTAAGGGCCTAATACTAATCTACCAAAACACACTAAATAAAGAATAATTCATTTTATAAACAATTTTTGGCAGCCCTATCCCTATTGACCCTTTAGCGTCCTTATTTCCACTTATTGCGTCCCTATTAACTACCAGAGGCGTCCCGCTCCACCCCTCAGTCGTCCCTATTCACCCCTGTTGCGTGCATAGGGACACCTCGTGTTTTTTAGAAATGTTCATGGATCTCTATTTTCACACTTTTTGCTAACAAAACAAAGATTATTTATATTTACCATGTAATACAAAAAAGTAAAACCTTTACTTTTAAAGAAGGTTTTGAAGCTCATATCAACCATTCGTTGACAGACTCAATTTTAAACTGTTAGTTTGACAATATATCACGACTTTCATGTTTTTCCAGTGTTTCTATTATCAAAAGAAAATAATCAACTACCTATTATTTTCAATCGCAAGATATAATTGTTTAGTATATAGTTGTGCCAGCGTTGAAAGGGATCGGTTTGGAGATAAATCTGGGCAAATGCGAGCTCTTCTGTTGCGATTCCGCCAATTTTGATGCCCTGTCAGGATTTGAGGCAATATTGCCCGGGGTGCGTCTCCTACAGAGGTCAGCCTTTTCTCTATTGGGCGCGCCTATATTTCCGGAAGGAGTCAGTTCTGCTCTGGAGGAGAAGAGGTTGGCTTTAGTTAAAGCCCAGGCGCACCTCAGTAATCTATCGGCGCACGTCTCGCTCGTTCTTCTGCGGAACTGCTTCGCTTTGCCTAGGATTACGTATATTTTAAGAACGTCTCCCACCTGGATGTTTGAGGATGATGTTACGAAGTTGGATGACACACTCAAGTTAGCGTTAGTCTATTTTAAATGTGCATCTGAATGAGACGCAGTGGACGCAGGCTGCTCTTCCGGTGCGTCATGGCTTGGGATCCGTCGGTGTCGTGAGTGAGGCGTGGTGGCTTTCCTTGCCTCAGCGCATGGGACTTTCGGGGCTAGTCACTCGTATATTGTCTAGCAATGGTGGCAATCCCCAAATACCTTTTGCTGCTGAAGCATATCTCAAGTGGTCCTCTATTTGTCAGGGTACTGAGCCGCCAAGCAATCCTGCCACTCAAAGAGGTTGGGATGACATATTGTGTAAGAAGGTGGTTACGGATTTGCTGAGCGAGGCAGTCGTCTCTGATTTAGCGCGCCTCAAGGCCGCATCTAGGTGTGAGTCAGGAGCATGGCTTCATGCATTACCTTCCCCCCAGTTAGGCACGCTGCTGGGTAATGATTCTTTAAGGATTGCGGCTGCCTTACGATTGGTTTCGAAGGTTTGCGAGGTGCATAGATGTATATGTGGAGCCATGGTTCAGGAGGACGGACACCATGGGCTTAGCTGCCAGAGGTGCGCTGTGTGCTTTTTCGCGTCACCACGCAATAAATAAGGTAGTTCGCAGGGCTTTGGTCTCCGCCAACGTTCCCTGCGTCCTGGAGCCTCCGGGTTTGTGCCGTTCGGACGGCAAAAGGCCAGATGGTCTTACGTTGGTTCCTTGGCAGAAGGGTCGGTGCCTCTTATGGGACGCAACGTGTGTTAGCACCTTTGCCCCGTCCCATCTGAATCACACCATCAGTACTGCTGATTCGGCTGCGAAGTATGCGAAACAGAAGCATATAAAGTACTCTGCTTTGGAACCAACGTATGATTTCATACCGGTGGCGGTGGAGACTGCAGGATCTTGGGGTGCGGAGGCTAAGGAGTTTTTGTGGCAATTGGGTCGGCGACTAAGAGAAAGAGGTTGCGATCCTCGCTCCGGATCGTATCTGGTCCAACAGATCTCCTTGGCAATTCAACGGGGCAACGCTGCCAGTGTCATGGGGACTTTTGGGCCGGCTACGGTCCGAAGTGGGGACTTGGCCTAGTTTAATTTAGTGTTTAAGACTGACAAAGCCTGTTGCGGATTATATCATTTGTTAGTAGGTGACGAAGCCTGTAGCTGATTTATTGTTGTAAGCACTTGACGAAGCCTGCGTTGCTGATCATGAACTATGTATATTTGCTTTAATAATTGGCAGTAAATAAGAACCAAAAAAACTATTTAAAAAAAAGATAATTTGTGATAGATATTTTCTTTTAAATAATCAGGTAATAGTTATTTACGATACAAGTGCGGAAAAGAGGAAATTCGAAACGAATGACGATAAATTAAAACACGACCGCAGGGAGTCATAGTCATATCATTTATTGCATACATGTGTTTAAAGTAGGTCTTATTTATATCTTAGGTTACAACATGCACCCGTTAGGGCATAGCAACATAGTTACTTAAATAATACTTAGTCTAAATTATATCTTAACAGCTATACATTATTCACCAGCTTAAATTATATTAAATTATAATTTATCATAAAATTATCCAAATATTAATATTTATTATTATGAAATCCAATTTATTCCAAATTATCATTTAAGAAATCATTTAAAGAATAATAGCATTTGTGTAACAAAAAATCCTTGATTGCCTTATAATTATTGTGCGACTTGATTTTGTTTAGCAGTTTATTGTATACCCGGATTGCTGTATATTGTGGGCTGTGGGCTATTGGATAGTATTTTTGTTTTGGAAGGGGGGATAACAAGCTGATATTTTCTCCGGACATTATTTGGTTCCTTAAATAAATATTTATATTTCCACGCACGGCAATGGCAGTATCCCATATTCCTGAAAATATGCTGCTTTCAGGGCATTGAATGCCAACCATTATTCGGACGCATTTTTTTGCATGACAAATAAATCCTCGGAATCTGTGCTGTTGCCCCAAAGCATGATTCCGTAACTTAACCGCGAGTGTGCTAATGCATGATAGGCCGATAGAGCAGTTTTTAAGTCTGTTGTCCTACGAAGGTTGTACAGTGCATATAGGAAGCTTGAGATTTTGGTTTTAGTTATTTCTATATGTTTTTTCCAGTTTATGTTACTGTCAAGGGATATTCCTAACATGTTAAAAGTGTCCACTTCCTCAATTTTGATGTTATTTATTATTATATTAAGTTCTAATGGTTTGTTAAGTCCGTGATGGAATTGAATTAATTTAGTTTTGTTGAGATTGATTTCGAGATTTTGAACTTCTAGCTAGTTATTGATTTCGTGAAGACATTTTATGATTGTATCGTTATGACTTTCGCCTTTATCAATTTCAAACAGTAACGAAATGTCATCTGCAAATAAGATGTTGTGGGAGTGTTTTAAAACGACACGAGTTGCGAATTACCTATTCGCACGTGTATCGTACAACGTTTTACAGTACATATGGCCCTTTAAACTTTCGACATATGCACGAAAAGTGCTCTTTTACACACTAGTGCGAGAAAGTAGCACCATATGTACTGTAAATGTCATTTCCGGTTCTTGTCCCTGTTCCCCCCGCCGTCCCTATTCACCCCATTTGACGGTATCGTCTCGACGTGTTATATGTCGAAAGAAAGTGAGAATACGACACTGGACGATGGAAGAAAGACGCAAGTTCCTGGAGAATTGAGACGTTGGTTCGGAACGGAACTGTGTCCAGGTTATGCCAAGCATTCTTCTCCAGCACCACATTTCTAGAGGGTCGATCTAATTCTATATTGAAAAGTGTTTATTGCATATCACATTACACATTACTAGGTGGAGCTTATAAGTAGGTGGGTTAACATGTGACCTCTTTTGGTGAATGAAGATCTTATCAATTTCAGTACTTCTTTCTGTTCTTTCAGATCTTCTTTCGACTCGTCCAACTATCTTCATCTAAACTGGGTGTGCTTGAATCTGACATGTGGCACATTTTAGCATATCATCTAATAAATGGTATTTTATTCGAGATACGGCAGGTACTTTTACTCAGCCCTGAAAATAAATTATACACATAAATATGACTGAAATGGCAAAGTATCAAAACTATTGTCAGTTATTTTAAGATCATGAATGACTATGTTCATATTTACGTAAATTAAATTATTTTAAATGAATATACTTACCGATTAATAAATTAAATAGATAATTATCTTAATATTAAAAACAACGTAAATACCCGTCATAAGCGAGAACACGCTGTGTGACTTTTGTACGTCGATAGTCGGCTTTTAGCCATTTTTTTTCCCGGTGACAAAACCGAATAATGTCAAATATAATTTCCCTTGTGGTATTGTACGGTTTTATGCTGTTTTGAAAGTATTTCGTGCATAAAACTTGCAGTTTTTGTAAATAGTAAGTGTTCCGTTTGTTAAAACAAAGTTTTGCACGGAACACTAAAAATACACAATGACAGAAGTTTGTTTACTTTTTACAAGACAGATGTCAAAGGTTGGAGTGCCATATAAAATTGGTAATGTTAGTTCCCGTTTGACCCCGTGCCACGACGCTTCTCTATCCGCACAGACTATCTTTATTTTCAACAACAGACGCAATTTCAGTTCCTTGTTGTTATACAAAAAATCCGATCCGTGCAGGCGTGCACCGTGTGAGATATTGAAGAAGTAAAACATATAAAACATTTAAATAGGATTCATATCCCGGCAGGCGGCAGGCGCGGTTCGCCCTATAGGCAGGTCTATGGAACTCTCCGCGCGAGCTCGGATTTATACCTACGACTCGCTTCCCGCCGGCGGGACTCAAGCTAGCCAGTTGGTTGCCACACGCGCTCACGCACGCACGTCACCGCGCGCTATGCCAGAGAAATGTCTTCGTCACGAACAAATAACACAGCTTGTAGTGTGGATGGATACAGAAACAACAAAACAAATAAAAAATATAGTTTTTTCCTCTTTCGACGGATGAGGAAAAGTAAGTAGACATTCTCAATATAGGTATTTACACCTACTGTTATTATTTTTACGATAGTTACAAGCTACGTAGGTACTATTAAATTGTTTTAAAGATACCTTATTTACCTAAGACACCTAAGTATTTGAAAGAAGCGTCAGCAACCCTAGCGTTGTGCTGGTGCGCGCGGTGCGGGAGCGGCGCGTTGAAGGTCACTCCATTGTATTTTTGTGTAGGTATCAAAACGGTAGTTATTTGCGTTTTCTTTGAGAGATAAGTATCTGTTCGTAAGACTATTATATAATCTGTGCTATAGGTAAGGAGCGCTTGTGCAGTGCACTCCCATAAAATAATCATAATGAAATTATAGTACCTACACTGCCTAATTATTATATTTCAGTTATATCTATCGTAAAAAAATTAAATACCAATTAAATAATAATTACCTTTATGCATTATAAGTTCATAGCCAGCCTACTACTCGGTCATCGGTCTACTACCTGCTACTATAGTTTTCAACATAAAATAGTTTTCAACCACAAAATCACCCCGTAAATAAAAATAAATAAAAAAGCCTCTTTATTTCCTTTTCAATTACAAAGTTTAGGTATAGGTACATAAATAATTTCTTAATTAATTTTTAAAATCTGTTTTCTTTCTTTTTTACTTATTTTGTTTTGTTAGTGGCATGTTTAAACTTAATTTTTATATTTGTGTATTTTAAACTAAAAAAAACTTGATAGGAACCCCACTTTATTGGGTAAAGGCCTCCTCCAATTTGTTCCATTGGTCTGTAAATACTTTTCTTTTTCTTTCTCTTTTCTTCTAAATTGGAGGGTTGTGGTCGCTGTCCCCACGGTGACCAGCCGGCTTGGGGAACATTAATGTTTTTTTTTGTTATTCGTTCTGGAGTACGTTTTGGAGGGGCGCTGCTCCTTGCTATCGGGCGGAGTTTGTAGTAGGTATGTTACTTATCTAAAGTCGAATTGGTATTTGTACTTTTTGGTTCACGAATTACAAATGACTCTATATTTCTTTTATTTCTTTTTGGTATTTTGTTCATATTGCTTGTGCTCGGTGCTTGTTTTGTCGTCTCGTTGTTGTCTCCTCGATGGTTCTTCTCCGATTCTTCAGGTGAAATAGACAAAAACCTCTTATTAGTATTTCTTTCAGTGGGTGCGTGAGGTCCTGAGCTGCGGGGTTTTAATTCAATTATCTTGTCGTAGTGTAGAGCTACTCTTTTCCCAGACTCTCTCTCTTTTTTCAATGTTTCCTGTAATTCCTTTCTTTATTGTAATATAGCAGGGGAGAAATCTTCTTTTAAGTAGATTCCAGTGTTTTCAAGTGATTTTTTGTTCTTCAATATCTCTATTCTTCGGCTCATAGTTGTTATTGGGACTGCCACAGGTCTAATTTTCCCTGTGTTTTTCCCCATTCTGATCACATTTTCAATTTCCCATTTTTTGCATGATATATTCATATTTTTATTTAATATTTCTAAAAAGATAGAAAGTAGATTTTCGTAGCCATTTTCTTTTTCTTCAACTCCAAAAAATATGTCATTTTTTCTTCTTAGTCGTTTGTCTAAAATGTCTATAGTTTTTTGTTGTTGATCGATTTTTAATTCCAAGTTCTTTGTTTTTTCCTCTATATGCTTAAATTTACTATCTATATTGTTATTTATAGATTCCGTAATATTATTCTCCATCTCTTTCATATCTTGCTTCTGTTTAGATAAGTCCAGCTGGATATCTCTTAGAGTTTGCAGAATCTGATCCATTGTTTAGGCTTATATTTATGCCCTCTATCGATAATCACCCGAATCTTCTGGTAATGTGCGCGTACGCGGAAAGCTTGGGTTGAACTTTGATGCTGGTTCACGTTGTTTTGTTACTTGCCAACAGATGGCACTGTGGTTAAAAAGTTCTTTGTGACAACGTGTTTGTGTACCGTTATTCGTGTTTTTGAGGTTAAAATGATTTGAAGTAATTATCTGAGAACTTTTCTTTTGCACTTGTTTCTGAAAAATTGTCACTAGATTTCACTTCACGTGTTGCAAGTCCTTTTTTTAGTCTTTTTCTTCCGTTTTAAGGGTTCAACTGTCACTTTTCCTGATGCCGGTTTTCTGTTTATATCTTTGTAGTTAGCACACTCACGAGTTGTATAACGTTTTCACAGTAACATTGTTCATTGCTTTACACAATTATCACTGCTTTATATAGTTTTTTACGCTTTTTACTTTTAAAACACAAGCATATTACGGAGCCGATATGAACATCACGAGCACAGTGGCGCCGTAAGGGGGTGGAAAAGGGCGTTGAAGTTTATATGGGAAATCAGTACAAAGCAGATTGTGTATAAGATGCCTCCAGATACGTATTTCAGGACTTTTAATAGTAAATTAAACCCTTTAAATGGAATGGAAGATTGTCATAAGCAACTTACAAAAAGAAGTAAAATCCCACCAAAACACATTACATTTTCATGTAATTTGACTTAGGTGTAGAGTTTGTGAAGTTAGGGCTGTAGAGTTAGAAGCTTGGCTCTACAAGTGATCTGATAACCTTTTGACAGTGCGAGCCTTACGGTTTCATCTTGGCAACATTTTACAAGCCCTAACTTCACAAGCTCTACACCTAAGTCAAATGACATGAAAATGTTTTTGGTGGGATGGATATTTGTCGATTATTAAATCTTTATTTAATTCAGAACCTGAACCTAGGCGGTTCCGAACTCACGTAAAGCATATTTTTAAAATGATAAAAGATATCAATCAAAAAGCATGTAGAGTCACTTTAATTAACAATCAGAACGATAACTTCATACAACATTCTAAGATTTCTTAAAACTTGCTAAGTTTCTTTACTATACGAGTATTACCAATCCGTAAACATCGATTTGAAAATTTTATTACATTGCAATGCATTGTTCTTACTGATAACAATCAGTAAAGTTAACAAAAGCATTTTTGTAATGAACTTTTCGATATACATATTGTTAGTTATAAGATAAATATTATTAAGTTTGTTGTTATTATGTCGAATGATGTCACTTGCTGTTAGTATTGTCAGAATTAAATAATTCAGATGACGTTAATTATCATTTTCAATTTATAAAACTCGTAATTTAAATAATTAGTAATGTGATTGATGTTTCAAGTGACATCATTCCATCATTCATTCAAACCAGTTATTCATTCTGTAAAGTTATATAAGCAGCGATCACTTGGGATCACTGGCTTTTGGCTGTTGACTTGTCAAGGAATAAAGAACTAGTCGTACTCGGAGTGTCATTTAAAATTATACTCAACTAATAATATATATTGGTTTTAGTACAACACGGACTAATAAATTGCCCCGTTAAAATAGATAGTTTCTATGCTGTTTGTATCGAGTATATTATGTACAAAAATAATAAGCAGGCTTGTGTGTGTTGTTATGTTATAGGATCAGTATGGCAACTACGTAGTGCAGCACGTGCTAGAGCACGGCGCGGCGGAGGACCGGTCGCGGCTGGTGGCGGCGGTGCGCGGCAAGGTGCTGCAGCTCTCGCAGCACAAGTTCGCCTCCAACGTGGTCGAGAAGTGCGTCACGCACGCTACGCGCAATGAACGCGCGCTCCTCATTGATGAACTCTGCGGGTTCAATGATAAGTCAGTATCTGCATTGCTTACTTTACATTGCGCAAATCAAACAGCCCTTGATCAAGTGATGGACTGGCTTAAACTGCTTCATTCATTTATATTTGCATCTTCATCGTCAAGGCATGGTTTTGATTTTATATAATATGTCTCGCTTAACTTCTAAGTCGGGTAAATCCATTCGACCCTCTCAGCAAACATCTACCCTATTACCTTTTCTTAATACCAAATTGCATAATCTGACAGATGGATTTACCCTAGTTTGAAGTTAAGCGACTCATATAATCATATTTAATTTCAATACAATTCCTTTCGATCGATTCTTAGTTCGGTCTGTAATATTGATCGCAGTCGTGCGTTTTTCAGTGCACTTCACGTGATGATGAAGGATCAATATGCCAACTACGTGGTACAGAAAATGATCGACGTAGCGGAACCTACACAGCGCAAAGTTCTAATGCACAAGATACGCCCACACATCGGTTCGCTGCGCAAGTATACCTACGGGAAACACATTATTGCCAAATTGGAGAAATTCTTTATGAAAGCGCCGGAGCTAGGACCTATCGGCCCGCCGCCCCCAAACCCTGTCCTGTAGTATGTGTAAAGTATTAACGTCCGCGGGCTCAAGCTGATGCGACGGCGCGGGTGTCCCCGCCTATTATACATTTTGTGAATATTGAGATTGTACATTTGTAACTAAGAGCTCGCCGCTTCGTCGTCCACCGTTCACCGGCATTATCACGCCGCCCGCTGCGACCCTCTCCTAGTATAAGTAGCGGCATACAACAGCCGCATAAAATCTGATTAGGTATTAATATTGTCGTGCACCGCGTCGTGTCTGTGTGTGGTAAGCTCGTGAAGTACCTACCTATAATTATTGTGTTAGTCGTATTGTTGTGTTGTGACGTTGTGAGAGGCGACGGTGACGGCACCGGCGGACGCGCCCGGGGCGCGGGGAGCGGGGCGCGGGTGGCTTCAGCGCAGGCGTGAGGCGCCCTCTGTACATACCGTAGCAGCAGACTGATGTAAAGAATGATACGATTACTGTAACAATAGTTGTACAGCGTTGACGCCGACTCTGGTGCTCGGCCGTCGCGTCACTGTGGCGTAGTTTTATTGCGTTTCTAGCTCTTAAGTGTTCTAGTATTATTCGTTGTTCGTATGATCTATGTATAAATATTTGATCGTCTCTCATTCTCGTGTAATTTATGAATCGAAGGAAAACAGTGGTCACAAGGACCGAAATGTTTCCGTAATTTAGCTCGTTGTAGAATAACTATTAGCTGGGCTAGGGGACCTTGAATATTCGAGTGATTGAGAAATGCCGCAGGCAGTTCTAGACAATCGGCACTATAGCCGTGATTTTATTTTATAGTTGTAATTTATGTATTTTGTAATGTATTTTCAAGTCAAGCTCTCGTTTAAGTTAAACCCGGCTTTTAAATCATACTTATCGAATATTGTTTAATGCTGGAATGTATAGTTACTTTAATTTTGTGAAAATGATATTTTTGTATATTTTTATGTAACTAATTTAAGGTTTTTAGTTATGTAATTAGCCTTGTCGGAAGCTGGAAGGAGACGCCTCTCGCCGGGAGCGAAGACCGTCCGCGGGCGTGCCGCACTCTTTTAGGTTATAGTGATGATTGTAAAGTCCTGTACTGTACTGATAGTTGTAGTTCCGAGGTCTACCTTGCCGGATGCACGTCACAAGCGTAGCTGCTCCTCATTCCCCTGTGTAATTAATTTTATAGGAAGCGTAGTTTCCTATGACACCTCAGATTTTTTACATTTAGAGGTAATTAAAAATTATTGTATATGGCTGTACAAAAATGATTACAAATGATTTGTAAAACCTGTATGTGATGGAATAAGGCGGAACGTCAAGAGTGGCGAGGCGAAACTGATCGCGGCTCCCGCCGTTCCGCTTTGTAGGTTGTACTAGATAACATTTATATGATGATCCATCTATTTAGACATTAATTATAATAAAGCATTTCTGTAATAATATTACAAAGTATACGTTTTTTTATTCTTTAATTAACTACTTAAGACGAAAACCTCGTTCCGCTCGTAATCAAGTCACAGATCTAGAATGTACTAGTGTGCCTTATGGGAAACGGTCGAAGAGATAGTTCAGATCCGGAAACCGCCACCCACTTTTACTATGTTGTTAGGCATGGTATTGGGTCTCCAAAACTGCCGGGAGACAGCGGCGCCGGCCATCTACTTCAGCGGAATTAAGTTATCAAAATGACTCCCGCCTCGTTGCTAATATTGCATATTGCAGCCAAACTATGCATTGCACATACACGTGTGCGGTATTAAATGAAAGCCAATTAAATATTCTATATTAAATTTCTACACTATGTACCAAAATATGCAATAGTTTAAAAGCCATTTGAAAAGAAATCGGAATGATGTAAAAAAATATTCGATTATTTGGGTTTTACAACCTAACCAAAAGTCGGACGTTAGGGCATTGTACTAACTCCCCGTTATCTCAAAGACCGCTTTAGCTTTGTTCAGTCTATCAGATCTTCCCAAAATTATCTTGTCAAAGTCCCATCATCTACTTCTAAATTTTTTAATGATTCCTTTACGTTCCAGGCAGTTCGGTTGTGGAACTCATTACCTTCCGACTTAAGGCATGCTAAATCACTTCATATTTTTAAAACTCAAGTAAAAGAATATTATTTATCACTTCCGCAATGTTATTTTTGTCCTATTCCTATGTCCCTAATTGTTGTTGGCCCCGTTGTGGTGTTTTATATATATTCGTAAATATGTTATATATGATATTTATTTATGTATGGTAGTGTATGTAGTTTATACTATTTGCTATTTATGTATGTGTATTATTAGGTATTATTATTTCTCAATGGGGTTGGCCGGTCGAAATAATTAGCAGATGGAATTTTTGTTTTTTTAATGCCCTGGATATCAGCCCTATAAGCCAAATCTCATAGAAAAAGGGGCAAGCTATGATGGCGCCATCTCTGCATCACCTTTGACAGTTGCCAACCCCAATTCTATCACTCACTGCATCACCTACTCACATTACTTGTTTTTTTGCCTTGTCTCCACTACCCTAAGGTTGTCTGGAAGAGATCGCTCTTTAGCGATAAGAACGCTTGTAGTCTACCATAGTTTAAGTGCTTAATTTGTATGTCATGTCCTTTTTATATTGGTGAGCAATAAAGAAGATTTGTATTGTATTGTATTTGCCAGAACAAATGCATTAAGGCTGTTCCCATACCCAAATGAAATCTAAAATCGAGCCCTCCTTACGCCACCCGTCCCACCCCTAGGTACAATGACGATACAACAGCGCCACGTAAGAAGTGGCGACTTAAATGAACTAACACGACACTGATTTGTAAAACGTTATTACTAAAGACAAAAAAAAAAGCATGCTGGATCTCATAGATGGCGTTAAAGTTAAAATTGAATAATAGAATAAAGCATAGTGTAAATTCAATAATAATTTTAATGAAGTCAACTCTTCGTTCAAAAACCTTTGACTATAAGGGTAAATAATAACAAATATATAATACTTCTGTAAGTACTACTAAATACATACAGTTTATATTTCAACAAATGACGGCAAGTTTTCTATAATATCACTATTAGCATAATTAGGTATACTATATTACCTCTGCAGGTATATCATATCATCGATATTTATAAAAAGTTTGAGCATAAATAAAATTAATAAATTTTTTAGGGTTCCGTAGGATCACTTTGCTGTCCGTTTGTCAGTTTATTTATCGATTTGTCAAGAATCAAGACCATCTCTAGAGGTATCAATACAAATTAAAATCTACTTACTCGGATCTACGGCTTCTTTCAGCGGTGAAAAAAATGAAACTTGTGTATCAGCGCGATGAAAACCATATTACCGTTTATGTTATGACTGTTATGAGTTCTTTATATTCCATATTACGAATAATATATTTATTGTTTTATTAGGTATAAAGGAGATTCTGTCAATAATTTAACATTATTATCAGATATTAGCTTTTTTAAGCATATATCGCAAAAATCCGCACTAATATCGATGTACCAGTATTAATATCGAAATCCCGGGATTGAGACTCAATATCGGAAAAATCCCGGGATTGAGAATGATCCGATATTGCATGCCCTGCCCATGTTTCAACCTAACATAATAAATCTCATATCGAAATCCCGGGATTGACACAATATCGGAAATCAATCCCGGGATTGAGAATGATTCGATATTGCATGCCCTGCCCATGCTTCAACCTATCAACGAATAATAAATCCCGGGATTCCCACATTTGGACAGACCTTATGGACCTTATAGACAGGTGTTATGAGCTTAGGTTAATTGACCATTAGGTATTTAAAAAATAGGTGAATCGAGCATAGGTGATTCGACAATAGGCCAATAAATTTTCGGTATTCTGATATGTAACCGTTGCGAACGGTTCAAAAATAGAATCTTGAGCATTGTGAGGGTTTCAAGGCACAAGGGTTAAACAAACTTTGCCACCCAGTGAAACACAAATTTTTCACCACACCAACGCTAGGAGAATACTAACTATACTCGTAAAATATTACAAATCTTCACTTAAAAGTCGATTCCATTAGCCAAAATGAGGAAATAACTCAAAATTTACATATAATTACTTTGCCACTCTTGTGGATAAAACGCAAATTTCTCATCAGTTTTTGAAGTAAATATCAAGAGAGAGAGCCTTTACCAACTGGTGTGGTGAAAAATACATTTATTCAGTATGTATTTTAATCAATATAATCTTAATAATAATACCTATCTAATTTAAATTCAATATCATCAAAATCTTGGTCAATGTCGTTTAACAATGTAGGTACAGGTACTTTCTTAATCAGTGTACATCATCTTTCTTTTACGTTTTATCTTTAACAAAGTTATAAAAACCAAATCCTTGTTATGAGTTCTTTATATTCCATATTCCAAATATTTATTTTAGTTTTATTATAAAGGAGATTCTGTCAATAATTCAACATAATTGATAGATAGATATAAGCTTTTTTAAACATATATCACAAAAATCCGCATTAATATCGATATACCAGTATTAATATCGAAATCCCAGGATTGACAATCAAATCACTGTCGAAATTCAATCCCGGGATTGAGAATGATCCGATATTGCATGCCCTGTCCACGGTTGAACCTAACAACGAATAATAAATCCCGGGATCCCGATATTTCGATATTACTCCTTCTCAATACTAGGGCTCGCGGTCGAGTCCGTGTGTCGTGTAACTGCATCTGTTGAATACCGCATCCATTGCAGATCGATTGTAATTTTGTAAAAAATTACTAACTGAGACAATTCTTCGACCGACGGTTTTGTCAGGAACCTCTTCTTCCACATCGTACGATATTTGTAACTGAAAATATATTAAGTGTGTTAGCATTTATAATTTGTCATGTACACATGAAGCACCGGTGGTAAAGAACCAACGAGATAAATAGAAGTGAAACCCTGTACTTAGACTATATGAATCGTGCGATAAATCAATTTATGACGCAAATCTGGTACATGATGTTAAAACTATGTTATTGTAGCTAGGTGATTGACACAGCATGATGATTGCCGAAGGTGAACCGTTTTATTATTATCTCTTTATTTATCTTTCTTCTTAAGTTAGGCTTTTTACAATATGAGTATAAAAGTAAAATATAAAAACACTTACAAAACATTACAAAAAAATATATAAACACATTATAAAAAACCTAACCTAGGGTGCCGCCGGCAGCGGGGCAGGGTCCAAGCTGCCGGTGGTCAGGGCCGCAGAGAGAGGAACCGGCGGACTATCCGCGCCGTGTCCAAGATCACCGCCTTCTGCATCTGACCCTTGATCCAACCACCCAGCGAGAGTCTCTCTAGGTGTTGGTCGAGACTCTTCGCAATGAGACCGTTCGCTGACACGACTATAAGAACAATGATCGTCGAGTCAACATTCCACATAGCGGTTATCTCGTGAGCCAAGTCTAGGTACTTGCTGGACTTGTCCTTCTCGGCCTTCACGAGATTCTCATCATGGGGGATGGTGACGTCGACAAGCACAGCCCGGCGCTGCGTTCGATCTATCAGCACGATGTCAGGCTTATTGGCTACAATAGTCCTGTCAGTGATAGATCGATCCCAATAGAGCGTGGCACGACCATTCTCGACTCGGTTTCTCCGAAGAGGTCCCCGAATCGTAACCAGTTCACCGACGCGAGCAGGTCTACATCGGGTCCCGTGAGGGCCTTGTAGAACCGCCCGTGTAGCTGCTTATCCTTCCATACCGCCCTGCGGTCCGCAGTACTTTGTACCACAGGTTTGTGCCAGTTCTCGTTTGCCAAGGAGAGCGGCGTGAGTTTCCTTTCTACTGCCACCACGTCACAATGTATCCCACACTCGTTGTTAAGGAAATAATTCCTGAGATTGCACACCTCGCGGTTGTGGAGATCTTTGGCGTTTAGGAAGCCTCGGCCTCCACACTTCCGTGGGATGTACAATCTCATAACTGACGAGCGTGGGTGTAACATACGGTGTGTGGTGAGCAGTAGCCGGACCCTCCGATCCAGGGCATCCAGCTCGGTCTGAGTCCACCTTAGTATGCCAAAGGAGTATATGAGGCGTTGAAGGCGCGCACTTTGTTGCCTCCTGACAAAAGACTGTTAAGGACTTTTGTGAGCCGACTGAAAAAGCGCTCCTTCACCGTCCGTCTAATACCCTCATCCTCAATACCCAACGACTGTGAAATACCAAGGTATTTATAGGTTTCTGATTCAGAGATAGATCTGAAAGACATAGTCTCAGAAAGTTGTAAATTTGTTGAATTTACAACCTTCCCCCGCTGTACATGCATAACCGCACACTTATCGACACCAAACTCCATTCTGATGGCGGTACTGAAAACTTCTGTGGTTTTCAGTAGCACCATCAAGTCTTGGTTATTTGGCGCAAATAGTTTGAGGTCATCCATGTACAGAAGGTGAGAAATGACTTCACCCTCTCTCCGAAGCCGGCAACCTAACCCTGAATCCTTCAGCAGGGTGCTGAGGGGATTCAGAGCTAGGCAGAACCACAGGGGACTCAGACTGTCACCCTGAAATATTCCTCACTTGATCCTTATAAAGTCCTGCGGGCCAGGGCGGTCATCCCCACCACCTGGTTGACGAAGAACTGTGATCCACTGCCTCATACATGCGCTTAGGAAAGATATTAAAGCTGCATCAAGTTTATACAGCTCCAATACCCTTCTCAGCCATGAGTGAGGCACCGAATCATAGGCCTTCTTATAGTCAATCCAGGCAGCCGAGAGGGCCCCCCTGTTCCGCCGAACTTGTTGGCATATGGTCATGTCTATGAGGAGGAGCTCTTTAGTACCACGGGACCCAACCCTACATCCATTTTGAGCGGAGGCCAAAATATTGTTTGCGACAATATGCGCGTTGATTTTTGCTCTCAAAATGGATGTAAGGAGCTTGTAGAGTGTAGGCAAGCACGTGATGGGTCTGTAGTTCTTCGCTTCCGTGATACTACCGGACTTGTAGAGCAGGAAGGTGACACCAGTTGTTAAGGAAGGTGGGAGAGAACCAAGCTCGAGGGCTTGTTGAAATTGTGCTGCCAAGCAGGAGTGCGAGCATCGGAACCATTTTAGCCAGAAGTTGTGCAATCCATCCGGCCCAGGACTTTTCCAGTTCTGGGCCGTGCGGATGGCACAACTTATGTCATCGGGGCTGATGGTGACTGCCCCCATAGGTTCGATAGACTCGCACTCATGCTCAACAACATTCATCCAACTCCCCTCGGTGTGTCCGGCAGGCACCGACCAGATGCTACGCCAGAAGTCAGTCATGACAGTAGCATTCGGCGTCTGCGTGTCGGACGCGCGAAGGTTCGTTTCCTCCCACCTTCGGTACACCTTCCTTTGGTCACTCTGGAAAAGACGATTCTGCTGGAATCGATCCACACGCTCTCTATAGCGGCGAATACGGTTTGCCCATGCATAGACTTTCTGCTTTAGAAAGTCGACGCGCTCTGTAACATTGGCCATGTAGTCGCGGGGCCTGATATCCGTCCCCGCGAACGCCTGGTTCACAAAGCGCATTACTCGGGGGCGATTATTGCCCCCCCTAAAGCAGATCAGCTTTGCAATGAGAGTTCTAAACGAGCTGATACGTCGATCGATCCGCGCTTGCCATGCAGGGACACCTCCGTCGGTCCTAGTTGCACGTTCAGCGTCCGGAAACTTGACTCGAGCAACACGGCACGCCGCGATGGCTCCGCAGTACATGATCGAGTGCGTATCTTCTAAATCTTTACTAGTCCGCGGATATGGCTCTAGCAAAGCGTTTAGGGCTCTCATTATCGCTAAATTGCGTCTATTCATAGGTAAACGTGGTAATCGTGGCCTAGTGTCGGGTGCGGAGCGATACTGCGTAATTGCCTCCTCCATAGTCCTCCTCAGTTGCTCATTGGCTGTACTACTCACACTCTGCGCGAACTCCTCCTCGTCGGCATTGAGATCCACCCGCGGTGCCCCCGGTGTCTGGTCGGGTGCCGGCACCGGATCCGGCAACGTGGCGGGCGGGTCCCGCGCCGAGGTGGAGGCCGCGCGAGCAGAGAGAGCCGCCAGGCGAAGCCGATCAAGTGTCGAGTCATCCAACCGCTTTAGCCGCTGAATGACACGCACCTGATCCGATAGTCGTTGCGCAGTCACGTCGATGGTCGGTTCAAGAGTCTGTAACAGAGGAAGCATCCGGACACGATACGCGGATAGTTCCCCCCTCTGTAGCCCCATAGTAGGCGCGCATGACGTTCTCATTCATGGATTGAGACCATCGCAGCGGAAGCCGTGGGCGGGGCAGGATGTCCCGCAGGCCTCAAGCGTGCCGGCAGCGGTGGCCGCCCTCGTCGCGCAGGTGGTCGAGGCGGCGGCGGCGGCGGCGGCGGCCCGCTCTCGTCCCTGGACCCGTCAGTGTCAGGCGCCGTTGCAAACTCGTCGCCTGACGATGATGTGGACGAGGAACTGGACGAGGCGGGCGGGGGTGGTGGTCGTGCGCTTGTCGAATCCGCTGCACGTGTTCGACTCCTCGTAATCATTATATTACGTTATTTACGTTTATTTATCGTGTTATTGTTACATTACGATTTATGTCATGCAAATGTCACGTCAGTGGCGTGAGTATTGATTTGCGTGCTATGCATTGCAGCCGCATTTCTTTCACGATTCCACATATTACATAGATTCCACATGCACTTGATGGTAAAATACACAATAAGTTTGCAATAAAAACGTATAAAAATATATTTAAAGCAATAAAAAAATTACGAGACGTCTGTCATTGTCAGAGCGGTTTTTTTATTTTTTATTATTATTATTTGTATCTCCGTTACAAACTCTCGGGTTTTCAGGCCCGGTCATTTATAAGGCGTGCGTGGGGATATAGATCCAACACGTAGAGGCCGTTTGGAGAGTTTTGATGTCATGTAGAACGCCTGCTGGAACCCATTCACGGGTACATAAATAGATACCCGTAAACCGGTTTCAGCAGGCATTGGGAGCTATTATAGAAAAGTGGAAAGAGTCCTGGTCTATGGCATAAATTTGGGTGGAATACTGGGCTATTGCTAAGAGTTCCGGACACCTGCCATAACATTGTGCTATACTATACAGTGCTATCGAGGCAGGTGGTGACTCGCCACTCGCAAGATGGGCACCTGATGCGCCATCGTAACGAAGGCCAGGCGCAACACCGGCGTGAGCGGCTCAGGGGTGTCGAGAGGTGTGCTGCGCTTTCTCCGAAGTTACTCGCGGCGTTATGCCCTTTAACACTTCCACCCCTGGAGCATATAGCTCTTACGACTCCCCTCTGGACGGCCAATGAAGGCAAGCCAGAGCTGAGAGTCCTGCGGGTCCCCTTGGGGTCCACTCCGACCGACGAAGACACGCCGGAGACGGAGACCCTGACCGACTCTCTGGAGCACTCGGGTCCGTGGGGTCGTCACTCCCCAACAGCTCGCCACAAGCTGCCCTGCGGGCTTATTATTATTATACGCTCTTAAAAATAATCTTATTTAGGACAAAGAAAAAATACTTAAAAAATAACAAAAGTACGGATAATCGGTAAGTCCCGGGATTTTAATTTCCGGGACTTACTTAGGCAACCCTATTGCATTCTATCAGTATACATTTAGATCTTCAATAATGATTGCCCAATGATCAGTTTTATTATTATAATAATAACAAATCGATCAACATGCTCTTGAAAAGGAAATCCTATTATGTAGGGTATGATATAAAATACCTATCAATTCATAAAAAATACCCCGAAAAATAACGAAAGTACGGATAATCGGTAAGTATCGGGATTTTAATTTCCGGGACTTACTTAGGCAACCCTATTGCATTCTATCAGTATACATTTAGCTCTTCAATAATGATTGCCCAATCGATCAACATGCTCTTGAAAAGGAAATCCTATTATGTAGGGTATGATATAAAATACCTATCAGTTCATAAAAAATACCCCGAAAAATAACGAAAGCACGGATAATCGGTAAGTCCCGGGATTTTAATTTCCGGGACTTAGGCAACCCTATTGCATTCTATCAGTATACATTTAGCTCTTCAATAGTGATTGCCCAGTTTTCAGGTTTATTATTATAATAATAACAAATCGATCAACATGCTCTTGAAAAGGAAATCCTGTTATGTAGGGTATAATATAAAATACCCATCAGTTCATAAAAAAAGCCCCGAAAAATAACGAAAGTACGGATAATCGGTAAGTCCCGGAATTTTAATTTCCGGGACCTACTCGGGCAACCCTTTGAATTATACATTTTACTAAAGATAGATAAAACTCCGTAATAGATGGATACAGTCTTAGGAAAAAGCGTGCCTCGAAAATCACGAAAATTTGATTCTCGATCAGATGGCGCCACTAGTTTTGGCCTACTCTCGTATAGAGGGCGTTGATTGTTTCGTTTGTTATTTATAATTTTAACGCATACCAGTGAAAGAACATGGGTCAAAATCATATAAAAATAATTAATGCAAATAAAAAAATCATTTATCCATATTTAAATACATTTTAACGTATTTTTATAAATCTTCATTTTTAGTTTTAAAGTATGTCGATAGATGGCAGTGAATTTACTGTGGTTACAAAATTTACTATGACAGTACCGCTCTTTGTTATTATATCCTCATTGATTTTACTACATCTTCAATAATCTTGGTCAATATCAAATAACTGATGAGGGCCTTAAAATAAAATTGATTGACGACATTTATTTTATTTCGTTTTCGGCGATCATTTACTGAGTAGGTACTTGTGGCAATCTAAGAAAATAATTACAAATTATATGTCCAAATAATTGAGAAGATCAATACGAAACATAAAGAAATACAAGTAAGCATCTGCGCTGATAGAAAATCAGTATATAGGTATCTAACTATCTAATGGTCACACGACGATTCTTTTCGTGTACGCCGCGGCGGTATACTATTTATCGCAATGCACGAAGTTACACGCGACGAAGTAGGTAGGTAGGTACAGTAGGTACCTAAGGTTCATTTTAATACTTATATGGATAAAATAAAGTCTATTAGAACTTACTCGTTACTTTAAGTGTCAGCGGTTGATAAAATCGGAGATTCTATATTTTGCAGTATGTAAATAAAGATAAATTGTAGTAAGTACCTATCGTGTTACGTAGGTAGGGGCAATACAGCATAAGTCAAATAATTATACTCACTCGATATAGTCCGAAGATGTAGTATTTTGTTCGGCTGTGAAATTATCAAATTTTCTCCCTTTCCTAAAAACAAAAAAAGCAAAAAGTTTAGACGTAGGCAAAGTCACGAGCTGAGATTCGAACATACAGTCTAAGGAAACAAAAAAACCGGCCAAGTGCGAGTCGGACTCGCACACGAAGGGTTCCGTACCATTATCTATAAAAATGGTCACCCATCCAAGTACTGACCCCGCCCGACGTTGCTTAACTTCGGTCAAAAATCACGTTTGTTGTACGGGAGCCCCACTTAAATCTCTATTTTATTCTGTTTTTAGTATTTGTTGTTATAGCGGCAACCGAAATACATCATCTGTGAAAATTTCAGCTGTCTAGCTATCACAGATCACGAGATACAGCCTGGTGACTGACGGACAGCGAAGTCTTAGTAATAGCATAGAGTAACTTATACTAGAGCGGTACTGTCATAGTGAAATTTGTAACCACAGTAAATTCACTGCCATATGTCGACACACTTTAAAACTAAAAATGAAGATTTATAAAAATACGATAAAATGTATTTAAATATGGATGTGATTTTTTTTATTTGCATTAATTATTTTTATGATTTTGACCCATGTTCTTTCACTGATATGCGTTAAAATTGTTAAATAAGAAACGAAACTGTCAACGCCATATATACGACAGTAGGCCAAAGCTAGTAGCGCCCTCTGAACGAGAATCAAATTTTCGTGATTTTCGAGGCACGTGTTTTCCTTAGACTGTATCCATCTATTACGGAGTTATATCTATCTTTGGTAATAGGGTCCCGTTTTTACCCTTTGAGTACGGAACCCTAAAAAGTGCCTTGGAAATCAAGAAAATTTGATTCTCGCAGAGATGGCGCTACCACCAATACCAACCTTTGGCCTATTCTCGGCTAGATGGCGTTGACAGTTTCGTTTGTTATTTAACAATTTAAACACATATCAGTGAAAGAACATGGGTCAAAATTATATAAAAGTAATAAATACAAATAAAAAAATCATTTATCCTTTTATATTCATATTTTGTTATTGTTATTTTTAGTTTTAATCGTGTGTCGATAGATGGCGGTAAATTTACTGTGAATATTTACTCTTTTCACTGTATAGTAAAAAAAAAAACTTACGTTTGTTCCATTCTTTTTTGCAATCTTTGAAGTTGTCTTTATCGTGAATTTTTCTTTTTATTTAATTGTTTGTTACCCATGATAACTTCGTAACAATATAAATGTTTTTGTGCACACGGTATGTCACTAGGACACACATACACACATACACACAAGTCACTCAACACAGTTTTTACAAGTAACACTATAATCAAAGATAGATATAACTCCGTAATAGATGGATACAGTAAGGAAAAAACGTGCCTCGAAAATCAAGAAAATTTGATTCTCGTTCAGAGGGCGCTACTAGCTTTGGCCTACTGTCGTATAGATGGCGTTGATGTAGTATAGTGTTGTTTTGATTACACATGATTTTCTGTATCAGAAACTGTATGTGTGAACTGGGTCTAATGACAAGCAGATTAGATCCACGCAAAAGCAAACAAAAATGGTATTACTATGATAATCTAAATTATCAAATCTCATATAGTCTTATTTATATACTTATATATGAAGTTAGTATGAGATGTAGTTATTACTGTTAGTTGTACCAAAGATAGATATAACTCCGTAATAGATGGATACACTCTAAGGAAAAAACGTGCCTCGAAAATCAAGAAAATTTGATTCTTGTTCAGAGGGCGCTACTAGTTTTGGCCTACAGTCGTATAGATGGCGTTGACGGTTTCGTTTGTTATTTAACAATTTTAACGCATATCAGTGAAAGAACATGTGTCAAAATCATCAAAATAATTAATGCAAATAAAAAAATCATTTATCTATATTTAAATACATTTTATCGTATTTTTACAAATCTTCAATTTTAGTTTTAAAATGTGTCGACAGATGGCAGTGAATTTACTGGGGTTACAAAATTTACTATGATAGTACCGTTCTAGTATAAGTTACTCTATGACTATAATATACATATATTTGCCAGGTAAGTCCAATAAAATCTTATATTTGTTTTGGGGAAACGTAGTACAGGTCCGTCTAGCACGAGCGCTCAGCCATCACTGTCACATTTCGAACGAGGGACGGAGATAGAGCTTGCAGCCCGTTAGTCAATATCTTGTTGCGATAGAATTTGTTGATGTTTATTTATTTTAAAAATATTGCCTCAAATTATCGAAATTCGGAAGCTATGAAATTACTATTTTAGTTATGATTGATTTTTCTCCTTTTTGTGTTTCATAGTGTCACAAAGTAAAAAAACGAGTAAAGTACTTAAAGTAAAAATTCGAGTTGGAGGTTACTTTGGGAATAAATTGTATCGAGCGAAGTGTTATGAATCGTGTATCGACCGCTATGATATGAAAGATATAATCAAGAATTACATATATTTTTCCCACGTCTAAAAATTTCAACGTTTCTTCGCAAAATAGGAAAAATCATGGGGTATTTTTGCATATCTGGCTCACGGCCTTAAAGTAAAAAAAAAAAAACAAATTGGTCATTTTCAGGATAATCCGCATAAGCTTCTAGTATGATATTAGTAATATAAAAAGGATCATAAAACTGCTGGGAGACAATCTCTATGGTGCCTGAGTGACAAATAATGGTTTGGTTTGGAGTCCCGGGGAAGGCATAGGGTATTTTTTCACGGACGTCCGGCTGCAACAACTGACGCGCGTGGACTGTCAACAGCGACAGTCAACCCCAAAGAGTAAAGTAAGTATAATAGGTAAAGAGAGCCCTCTTGAAGCATTTTATGGAAACTCATTTCAAAGCACCATCTCTGACTTGCTCCCGAAACTAACTATGTATGTGTGCGTGCACAACTACATATACATACGTACGTGTACTTTCACCCTACATAATATTACGGTTTGAGGTTTTGCGGTTCACAAGGCAATTATTTATTTGATTTCTTGTAACTTATAAAAGATTTTTTATTACAAGGTATCAAATAAAATGTACTTGTAACCACCCAAGTAGACCTAACATTATGCAGAAATGGTTTTAAAGTGATTTGATTTTATTTATTTATTACATTTATAAGCATTACAGTTGAACCAAATCGCTTATAAACTAGCTATTACAAACTACGGTAGCATTTACAAAAACAAATACACACATTGAAACACAATTAATTATTTACAAAAATAGTACATACATATAGGGTTATTAAATAAATTAAATTAATTACATTAAAATCATCATTATTATCATTAATTATTTACATATATCATCATTATAACAAAATAGTAGTCAAACATTATTTCGTCAGGTATTGACTCAGGACTACTGAGAGCTCTCTACCAAAACTACCAACACTATCCGCAAATATGTCGATCTGTGGGGCACGGATGGACAAGACATTAAGAAGCTCTAGTGCCCGAGCCGTGGGCGAATTAGCGGCGCGGCGGGTGCGCGCGGGGCACCCCGCGAAGAGGCGCGCCGGTATTAGTGGTATTAATAAAGTGGTATTAATTTAACAAAAACAAAGTATTTTTATTGCTTTCAATTTGGCATACAAAAATAGTACCTAATAAAAGCAGGTGTAAGTACCAAGTTGGTATCAATGGTTGGAGAGCCGGCAGTAAAGTTTCGAACCAACGTGATACCGCGATGAGATGCACAATGGTTTCCCATAAAAGTGATGCTAAGTCCGAATTTGATAGTCTGCCACGGCGGAACTGGCCGAAAGTACAAAAAAGATAGCCACTTCCGGTGCGAAAAAGGGGGGGTCATTTAACCCATCTGATACTGCAATAATAGCTATGGCATCAGTTAGAAATTTACTGGTAGATACAGAAAAGCGAAATCTGCCAGTATGATTCCTGCCGGAAGTGCTTGGCATACGCTCTCAAAGGTGACCATCGGGACCCCTATATTAACCCATCTGATACCAGCATGAAACCAATTCCAGTCGGTAGATATGAACCTTCTATTCAGGAATATATAAGTCTGCCAGGGCGTTTTCAGCCGAAACACCTTGACATACGAGATTTTGTGGCGCAACATCCGTGGTACCCGTATTTCGGAATTGTACATATTACGGACATTTCAAATACTGCAGGCTTATTAATTTATTACTCTATGCTTATATTTGTATATTATTACGTTATTAATAACATATATTTATAATAAATTAAGTTAAAATAAATTAAATAATGTGATTAATATGATTGATAGTCATTGAATTAGCTATATGAATCGTTTGTCTTTGTCTGTCATTTTGACTTATGTATTTGTAAGAAAAGGATAAAACATAATTTAACTAATTAAGGCTCGTAAAGTTTTACGAATAAGGGGGTATTAGTATTCATAACTAAATCAGGCTTGAAATGCGACATAAAATGATTTTTGGTGGTTTCTTTTACGCTTGAGGCATTTTTTCACCTATTTGGTGTGTCTAATCACTATCTTATGTAGGGGAGAGAGGGGCAAGACGAGTAAGACGGGGTAGCGGCTTTATATGGCGACACGACTGACCAACCATCAGAATCCCGTTAGTGCATGACGATGCGTCGCCATCATGGCAATCAGTTCGCACAGTGACCGGCTAGACAAATGGTGTCGTTAATTATTTATTTGCAACAAAACAGTTTTTGCCATATTCCTTGTTATTTCTAGGGTTCCGTACCCAAAGGGTAAAAACGGGACCCTATAACTAAGACTCCGCTGTCTGTCTGTCTGTCTGTCCGTCTGTCACCAGCCTGTATCTCATCAACCGTGATAGCTAGACAGATGACATTTTCACAGATGATGTATTTCTGTTGCCGCTATAACAACAAACTATAACTAATTGTTTATAACACCTGTATTCATTACCTGTAATGCACAATTGATGCATAAATGATTCTAATAACATAATAAAATAAATATTTAAGTGGGGTTCCCATACAACAAACATGACTTTTTGCCGTTTTTTGCGTAGAAGGTTCATATCTACCGACTGGAATTGGTTTCATGCTGGTATCAGATGGGTTAATTTAGGGGTCCCGATGGTCACCTTTAAGAGCGTATGCCAAGCACTTCCGGCAGGATTCATACTGGCAGATTTCGCTTTTCTGTATCTACCAGTAAATTTCTAACTGATGCCATAGCTATTATTGCAGTATCAGATGGGTTAAATGACCCCCCCTTTTTCGCACCGGAAGTGGCTATCTTTTTTGTACTTTCGGCCAGTTCCGCCGTGGCAGACTATCAATATCGGACTTAGCATCACTTTTATGGGAAATTACTATTTTAGTTATGATTGATTTTTCTTTGAAACCATAGTGCATCTCATCGCGGTATCACGTTGGTTCGAAACTTTACTGCCGGCTCTTCTACCACAAGTAGGTTGAATCCATCACTTTCAGCTTCTGACTACACATATCCATTTTCTTTACAATAATTGTCACATTACATTAGAAGAATTTGGGGTAATAACTACGCCACGCCACGCTCTGTAGCTCCGACACAGTTTGCTCTAGATATTGTTTAAAATTATCACATGAGTATGGATGTCATAATTCGGATCCATCTTGTAAATGAAGAATTTCAGGCATAGGTATCTCTTGTTTAAGCAGGTACCTCCATAGATGCGCTCTAGTTCCTTCCACGTGTCTTTAGCGGAATCAATTCGCATCATTTTTTGCAGAATGTCATTGGTCTTTTTCATCGCTAGCTGCCTGCGCATCGTGAGCGCCAATGAGGGCTAACGCGTATAATTCGCCGCTAGGGGCGCTAGTGTAGATAGTGGTATTTTCCATAGTTCGAAATGTCAAATGTCACTTGTCACTTCAATGACTGACAGCTGTTCTTTAGTCTTTTGGACCACCATCAACAGAGGTGCCAACTGGTGAGCAAAAAAACGATAGCCCGAGGATAGCCCTCATTATGTTATTTCCTTTTTAACTTCGAGAATATCAAAACTTCAAATCAAAATTTTAAGCCTTCAGGTGTTGTAATATTGGGAGGCTAATTTCCCTATTCTCGTGTTTAATGCTTGCGTGGTCCATTTTACTCGATTACACTAAAATTAATACCTATTAGAAAAAATAAGCTTGTTTCTGTTTACGACATTTATTTTTGTCTGACATATTGCATGTAAACAACCGTTGGGGCATTTCACGTCAAGCGGGCAGCAAAAAAATTGTCAGGTTCTGGATTTTGTTCAATAGTTGGATTAATTGGACCTATATGTGAACTAAAAAATTTGGCATCATTACTTTTTTAATATATTGCTTCGTTAAAAATTTATACGCATTTAAAAAAACTACAAAATTTGAGGAACGGATTTTTTAAAAATTATTATTGCAATTCTTTCTATAATATTCTCACACTTAATAAAACACTGCTTTTTCTATTTTTACTATTTAATCATCCAAACTTATGATCCGCCATTGAACCATAAAATCAACCTCGTCTTATCATTATCTATGCGCACTAAGCGCTATTTGAGTTACATGGATACACGTTATTCGTCCCCCTTTTAAAGGGAATGTACCTTATTATCTAATTTACAAATCTAATCTTTCAGGTGCTTTCCTGATTCTCGTAGACCGTCTCAGATCCGGGTCAGTCGCTGGTGATATTAGTCTCTCAGGAGCGTCTGCTGGCAATTGTGGTGGTCCAGTTACTCTCACATTTTCTGGTGATTCAGCTGAAGGTCCCACGTCTTCTAATCCACTTTCATCACACTTCCCAGTGCCCTCATTTCGACTATTATCTTCTTCTTGTTCTACTTCTGTTGGGACTGGCGGTGTCCAACCATAAGAGGATGTGCAACCTCCATTGATGAACTTGACTCATTTTCAACCGGGATCTGAGGCAGTTCTATACATGGTCTTAAATCTGAAACGTGATAATATTTTTGTATGCCATTAGTGATTATCAAATACCTAACTGGGCTTAAAATTTTAACAATAATAGCTTTAGTCCAACCTTTTCCTTCTTTTAAATTCTTTGCCCACACTTTTTCTCCTTCCTTAAAAGTCAAAACCTGTTTATCAAAATTATTATTTTTTATCACTTTTTTAGACAATGCATTGGATGGCTTTATTAATTCGAAACGAGTTTTTGGTTTATATTTAAATAACATTTCATTTGGAGACATGCCAGTATAATTTGGACTGTTTCCATATGTAAATATAAAGTTTTGCAACAAAAGTTGTTGTCTGAAAGAGGGTCTGGACTCATGTTCTACTAATAACCTATTTAATGCTTGTTTGGCTGTCTGAACAGTCCTTTCTGCCATTCCATTTGATTCAGGATGGTATGGAGGGCTCTTTAAAGGTACACATCCATTGTTTTTTAAGAATTGTACAAATTGTTCAGAGGAAAAGGGTGGCCCATTGTCACTGACAAGGTATACAGGAATACCAGTTATAGCAAATGTTCTACACAATTTTTCTATTACTTGCGAAGCTGAAGTGCCATTCATTATGTGCACATCAAGCCACTTTGAAGTTGAATCAACTATAAGCAAATAAGTTACAGAATTTTTCATGAAAAAGTCTACATGAACTCTTTCAAAAACATTTTCACATTTTTTCCAACTGACTGGTGGACTTACATTGGTAAAATTTCTTGATGCTTGACATATATTACAACTTGCAACAACTCTTTCAACATCTTCATTCATATTAGGCCACCAGCAATAACCTCTCATTAACATTTTTGATTGAACAATACCCTGGTGGGACTCGTGAAATAACCCTAATACTTTATCTCTCAACTTGGTAGGAATAATAACTCTATTTCCCCACAGTACACATTTCTGCTCAGTACCTAACTCAGCCCTTTTATTAAAATATGGTTTTATAGACTCATCATTTATTGAACTGGGCCATCCAGATAAAACATATTCATACACTTTACTCAATGTCAAATCTTTTTGTGTATACTTGGCTATTTCCTGAAAGTCAAGTGGAGCATCATCTTTAAAATTAAAATAATTGATGCAGTCAGCTACATTGGCTTTTTCTGGTAATGGTAATCGTGACAGAGCATCAGCATTTCCTAATAATGTGCCCTTTCTATAATTTATTTCATACTGATAACCTGACAGTATTAAAGCCCATCTTTGCAATCTTGCATTAGCTGTAACTGGAATTTTTTTAAGAGGATCAAATATAAACTTTAAAGGCTGATGGTCTGTCACAAGCACAAATTTTCTGCCATACAAAAATTTGTGGAACTTTTGAACCGCAAATATAATTCCTAGAGCTTCTTTTTCCACTTGGGAATAGTTCTTCTGAGCATCATTTAATGTAGCCGATGCAAAGCATATAGGTTCACTATCAATTTGATGGCTTAAGACCGCCCCGACGCCATACTGACTCGCATCTGTGGTGACAAACACTTCTTTGTTACAATCATAATGCACCAGTAAATTACAATCTGTGATTAACCTTCTACTCATTACAAAAGACTCATGACACTCCTTGGTCCATTTAAAGGGAACATTTTTTTTTAATAAGGCATGTAATGGTGCTAATTTATCCGAAAGTCTAGGTAGAAATTTTCCATAGTAATTTAATAGTCCTAAATATGCCTGTAATTGTGTAATAGATGTAGGTTCTGGTGCCTTTGTAATAGCCTCTACTTTTTCAGGTAATGGTTTTATTCCCTCTTCACACACTAAATGCCCTAAAAACTTAATCTCACTACAAAAGAATTGGCACTTATCCAAATTTACCTTTACTCTATATTGTTTTAGTTTTTCTAACACATTTTCTAAATTTTTATAACACTTCTAAATTAGTACCCGTTATGATCAAATCATCAATATAGGCTTTAACATTATTCACCCCTTGTAATATCTGGTCCATAACACACTGAAAAATTGATGGACCTGATGATACTCCAAACTGTAAGCGAGTGGGCCTAAATAATCCTAAATGTGTATTAATAGTCATATACTCTTGTGATTTCTCATCTAATAACAATTGTTGATAGGCACCACTCAGATCCAGGACACAAAATACCTTGGCTCCAGCCAGCTCTGCAAATATGTCCTCTGGAAGAGGCAAGGGGTAATGATCTGTGTCTAACATCTTATTTAAGGTCACTTTATAGTCTACACATACTCTTATTTTTTTATCATTCTTTTGAACTACAACAATAGGGCTAGCCCAATCACTATGCGTTACTCTCTGAATAATTCCTGCCTTTTCTAAACTTATAATCTCATTTTCTACTTCCTGCTTCTTAGCATAAGGAATGGAATAAGCCCTATGAAAAATAGGAGTTTCCCCATCCCTAAGCTTCAAAGTAGCCTGCATGTTTACAATATGTGAGGATCTATCTTTATCAAACACACACTTATATTTATTTTTAACACTTTCAATCAACTTATTTTTATTTTGAGTTATCCCCTCTTTTTGTATATAACCTACTTTGTGAAGCTTAAATCTTTCTTGCCAGTTAGGAAATAATATTTTCAACCAATTTCTACCTACTAAAGGTTTAAAATAACTATCACAGTCAATTACTATGAGGTATAAATCTTTACTTACATTTCTGGGTTCTATCTTTATAGCCCCGAGCACTAACAAGGGATTTCCTGAAACAGCCTTTAACTTAACTAAACACTTTCTTAGTTCATACTTTGAAAAGTATTTTTTATAGTCTTTCAGATGAATCACAGACTTACAAGCTCCAGTGTCAATCTCCATCTTCAATTTTCTGTTACCTAGTCACAAAGGGAGCTCTGCACAATCCTCTTCCGACACATTGCCGATGCTGCCCAGTACTACATTTTCCTCCGGCTTGTATGCACTTCGCTCCTGCCTGCTTTCCATTGCCATAGGTCCTTGATCTACATTTCTGATATTTCTATAACGGCATTTGTGAGCCAAATGCCCTTGTTTCTTGCAAACGAAGCAAACACAATCTTTTTTTTAACATCTGTCTGTAGAATGTGAACCACCACAGCATCTGCATTCTAATCTTCCTGGATTATTGTTGTAGGAAGAGTTGTATCCTGATCTATTGGGTGCCGGGGTCTTGTTGATTGTTTTCTTCTTTTGATTGACCATTTGTATGTTTTCTGCCTCTGGTTGAATATTTTTTGTGTCTTTTGCGGCGCTTTCTAGAGCAGTCGCTAACTTAATTGCCCTTTGTAAGGTCAACCTCTCCTCTGCTAATAGTTTACTAATAATGTTTTCATTTTTTAATCCACATACTAATTTGTCTCTTAATGCGTCGTCCAGGAAAGTTTTAAAATCACATTTAGCAGCTACTCTTTTTATTTCTACCATAAAATCGTTGATAGATTGTTGTTCTTTTTGTTGGCACCGGTAGAAATCGAATCTCCACGCAATAATGCTCTTCTTTTCTACATAGTGCTCCTTCAATGTTTTTATTAGCTCTTCGTACGTTTTATCTTTAGGTACCTCAGGGGACAACAAATTTTTGAGCACGCCGTAACATTCTGGGCCGATTAATGTGATTAACAATGCTACTTTTTTTGCTGCGTCCTTTATGTCATTTACAATGAAGAATTGCTCCATTCTTTCAATATAGGCAACAAAATCGTCTCCTTGGCGATAATTTTCTATATTACCTATCATAGCCATGGTGTTGTTTATCCCGTCGCCAATATAATATTCTCACACTTAATAAAACACTGCTTTTTCTATTTTTACTATTTAACTTTCAATGGATTTAATAATAACTAAATACTTAGTGATTATTTGAGAATATTAGTTGATTTCCTTGAAAATTCATAAAAAAAGTTTTTTTTAATCTTTTTTTCATATAATAAACCGGACGTTAGTATTACTTCTAATGATGTATTACCCCAGAGAAATAATGTGCTGTGGGGAACGCGTAACTAATCAGATAAAGAAATATGCTATGTTCTGTGATATTAGGCTAAGTAAAATGAAAGAGGAATTTGAATGTGAGAGATGTATAAATGAAACGTGTAATTTGAAAGATCACTATGCATTTGTAAATGACTATTATACTAATATAATAAATATTTTACAGAAAGGTGCCGAGCTGAGTACACGGTCGCATTTTGGTAGCAGAGGTCAGGCAAAAAAGGTAGTTGGTTGGAATTATCATGTCCAAGACCACCATCAGCGGGCGAGGGTCAGTTTTCAGTGCTGGGCGGAGGCCGGTAAGCCCTCTACTGGACCGGTATATGACAAAATGAGGTTAGATAGAAAAACATTCAAAAATAAACTTAAATGGTGCCAAAATAACGAAGAGAAAATTAAACTTAGTATACTGGCTACCCATCAAAGAGGGAAAAACTTTGTTAATTTGTGGAAATCTGTTAAAAAACTAAATTTCTCCAAGAAGTCACCGGTCTCAGTGGAGGGCTTACAGGACGGTAAGGAAATAGCGGGCATGTTTGCTGGCAGATTCAAGGTTAGTCCCTTGTCCGTGGAGAATGTGCCCAACCTTAGCATTAGAGATGAGACATTTAAAAAGACTGATGTAAAGCAATTCAATACTGAGGATTTTATTAGCGTCTTAAAAGCGATGACCAAAGGCAAGTCACCAGGATATGACGGTCTAAGTATTGAGCACATTCTCCATGCAGGACCGTGGATTGCTACTAGGCTATGCAACCTGTTTAATATGTGTATTCGGTATAATTTTATACCGGATGCACTTATGAAGACGGTTGTAGTGCCTATTGTTAAGAACAAAACCGGGAATCTGGGATCTGCCAGCAATTATCGTCCAATATCTCTAGGTACAGTGGTCGGTAAAGTGTTTGAGAGGCTGCTGCAACCTTTGATTCAGGAGGGGTGTATTATAGATGACGCTCAGTTTGGTTTTCATCCTGGTCTCTCAACGGATAATGAGCCTAAAGCACACGGTCAACTACTACACTACACGTGAAACATCAGTGTATGCATGTTTTCTCGACCTTAGTAAGGCCTTTGACACGGTAAATTATAACTTACTATGGAGTAAACTTAGGAACACTACAGTTCCTACGGAGGTCACCAATCTGTTGAGATCATCATCATTCGCTTGCCCTTGTCCCATTCACTTGGGGTCGGCGCAGCATGTCTTTTTCTTCCATACATCTCTGTCACCCGTCATCTCATCATTCACTTGCGTTAGTTTCATATCATCTTTCACACAGTCCATCCACCTTTTCCTCGGTTTTCCTCTCCTCGTACTTCCCTCCACATTCATTCTTAATACCTTTCTCGTCACATGACTTTCATCCCTCCGCATCACATGCCCGTACCATGCTAGGCGATTTGCCCTTACTTTTTCTGTTATGGGTGCAACTTTCAGGCTTCCTCTTATATACTCATTCCTTATCCTATCCATTCTCGTCACGCCACACATCCACCTTAACATTCTCATCTCCGCTACATGCAAACTCTTTTCATCCTTCACCTTTAGGGCCCAACACTCTGATCCATACATGACGACAGGTCTTATGATCGTTTTATAAATTTTACCCTTCAACCGAAGGGGCATACGGGCGTCACAAATGGTTCCCGTAACCTGTCGCCATTTCATCCATCCTGTGCTAATCCGGTTTTTCACGTCGCGGTCAATATCGCCATCGCACTGTACGAGCGAACCGAGGTACTTGAAGTCGGAGCAGACCGAGATCTGTTGAGATACTGGTACGAAAACCAAACGAACTACGTAAAATGGGGTGAAGCGACTTCTAACGAGTATAGGTTAGAATGCGGTGTTCGCCAGGGGGGAATAACCTCTCCGGACCTTTTCAACCTCTACGTGAATGACCTGATTGTGGGGTTGAGGAGCACCAGAGTCGGATGTCACATAGGTGGCGTCTGCGTTAATAGTTTAAGCTATGCGGATGACATGGTGCTCCTCAGCCCCTCGGCTGAGGGCCTCAGGAGGTTGCTTCATTTCTGTGAGAAATATGCGATTTCTCACGGAATGAAGTATAATGGCTCTAAAACTGAATACCTTGTATTTAAGGCGGGAAAGGGTCCGGAGAGGATACTGGACGTATTTTTAAACGGGTTACCTGTTCGAAGGGTGCAGCAGTTTAAATACCTCGGACATATTATAACCGAAAACTTGAAGGACGACAAAGACATCGAGCGAGAAAGAAGAGCCTTATCAGTGAGGTGCAACATGCTCGCGCGCAGGTTTGGCAGATGCTCCGACGAGGTCAAAGTGACGCTCTTTAGAGCATTCTGTCAAAGCTTCTACACAGGGCAACTTTGGACCAACTTCACCAGGAAAGCAATTAACACCCTAAGGGTTCAATATAACGACGCCTTCAGAATCCTGATGAAGTTGCCAAGGTGGTGTAGTGCGTCGAGTATGTTTGCGGAGGCTCGTGTCCCCGATTTCTTTGCCGTAATTCGGTCGAGAGTGGCGTCCTTTTGGAGTAGGATGCGCAGCACTGAAAACTGTATCCTTGCCGTAATTAGTGAGGATTTGCAAAGTCCAATTTGTAGGTTTTGGCTGTCTCTGCATCAAGATGCGAACCGGAAGTAGTAGGTTATTCTATTCTATTCTATTTTATTTTATTTTAAATTGTAATTTTAAATATATAATTATTGATTTTGATTTTTAACTGTTATTTTTACTTTTAACTTTTTACACTTGTCTCATCTTATAGGTAATTCTGTGTTTTATATGGGTGCTTGCCTGAAATAAAATCAATTTATTTATTTTATTTATTACATATCTTTTTTTTTTCCAACTTCGCATTTTTTTATTTTTTTTATTTTTACACTATAATGTAGCTTATGGTGTACTAATATCCTATAAATTTTTTTATAATGGCATCTCGATTGGTTTTGAAGATTCATGAAGTAATTCGAAAGTACTGCGCGACGCTCCGTACTGAGCGGTAGTTCTATGTGGCAGTCTTTAATGGCCAATTACGGGTTTTTTTACTTTTGCGTAACGGAATTACAGCAATAAACAATATTTCATCGGTTAAGATGTATAAAAGCAAATCATGTATTATTCAATCGTGCCTTGTAGCGCTATCTGTGATCAACCATATCTTGGAACTGAAAACAAAACGTTTAAGTAGGTTTTAACAAAACGCTAGAGGTAACTTAATAACTATAGCTAAGGTTTAGGCGGGGTATGTCACATGCTTAAGATGTCACTTTTGACTTAGGTCACGTTCTGAGGTCTTCACTTTCTGAGTACGTCACTTTCTGAGAACACCACTTTCTGAGGCCCTCGCTTTCTGAGTTCGTCACATTCTGAGTACGTTACTTTTATAGCAAAGTAATATTTAAGCGTATACCTGCATGAACAATGGATACCAGCAATCATATTAGCTGTACGGCATACGGCCGCTTTTATGTATGACATACAGGTTGTTTTTTTAGTGGCCATTGAAGGGAATTAATCTATTATATAGACGATAATGGGAAACCGTCATAAGGTGACGTTCCTATGTGTGCGGCAGCGATGCAGTCTGCCCTTATGTCGCGCTGCAATACTGCTGCAGTAATGCTGGTACAGTCTGGATCCGAACGGTACCTTAAGACAGTTTCCCGTTATTGTATATAAATTCGTAACGGGCACTAAAAAGTAACCTGTATAATTTTTTTTTAATTTAAACTGTTTATTTCAAAAAAAGAAATTACAAAAACTACTTACAGACTTAGCCTAATCTACACTCTAATAGATTGTACGCTATTGTATTGTTGTATTGTGTTGTTGTTGTATGTCATACATAAAAACGGCCGTATGCCGTACAGCTGTTATGATTGCTGGTATCCATTGTTCATGCAGGTATACGCTTTAATCTTACTATGCTATAAAAGTGACGTACTCAGAAAGCGAGGGCTTCAGAATGTGGCGTTCTCAGAAAGTGACGTCCTCAGAACGTGACCTAACTCGAAAGTGACCTCTTAAGCATGTGACATACCCCGTCTAAACCATCAGAGATAGCGCTACAAGGCACGATTGTATAATACATGATTTGCTTTTATACATCTTAACCGATGAAATATTGTTTATTGCTTTAATTCCGTTACGCAAAAGTAAAAAAAAACCGTAATTGGCCATTAAAGACTGCCACATAGAACTACCGCTTAGTACGGAGCGTCGCGCAGTACTTTCGAATTACTTCATGAATCTTCAAAACCAATTGAGATGCCATTATAAAAAAAAAATATAGGACATTAGTACACCATATTTAAGCTACATTATTGCGTAAAAATAAAGAAAATAAAAAAATGCGAAGTTTGAAAAAAAAAAAGATATTTAATACTAACTTCCGGTTTGTTATATGAAAAAAAGATAAAAAAAAACTTTTTTTATAAATTTTCAAGGAAATCAACTAATATTCTCAAATAATTTTTAAAAAATCCGTTCCTCAAATTTTGTAGTTTTTTTAAATGCGTATAAATTTTTAACGAAGCAATATATTAAAAAAGTAATGATGCCAAATTTTTTAGTTCACATATAGGTCCAATTAATCCAACTATGAACAAAATCCAGAACCTGACAATTTTTTTGCTGCCCGCTTGACGTGAAATGCCCCCGTTGCCAGGTAACAACATTATAAGTGAAGAAAGGTCTTGACAAGCTATGTATACGCAACCTTCTCAATGTTGTATTCATGCCTTAAAATTGTATCAATTTTATAGTGACAACTACGTCACCAGTTTGCAAAATCGAAAGCATCGGAAGATCGGAAGTCGACTTTACTCAAGGTTGTCTGGGAGCAAGATATAGAAATCGCCTGCATCTTTACCGACTTTAACTACATTTCTAGTGTGTGTGTGTGTGTGTGTGCGTGTCCGTCCCCCCCTCCCTGGTTGCGTCAAACACAAAAGCTGTCATCCAGACTCCACTTCACCGAAGTGTCAAAACTGAAATTGAACTTTATGCACATGCATGTAGGTCTATGTTGCTCTGTTGTCTATGACCGATTAATCGGTCTTTGGCGTTGAACCTACGGTGCGGAAATATCGGTCATTGGTGTCCAAAAGGTTTAAACCGAAATGAGCGTTTGCCAAAAGCTCGTCAATCTGCTGTCGCGGGGCGAGGTAATTCGAATCGGGGCGGGGCGGTGCGTGGCCGTTCTGTAATTTCTGTATGATAATACATCAACTTATTCTGTGACAAATACTACGGTAACTTGCGGTAGCACCCTCTAACTCATTATTTATAATCAAAAATCGAGAAAAACCTGTTTATTTATGTCGTCACGTCACGTAAGGCGTAAAATCTTGCGTACTCATTTTGTCTACGTTTTATAATACACCAATGAAATCTTACAAAAAAATCTGCTAAGAAAACAAGTAACTTGCGGTAGCACCCTCTAACTCATTATTTATAATCAAAAATCGAGAAAAACCTGTTTATTTATGTCGTCACGTCACGTAAGGCGTAAAATCTTGCGTACTCATTTTGTCTACGTTTTATAATACACCAATGAAATCTTACAAAAAAATCTGCTAAGAAAACTGTTAGGAAGGTAGGCGCGTCAATGAAACAAGACGATCCGGTATAGACTGACGTTTAATGCACAGATAGTAAACCCATATACATAACACTTTTCCCTCCTTAAATGTTTTACTACAATTAACGATTTAATTTTAGTAACTAAGTACAAAAAAGTAAGTAGGTAGGTATACTATACTGACTAAACATATTTTAGTGTCACTCAAGTTACCTACGAATAGCTATAGGTACATTGATTGGTTTTAAGCTTTAATGTTAGAATTTAGGAAAGACATACTTAATACCAAATGCCTTATAAGTAATACTTAAAACGTGTGGATAAAAAAAAATCTAATTAGATGTAAACAACATGCAGGGATAGACAAAACATCATTGGCGTAAGGCAGGTACATTGACATGCATGCAAGTATCTGCCTTATTCCTAGTACATTAAGGTTCAACATCAAAACTATATTGCACGTAAAGGAATATCAGTTATTCCTACGATAACACGACAAACTAAAATTAAACCTTAGTCTCTTATTAAAAGGTCGAGACAACATAATTTGTATCACATGCATTTTCGTGTTGATGTTTTTATCTTAGTAGATATTTACAACGAAGATTGCATTTCATCTTTTGCATGTCATTTAAGTCCTAAGGTTTTTACTATACATATGAGATGAAGATTAATTCTCTAAACTGTACATATTTAACACTATATGACGTGGTAATAGTTAGGGAAGACATTAGAAACATTATTATGACATGTGTAAGTATAAATAAATAGGGCAATGACTGCAACTAAGCATTACGCAACCTTTCTAGGCATTTTAAATCCGCTTTGCGCTTTAAACGAGGACTATGATCGGGTGCGGACACTGACGGTACCTGTGCGGGCGATCCCGGGGGTGCACCCGGTGATGCTGACTCAGCTGAGTGTGCTGCTAAACTGTCATAAAACTCCTCAATATCATCCACGGGCCTGTGGGACGCTGTCTTAGGACTTCCCGATGACTCATTAAGTACCTGACTGAGCGAATGGCGCGATTTCCTTAGACAATTTGTTTTACTGCTTGTTAAAATTTGGTCAATATGACGCTTATGCATACGCCCATCGCTCGTTTTTAATTCATATGACACAGGACTTGATCTTTTTGTCACGACCCCTTCCTGCCATTTACTGCCTGCCTTGGAATAATCTCTAAGTAATACCTTATCTCCGGGGTCAGCGACCCGCAGTGCGCCCTGGCGGCGCTGCTCGTGCGTCAGCTGCGCGGCGCGCACGGCCTCCTCGGTGTCCGGGCGCAGCAGATCGAGCCGCCCACGTAGCCGCCGACCCATCATCAGGACCGCGGGCTCTCGCCCGGTTGTAGTTTGCTCCGAGTTTCTATAGGTGAAGAGAAACCTACTAAGTGCGACATGTGGGTCTTCGCTTTCAAATTGTGCCTTTTTTAGTACGCGTTTAATTGAGCGTACTGCATTTTCAGCGGCGCCGTTACTAGCCGCATGATACGGAGCTATCAACGTATGCTTTATGCCGTTACGGAGCAAATATGTGGCAAATTCCGAAGACGAAAAAGGAGGCCCATTGTCGCTGACTATTCTTTTTGGCAAACCGAATCGAGCAAACATTTTCCTCAGATGGCCTATTACCACGGGCGCTGAAGTGGTTTTTACTTTGTCAACTTCAATCCACTTCGAGTGCGCGTCTATAACTACTAAATAATAGTCACTACAAAATGGCCCTAAAAAATCTATATGAAGACGAGACCATACCTGGGTCGGCCACGACCACGAGTGCAGCGGCGCCACCGGCGCCACGGGCCTCTGCGAGCGACACGCCAAGCATTCGTGCGCCACGCGCTCGATGTCGGCATCCAGGTTCTCCCACCACACGTAGTTACGGGCGATTTGCTTCATTTTCACGATGCCCGGGTGTCCGTCGTGTATTTCTCTTAAAATCTTTTCACGTAAAGATTTAGGGACCACAATCCTGTATCCCCACACGAGACACCCCTGGTCGACGTGCAAGCTGTCTTTCCGGCTAAAGTATTGTTTTTCAATTTCATTTAGACCGTTAGATGGCCAGCCAAACATCATATTTTACACAGCAAAGGATCTTTCGACGTCTCAGTTTTCATATCTTTGAAACTGAGTGGAAAGTTGTCCTTTATGAAATGCAGGTAACTAAACTCTTCACGACACTTCGTTCTGGATCGAACCTGTCAGTCGATCCTAGAGGAAGGCGAGACAGAGCGTCAGCGAAACAATTTTGAGTGGACCTTACAAATTGTATCTCAAAATCATAGGCAGCTAATTTGACGGCATAACGTTGTAAACGGCTAGCGGCCGTCACCGGTATTCCCTTATGCTTACCAAATATATAACTTAACGGGTGATGGTCGCTACGCAATATAAAATGCTTACCGTACAAATAGTGGTGGTGTCTACTCACTCCGAATACAATAGCGAGCGCCTCTTTATCCAGCTGAGAGTAGTTGAGCTCGGCGGCGTTGAGCGTGCGCGACGCGCAGCACACCGGCCGCTCGCAGCCGTCCGGCCCACATTGGGTCAGGGCCGCCCCAAGGCCGTACGAGCTACTGTCAACTGACAAGATTAGTGGACGCGACGGGTCGTAGTGTGCCAGTACAGGAGCGCTGCTTAAAACTTTTTTAATTTTTATAAATGCCCTTTCGCAGTCGTTACCCCATTCCCACTTTACATTTTTCTTTAATAAAGTATATAGTGGTTTCAATATATCACTCATATTTACACAAAACAGCATAGAAATTTATGAGTCCAATAAAACTTCTCAACTGAGTTATATTAGTTGGAGTGGGAGCTGCTACAATGGCCTCAATTTTTTTCTCGTCTGTATGCAGACCAAATTTGTCAATTTTATAGCCCAGATAAGTAACGCTATTTTGGAAAAACGCGCATTTACTAAAATTGATACGTAAACCGTTATCTTTGAGCCTTTGTAGCACCGCCCTTAAATTTGCCAGATGAGTGGGCCTGTCTTTGCCAGTGACACAAATATCGTCTGCAAAAACAGCCGTTGATGACAAACCACTTAACGTTTCTTCCATTATTTTCTGAAAATTTTCAGGAATGCATTTGATGCCAAACGGTACACGCTTGTAAATAAAAGTACCGATGTGTGGTTATCGCCGTCATCGGCTGCGACTGTTCGTCCAATACACATTGTTGAAATGCATTAGACAAATCTAATTTTGTGAACTGCTCGCCGCCCCCCAGCGCCGCGAACAGGTCCTCGATCCGCGGCAGCGGATAGTGGTAATCTTTTAATAATGGATTTATAGTGATTTTATAATGACCACATAGTCTAATGCTACCATTCGTTTTGACCACTGGCACGATCGACGTGCCATAGTCAGATCGCTCAACTTTATAGATTGCAACCGATCGAGCTCGCGCTCCACGGGCTCGCGCAACGCAATCGGCAGCGCGCGCGCCTTTACGAACACACAAACGTAACTCTGACTTAAATGTCCCCAACCCATCTGCAAAAACCTGCGAAAATTCATCTTTCAAGGATCTCGCCATTGAGTCGTCATCAGCAATATTATGATTGAGATCAAATAACAATTTTAACTTTTTGATCCATGTTCGACCCATCAATGGCGGTCCCCCGTTTTTAATCACATACAATTTAAGTGTTTCCACATTATCGCCACAAACGACATCGACAATCAAATAGCCTATTGGTTGAATGGGGTGACCAATATATGAACGAAGTGTTAAATGTTTATTTTGAATTGGTATATTCGAAAAATGTTTTTTATAAAAATAATCAGAAACGGCCGAAATTCTACTTCCCGTGTCTACTTCGAAGTTACATGTGACGTTTGCCACTTTTAAAGACACGTAAAACGGGTCGTCACCCTCATTGCTAGCTACTAAATTATAAAAAGAACAATCGTCGCTGGCGTCGCTATCACTGTCTTCGGAGTCGTTAAAATGTAACTGACCTTTTGTCTTGCCGTTCCCACTACCGCCTGCACTTTTAACTTTGCACATTACCTTTAAGTGACCCTTTTGTCCACAACTGTCACACGAATAATGCTTGAATCGACACCTGCCATCGATGTGCCCCGCCTTGCCGCAGCGGCCGCAGACGCGTTGCTTGGTTTTAGCGCGCGCGACGGCAGCGCCGGCGCCCTGGCCCGAGCTGAACCGATGCAAGCCGTCGTCCCCTTGTGCAGGTTGCGTAGCCGGGAGCGCTGCGCCCTCGGCGCCGGGCGCGCACGCGGTCGCCGCGTGCCGCTCCGCCGCCTCCAGCGCCAGCGCCAACTCCAAGGCGCGTTTGTAGTCAATATTCTGTTCGGCGAATATCCTAGACCTCATATCTTCATTAAACAGCCCCGACACGAACTGATCACGAAGGCAAACCTCAAGGCAGCCGCTAAAATTGCACGTTTTTGCTAAATGTTTTAAAGCTTGAAGGTAGTCTCGAACACTTTCACTTTGCCGTTGTGTTCTTTGTCGAAACACATGCCTTTCCGCTATCTCCTACCTTTGAGGCTCGAGGTGTTCTTTTACTAACCTTACGAGCTCTTCGTATGTTCTAGTTTCGGGGTTAAACGGTGCACACAGGTCGCACATTAACTCGTAACATTCTGGACCGATGACCGTCACTAACGTTGCTACTTTCAAGGTAGCAGCAATTGAATTAACTTGCATATACTGTTCAACACGTCTCACATATGCGTCCCAATTACCGCTAGTAATATTAAAACACTCAATATGTCCAAAAGGCATTTTTAAAGAGGCAAATCACGCACGCGTCGATCGAATTTTAATATATTTAGATACTCGTTCGCCAGTGTTAGGAAGGTAGGCGCGTCAATGAAACAAGACGATCCGGTATAGACTGACGTTTAATGCACAGATAGTAAACCCATATACATAACAAAAACAATGCGTGATGAAGTTCTGTATTTCTTGCATGTTGTTTGCAATCCTTGGAGGAATGTGAGACTATATTTTGCAAGCAAAAAAAAGTTGTGCTCCCTGCGTAATTTGCGAAAAACTGCAAAAATTTCGGACTTTTTCAGTTTTTGCAGTTTTATTATAAAACTGTGGGTTTTTGGTTAAAACTGTCTATGTAATGTTGAAAGTACATCAAATTTGGAACAATTTAAGCCCATTTACAGCGCCGTATATGAAATAGTTCTTGAGATATGAGGCTTAAAAAAAAGGGTATTTTTTCTTTTTAACAAAATTTTTGGTTTTGCATATATTTTAAGACAAATATCAGCGCAACCTCTCATGCTATGAGATATATTGCAATAAATAAAGTTGTAGCAAATTTAATTACCTTTCATTTAAATGCCAGAATGTGTCAGTATGTCCTACGGTTCTCTTGTTATAGTAAAAAAAAACCGGCCAAGTGCGAGTCGGACTCGCGCACGAAGGGTACCATCACGGAAAAAAACAGCAAAAAAATCACGTTTGTTGTATGGGAGCCCCATTTAAATATTTATATTATTCTGTTTTTAGTATTTGTTGTTATAGCTGTCGCGAACCGAGTCGCGATAACAGTAATTAAGTAGATAAGACGGCGATACTAATTACGTTTCATAATGTTAGCCGAGTTCTGAACGCATCCTTACTGACAGTGACAGCGCCATAGAGATAGAACAGCGCAGCGTTCATCGGCGCTAACTGTCAAGTGCGTTTTACCCGCCAAGAATATCGTCAGTTAGAAACCAGTAAACTTTGTTGTTATAAATAAGTAGGTAGAAACATACTCTAGTACGTTCCATATCATATTTCATCAGTTATGGGCCCAGGCATCGTTGTTGCATAAGAAAAGAGAATCTAAAAAATACGGCGTCAGTACAAGTGAGAAATTAAGAATACAAGATGGCGAATGAAAATTTCAATCACAGATATACCTAACATAGAACAATTTAGTGGCGATGGATTCAATAACTGGTCCTTTAGAATCAAAAGCGTGATGAAAGAATATTCATGCCTGGAGGCAATACAAACTGTTAAGTATTCTGAAAGTAAAGAAAACGAGAAAAAGGAAGCACGTGCGCAAGCCATTTTGATCGCCGCTGTGGCGGATAGCCACTTAGAATATGTTAGACAGGCCACTGCATATGAAATGTTCAAGAATTTAGAAGAATATTTTAAAGATAAAGGAATAAGGAGCAACTTATTTTTGAGAAGACAATTAAGTGACATAAAATATAAAGATACAACATCATTAAAAGAACACCTTACAAAAATACAAGAAATATGCACACAACTAGAAGAAGCCGGATCAGTACTTACAGAAGAAGAAAAAATAAACTATGTACTTTTATCAATGCCCAAATCTTATGAATCAATAGTTACAGCTTTGGAAACCATCGGTGATTTGAAATTAAACTCAGTGAAGGATAGATTATTGGCCGAGGAGGAGAAACAGAAAAAATTCAATGAATATCAGCCAAGTCAAGTACAGCTTAAGCTATCAGTCAAGTCAAGTAAATGCTTTCAATTGTTTTACATGAGGTAAGCCCGGCCATAAAAAGTTTCAATGCAGACAGAATCAAGGATTTATTCAAGGACATGGACGTGGCGGATGGAGTCAAGGATATGGATTTAATCAAGGACATGGACGAGGTGTATGGAGTCAAGGATATGCATTTAATCAAGGACATGGACGTGGTGGATGGAACCAGGGAAGAGGCTTTAATCCAGGGCGTAGACAGAGTGGATTTAACAGAGGAACCGGATTTAACCAAGGACGCGGTCGTGGCAGCCAAGGGAGAAATAGAGGATCGAGCCAAGGACGGAGTACCAATTATGTTGAAGATAATGATGAAACGACGGCATTCTTCTGCGGAAATGTAAGTGGTGAACCAGATTTAAAATTTTATGTAGATTCAGGGTGCTCAGATCATTTAGTATACTCCCTAGACCATTTCACTGAATATATCGAATTTAAAGTGCCAAGAAAAATTGCAGTTGCTAAAAATCGTGTAACGTTAGAGGCCTTTGGAATAGGAAATATGGAAGTAGTGTTCAAAGTAGGCAAAACTGAAAACAAATGTATAATAAAAAATGTGTATTATGTTCCAGATGTAAGAAAAATTTATTATCAGTGTCTAAAATGGAAAGTGTTGGGTTGAGGATTGAATTTGCTAATGGAAAGGTACGAGTATATAAAATTATAAATATAATTATTTAATCATGATTGGAAATAAAGAGGGAACACTATACTCAGTTGAATGCAAAATTAATGTAAATTCGTGTCAGTTAACAAATACAGAGGATACAAACTTATGGCACAGACGTTATTGTCACTTAGGCTCACAAAATTTAGATGTACTTAATCGAATTTAAACTGTTGTGAGACATACTAACATTAAATCATTTTACGGTTTAGACTCACTTGTTTTAGTCACTCGCGCGACATGTTTCGGAGAGCTTAGGTCTCCTTTCTCAAGCACTAATAGTGCGAGCAGCGTTCACGACGACCGTGTGTTGCGTACTGCCGCTGCCGCGCGCCGAGAAAACCGGTTGGGGGAGGTCTTGCGCTATCGTTGTAGGCGGGCACAGTGGTGTGTTTGGGTCACCTAACACTTGTAGCGCCACACAGCACGAACTCACTATGTCCACTACACTGTCACAACACGCACCGGCATTCATTCATTCATTCGGCTTCCATGCTGGCGGCACAGCCCAGCCGCTATCCCGATTGAAATTAGGGCGCCGCCCAATCTCGATCGCTTCACGTATTTTACGTGGTACGTAGCATTTTTCTCGTGCCAGTAATCTCGCCTTGTCAAACCGACTCTGCGTACCTACCGTACATCAAGGGAGTGACGGACGAAATTGGACGCCTATTACGCCGGAGGTTTAGCATTAGGACAATTTTCCGTCCTCATGTAAAGATTAGAAATGTGCTGCGCTCTCCAAAGGACAAGGATCCGCTGGGTAACCCGGGCGTCTACGAGATACCATGCGACTTCGGTAAATCCTACATAGGAGAAACCGGACGCAACGTGTCCACTACTAGACTGTTATAACACATACGGAGTGTAAAGAAGATGGAATGCAGCAACTCCGCAGTGGCAGAGCACGCTCTAGATACAGGTGCGTCGCACTATCTTCGGTTTGACAAGGCGAGATTACTGGTACGAGAAAAATGCTACGTACCACGTAAAATACGTGAAGCGATCGAGATTGGGCGGCGCCCTAATTTCAATCGGGATAGCGGCAGTGACAGCGCCATAGAGATAGAACAGCGCAGCTTTCATCGGCGCTAACTGTCAAGTGCGTTTTACCCGCCAAGAATATCGTCAGTTAGAAACCAGTAAACTTTGTTGTTATAAATAAGTGGGTAGAAACATACTCTAGTACGTCCGGCGCGAGCGGGGGCTCTGCCATTTTGCCATCAGCAGCCTTAGTGATCAGTAGTATTAACAAATATGTTACGTGAACGGCCACGTGTTATATGAAGCGAAGACAAGTACGACGGGAGCTCGTATCTTGCAAGTTAAGTAACTTTAGTCTTGATATGTATTCTTTGTAACTGTGTATTCTCCTATGATGTGCTTTGTTCTATATCATGCCCATGTAATCCGAACTCGTAACCTAACTAATCCATTTTGCCACTTGTTTCATGACCTGATACCAGATACCCTCCATGGTAAAGATAATGATTGTCCCTACAATCAAGCTGTACAGGTATCTCCCCCCAGAGGTTAGGTGGAGATGAGACAAGTGTTGACGGCCCGTGCGGCTTTGGCCAGAAGGGGTTCGGCTTTAACACGAAGGGGTCCAGTGTAATTGATGGCCCGTGAGGATTTAACCCGACGGGGTCAAATGGATATCGGCAGCCCGTGCGGCGTTAATGCCTCGACATACTGAAGGGTATGATCTCTGTGACCTCACTGACTTACCGACCATGTGACTAAGCAGTCTCCAAGACGTTGATGACGTTACAGACAGACCTTAACTAATGACCATATGTATCTACCCATATCGGGCCTAAATGTACTTAATGACTGTGTAGTCATTAATCTATTTCACCCCCAGATGACGGACGGTGGTGCCGTGGTAACTGCGACACATTAATTAGCGAAGCAGAGAGTGACAGCGATCACCATCATCGATACGGTAAGGAGTTGATTATCATATCGAACCTTGGCTAGGTGCTTGTGTAATATCGCGTAACCCCTTAGTTGCAAGCACGTTATCAGTCCTATTAAGGATATATAAAGTAGCATGTGTCCACACACATATAAGGGGGGTTCGCGACAATAGCGGCAACAGAAATACATCATCTGTGAAAATTTCAACTGTCTAGCTATCACGGTTCATGAGATACAGCCTGGTGACAGACGGACGGACAGCAGAGTCTTAGTAATAGGGTCCCGGGTCCGTAGGGATAGGGGTAGGGTCGTGGACTACGATCAATGGCTACGACCAAAAAGTAAGGCCGAAAAACAAGCAAAACTACAGATTGTATCTTGATTTCATTACTGAATGAATGAAGTGCTTAGGAGTGGAGTGCATTTTAAAAATGGTTGATCTCTAACAGCGCTCTGCTGCTATCGCGGAAGGCCGGTAATAGCTAATCGTAGATTGCGCTCTCGACGATTGGTACTGCTTTTGTAGGGATTTTGTCAATGCCTCAAAACAATACATTAGTTGCCTTCCCCATTACGAGGGCTGTTCCGTAAAAAGTTAGTCAACGGCGTACTATTAATCATGTTCATTTAATTTTAGTGTAGCTTAAAGACAAATTTCATTACAAACTCTTTCGTGTAAATGTCACTGGCCAGTGACATTCAATTATTTTTTTTATGAAATCAGAAAAAAAACATGTCTGTCACTTTTTGTTCGCAAAAATGGAGCTATCGCGGGAAGCATTTCGTGCTATGATATATTATGACTATAGACGAGGGTTAACATACAAGGATTGTCATGAAAATTTAACTATTGTTTTTAGGTCATTATTACCATCTCTTGCTACTGTCAGTTACTGGTTTCGTAAATTTAAGCGTGGGCGGAGCGACGACGCGAGAACTCCAGAAAATGTTATCAAGGTGGAGTGACTAATCAAGGAATCTCGAAACATTACCCACCGAGAGATTCAGGACGAACTGAAGATTGGATCCCGGGCAGTTTCTACCATTTTGGATGACCACCTTCAAGTTCGAAAGGTTTCGTCTCGGTGGATACCACATTTTCTCACACAGGAGCAAAAAGATAGGCGTGTCGATTGGTGCAAATTTATGCTAAAAAAATTCGATAAAGGCGATTCTCAACAAGTGAGCTAAATTGTGACATCCGACGAATCTTGGATATATAGCTATGACCCATTTACAAAACAGCAATCAACACAATGGGTCTTTGAAGAAGATGATTTACCTACTAAAGTAGTTCGCGGCCGAAGCGTCGACAAAAAAATGGTTGCTGTTTTTTTTCGACGTAGTGGACCTGTAGCCGTAATTCCACTTGAAGATCATAAAAGTTACCAGCCAATGGTACAGTGAAGTTTGCTTGCCACAGGCCTTCCAGGAGCTGAACGTCAGTCGTCCAAGTACTGGAACCCGGAGCATAATTTTTCATCAAGACAATGCTCCGGCTCACACTGCTGCCAGAACGATAGATTTTTTAAGCAAATCAGGAGTTCAACTGCTACCACACCCTGCGTACAGCCCTGACCTGGCACCGTGTGATTTTTTTCTGTTTCCCACGTTAAAAAAATCATTACGAGGACGACGATTTTCTACGGCGGATGAAGCAGTGGACGAATTCAGGCGACTTTTTTTTGACCTTCCGCAAGAAGCGTTTTTTTCCTGTTTTGAAAGTTGGTTCAGTCGAATGCATAAGTGTATAAAGTAGCAGGGGAATACTTTGAAAAGTTGTAAATAAAGTTTTTATATTCTTTAGTTTTTGTTTAGCTAATAATTTCCGGAACAGCCCTCGTATAGCAATTTCATTTTTTTACGATAACAAGAGAACCGTAGGACATACTGACCCTTTCTGGCACTTAAATTAAAGGTTATTAAATTTGCTACAACTTTATTAGTGGCAATATATCCATAGCATGAGCGGTTGTGCCGATATTAGTCTTAATATATGCGAAACGAAAAATACCATAAAAGAAAAAAAAAACCCTTTTTAAAGCCTATCTCAAGAACTATTAGACATACGGCGCTGTAAATGGGCTTAAATTGTTCAAAATTTAACTTAAATGTACTTTCAACATTACGAAGCAAGTTTTGATCAAAACCCATAGTTTTATAATAAAACTGCAAAAACTGAAAAAGTCCGAAATTTTTGCGGTTTTTTGCAAATTACGCAGGGAGCACAACTTTTTTTTGCTTGCAAAAAATATTCTCACATTCCTCCAAGGTCTCCAAACAACATATAAAAAATACAGAACTACATCACGCATTGTTTTTTTTATTGTAAGATTTCACCGATGTAAATAACATATGTGTTATATACACGTATGTAAATAAAACACATTTTGTTTAGATTGTATTTATTTTATTTTATTCAATGACTTCACGCGTTAGTGAAAGAAATCTCCATATGATTGGTTCTCTGTTAATTACCTGGTACTAGTAAATCGAAGTAGGAGAAAATATTTTAACATTACATTAATTTATTTATCTTCTTCTTTATCCTTGGATTCTTTCGATTTAGGCTTGAGACTTCTTTCTCTGTCCCGGGACCTGTCTCTGTCCCTCGACCGATCCCGTTCCCGTTCACGGTCGCGTGAGCGCTCAAGCTCGCGTTCGCGCGATCGCTCCCGCAGCCGTGGCGAGCGGGACCGAGACTTGTGCCGTCGGGATCGTGACCGTGACCGTTCGCCTCTATACGATCTGGAGGTGAAAAAAAACAGGGTCAATGATAAGTCGTTTTACATAATTGTTGCTCATAAATTGATTCTCGATTCAATACGATCAATGTATTCGAAAGTTTTTAGCTGTTCCGGATCTGTACGTGTAATTTGGATCTTTTCCATAACGGAACAATTGTGAAGCGAAAGTGAAAGCATAAAAGTAAAATATAAAAACCGGCCAAGTGCGAGTCGGACTCGCGCACGAAGGGTTCCGTACCATTACGCAAAAAACAGCAAAAAAAAACACGTTTGTTGTATGGCAGCCCCCCTTAAATATTCATTTTATTCTGTTTTTAGTATTTGTTGATATAGCGGCAACAGAAATACACCATCTGTGAAAATTTCAACTGTCTAGCTATCACGGTTCATGAGATACAGCCTGGTGACAGACGGACAGGCGGACAGCGGAGTCTTAGTAATAGGGTCCCGTTTTTACCCTTTGGGTACGGAACCCTAAAAACACATGTTTAACCTTTTCGACGCCGTGTCAAACACAAAAGCTTTCACTCGGACGCTACGTCACCGAAATGTCAAAGCTGAAATTGAACTTTATGCACATGCACGTAGGTCTATGTTGCTCTGTGGTCTTTGACCGATTAATCCGTCTTTGGTGTTGGACCTGCGGTGCCGTATATCCGTCATTGGTGTCCAAAAGGTTAAACAAGATATAAATTTCTGCACCTCTCAGTTTAGCCAATCCGCTAATTTCGGCAATTTAAATGAACTTTCTAATTTGTTGCTTATTTTTAGGGCCACAATTACCTAACCTAATATGTTTTTTACATTCTGTTAGTTGTAAAAGTAAAGGTAAAACATCTCATGAAAATGTACCTAAATCTTTTTTGTGGTTATTTAACTGGCATTTTTACTGAATTTGTAAATATTCTAACAGCAGAAGAAAACCTAGAATATGCGGCATAATTCACGATTTTGGTGACATGGTTGGTCTATTAAGGGGCCCACTGACTATCAGTCCGCCGGTCGATATCGGCCTGTCAGTTAGAACAAAAATTTGACAGTTCCGAACAACTGACAGGCCGATATTGTCCGGCGGACTGATAGTCAGTGGGCCCCTTTACAGACGTGGCGGCTCCGTTTGGTTATATCCTCCTAGGATAAGAACGAATACGGGATATTACTGCAATGTTCTGCCACCGGAGTGCAGCAGCCCTCTTAGTAAACCATATGGTTGGAGAGCCGGCAGTAAAGTTTCGAACCAACGTGATACCGCGATGAGATGCACAATGGTTTCCCATAAAAGTGATGCTAAGTCCGAATTTGATAGTCTGCCACGGCGGAACTGGCCGAAAGTACAAAAAAGATAGCCACTTCCAGTGCGAAAAAGGGGGGTCATTTAACCCATCTGATACTGCAATAATATCTATGGCATCAGTTAGAAATTTACTGGTAGATACAGAAAAGCGAAATCTGCCAGTATGATTCCTGCCGGAAGTGCTTGGCATACGCTCTCAAAGGTGACCATCGGGACCCCTAAATTAACCCATCTGATACCAGCATGAAACCAATTCCAGTCGGTAGATATGAACCTTCTATTCAGGAATATATAAGTCTGCCAGGGCGTTTTCAGCCGAAACACCTTGACATACGAGATTTTGTGGCGCAACATCCGTGGTACCCGTATTTCGGAATTGTACATATTACGGACATTTCAAATACTGCAGGCTTATTAATTTATGTTTGCCTTATAAAGGTGCTAACAAATTAGCTACCGATATCTTTACAGTTGATAGTACTCGGCTTCTGAAGTATATGTAAGTATGAAACATTATAGGTTTTATGATGTTATTTTGAGAAAATTGGAAAACAAATTTGCTTTGTAAAAAAACTCTGTTAATAATTAAATGAGACCTCATTGAACAGATTCTAAAACCTCTTTTAAATATAAAACGTAACTGGCCACTTCACGTTGATAAATCAAATGACACGTTGACAATGACATTTAAGACAAACAAGCAGTTAAATACATGACGATTATTTTTTAGACATAATTATAGTTTATTTATTTTGTTCGGTAAATAAAATAAAAATTATGAGAAAATTTCTTAATTTCTGTTAAAAGTTAATTGTTCTAGTGTAAAGTACCATCTCGTAAAATTTCTGTAGCTAATTTGTTAGCACCTTATATATAAATTATAAAATAATTTTAAATTACAATATCCTTTATTTACCAAAATGAACAAAATTATTATTATTACACTTATTGTAAACGGGTGTGAAAAGACAGGATTTTCAACGTCAAGGACGATTTTTACCAATAATCCAAATATGAGCATTTTACATCATTTTTAGGGTTCAGTACCCAAAGGGTAAAGACGGGACCCTATTACTAAGACTCCGCTGTCCGTCTGTCACCAGGCTGTATCTCATGAACCGTGATAGCTAGACATTAAGTATACCGTCATTCCCACCTCTCCCCTACATTTCTTGACGTTGACGCAAAAATGACGTAGTTTAACATTCAGGGTGTTGTTTTATAACACTACAAATTGAGATAACTAATCTATTGACGACCGGTCTGGCCTACTTACTGCCTGCAAAGCCGATGGTCTTGGGTTCGAATTCCGATAAGGGCATATATTTGTGTGATGAAAACATATATTTATTCCTGAGTCATGGTTGTTATCTATGTATTTAAGTATATATTTATCTATATAAGTATGTATGTATATCCTCGCCTAGTACCCATAATACTCCCAATATTTATAAATAACAACAGAAATACATCATCTGTGAAAATGTCATCTGTCTAGCTATCACGGTTGATGAGATACAGGCTGGTGACAGACGGACAGACAGACAGACAGACAGCGGAGTCTTAGTTATAGGGTCCCGTTTTTACCCTTTGGGTACGGAACCCTAGAAATAACAAGGAATATGGCAAAAACAGTTTTGTTGCAAATAAATAATTAACGACACCATTTGTCTAGCCGGTCACTGTGCGAACTGATTGCCATGATGGCGACGCATCGTCATGCACTAACGGGATTCTGATGGTTGGTCAGTCGTGTCGCCATATAAAGCCGCTACCCCGTCTTACTCGTCTTGCCCCTCTCTCCCCTACATAAGATAGTGATTAGACACACCAAATAGGTGAAAAAACGCCTCAAGCGTAAAAGAAACCACCAAAAATCATTTTATGTCGCATTTCAAGCCTGATTTAGTTATGAATACTAATACCCCCTTATTCGTAAAACTTTACGAGCCTTAATTAGTTAAATTATGTTTTATCCTTTTCTTACAAATACATAAGTCAAAATGACAGACAAAGACAAACGATTCATATAGCTAATTCAATGACTATCAATCATATTAATCACATTATTTAATTTATTTTAACTTAATTTATTATAAATATATGTTATTAATAACGTAATAATATACAACTATAAGCATAGAGTAATAAATTAATAAGCCTGCAGTATTTGAAATGTCCGTAATATGTACAATTCCGAAATACGGGTACCACGGAAGTTGCGCCACAAAATCTCGTATGTCAAGGTGTTTCGGCTGAAAACGCCCTGGCAGACTTATATATTCCTGAATAGAAGGTTCATATCTACCGACTGGAATTGGTTTCATGCTGGTATCAGATGGGTTAATTTAGGGGTCCCGATGGTCACCTTTAAGAGCGTATGCCAAGCACTTTCGGCAGGAATCATACTGGCAGATTTCGCTTTTCTGTATCTACCAGTAAATTTCTAACTGATGCCATAGCTATTATTGCAGTATCAGATGGGTTAAATGACCCCCCCTGTTTCGCACAGGAAGTGGCTATCTTTTTTGTACTTTCGGCCAGTTCCGCCGTGGCAGACTATCAAATTCGGACTTAGCATCACTTTTATGGGAAACCATTGTGCATCTCATCGCGGTATCACGTTGGTTCGAAACTTTACTACCGGCTCTTCTACCAATAGAGTAACTTATACATGTACCTTCAACAGGTTTTTGACAAGTTTTCAGAGAAAATAAAATATGACATTTTTGCATCAAGGCGGTTTGTTTACAAAGGACCTATACCGGGAAACGCGAATCCGAAATTTGGCTATCTGCCTCTTTTATCGCTCGAAATGCAAGAGTGACAGAGATGTTAGATAACGAAATTTCGATTTTCTTGTTTCGCGATAGACCCTCAGATTGTGGTAGTGGCGCCCCCTACGCAAAGTTTCGCGTAATACTCCCTACTAGCGACCCGCCCCTGCTTCGCACGGGTAGTTCAACTAATTTACACAAAACCTTTACAAATTATACATATAAACCTTCCTCTTGAATCACTATCTATTAAAAAAAACTGCATCAAAATCTGTTGCGTAGTTTTAAAGATCTAAAGATAAGCATACATATTAACTATTAGGGACAGACGGACAGACAGACAGCGGAAAGCGACGTTGTTTTATACTATGTAATGATTAACTTCTCCTAGGTTCCATTTACAAATTAATATTTTTACTGTTAATGAGGGCTACCGCGTTTAATTTCACCGCTAGGCTAGGGGCGCTAGTGTAGATGGAGGTCTTTCAAAATGTCAAATGCATAGAAGTTTGGGGGGTTTCAAGCTTTTTTTATCGGGAATTTTTACTTCTTATTCATAATTGTGGTAAATCTTTGTCCATCTTTGATTAATCATGGTAAACAATAGATATAGCTTAATAAATGTTAATGGTTTAAAAAAAGTGCCAACTAAAATATGTATATGCCAAATTAAACAGGTTAAAAAAATTACACATTTAGACGTTAAAATGCCCTTGTGTATATTAATTAGAACGTTTTGATTTTATAAAAATAAGCATAGAATAATTTTGAGACCTGTTTTACTGGACCTACATCAACAGTGGCGCCAAATAATGAGCACAAAAACGGTAGCCCTCAGTTAAAGGAAATAATGTTTATTTTTAGATAAATGTGACGCGATAACACGAAAGATAAACCTGCTAAGTTGTGTAGTTACGGAGATATATTTTTTTTAAATATTACCTGTTTTGAATGCTAAGTTGTGTAGTTACGGAGATTTTTTTTTTATATTACCTGTTTTGAGCAATTATGCGAGACAAACGTTTTACGTTAGCCACATATAAAACTATGTTGCTGTGGGAAGTTATTTTTAGATAAATGTGACCTGATAACACGAAAGATAAACCTGCTAAGTTGTGTAGTAACAGATATATCATTTTTTCTAAATATTACCTGTTGTAATTTGAGCAGTTTTACGAGACAAGCGTTTTAATTTAGCCCCATATAAAACTAAGTTGCTGAGGGAAATTACATAGTTCAGTATAAATAATAATCTACAACTAAAAAAAATTTAATTTTTAAATACATTTTAGGGCTCGCTACCGCACTTAGAACAAAACAGCCAAGTGCGAGCCAGACTCGCGCACCGAGGATTCCGTACTTTTTAGTATTTGTTATAGCGGCAACAGAAATACATCATCTGTGAAAATTTCGACTGTTTAGCTATCACGGTTCACGAGATACAGCCTGGTGACAGACAGACGGGCAGACGGACAGCGGGGTCTTAGTAATAGGGTCCCGTCTTTACCCTTTGGGTACGGAACCCTAAAAAGAACTAAACAAGAAAAACTTTTATTAGACCGCGAGCCAGGAACAGATTTCCATGACCAATCGCCTCCCGGGCGATAAATCGTATAGTGGTTAACGGATATGTATGATGAACCCTCGTGGACGTCAGCTGCAGCTCCGTTGGTGGGTTGAGTAATGGCAGCCACCGAAACACGTAAAAACATATTTTTATTGTCATCATGTTCAGTCATCAACTGACGGTCTTACCACCGCGATACAAGCGGCTGACTGTTTTTCTTATTCATGATAGCATCTAAACTTTCATCTGACAAAGTATCAGCCGGGAGGCGATACACAAAGGCGTCTATTCTGTAAAATTATTATCGATTTTTAAAAGAAAATTGAACAAACTATGACATGTAAATGAAACCGAAGTCATATTATCATACAATAAAATAGTACATTTCGATGCTAGTGCGGAAAGGATGTCATTACTTCACGAGTACCGAGATAGGGACGAGTGAAGAATGACATTTCCGCACGTGTATCGAACGACGTTTTTTTAATACAGTTGCGAAAAAATAATAAAAACAACAAGTAAGTAATAAAAACTTTGGAAACATAAAACGCCTCTTAGTAGGTAGTAAAAGTAGGAAAAAACGCCTCTTCTTTGACAGGCGTTTCGGCAGCTATTCCGTTCCATTCAGACAACTTATTAAGAACGGTTTTTCAATATTCAACATTAAAAAATAAACGTGTTATAATGATGATGAGGTGAGTAATTAAATTATAAAATATGTATATTTTTCGTATTCTTACATTAACAGTAGATTTTTATGTTGATTACGACGTTTAAAGGAAACTAATATTAACACTCATCAATAAGTAGTCATGAATTGGAACAAGTATAAATTAAAAAAAATTGGAAAAGTAAAAAGCACTATTTCGCGAAAACCAACTTTCCGCACGCTTAACAGCTACGTAAAGTAGCACTTTTTGAGCAACTGTATTAAAAAGGTATATTTTTATCTTGTTCGGAAGTTCATTGATTCCTTCTAAGGAGAGGAGAGTGCACAGATTGATAACTGATCATTCGTAACACTTCTTTCAACGAAATACCGCTTACGCCGCCGCTTATGCTAGAAAATAAGGTTTATCTAAGGTTGGCGTTGCTAGAAAATAAGGTTTATCTAAGGTTGGCGTTGCTAGAAAATAAGGTTTATCTAAGGATGGCGTTGCTAGAACATAAGGTTTATCTAAGGTTGGCGTTGCTAGAAAATAAGGTTTATCTAAGGATGGCGTTGCTAGAACATAAGGTTTATCTAAGGTTGGCGTTGCTAGAAAATAAGGTTTATCTAAAGGTTGGCGTTGCTAGAAAATAAGGTTTATCTAAAGGTTGGCGTTGCTAGAAAATAATCGACATTGAAAAAGGCACGTATTTAACCGGTCAATTAATTAATCGGATTTCGGTAGCTTAAAAAATAGAATTAGGTACTAAAATTAATACTTTGGCAACTAAAGCGGAGCATCAAATTATTCCAATGTGAGTAGTATTTTAATGTCATTACAGCTTTTGTTTATTTAAAGGCAAGTACCAATTATTTATTTGGCAACTGAATTAGTATATTGGAGACTATTTGTGAAGCACATTTTACCAAGAAAACGACTATCAATTCATTTAAAAATGTTTTTTTTTTTTTAAATATTTAGATAGCAAGTTAAGGTAAATGCACACTTGAAATTGGTATTTCGACAATCAATACTTGAGCTGTCATTTTAATATAAAAAAGGATCCTAAAAAAGTTATTGTGGTCGTATAAACATTGAACCTATGGGTAGAAAACGTAAGGTGTTTATTATGTCGTGGTTATGGAATAATAACGGAATGTTAGTGTGTTCAAACATCACTTTTATAATTTTAGTAGGCTACTACTAGTGCGCCAAGACAGTTCTAAGCGCGTGAGATACGTAGACTAGATACAGGGCGGACACGATATACATCAAAAATCACTTGCGTTTCTATGTGTGAACGGCACGTCTGTACACGCGTCATGAGTCATAGTGTGAGTAAGTTGCTTAAAAATACTACTGAGCGGCCGGCAAACGGCCGTCGATCTGGTGTCGCGGGTCGAGTTAATTCAAGTCGGGCGGGGCGGTGCGTGGCCGTTGTGTATGATAATACTATTACTTATTCTGTGCTATTAGGTAGTCGAGTGCATAAGTATGTAGGTACCTATACTTTTTTTACAAAAATGACGATTGATTCCGTCTTTTTCTTACTGTATCAATTAAAGCGGGAAGGATAGTGTAACTCATGCGCGAAATACTGTGTATTTAAGTTTTCTTTTTTTTGTAGGCCAAGCAATAAGAAGGTATAGAGGGAAATGCTAGGAACACAATTTTTGACTTCGTAGCTTTGTTTGGACTAGTTAGATGAACATATCAAAATTCCCCGACCGTAACCGTGGTGCTGGAGGGGAAGGGGGGGTTTGAAGGTTCAATTTTTCGGTTTTTCGATCATATCTCGGAAACTATGCGTCTGAGCGACATGGCCACTTGTACAAAATGAAAAATGATTTAATTTGTTACAAGTTTTATTAGGTCAAGTTTTTTGATATCTTGTATAGTTTTTGAGATATTTATTTTTTATACTTTATTGCACATAAAATAAGTACAAATGGTGGACTTAATGCCTTAAGGCATTCTCTACCAGTCAACCACTGGGCCAAAAAGAGACGTTTGTTGGTGCAGGCTTTGTTCTGTATTTGAAAATAATTAAACGATATCACTACCTACTATTTACAAATTAAATACTAATTATAGTATACCTATTATATTTAAATAATAAACTTAAACATATACTTTGTATGATACACTTACATACATATCTACATATATACTTATACATGTACCGACTGTGAAACATTACTTACATCTTTCAGACAAATGCTTGCGCAGCATACGCTTGAACGTGAATTTACTTTGAGCTTTTCTGATATTGAGTGGAAGGTCGTTCCACAGGCGTGTCGCCTGAACAGTATAGGAGTTGGTCAGGAAACCAGTGCGATGAGGGGGAATGGAAAGCTTAAGGCTACGGGAGGGACGGAGAACACCACCAGGGCGAGCAGTAACAAATTTAAATTTGGATCTGAGATATTCTGGTGTATTGGGATCAAATAGAAGAGAGTAAAGTGTACCTAACAGTCTCAAAGATCTTCGCTCACGAATAGGAAGCCAATTAAGCTGCTTACGATAAGCTGATACGTGGTCGTACTTCCGAAGACAAAATATAAACCTAATACAGTTGTTGAGCAGTCTGTCGAGTTTGTTAAGTGAAGTTTGAACTAGATTAGAGTAGCACACATCAGCATAATCCATAGTGGGAAGTACAAGAGCTTGAACGAGAAGGATCTTTGTGCTAATTGGCAAAAAGTTCTTGTACCTGTAAAGCGATCTCAGCGTGTACGTCACTCTGCGACATACATCAGACACCTGGGGTTCCCACGTAAGGCCACTGTCTATAATCAGACCCAGATTTTTCACTTTAGGTGATAGCGGTATCACGACATCCTCAAACCTGATAGGTGCTACACTATGTAAATCCATCAACGCCAGCATGCGTGGGCTCCCAAGTACGATCGCTTGACATTTGGTTGGGTTAACTACGATCCCAAAAGAACGTGACCATGCAGAAAGATGGCTTAAATTGCTATTCATGATAGAGACTGCATGATCCATGTCCTTAACGTTTGCCTGTGTATAAAGCTGCAGATCGTCAGCATATAGATGGTAGGAGCAGCCAATGTTAGGGGTGACCATATTGATAAAAATTGAAAAAAGAAGAGGCGAGAGAATGCCACCCTGTGGAACTCCAGCAGAAAGATCACACCAGTCAGAGAAGGTTCGGTCAGCACGAACTGATTGACGGCGATCTTGAAGATAAGAGGAAAACCACTGAACCGCCGACGATGACATATTTAAGTGACTTAGGCAGGCTAGTAAAAGGTCATGGTTAACCGCATTAAATGCATTTGAGAAATCTACCAGTACCAACAACGTTAACTGAGACAGCTCCATGCCTTGTCTAACATCTTCGAGTACTTTGAGCAGAGCAGTGCAAGTACTATGCCCTGGGCGAAAAGCCGACTGAAAAGGAGAGAGAATTTGATTGGAATAAACATGAGACGAAAGTTGCTTATGAACGATTGCTTCTAAAATCTTTGACAGAAACGGAAGAACGGAAATAGGACGAGTCTTTTAGTGTAATGGGGTTCGAAACTTTTGTAAGTGGTATGACATAGGCTTTCCGCCATGCTGAAGGAAAAACTCCGGTAGTGAGTGAAAAGTTAATTATGTATGTTAGAACTGGAAGAACGCATTCCAAGATGCTTACGATCATTAATCTGCTCAACTCATCATGGCCTACAGCATTCGATCTAATCGATTTTATCACCTTAATAATGTCATCGTCAGTGGCTTGATCGAGTGAGAAGGTTATATTAGAAAGACAGGGCAAGGCTCTAATGTAGGTTAAACTTTTGGTTAAGGTAGCGGAATTTATAGGCAAAGTTTTAGCGAAGTGTAAATTTAAATCATTAAGAGAGAAAGAGGAGGGAGTTGAGCAAGTAGGTTTAACAATGCCGATCGATTTTAGGAATTTCCATGTTTCAGCTGGTGACGAACATGCAATACTGTCGTGGATATATTTCCGTTTGGCAGCTCTCACCGTCTGATTGCATTTATTCCTGGCTGTTTTAAATATGTTCCATTTATCTTCGCAACGATCTCGTTTGTACCTCCTAAATGCCCGATCGCGTCTCGCCATAGCCATTCTGACAACCTGGGTAATCCACGGAGCAGGTGGGCGTTTTAACTTAACCGTACGGATGGGAGCATGTGTGTTGAATAATTCTAATACAGTCGAGTTGAACGTGTCCACAGCCTTGTCAACGGATGGTGCCGAAAAGGTCGTCGACCAGTCCTGCGCGCTCGCGTCTCGTTTTAAAGCTTCAATGTCTAGCTTAGCGAAGCTGCGAATTTGGACAGTAACGCGTTGTGGTTTGGGAGGCCGGACACGGTAGCTTAAGTAAATAAGGTCATGATGCGAAAAACCTGGGGCCGGAAACTGACCGACCGCATCCGAAAGATCAATAGACGAGACAATAATAAGGTCTAACCAGGAGTCTGATGTATCTACATTGTGGTGAGTGGGCCTGAGTGGGAGAACAGCTAAGTCAACTGACTCTACGTTGGCATACAATTTGCGAGTTCTAAGGTTGTCTTTGACAAGGTCCGTATTAAAATCCCCCATGATTAACTGATGGGCGTACTCGGTGCTTATAGGGGCCAGCAAGGTTTCGAGGTCCGCAAAATAGTCGATGGTAGGGGGGCAATAGACCACTCCTAAAGCTACCTTAGTCCCACCAATGTTAACCTCAACAAATAAATATTCCATAGACCCGGATAATCGAGGTGAGGATGTAGCTATAATTTTAAAAGGAACGTTACTGTGGAGATATATGGCCACACCACCACCCCTCCTGCCAATACGATCGTTCCGCAGCAAGACATAGCCAGGGAGACCGAAGGAAGTAGACGCGAGATTAGGCTTAAGCCATGTTTCAGACACAAGTATGGCGTGGACATTACATGAGGAGAAAGACTCGAGAAGATCATTGTAGTGGCTAGGAACACTTTGTGCATTGATATGACACAAGTTAAAGTTTTTGGGGAATGAAAAGAACCAGACATGCTGCAAGCAGAATAAAAAGATCCATCATCATCATCATCGGACATAATATTCCAAAGGTAGGTACACAAATATATAAAATACAGATAATATATACAAAATAAATAAAATAAATATTATATTTCCGTGCCAGAAAGCACATGTAACTAAAATAAGCCAACAAGGTTCTCGTTAACCCACCAGCCAACCGGTTACACACAGTATGATAACACAAAGTAGTATTAAAAAAAACTGAAACTAACAATAAAAGTACATAGGTATAAAACAAGACAAAAAGTAACTAAAAAAATAAATGGTACATATAGAAAGAATAACATTCCAACTAAACTGTAAATTAGCAAGAGACACGTTCCGTTCGTTATTCATTGAAATATTTGCACAAAAAAAAATCCACTAACAGAGAAAATGCAGTAACGAAACGCATCAAATTTGTCAGTGACGTGTGACAGATGACAAGTTGACAACTAAATCGTCAAAAACGAACGCAAAACATAACATCGGTAGATTATTGTCGCGTACCACTCCAGCAGGGCGACCGCGGGGTGAGGTGCGAGCGGGGGGGCAGCCAAGTGACCGATGACTTGCCAACTAGCCACCGCGGCCATAACTCGGCTCCGTTGCATTTGTAGATATTTTTATATCATTAAACTCATAGTATAATTATTATGGAGTTCATATTTAGCATCCAAACATCAGGATAGCCCCTCAACATTGGTCTTCGAGCCTACAAATCAAGAACCAGCGAGTAACTACGAATTAACTGTCCAGCCAACGTGTCCGTGCACCGCCATTGTCACAGCGCAGTTAACCATTCGAAATTACAAGCTAAGTTACGTCGAGTTCGCCGCAAAAAACAAGCTAAGTCCACTAAAAATACTTCAACAAGGGATCTACAAGCCTATATGGACGGATTTAAGGAACCAGAAGCGCAGGATTACTAGAAACCAGCTAAGTTCCCATCCACTCCCTTTGTTATAAGTGCCTACTTAGGTATATATTATTTCAAAATTACTAGTGTAATCTTATTAAAACTAGACCACAACTTAAATCATACCTTATTTACATAATAAGCAGTGAATTTAAATACGAATCCTCATAAAGTGCAACTATAGATATCTACTTAGCCATCGTTATCTAGTTGCAGTTAACGGTAAAAATCACATGTTTACGCCGTCAGTACTAGTTGCCGGCTTATCGCAATTACAACTAAATTAACTAGAAATCCTTACCTATTGTGATCAAAGTGCAGTTATTTAAACTTCTAGTGCATAAAACAAGAGTATTACATATACATTTTCAATAAATACAACTAGTGTTCAAAGATAATTAGACCAACAAAGATAATAGTGCAAATAATCTTAACCTAAAATTACTAATTACGAGTAAGTGTTGTTTACATTCATTTCCTGTTGATTGTTTTTGCATTGCAGTGTCGTTTGTGGAGGTAAAAAATGACTGAAGCCATTTTAAAAGAAAATATTAAACGTCGTGGTACTTGTAAGGCTCAGTTAACTAATTTCAATACCTATTTGAGTGAATTACCAGGAAAAATAACTCCTCATCAAAGGTTTGAGCTCGAGCTGCGCATTTCGAGGTTGGAATTAGTGTTTAATGACTTCCATGACGTACAATTACAGATCGAATGTGCCCATGAGGATGCTGCCGAGCAATACAACCAGCGAAATACTTTCGAGGCAACGTACTACAGCAGCATCGCTCGCGCCCAGCTCCTGCTGAGCGAGGCGGAGGGACCTGCAGTCAGTAATGCTAAATCGTCACCAGCCGATATGCAGGTGACGGATATGAAGCGCACAAAGGTAAAATTGCCTGAAATAAATCTCAGTAAGTTTGATGGTACGTACAGTCAATGGTTGGAGTTTCGTGACATGTATGAATCTATGATTCATAATGATACTAGCTTATCCGATATTACGAAGTTTCATTACTTACGATCTTACTTAGAAGGCAGTGCATTGCTCGTGATTAAATCAATCGAATTTAGCGCATCGAACTACCAAATTGCATGGGAGCTTGTGTGTGACAGATACAATAATAAACGCTTACTTACATCGAATCACGTTAAAGCCTTATTTAACGTATTTGCAGTGCAAAAAGATACAGCTTTTCAGTTACGCAGGTTAATTGATACTTTCATAAAAAACCTAAAGTCCTTGCAAATATTAAAGGAACCAGTTGATAAGTGGGATACATTGTTGACTTACATTGTGTGTACCAAGCTCGACACCCAAACATTATTTGAGTGGGAAAAATACAAATTAACATTAGAAGGCGATTCTAACACATTTGACGACTTGGTCAAATTTGTTAGGATGCGGGCCGATTTACTAGAAACTCTCGAGCAAAGAAATGTTAGGCAAGAGAAGCCGCGAGCCTTGCTCACTTATGATTCACCTACTAAAACGAATATTACCAATAATAATAAAAAATCGTGTCCTGTATGCAATTCGAGCGTTCACACCATTTACAATTGCAAAACATTTCTAGATTTGAATGCAAAAGATAGGGAAAACAAGGCCCTAGGTTTAAATCTGTGTCTCAATTGTCTCCGCCACGGGCATCCTACCAATAAGTGTCGTTTAAGCCCGTGCAGAATTTGCAAAAAAAAACATAACACTATTATGCACTCGACTACACCGACTGCGCGTGACAACAACGCGCCGAGTACCTCGGTACCTAGCACAAGCGGTCTCGCACTGCCCGTCGCGGTCGCGCCACCTGCGCCCGCGCCGGCCGCACCGGCCGCGTCTGCGCCTGCTGGCCGGGCGGACGGCGCGACCACCGCACCTGCGCCTATTGGCCTGGTTTGCGCCGAGCCGGAAGAAGGGGTATTGACAACAGCTATAGTTGACGTGCGCGCTGCTAATAATAACACTTATCCAGTACGTATTATGCTAGATTGTGGTAGTACAACAAATTTTATAACTGAGCGGTTGTGCACAGAGTTGAATCTGGAAACGAAAGACGTTTTAATTTCGATAACAGGAATAAACGAACATGAATCTATTTTAAATAAAACTTGTACGGTTAATTTAATATCAAAATACAGTGATTATTCTATTGAAATAAGCTGTACTGTCATACCTGTCATAACTAGGCCGTGGCCATGTGAACCAATGAATATTGAAGCATTCAATATACCCAAAAACATCAAGTTGGCTGATCCTAATTTTTATGAAAAGTCCAATATTGACATCCTACTAGGGAACAAGATATTTTGGGGTTTATTAGGCTCAGAACAAATCGACTTAGATAATACAAATTTAATTTTGCATGAAACAAAATTCGGTTGGGTCCTAGGAGGCGCGGAACCAGGCATGACGGACATATGCGGGTTTGCGCATGCACAAAATATCACAAGTACACAATTACAAAACAAAAATAACATAGAAAATTGCACTATACAAAAACAATTAGCAAGGTTTTGGGAACTAGATTCCATAACAAATGATTCTACGTCTTTGAGTGTAGAGATGGAATGTGAACAAAGCTTTGTACAAAACACGACACGTTTACCTGACGGTCGATTTTTACTTACCATTCCACTCAAAGAATCGCCTACCGTATTAGGTGATAGCTATTGCTTAGCAAAGCAAAGGTTTCTTTCTTTAGAAAATAAACTACAAAAAAACCCTAGCTTAAAAGAATCCTACACAAAATTCATTCATGAATATATACAGTTAGGTCACATGAGTGAATCACATAACGATAGGTCGCAAATTACCTATTTTGCGCCACATCATGCTGTGTTAAAAAGCGACAGTATCACTAGCAAATTAAGGGCTGTTTTCGACTGCTCAGCTAAATCGTCATCTGGCTACTCGTTCAATGATTTGCAGCAAGTTGGCCCGACTATACAAGACGATTTGTTTTCAATTTTAATGCGTTTTAGACAGCATGACGTGGCCTTGACTGCAGATATCGCAAAAATGTATCGCCAGTGCGACGTCATTGAATCGCAACGACCTTTGCAACAAATATTGTGGAGGGACGACCCCTCCCAACCTATAAAAACCTTTCAATTAAATACCTTGACTTATGGTACGTCGTCGGCGGCTTTTCTGGCCATCCGCTGTTTACGACAATTATCAATTGAGTGTGATGATCCTATTATAAAAGAAATCATAGCTAGGGATTTTTATGTCGATGACCTTATCACCGGGTGCTCCTCTGCGGAGGGCGCCACTAGGATCTACACAAAACTTACAGAAGTTTTGAATAGTGCTTGTTTTCCACTGAGAAAATGGAGATCAAACGACACTAGCGTACTTCAAAATATAGCTAATGACAAGACTGTAGACGCCGAAGGAAACCTGGACCTATGCCCTGAGCATAGTTCCAAGGTTTTAGGCATTACCTGGAACAGCATCTCCGATAGCTTGTGCATCACAACCAATGTAGACCTTAAGGGCTCTGTCACTAAGCGCAGCATATTGTCAACTATCTCTAAGATTTTTGACCCTTTAGGTTTAGTCGCACCAACTGTTTTAGAAGCCAAGGTCATGATGCAGAAGTTGTGGTTGCACCAGTTATCGTGGGACTCAGCTGTCCCTGATGACATTAAAGATGTTTGGCAAGCTTTTGTGCTCACGTTGCACAACCTCAACGAGGTACAAATCCCCAGACACGCAATATGTCACAGTCCTGTCAATTTACAACTACATATCTTCGTGGACGCATCCGAAGTAGCCTATGGTGCTTGTGCATACGTGCGTTCAACAAACGAAAACAACGAAGTGACTGTCAACTTGCTGTGCTCAAAGGGGAAAGTGGCCCCACTTAAACCATTGACCACCCCCCGTCTGGAATTATGCGCAGCCCTACTAGGTTCTCGGTTGCTAGACAAGATTTTGACATCCATGAGACTGCAATTTGACAGTTGCTTTCTGTGGTCTGACTCAACTATTGTATTGTGTTGGTTGAGCATGCATCCAAGTAAGTTGCAAACATTCATTCGTAACAGAATAGCAGAGATACAGTCCACTTGTGCCAACCATACTTGGAGACATGTTCCAACCAACGAAAATCCCGCAGACCACATTTCACGTGGATTGACAGCCAACGAAATAGTGCACAACCAGTTATGGTGGAACGGTCCACAATTTTTATCCTAACCAGAGCACTCATGGCCTCAATTAAAATCAGAACTAAATAGTAGTAACTTACCTGAAGTCAAAACCCAAAATACATGCCTGGTAGTCAATTCCGGCACGGATGAGCCATTTCCCTTTAACAAATTCTCAGACCTGAAGCGCATGCAACGCACGTTTGCTTATATTGCACGATTCATTCACAACACGCGCTTTAAGTCCAACAAAAGAAATGGCCCACTCAGTGCTGAGGAATTAGACAATGCATTAAAACATTTAATATTAATTTCACAAAAGGAATCGTTTCCCACAGAATATACTAAGTTGAAATCGGGAACGTCCATCAAAAAATCTACAATTTCGTCACTGAACCCGTTCATAGACACAAATGATTTCAATTTAATTAGGGTAGGTGGCAGATTGTCGAATTCGGATTATGAGTATGACAAGGTTCATCCGATTCTATTAAGCAAAAATCATCGTATAACTAAATTGTTATTCGAATGTCAACACAAAGCTCTCATGCACGCCGGTCCTCAGCACTTGCTTTATTCGGTAAGGGAACGGTATTGGCCTATTGGGGGACGCGGTATAGCGAGATCAATTTCACACCAATGTGTAACTTGCCGTCGTTTTGGTGGTCGTACCGTAACTCCAATCATGGGCAATCTACCCAAACAAAGACTTCAACCAGGCTCTCCGTTTTTGGAAGTCAATGTGGACTACGCTGGGCCCGTAATGATGGCTAATCGTAAGGGGCGTGGTTGTCGTCTCATAAAGGCCTATATTTGTATCTTTGTGTGCTGCAAAACTAAGGCCATACATATCGAGCTGGTGGGCGATTTGAGCACAGCTAACTTTATTGCCGCTCTCAAGAGGTTTATTGCTCGCAGAGGAAAACCTTTAGACATATTTTGCGATAATGGCTCGAACTTTGTAGGAGCGGCTAACGAGCTCAAACCTTTTATTGCACAAAACGCTTCTGACATTTCAGACGCTATAACTTCAGAATCAATAAATTTTCATTTTTTGCCTCCATATGCGCCACACTTCGGTGGCCTACATGAGGCCGGTGTACGATCTATAAAACATCATTTGCGCCGCGTACTAGGTTCGGCTAACCTAACTTATGAGGATTTGTATTCTACACTGACTTATATAGAGGCACTTTTAAATTCTCGACCCTTGACCCCACTTAGCTCGGACCAGAATGACCTATTGCCACTCACACCTGGCCACTTCATAATCGGGCGAAGTATGACAGCGATCCCGGAGGTAGATCTCACTTCACGTACCAGATTAGTGGACAGATACCAGAAGATCCAGCAGCTACGCCAGCACTTCTGGGCACGTTGGCAACTGGAGTACATCAGCGAACTTCAGATCCGAACTAAATGGAGGCAATCGACGAACGGGCAACTAAAGATTGGGACCCTCGTCGTTATTAAAGATAAGCAACAGCCTCCAATAAAATGGCTCCTAGGGAGAATACAACGAGTCTTCCCAGGGCGCGACGGTGTTACCCGAGTCGCAGAAATTCAAACTGCCACTGGGCTGCTGCGCAGAGATTTTACCAAGATCTGCCCCTTACCTGTGGACACTGCAGTTGAAGACGATACTTCAAGGTCCGCCGGCATGTCGCGTACCACTCCAGCAGGGCGACCGCGGGGTGAGGTGCGAGCGGGGGGGCAGCCAAGTGACCGATGACTTGCCAACTAGCCACCGCGGCCATAACTCGGCTCCGTTGCATTTGTAGATATTTTTATATCATTAAACTCATAGTATAATTATTATGGAGTTCATATTTAGCATCCAAACATCAGGATAGCCCCTCAACAATTATTATATTGAAAAAAAGTTAAAAGTACCGTTCAAGGAGGAAAAAAAAAAGTGCTGTTCTGAACTTACAAATTACGTACCTACAATAGAAAGGCAACAAAGGCACAGGAAAAACCGGTCTTTAAACTCTAAAATACTCAAGAACATCAACGCCTCGTCGCTCGCTTGTCCTCTGGCTTCCTGGTTGCCCCGAAAGCCTTTACGGTGACTGTAGGAGGTGCAGGCGCTGGGGCCGGTGCAGACGTTGGGGCCGGCTCAGGCGTGGGGGCCGGCGCAGGCGCGGGGGCCGGCGCAGGCGCAGCAGCTAAACTTGATGCAGACTTAGTTCCGCTTGGCGTCGCGGGCGCAGGAGCAGAAGCCGCGCCAGTAGAAACCGGGACATGTCTTTCAGACAGCGCTTGGAGTTGCTCAGCCGTTGTTACACGCTCCCTCTTCCCACTGGGCAGCTTAATGTAGATATTGCCATCCCTGGTCCATATCTGATGCATGCCAAAATGTGTGCGAGCGTCTGTGAAGACTGCATGCCGCTGCTTTGTCAAGAACTCCGAAATGACTATCCGAGTACCCTTGAGTGCGGTTTTCCTTGCCCACACAGCTCTCTTGACCTCCAGATCACAAAATCGGACCAGGACTGGTCTGGTGCGGCTGCCTGTGCTGCTTCCAAGTCTGTGGCACATTGATATTGAGGCACAGGTTACATCTGGTAGCCTAAGATTATTTTGGCAGACAGCAGCAACGGACTCAACTATATTTTCATCTGCTACCTCCGGCATTCCACTAATCAGCAAATGCTTCCTGCGGTTGCGCATTTCAATGGTGTCCACTGACTGACTAATGGCAAGAATTTGCTGTCTAAGTAGGTCTAACATAGCAGACACATCCTCCTTAAGAGTGCTGACCTCCTTACTGAGACTGGCTATCGTTGGATGTGAATGTGGTGATGCCGCCTTCAATTTGTTGTCAAGATCCAGAAACTGCTGTGCGAATCTATCTTCCAGTGACTTCTGTGTCTCCAATATGCTCTCCATAATGCGTTTGAAATGAAATGAAATGAAATTAAAATGAAATGAAATATATTTATTAATAACAATTGTTACATGTCGAGGTAATTAAGTACAATATTGAGTGTACAATTGTGTATATCTATTAATGATTACAATTATTTCGTCGGCTAATAAATAGCTCACAAATAACATTAATCTAATTACTATTATTGTGCAAAACAAATTCAGTGACAGTTAAAAATATTTGAGTGCAAAGGTCGGGTGGCAGGTTAGTGGTTTTATTTACACTATGCTCATCCAGTGGAGCTCCCTATATGCTATGTGGTTTATTGGAATAATATATGTCGGAGAATGACTGAATTGTGCCATCTATTGCCTTTCATAGGCGTTATCGCGCAATCTTTGACAAATAGAGCAAACTAGGGTGTTACAGTACACTTGAGTGGCGTTCGACGCAGTTGTTCCGCCAAGTCGTCATAGAGTGCGCTGCCGCTGCGGCGCTGCCTAAACAATAGAATCCAGAACAATTGAAGTGAGGCTGTCAATCAATCTGCTGATGAGCACGAACGGGAGGAGATGACGACGTTGGCGGTTCCTGGGTCTAATCCACTGGTTTGCATTGGATAAGAAATGTAACGTGCTGTGATTTGTAAACAGTCTTGTGTAGTAAAGACTGTGAGTTGAATATCGTATTTCATTAAAAGCCCTCGTCATCCACGATTGAAGGTTCTGATGCGCTGCCGATAGTAAGATACGCCCACGATTCCGACATCAGAAGTGGCCGAACACATGGAATTCGCTACGGAATTCCTCATGGAAGCTTCGATCTGCCAAATGAAGGTGGACTGAAGGTCCCAAAAAAAACTACCGTTATTGAAAATCCCTGACATTCCTTGAGTCAAGAGTTTTTAAACCTAAGAAAATGATGAAATCTCATGCTGTTGCTGGTGGAAAACAAAGAAATAATGTGAAGGAAAATATTTGAAGTGAAATGACAGTTGACATACCTATCTGATATTTTGCATTACTTTTATGTTATGTTGTGTGAATTTTCGTGGAAATGTTGTTGTTAATGTTGTAAATCTAAAACACGTTTACAGTCCTTTACACCAAGGAGAATGAAGATAGTTGCTGCGAGACCGGAGAGGAGCTGCGGTTTCTCAAACGTGGGTGCCTTAGTTTGTTTACAGAAGCTGAGATGAGCTGCATATTTACTGGTCGTCAGACTGTTACTGAAAGTTGGAAATCGCGTAAGTTGCTTCCATCCTTTTATGATTTGTTTCGGTTGAGTGTACCACACAAAGCCAGCGCGATGGGTTCTATTTAGGAAAATATGTGACTCGATGGAAATAGATACGAGATACTCTAGCCCTTGTGGTCAGATTGTATGTAAAGAAATTTGTTGTGTTGACTTTAAATAAATTGTTAAGACAGTGTATTCTGTGGGAGGATGTTTAACTGATTTCTGGGCAAAAGGGCATGTAATACCGTCTAATCGTCATAATTTGAATTGCTTATAGCAAAATGCTCCTTAACATTTTTTTTGTGGATTCTTACGTTTTCAATTTGTGTCGTGGACCAATAATATTATCGTGTAAAGTTACAGCGCCACGAATGATTAGTTTCGAACACACTGTCAATAAAATTTTCTTTAGTATGATTTCTCTTTTGCTAGCTTGTGTCTATGATGAAGGCGTGTGTGTGATATTTTTGGATATGAAGTTTATTATTAAATTGTAAAATGGGACTTAATCGCGTATTTAAGTTTTAAGGTTTACCGCTGACGAAGAAGTTTATGGCTGTTGATGGATAGTTTCGACTTAATTTTAATCAGGTGCATCCTTTATGATTACTTAAAATGACTTGACGTCCAAAATTCACTGGTCAAAACGTACTGACAATAAATTCATGACACGTACCAAGCGTTAAAATTGTGTTTCTATTTGAATAACCTAAATGGTGAGTTTAACCCCATCGAAGTCGAAGGATGTTTGCGATGTAGGTATATCTGTCAAGATCAAGAGGTCAATAAATTTTGAGAGTTAATTCAATTAATTATAATACACGTGTACGCAATACACGGTCGTCGTGAACGCTGCTCGCACTATTAGTGCTTGAGAAAGGAGACCTAGGCTCTCCGAAACATGTCGCGCGAGTGACTAAAAAACAAGTGTCTAAATCGTGAAATTAGTTAATGTTAGTATGTCTCACAACAGTTTAAATCCGATTAATAATAATGAAGTAAATTAAAATCCATTTTGAGTTACATTTGATACTACTGACTATATAGGTAGATGTGTAACGGACAGTTATTAATTTGACGTACTTATCATTCAATGGGTTAATATAATATTGCATATTGCATGAACAATACTAGCTATAGCATGGATGTAAATAAAGGGAGGTAGATATGGCACCAGGCGCTTGATTGTGAGCCATCAAATATAGGTTCCTGAACCTATATTGTGTAAGTCGTACGGCTGACGCCAATGTGTCAAGATTGTCACAATCATCTACTAAATATTGCCTGCATTTTAGTTTTGTCAACTATGAAAGTCACGCGTCTAATTATTAATAAAAGGTCATTGAGCTATAGTTGGTCAAACCAAATTGTCAGTAAATAAGAACAAAAGAAACTATACTCCTCTATTTCTTTTGGGTGCTAGTACTAGTGTACGGCAAAGATAGTATGATTCTCTCTGTCTATGTTTGAAATGAGACAGTCCTTTGACAAACTATAAGTAAGCAGTTTGAGAAGAATTTTATTGGTTGATCTGTCAAGACATGATAATAGATTATGGGAATAGATTTCTTTACGTATACCGCTTTTGGTTATATGACGTTGACATACAAGACAAAACGTGAAGTTCATGTCCCTTTCAAAATAACAGCAGCAGTGAAATAATAGGTTGTTGAGTTATTGGAGAGGCTCATCACATGAGTTGGCGGTCGTAACCGGAACCTGAGTTGTCCAGAGGGCGTTTGAGGGCTGGGTGCTAGAGAGAGCACCGTCCTATTCGTAACTGCAATTCAAGGAGGTTTCGGACCGGGCGATGAGGTTAGCTGTGTGATGGAACCAAATGTGTTGTCTGTTATAAAGCCAAGATGTTGGTACTGTTATTTGGAAGTTGGTGTTGACTTTATGTAGGCATTGGTTGACGCATAGCCAAGATGTTGGTACTGTTATTTGGAAGTTGGTGTTGACTTTATGTAGGCATTGGTTGACGCATGCGAAAAGAAATTAGTTGCCAAATAAAAACTGACAAATGAAAAATTTACTGGTAAAATGTATAATGCGCAAATTGGCACATTTTCTTTTTTTTTAGTTTTTCGCTCGGATCTCAAAGATGTGTTTTAGATATGTCACACGAGTGCATCTAAAAGTTAATAAAACACACATAATGCGACTGTTTAAAAAAAACATGTTATAAATTATTGTCTTCCTTAAATGTGTAGGCTACGACAGGATGCATACAGTTTTAAAATGAGACTATTGCAAAAAAAAGGAGAGTAACGCTTTCTCTATTACACCTATTGATAAGTCAAGAAGGCTATCTCGTTCTGTCTTGGTATTATTATTTCTGTCATGCATATGCTTTATGGTTAGTGTGAGGACTGAGGAATAAAATCTCTATCTTGTCAATAGCGATAATTCTTGACTACTATTATTACGGAAGTTATGGAACTAGTACAAAAGTTGTTCGTAGCACTACTCTTTACAGATTACGATATTCCTTATGATCTTTACGAAATCAGCTGTCGATGTTTAATGAATAGAGACGAACGCATTTAATATAAGTTTTGTTTTATTGTTTGGAGATAAAGAAATAAGCAAACTTTTCAGTATAGCGGTCTGATTTAAAATAGAAATTCTGTCACTAGTACGTGTTACACTAGGTTCTCGTATTGGCATACATCGCATACATTGTAAAACAGGTTGTGAACTCCTTTACTTTATTGATTTCATGCATGTTCAACCTTTTTGGACCTTTCAGAGAGCTCTTTAGTTTTTGAAGTATTGTGTCATGATCGTGTCCGTCAGGTAAAGTCATGTCAGTGTGTAAATATCACATTAATTTCTTTTTTTTTTTTCTTAATAAAAATTATAAAAGCGGTTTTCCTCGATGAACAAAAATACAATGTGGTTTACGTAGAAAGCACTACCTACTGGAATTACGCGATAATATAATATTTATTATTTAATTCTTAACAATATACATTGTGTGTAATATTACAAGTTCGTACAAAAGGAATAAAATAGAGAAGTTTGTTTGAATAGTAAAGTAAACGGAATGCAATTTTGGTACGTATTTACGATTTGGTATGATTTTCGTATTCGAAATTCGTATAAGTAAACTGTAGTCCTATTCTAAAACTTGAATAAAAGCTACGTGTCGATTAGTTACATGCTATTTTGGCAGGAATTAATGATTGATTGTGTTTAGGAATACACAAATAATGATAACAGAATTTAATCAAAATATTCAGGTTATGTTATAAATCTGGTTTGAAATCAATTGACCTGGCTCAACGGTTTTTATAGGCGGCAGATATATGTTAACGAATTTACCAAACATTTTAACCATGAGATAACGGAGACGATACACGTACCTACACGCATTTCGGGTGAGAGGCCATTGTGCATGCGGTTATCTTTCAAACGGATAAACCAATTTAATCGGTTTTCTGTGATCGTAGGTAGCCAAAATTGTGAGGTAATGATTATAATGGCAAACAAAGCTGGATCAAGGTATCAATGAAATCAAATAAGAAAATCTATGAGTGGGAACACTAAATTTTTAGGGGATACTTAACGTTTAAGTAATGATTAGGTACGCAGGTAATGTTTATAAAAGCAATAAAATATGGAAAACCATTTATTATGGAGACCTCAATACAAGATGTGTTTCAAATAAGAGAAATCAATAAATTGCTCTGATATTTAGATTAAGGTAATATTTGTAAGGCTTGACAATTTAAAAGTGCTTGTTGCTAGGCAAATTTGAATAAAGAATATTTTGACTTGACTGTATCTCTGTGTTAGGTTCATTTAGAAGCTAGTTTGCATCTTTATGGTAATATTATTTTCACGCTGTTTGGATGGTTGCATTTAAAGTCTCATAATGAATTGTTCGAGATGTGTCTACCCCATACCCCATTTCCGTTGAAATATGGCCTGATTGAATATGGTGATACTACTGATGCTGAACTGGTTCATTCACAGCCATGATCTTGTTAGTGTTATTATAAGAGTTAAATTCATGGCCTTAATTGTTTGCTTGTCAGTATTCAAAAGTTATGGAAGAACTTACTTTGGTCAGGTAAGCCGAGCAATGAGCTTAGATACCTCAGATTGTTGTATTCTGTCCGCAGATGTATGCAGTGAAGCATACAATGTCAGGATGCCGTGGTGGTGCAGATGAACTGCGTGCTACAGACTCTTTTGGAAGAAGAAGGAATCTGATCTTCGCTCCAGTCTATACCAGTGAAAATCACGAAGGAGGATAATGTACGCAGGGACGCGTACAATGTCAGAGTTGGCCGTGTCGGAGAATGACTGAATTGTGCCATCTATTGCCTTTCATAGGCGTTATCGCGCAATATTTGACAAATAGAGCAAACTAGGGTGTTACAGTACACTTGAGTGGCGTTCGACGCAGTTGTTCCGCCAAGTCGTCATAGAGTGCGCTGCCGCTGCGGCGCTGCCTAAACAATAGAATCCAGAACAATTGAAGTGAGGCTGTCAATCAATCTGCTGATGAGCACGAACGGGAGGAGATGACGACGTTGGCGGTTCCTGGGTCTAATCCACTGGTTTGCTTTGGATAAGAAATGTAACGTGCTGTGATTTGTAAACAGTCTTGTGTAGTAAAGACTGTGAGTTTGAATATCGTATTTCATTGAAAGCCCTCGTCATCCACGATTGAAGGTTCTGATGCGCTGCCGATAGTAAGATACGCCCACGATTCCTACATATATATCACTTAATCAATAAATTGTCCAAAACAACTATTTAAATTTAAATTAAATAATTTAAAGTAAACAAAGGTGACTTGTCAATGTAAACACCTACCCACGAAAAACATATCCGCAAAGATATCCGCTCTTGAAGGTTTTTTAGGGCTCATTTTTATCTTGATTATCTACATCAGTGAAGCTGCTAGGCCGGGTTTGGTATTGTTTTCATATAAATCGAGGGTTCTGAATTCATTTACGGTATTAACATTGACACCTTTCCGAAGTAAAAACAAAATTAATAATAATAATATAATATATAATAATATAATAATAAATTTTATAAGGACATGATGATTTTACCATTTTTTTTTAACAACAATATTTAATACAATTTTTTTATAGTTTATATTTTAATGATTCTATAAATGTCAGTAACGTCCAAATATTCTTTATAAATTGCTGTTCTGTTTTAATTTAATTTAATTTATCTAATTTAAATTATGCTTGTTTACATTGTAATGTGTGGACCTATGTTGTCTTTTAATAAACGGATGTGTGTGTGTGTGTGTGTGTGTGTGTGTGTGTGTGTGTGTGTGTGTGTGTGTGTGTGTGTGTGTGTTTTTTTTTATCTGCGCACTGGCTTTACATGCTACGAGCTGGGGTGGGGAATACAAAATGTATTTTTTTTTCTAAAAACTGTACATACGAGTATATCCACGCGGATTTACAGTGTTCTTTTACGCACGTGTCCGTCCAGGCGCGTGAAAGTTTTTTGAATGCCGGGTTCAAAAAATTGGCCAATGGAAATTTTGGCCTGCTGTGTTAAAACGTTGACTTGTCAAGAACTAAAACTGTATTATGATTATGAGTTTCTGCTTTTGGTACACCGGCGACCCATGTGGCCTGCGGGTAGTTGTTAAAAAATCATACTGGTCTGCTACAACAGAATCAATGTGGGCCGCCGGCGGCCTACTTGGCCTGGCGGTAAAGTTATAAAATATCACAGCGGCCTTCTGGACTCGATTTTTTTGGGGCGGCCGGCAACCCACATGGCCTGCCATAAAACCAAAATCGTTTGTTCTATGGCGCTGAGAGTGTTAATTATTTTTACTTTTTAATTGGTGACATTTTTCTGTATTATTTATAATTGATTAATTCATGTTTATATAATTTTGGAAACTTCTACTTTATTTTAAGTAAGTAAGTAAGTATGTATTTATTTGCAAAGAATAAGTAGGTACAATAGTGTCTTAGGTGGTAAGTGACAATTGCTTGCTTATTCTGCTATTTGTACTATACAGGTTGTACTAGCATGCAAAAATCTTAAAACTAGAAACTACTACAAATCTGACTGTATATCTTGAGAAAGGAAATCTTTTACACTGTAATAGCTTTTATCAGTTTACTTTTATTTTATTTATTTGATTAAGTATTATTAATATATTTTTATTGGTGGCTATGATGTTTGTTTTTGTAATATGTTTTGTGTGCTAGTGCCTAGTTTTAAGATTTCAAACACAATGTAATATTGTTCTTGAATAAACAATGATGATGATGATGATGATGATGACTTAACCTAACCCAGTACTTGAAATTTTTAAAATTTTATATTACTCAGAAATATTAATATTTTAAATTTAGAGTACCTTTAAAGATTTATGTGCGACGAGTGTGCCGAGGAGAAACGTGTTTAGATTTAACTTAAACTCGAATTAGTACTTATGACCCGAGGTGCCAAAATAAAGTATGCTGGTCTTCTCGACTATGATCTTATGGCAGTCCACACTGGCTGTTAATACACCTTTGTATTTATAGTATCGTGTGAAACAAACGATGTATTATTACAAAAAATACCGTTCCGTTCTGTGACTACACCAGCCAGCAGTTACTGCTGCAAGGACTCAGAGGCGTTGGTCACAGAAGAGAGGGAGGGGAGGAGAGGCTCATCGAGCTTGCTTAAACGCACGTGCTGGCACGATCCAGGCCGTCGGTCAGAGGCGTATGCTACGGGACGCTAACAACCTCCGTCCAGACAAACCTGCTCCGGACCCGGGCGTGTAGTCGAGATTACTCGTGTACTCCTCCCTTCACCTGCCGCCCCCATATGCTCAACTTGACCTTCCTGCCCGAGACACCGGTGAGCCAATAATACAGGTGGGGAGTGTGGGGCGTGTGCAATCAAGGATAGGAGTTGACAGGAGTAGAAGAACCAGACCGAATACTAGCATCGTGCCCAGTGTAGGGAAAGATAGATAAATACTGGTGTAAATATGTACGAATGGATAGTGACTGCGATTGACTTGAGGGCGTTATTCTGAGGTTAATTGTTCAAGCAGTAATCCCTCGTGATCGCCAGGCTCGTAGTCGGCATCAATCGAAGCCCTTTAATAGTTTTCGGAGGCACTTTGAGAAGACACAGATTAGTAGTCATTACATTATTATAGGGCTTTCACTTGTGAGGCCTCTATCTTTATCTTGAGCCTTTTCCATACACGCTTGTACCACGTCGAGCACTTGACATCTTGGAGTTGCGAACAGTTTCTTGTTGTCTCGTACTAAGTAGTAGTACCATGGTCACTGATGATGATGATACACAGAATCATGTCCCTTAACAAGTAACACTGTTACGCGTACTGGTACCTTAATAGCACTAGATACCATGAACATTTTAGGTAATGAACATTCTAAACTAGATATTTAGCACGGCGCACAGCTCACACTTTGGCACATGAAAACCACAGAAACACATATAGTTGCTTCGAACATAAGGGCACTGCACTATCACTTTAGTCACATACCAATAAAGACAAGTATATATACGAAGGGATTGAGACTGCGATTAAGTTGTGTTCCTTATTTTAATATATATATCTGGTATATCTCTATCACGTGGATCGTGCTGTCACTGGTCCGTCGTCGCTTTCGTCAGGCTCGGACTCTGTGTCTGTCTCTGGTTGATTGTAGATCTGAGATACTTTTTGCTTGATTAAGTCCCTATTCTGTGCTGTGGATTCCCAGTCGGATCGGCTATTATATGTGTAGTGGGTTATGTCATGGTTAAGTGAGTCAATCCATGTGAAGATAGGCCTAATCTTTCTTTCGTTTTCCCTATATGCCAGTGCTGCATGTAGAAAGTGCGGTTTTGGCCGCCTGAGTATGTGTCCGTAGTAGGAGAGCCTGCGCACTTTAATTATCTTTGTGATGGTTGTTCCTTCAAGAAGTTCCTGTAATTTTTGTTTTGGGGGGTTGTTGGAAACTCCAAGCATTCCTTTAAGTATGTGCCTTTCATACTTTCTTAGTCGTGACCTTTTGCCGCTCGTGAGGGCCATTGCTTTAAGGCCATAGGTCATAGATGGCGCGAAAATCATTTTGTATAGCAGCCTCGCTATTCTCCAATCGATTTTTTATTTTTGTATAAATATATTAAGAATCTTCGCATTTCTGATGGCCTTCTTAGTTTATATTAATGACTGTTTTTCTTTTAAACAATAGACTACAAAGTACACTAACTAAATAATGGCTAACGTAACTTTTTTGCCTTTTACACTTGCAAGTATTGTCGGTTCTTAATTATTGTCTGCAATAGTTAGTTCTTTGTAGAACCCGGGGTTTAAAGACCGTCTGTTGAATTACGGTTTCGGTTATGGCGTCCTGTAGTTGAAGACAAAGGCGTCGCTAATACGTAGGCAAGCGGCCCTGCTTCAATGGGGATTGCGTAATGGAACGCTGTTTATCACCATGTTTTGAGGAAATACTATGAGTTCCGGCAGATTATTGATTATTATATTTTAAGTACAGGTTGTTAGTTTTACCCTATTTTCTAGTGGAGGGGACTGGAGATTCCCGCCTTTTGTGTTAGTGTGATGAGAGTTAAACCAAATAAACTATATTCTATTTCGGATGAAACTAGGTGTCTAAACTATGCGGTTTACAATGTAATGGCGAAAGGGGGTTAACCCTGGTTATCGTAAGTGGAAGGGCTCGATATATTAGTAGATTAGAGTCAACAAAATAGATGTCACTATCACTGCAAGATTAGATGAAACCAGGTTAGGTACCTATATGACTGAAATATATGGATGCATGCATCGTGCATGGATGGCATAAATATTGCTAAAACATGCTGAAATATACAATGCGAACTGCGAGAAAGGTATTGAGAATGAATGTGGAGGGAGGTACGAGGAGAGGAAAACCGAGGAAAAGTTGGATGGACTGTGTGAAAGATGATATGAAACTAACGCAAGTGAATGATGAGATGACGGGTGACAGAGAGGTATGGAAGAAAAAGACATGCTGCGCCGACCCCAAGTGAATGGGACAAGGGCAAGCGAATGATGATACAATGCGAACTGCCTCGTATGTTGTAGGCGTGCCTTGTACAATATATGTATATGGAATTATTGGCGAGCTGGGAGCGTCTAGACTTGATGCACTTCAGATGTTAATGCTAGGTTTAGACGTAACCTAGCTAATATATGTGGAACGCTCTCACCAAATTGGTCGTGGTAGGCGCCGCCGAGCTGGGGGGAGGGCGAAGACGAGGGCCACGCGCTGTTGACTTAATTCACTACTGGATACGCCTAGATGTTGGTTGACCGCGTTGCACTATTAAATACCAGTTTTGAACACTGTCACTAGTTCACGAGAAACTGAGATTATATCCTAGAGGAGCGTTCCCAAGGCACGGTTTGCCTTGGTTTCCCTTAGATGCTAATCTGATCGATGCACTTGTTAAATACACACTTGAGGAAATACCTATACGTATAAATAAATAGACACACACACACCGCACACTCGTTACGATTGGCGTGAAATTTGGAGGCACTGGTTCGCCTAGAGGGACTTGGACCGTCGGCCGGTCAGTTGTCGCCTCGGGCGTGATCGCGGGCTCTCGTTGCACTGATATGTTATGTTTCCGATATAAACCTACATAAATACTGTCACAAAAATCCGAAATTAAGTAAGAACGCGTCGCGATTGCCTTGGTTACCACCGCGCGTCGGAGGTTCGGAACTAAGATGTTTGTGCAGCGATTGCAGTAACATCTGGCGATCGGCGTATTTTGTTTCACTGGGTTTTTACGCGTTTATGACACTCGTTTGTCTGCTCGGGGCACGACCGTCCACCACCGCGTCCCAAATGGATCTCCACGATGTATTATTACAAAAAATAATCCAAAATTCATTAAATTAAGGTGCTTCCGCAATTTAAATACTACCTGAAAAGATGTGCTCAATATGATTACTTAGGTGTAAACAACTATATGACAACAAATATTAAAATCATGCGCTTTACAATAATAGATGCCAATTTATTATTTAGTCGCCAAACTATCATTTCAAGATCCCAATTATTATTTTTTGTGGCATGAATATGATGCCAGTTTTTTTAATAATACGATGCTTACATTTGGAGCTAGGACACACAGGAACAGGTTAATATCACCATCCACATACTTACTTGTCTCGTATCCTGTCCGGTTTAATAGAACGTGACCGTTCACGATCCCGTTCCCTATCCTCCTGAAACCAGCAATAAAAACATAATTATTACAAAACCGGCGAATACGTATCAGGCAAATTGTTGAAAAGACTGGCTTGTCATATCATGCAGTGCAACAGATACTTACTAAAGAATTGGGTATGAACAAGATCAGTGCAAGATGGGTGCCACGAATGTTGACCATTGATCAGAAAAGACATAGAGTATTGATTTGCCAGCGTCTGTTGGATATGTACCAAGCTAATAAAGATAATTTTCTCCATAGATACGTAATCATGGACGAGTCTTGGGTACATCACTATGATCCCGAAACTAAAATTCAAAGTAAGCAGTCGAAACACAGTGGTTCTCCGCCACCACGTAAATTTAAAGTGGCATCGTCTGCAGGAAAGGTTATGCTGTCTGTATTCTGGGATGCTCAAGGAATAATAATCCTAGCTGACTATTTGAAAAAGGGAGAGACTATTACAGGGGCCTATTATGCAAACTTCATTCTAAAATTGCGAGAGGCTATTAAAGAGAAACGCCGGGGCAAGTTGACAAGTGGCGTACTCTTCCACCAAGACAATGCTACCGTCCATACGTCCTGTGTCGCTAAGGCTGCCATACACCAAGCAGGCTTCGAATTGGTGGAGCACCCACCGTATTCGCCTGACTTGGCCCCCAGCGACTACAGGCTATTCCCAAAATTAAAGGAATTTTTACGTGGAAAAATTTTTTTGGACAATCAAGAGGTGGTTTTCAGAGGTCGGACATTTTTTTTTTCATGAGGCTATTGAAATGCTGGAGCACCGATGGAATAAGTGTATTAGTGTTGAAAGAGACTATGTAGAAAAATAAAAAATAAATCTTGAATGTAGTTTCATTGTAAGAGGGTTAGGGGTGGTGCATATCATGGATCAACCCTCGTACAGAGACAATTCTAGTTTCGTATCATAGCAAATTTAGTCTACTTTAAAAACGTTCTAAGAAGGTATAGGTATTATCAAAAACTAGTCCAGTCGTTTAGGGTTACGAGTATAATCCCCAAAATGTAAAAAAATCTAATTTTTCGCGGTTTTTTAGATTTTTGACAAAATTTCGTTAGGCGCTCGAGGTCACAAACTTGGATTATTCATTGGGCCAACATCACAAACAAGTCTGCAAAAAATCAGAACTACCGGATTTGACGCAAACGAACCCCGTACTTTCAGGCAACAAAGTAACTGTATTATAAGGAATGTATACATACATCTTCTCGCCTGTCGCGGTCTCGACGGTCGCGATCGTCGCGCTCGCGGTCCCGGTCGCGGTCGCGGTCGCGTGCGCGCTCCAGCTGGTGGGTGGGCGGTTGCTGGCGGTACGGCGACACGTACGGCGCGGTCATGAGGTGCGGCAGAGGCGCGCCCACGCCCGGCGGGCCCATGCCGGGCGGCGGGCCCATGGCCGGCGGACCCATCGGACCCGGTGTCAGCTCCTTTATGTCACTGGGCGCCCACCCGCTCTGCTCCGGGTGGCCTGAAATGACACAAGCAACTTTATATTTTGATAAAACTATTATTCCCCTAAAAGTTTAGAAATGCGCCCAAATTCTGAGTCGTTGCTCTTTTTTAGATTACTTTAACCACTTTCCGACTGTACCTATCAGCAGATCAGCTCCAAGTTTTAATAATAATTGCAGTGTCAACGCATGGAAGTACCTCTACCTACGAGGGGTGGCTGAAAAGTAATCTCTAATCTACCTAGCCTATAAATAATAATTAAAAAACCGGTCAAGTGCGAGTTCGTTTAACTCGCGCAACGAGGGTTCCGCACAAAGTTACAATATCTTCATGTACCTAACTACATTCATGAAAGACTTTTGACCAGAAGTATACTTCGCTTAATCGTGTATAGCGCCATCTATTGGCAAATTGGCTAACAAATTTGCGCGACATGTATGTATGATAGTGGAGTCAATATAAAGTTTAAGTTACATTAAATGCACACTCAAATTTTTCTACATGGGTGAATTCTATATCATATTGAATACCCGTCTGTAAAGTAACAACTTGATATCAGGTCCCGTTTTTGAGAAATAAAACTTTTTTTTAAATCTTTTATACTACTTAAACAATAATTCCCACATAAGATATTTTTCGTAGAATGGGTTATGAAGCTTATACGACTACACGGTCAGAATATCTCTCGACAATAATGTAAATTATAGATTTATTGAAACAAATTATTATTTTGTAAGTTTTTCATGACCGAGGAACTCCCACACCGAGAGAAAAGTTTACTATGGTGGTTATGAAGTAGTTATATCGATCATGTTTAAAAATCTCCCGAGTCACTACTATATTTGTAGAATAGCAACAAGATTTTGGAAACAAACAGCAAATAATGTTCTGCACAATTAATGGACATTTCTAGTTTTTTGCCAGTAACTGCACAAGTTATGGAAGAATAACATATTCATTTTTCTCTCGATAATTAAATCAATTTCCAGCATAAAAAATTTAAAAAGTATGCGGTATTTCCAGGCATTCACAGAGGCCAATTCGAACTTTATTTAAGATGTCAATAATATATCATTTTGTTATTATTCGCCCGACCGTCTCGCTCGCACCAAAACATATTTTAACTAGTACGAGCGAAACGCACACGCAAATTAAAAAAATGACATCTTTAATAACAAAGTTCGAATTAGCCTCAAGGTATATTAGGAAAGTATACCTTATGGCTTATGGCATTGCGTTAAGGTTCAATAGTTCAATGCATTAAGTGTGTCTTTATATGAAAAACGATAGCTGTCAAATTTTTATATCTATTCAGAAAACGTTTAGAATACTGGATGCTGTGTCAGATATAGACCCTTGAAGTCTTACAACTATCTATTATGCTTGATCTGAATCTTACTGGTTAGTAAGGACCGTCCACTTAGTTATACTTCGAATAGCCGCCCGGACAAATTATAAAGCTAATTTCGAATTTTAAATTTTGACAGTTCACGAGAAGAGTAACGTAACGTCAAACGATATGTTTGTCCCTTTTCAACGATCCTGTCATCCGATGCTTTTAGTAGCGGGAGCTGTGAGAGTGAAAAGACGCAAATGTCAGAAATTCTTACCGCTTGGTATTTGTCAGCGAGCGCATCGCGACATGAAACCAGTATGAACCTGGCCCTCGATTACGTATAATTGTAAGGAAACTTGGGATCAAGTTATATTAGTCTAAGGTCTAACAGTTGAGAATAAGACGTGCTCTGAATATACAGTGTGGAATTTTTTATGGGCCCTGAAGGGAAAGTGCCTTAAAACATTAAGTTAGCTCATTTTATTTTTAAAAAGAAACAAAACTGCATTCAAAGGTTTTTTGAAATTCGCTTGTCTCGCCTGGGAATCGAACCGACTAAAAATTCCAAACAATAAACACTCCCTATTTTATTCTACTAGTCGATACAGTTAATGTTAATGATAACATTTCTTCAAGAAACATTAGGTCTTACACTCGTCTGTCGTACAAAATTTCCATAAAATCGAATATTTAGTACTCAAGAATATTTTTAAACAAATTGAAAAAAAAAATTAAAAACCTTTGAATGCAGTTTAGTTTCTTTTTAAAAATAAAAGAATGTCTCCTTTAAGTAAAATGAGCTAACTTAAGGTTTTCAGAGAATTTCCCTCCAGGGCCCATTAATTTGTTTATTAAATTATAGTGGTAAGTAAGCGCATTGAGTATACACTTTTGTCTCAGGCGATGCCGCTTGGTACGATTGATTGTTCCTTAGGGCAAATAAAACTGATTCAGCCCGGTAGCCACGAGATCGTAACGCCCCCCAAAAGGGGGGTGAAAGGGTCGGTTCCCCAAGTCCAATCTCTGCTATATTTCTTCCTGTTCTTAGCAACTAGGGCAACTTATATATCATTTTCGTATAATTTAGGAACGAGGAATTCATTTTTGAAATAATTATTAGACCTTTCCATACAAAAAAAAATGAGTTATGTAATTTTTGTGACAATTTTCCCTGTTACAATTACAGTGTGGCGATTTGCACTAAATAACAAAATGGACAATGTAGCCCATTTATTGTTCATTCTGGAAAATATCACTTTAAAGGAATAGCTGCCGAAACGCCTGTCAAAAAAGAGGCGTTTTTTCTTACTAAGCGGCGTTTCCAGTTTTTATTCCTTACTTGTTGTTTTTATTCCTCACTTGTTGTTTTTATTATTTTTTCGCAACTGTGTTAAAAAACGTCGTTCGATACACGTGCGGAAATGTCATTCTTCACTCGTCCCGAGTCTTGCCAAGATACCTATCTCGGTACTCGTGAAGTAATGACATACTTTCCGCACTAGCATCGAAATGTACTATTTATTTCATTTGGGCACCAAGAAGTATGTTGGTAGTAAACCTTTTAGTGCGAGCAAAATAGTATGTAATAATGATTTAATATAATATTGTTAATTTACTAAAGTTTCATTATTGCGTCATTTCATCTCATAATTAATACCCATTGAATTGAATGACCTTCCCACGTTTTCTGCAGCAATGCAGTCGACTGCAGCAATATTGAAGCGCGACATTGCTGTCGACTGCCACGGCAGTAGCCGTAAATGTCAAAATCAAATTTCCTGTCTGGATTTTGACGTTCATTTAAAATAAATAATCAAAGGGGATCATCGATTTTGGGCCCGGAGGACATACCATCGCGTATATTATGACATACTACACAGACGGTTACAGTAATTATAAACGCATTTGATTACGGAAAAAGATATAATATTGGGTGTAAATGAAACGGGAATGTATTATACAATAAAATTAATTATATCTATTATTAATTTCCGTAAATCACACCATCATCTTTATTAGCATAGCATAGCTTAACGCTCAATTTCACACAAACCGTGAGGTTTTCACTAAGGAGTTTAAAATTCTCTTTGCACTAAACTTTATGGTTGGTAGAAAAGTCTGTATTCTAATTTGGCACTAACTGCCACTGTCTGTCATTGCTATGTCATAGCCTCATAGCTGACATACGTGAGATATATGCCGCAAAGTATGCATTGCGCGTTTTATCGGAGCTTTGCCTGAGGTGTGTTAAGTAAGCGCGCAATCAAAATTAAACATGCGTAAACAATCGTTACGCGTACCGATGAAACTGGGTAAGTTAGTCATGGGAGAATTAACGGTCGACCGCATCGCGAACTCTCGGCAGTTCAAGCGGACCGATCGTCTACCGCGAACATTGAAGTGAGACGGAGATATGGAAGTCGATCAAACGTTCTCTACAGTGAATCAGTACCCGTCAGTTAGTGTCTGCGTGGGTAATTTAAATAGCTTGGACGTCGTAATAATTATGGTTGTATTCCATACAATATTACATATATGTGAGAATTTTTTTGTTATTACACTAACATGAGTAAGAGATTTATGAAGGTGAAACAAAAGTCGAGTGTCCATTTTCTATAAGCAACAAAAAAAAAATCGAAACAAAAATGGTTAATAGTAATTAAACGGATTCATTTACGTTAGAGATTTTTTTGTAGAATATAGTAAATATAAAGAGCTTAATTAACATGTAATTTTTATGTACACATTAGTTGTTATTTTTATGTAAAAAAAAAATTTTTATAAAGAAAGTTATTGAGGGCAGGTTTCTGTGTCAAGCTGGAAGAAAATATAAATACTTAATGAGTATATGCTTGAGTACAGCATATTAGAAAATCTCTAGTGTGGGGATTGATGTTTTGGTTTATTTTTCTATTTTAGTAATAATTTGGATTTATAAAAAAAAATTGACATATTTTGTGGAGATTTTTTACAAAATATATTATTTGTAACATAGGTAATCACATCTCAAAAAATCTCTAATGTGAGAATTAATGTAGATTTCTCATACATTTTGAACTGTGCTGACCGGCCTATGATAATTCTTTATCATGTGAACCGATTTCAATTTTTTTTGTTTTATTTTAAAGGTGTTTTTAGTGTAATCTCGTAGATATTTCAAGAATAAAAACCGGCCAAGTGCGAGTCGGACTCGCGTTCTAAGGGTTCCGTACATTACACAATTTTTAACAATGTACCTATTTTTAGGGTTCCGTACCTCAAAAGGAAAAAACGGAACCCTTATAGGATCACTCGCGCGTCTGTCTGTGCGTCTGTCACAGCCGTTTTTCTCCAAAACTACTGAACCAATTAAGTTGAAATTTGGTATTCATATGTAAGTTTGTGACCCAAAGACGGCCATGTAACGTAAAGAAATGAATTTTAAACATGGGGACCACTTTTGGGGGGTAAATGAGAAAATTAAAAAATAAAGTTATTCAAACTATACTGTGTTAAAATGTAAGAGCTCATTGTGAGAATCTCAAATATATATTTTCTAAAAATACAGGATAAACAGTTTAGAAGTTATTCAAGAAAATAGGCAAAATAATGACCATCCCCCCCCCCTATCTCCGAAACTACTGGGTCTAAAATACAAAAAATAGGTCTTTACCTATAGATGTCAGGAAAACCTATTAGAAATGTGCAGTCAAGCGTGAGACGGACTTAATTACTTAGTTTTTGATCCGACCCCTGGGTGGGCATGGGACCATGGGTGGGCAACGGACACATACGCGCGCTCTCCGACACGAAAGGTAAGCTCTATTACTCCACGGTACACGCCGTCCCTAGGGCTTGTATCCTAACCACTAACAATATCATTGCACAACCGCTCACTGAGTTCTGTTCCAGAGACCTGTGTGCGATTAAACTACAAGTGCCACTGGCAACAGGCTGTCGCGACCTAGTCCTCGCCTCGGCGTACATGCCCGGAGAGGACGAGCCGCCGCCCGCCGAACTACAACGACTGGTCAGCCACTGCGAGAGAGCGGGCCTCGCAATAATCATCGGAGCCGACTCCAACGCACACCACCCGCTGTGGGGAATGGAGACCAGTAACAACAGAGGTAAGACACTTGTTAAATATCTTGTGACTACTAATCTAAACATTTTAAATGTAGGTGCCGAACCAACATTCGTAAACAAACGATGCAGGACGATTATTGACCTGACTCTGGCTTCGGAGGAGGTCAGTGAACAAGTTATGGGATGGCACGTCTCCCAGGAGGCCTCTTGCTCAGACCATAGATGGATTCGCTTCAATCTACTAGCATCTAGTGACACCAACCGCCCGAAGGAATCCCAGGGGCCACTTTCAGGAAGGTCCTAGGTGAAAGCCTCGATCTGCTTCCTCCGAGGGACGACTTCCGACTGAGATAGAACAGCAGGTAAACATCTTAACCGAGCTGCCCTCGTAGACAACTACCACAAGGCCATAACAGGACACAAGTGGTGCCATTACTGCAAGGAAGGTAGTAGGATCCTCCATCCGCATACTCTCCGACAGTAGAGCAGTCTTGATGGCTTTAAAAAGCCATATAGTCACGTCCAAACTTATACACGAATGCCACGAACGACTAATGGAGGTATGTCATAACAATAAGATCACCCTACAATGGATCAAAGGAAACAGCGGATCCCGGGGTAACGATGCTGCGGACGAGCTTGCCAGGCAAGGATCGAGTGCGGGAGCGATTGGCCCAGAACCGATCCTCCCGATACCGTTTAGCAAGGTACGCTCAATGCTGCTGGCACGTACAGGGAAACTACACACAGAACATTGGCTAAACCAGACTGGATGCAGACAGGCCAAACAAGCCATGCCTGGCATCAACGGAAAGCTCACAAGGGTGCTCCTTCAATTAGGAAAGACCTGACTGAGCGTGGTAACCAGTCTCATAACAGGTCATGGACTATTTAACAAACATCTTTTTATAACAGGCAAAGATAAATATAACTCCGTAATAGATGGACACAGTCTAAGGAAAAAACGTGCCTCGAAAATCACGAAAATTTGATTCTCGATCAGATGGCGCCACTAGTTTTGGCCTACTCTAGTATAGGGGGCGTTGGCGGTTTAGTTTGTTATTTATAATTTTAACGCATATCAGTGAAAGAACATGGGTCAAAATCATATAAAAAAAAATGCATATAAAAGAAGATCCCCGAGAGACCTCCCCGAGGTTGCTACTCAACATCAAAGGTTTGATAGGTTTCCTCGAGGATCTGGGCTGGTCCCCCCCCCCCATGTCACGCAAAATAGGCGCCAGTCGTCGAGTTGCGGAAAATCGCCCGAACTACAATAGATTAGCTTGTAGATTGCATATCTTACTAGTCATTTTATACAAATATATGATGAATACTGCCGCTTGTCTTATGTTTCATAGATTATGCTAAAGCATTTGACTGCGTTAGATAGACAAACATGTTGAACGTACTCTCTGAGATGGGTGTCCCTGCTCATTTAGCACACCTTATAGAGAACTTATATGCCGAAAGCACTGCCAGAGTACGCATTGAAAATACGTTGTCAGATCAGTTCAAACTGGAAAGGGGGGTAAGACAGGGCTATATATTGTCTCCGAAGCTCTTTAATATCTACGGCGAATACATTGTGCGCAAGGCCACTGAGAACTGGGACGGCGGTATATCGATTGGCGGGAAGATGATATGCAACCTGCGCTATGCTGACGACACAACGCTCTTGGCTTCCGATGAGGAGGAGATGAGCCGACTGTTCCGACGAATAGAAGCCGAAAGCATCAAATTAGGACTTCACGTCAACCATGCTAAAACAAAGTTGATGTTTGTGTACCGGAAAAAACCTCCTCCACGAAGTCTAGAACTACAACAACTTACTTGTGTCAGCACCTTCACCTACCTCGGCTCACTTATATCTAGCGATGGTAGCTGTGACGGGGAAGTTATCCGGAGGATTCGAATAGCGAAGGGAGCTATGGCTCGGTTAGATAAAATCTGGAAAGATCGAGGGATATTGAAACAAACGAAGGTTAGACTTGACCGCTCTCTGGTGTTCCCAATATTTCTCTATGGTTGTGAGACATGGACTAATCGAGCAAACTTGATCAAGCGTATCAACGCCTTTGAGATGTGGTGCTGGCGCCGGCTTTTACGGATACCTTGGACAGCTAGGCGTACTAATCAGTCCATATTGGAAGAGCTACGCATAAAACGCCGGTTGTCAACAATATGCCAGGACCTCTCATTTACTTCGGACACCTCTCACGTCGCTCCTCGGATAGCCTGGAGAATGTTATAATGACGGGTAAAGTTGAAGGCACCAGACCTCAGGGCCCTCCTCCTACTAGATGGTGTGCTCAAATCACTGCACTTATGCAATTAAAACTGCACGAGGCCATGCGCTTGGCGAAGAATAGAAGCCTATGGAGGAACCTGATCTTCAACAGAAGGACATGATGTCACGATCCTCAGCATTGAGGGACCGACTGAAGAAGAAGATGAATACTGCAATGAAATACTGTGAATTACAATAGAATACTCTGCATACATATTACCATAGAGTAACTTATACTAGAGCGGTACTGTCATAGTAAATTTTGTAACCCCAGTAAATTCACTGCCATCTGTCGACACACTTTAAAACTAAAAATGAAGATTTATAAAAATACGATAGAATGTATTTAAATATAGATAAATGATTTTTTTTATTTGCATTAATTATTTTTATGATTTTGACCCATGTTCTTTCACTGATATGCGTTAAAATTGTTAAATAACAAACGAAACCGTCAACGCCATCTATACGACTGTAGGCCAAAACTAGTAGCGCCCTCTGAACGAGAGTCAAATTTTCTTGATTTTCGAGGCACGTTTTTTCCTTAGACTGTATCCATCTATTACGGAGTTATATTTATCTTTGATATTACTAAAAAACCTCTAGTAAAAAAATGAAGTTGATAATACATAAAAAAAAAATTCTATGAAAAAACCATTACATGAGACCAATTTTTCTTATCGCCCGTACAAAGGAACACTACTAGACTTTCTAAATCTTTTTTTTTTTTTTTTACTAGCCCATTATGGTGTCCCACTGCTGGGCAAAGGCCTCTCCCCTTGTCTTCCACGACTCCCGATATAGTGCCTCCTCCGGCCAGTTGTTGAGAAAGGTGTCTAGGTCGTCCCGCCATCTCCGTCTGGGCCTGCCGGGTCCGCGCCCCTCTTCTGGCATCCATTTGGTGGCTATGCTAGCCCATCTGTCTGGATGCATGCGGCAGACGTGACCGGCCCAGTCCCATTTGAGCCTAGCAGTCTTCTCACCGACGTCAGCAATGCGGGTTTTTGCGCGCAGCGTGGTGTTCCGGATACGATCGGTCCTCTTCACACCTAAAATGCTGCGCTCAATAGCCCGTTGGCATACCTTCAACTTGGACTTCTGACTCTCTGTGAGTGACCATGTTTGAGCACCGTAGGTTAGGACGGGCAGGATACACATGTCGACGAGTTTTCGCTTCAGTGACAGTGGAAGGCTACCCTTCATCAGCTCTTTCATGGACCAGTAGCTCTTCCAGGCGTTTTCGACACGGCGCTCGATTTCTTTGTCTTGCCTGTTGCTGAAAGAGACTAACTGGCCCAAGTAAATATACTCGTCAACATAGTGTATAGTCTGCCCTAAATATCTAATGTGATATATTATTGGCCGGTACTGTAAGTACGCGATTTGCCTAAAAATGATAAAATGGCCCATCTAGTAGATAAATAAGGGGGCATAATAATACGTACTAACCCCAGGGTTCATCGTAGGGCTGGTGAGCGTGCGGCGGCGCGAAGTAGTGGTCGGGCGGCGGCACGAAGTAGTCCGGCGGCGGCGCGTCGCGGTGCGCGCGCCCGTACTCGCGCCGCTCCGCCGTCATCACCTGCCGACAATACTACCTCAACAACGCTACGCCGGGGACGTTAGAGTGTTAGAGCCTGGCTACACAGAGAGTATTACGGAGCTCCGTGTTCACAGTTCTACGTTTTATAAATTGTAATTCCTAACGACATCGCACACAGCGGGCATTCAGATTACGGCAGTCAGAAGGGGCGCCCGCGGTTAAGAGTCCGGGGACGGCTTAAGCTCGGCCGAATTGCACCTTCCCAAACAAACGTAGTTCCGCTCTCATTTTAAAACTACGTGTTGGATTGTAATGAAACTTTGCACATACAATGGCATGAAATATCTAGGTCTAGGTCATTGATATCTAGGTCTGAACTTTAGTTTATATAGCTCCAGTTTATAAAACAAACGAAATAGAGCAAAAACAAGTTTTGTATGAAAAACTTAAAATTCACTGTATTTTTTTAACTAGGGTATCTAAAGCTACATAAACTAATTACAGACATAGATATACCTTATGCTATTGTAAGTACAAAGCTAGTCGTTTTAAAATCAGAGCTGAACTACGTTTGTATGGAGAACCGAGCTTGCCGGAGACGCTTAAAAGTTATATTCCGAGACAGAGAATGTAAAAGCAGTTAGTTAAAAACCGGCCAAGTGCTAGTCGGGGTCGCGTGCGAAGGGTTCCGTACCATTACGCAAAACAACGGCAAAAAAATCACGTTTGTTGTATCTTGAATATTTATTTTATTTTGTTATTAGTATTTGTTGTTATAGCGGCAACAGATATACATCATGTGTGAAAATTTTAACTGTCTAGCTATCACGGTTCGTGAGATACAGCCTGGTGACAGACGGACAGACAGACAGCGGAGTCTTAGTAATAGGGTCCCGTTTTTACACTTTGGGTACGGAACCCTAAAGAGGCATGAACTATAACTATAACGATTATATTGATTATTTACAACAAAAAAATGTCTAGCTTGAAATTGCATAGGTAAAGCAATATGTGTAATTCGATTTAAATTTTAGTATGTAGTTTTTAAATAAATACCAATTTACAAAAAAATAACGAACAGGTTTTACTCAATGTTTTTGATTTACGGGTCGATTTATATTTTGACGACCCTTGAACTTAATATTGTCTTCGGTTACCGCGATAGTTACTCATGAAATAAAACTATGAAAACGGATTATATCGCGTATATTGAATTTATAATACATCCCGACGTTTCGAACCCTTTACAGCGTTCGTGGTCAACGGGTGACTGAGGAAAAATTACAAAGTGCAAAAATACCCACATACTAAAAATAATGTGGGTATTTTATTAGTTTTCATAGTTTTATTTCATGACCCTTAAACTGTTTACACGAGGCCACCGAAGCAAATCCAAGACGATGCTATTTACAAGTATAAAATAATATCCATTAAAACAAAACCATCTCTTTTTAAAGGCTTTCTTGACTATTAGTCTCGAGTAAACGCTATAATGTACCTGTTATGTAACTACATATTATAAAGTGATTGCATACCTACTATATATTATGTTTAATGAGTGTTATACCTGTATTGTATTTTCCCGCACTTGGTAGTTGCCGCTCATTGGCGGCTGCATACTTTCATCGTTTCTCGGCGGGCCTGTAACGTCCGATAACCATAGTACATTCAGCAGCAGAAACAGCTAACTGAGAAAGGTACCCGTATACCTAGCCATATTCTGCGAGGTGAGTATTAGTATTAGGTCATAGTAAGGAGCACAACCCCAACCCCGACCCCGATTACCTGTTTCATACATTTTCTGTTTGTCAGATCTGATCAGATGTCGATGTTTTCTATGGGAGAGCAAAACCGTTTTTCGCGATTTCGGATGTGGTAAAAGTTGTTCAGTAAGACCTATATTCACCTCTCAAAACCTACCTATGCCTATATTCAGCTCTCTTAGTAGCTTCAACTGCTCTTGGTCGGCCGCGGCTTATCCTGGCAAATTTTGTGCAAATGGCAAAAAAGTGGTACAAAAATTCATCAAAAAAAACCTCATCGAAAAATAGAATGAAACTTGTATGTCAGGATAGCTGCCTTTGAGGACAGTAACAAAAAAGTGGTCGGCCAAAACCTGTGTTGGCAGGTTCCTGTGTCCGACCGAATTTATGGTTCCATGTGGCAGCTACAATTTACCTCATCAAAAATAGAATGAAAAAAAAAACGAATTATAATAGCTAAATTAAACCTGTTGACGTATGTCTTGGTCGGCCTCACCTTAGCCTGGCAGTTTTTGCAGTCCGACCACATTTATAAAAAAATTTTTTTTATTTCTATATTGAAAATATGGTTTCTTCATTGCTTAAACTAATTTTTTAAGCATGTCAGTACAAAAAAATAATAACACCAATACAATAGTAACTTAAGACTAGTCAATTAAAAAAAGAAGTTTTCAAGATAGAGGTGTGATTATATGTTTCCTGTAATATTAATGATAATGTTATTATAATGTAAAATAAATAAATTTTTCGTTGGTAAACTTTGGCGATAAGGGTGGGTGTGGGGGGGGAATTGTTTTTTTTTTTCACATTTTCCTTCATAAGTCAATTTTTTTGTTTTGTTATGTTCAATTCGAGCTCTTTCAAACGATATCCCACTCGACGTAGTAACTAGACTTTGAAATTTTGCCCCCTCTTTATATTGGGCATTTTTCATAATTAATAAAAAATAAATAAAAAAATTACAATTCCAATGTGTTTGGATTAGCGTTGTTCATAACTATTCCAAATTTCAAATCGCTCTTCAGTAGTTCTCGAGATATTTAGCAATGTGACTAGACAGACGGAGTCGCACCATAAGGGTTCCTTTTGTACCTTTTTAACCCTAAAAATCTAAACCTGGTACTCGAACACGGAAACGCGATTGCGAGTCGCGAGTCAAGTGGTGCCGTGGTGCGACCTAGTGTTATCCTGGTTTAATAAGCTAAATTCAGCGATTGATAATAAACATGGATGACTAACTTCAAAGAAAATATCAGCTTATAAAAGGCTACAAAATTAGAATACGCATGCTCACTAGCGGACCAATTGCAAAGTCAAAGTTTAGGTATGGGTTTTCTTCGACCAAGATTATGATTGGTCAATTTCACCGACCCGAAATACTATTGGTCTATTTTAAAAATAGTCGCTCTGATTGGCCGTAACCATGCCGTAACACTGCCACTTGAAAATACATTACAATGAAAACTGTCTCTTAGTAGACGGTTTTATGCAGTATAGAAAATGTTTTATATGCAATACAATACAATAAAAATATTCTTTATTGCTCACTAATATAAAAAAGGCCATGACATACAAATTAAGCACTTAAACTATGGTAGACTACAAGCGTTCTTATCGCTAAAGAGCGATCTCTTCCAGACAACCTTAGGGTAGTGGAGACAAGGCAAAAAAAAACAAGTAATGTGAGTAGGTGATGCAGTGAGTGATAGAAATTGAGAAATAATAATACCTATTAATACACATACATAAATAGCAAATAGTATAAACTACATACACTACCATACATAAATAAATATCATATATAACATATTTACGAATATATATAAAACACCACAATGGGGCCAACAACAATTAGGGACATAGGAATAGGACAAAAATAACATTGCGGAAGTGATAAATAATATTCTTTTACTTGAGTTTTAAAAATATGAAGTGATTTAGCATGCCTTAAGTCGGAAGGTAATGAGTTCCACAACCGAACTGCCTGGAACGTAAAGGAATCATTAAAAAATTTAGAAGATGATGGGACTTTAAGAACATAATTTTGGGAAGATCTGATAGACTGAACAAAGCTAAAGCGGTCTTTGAGATAACGGGGTGTTGCAGGATTAAAAAGTATGCTATAAAGATGAGAAAGAGTATGAAGGTTACGTCTACGCCGAATAGGAAGCCACTTGAGCTGCGCACGAAAGCTAGATACATGGTCGAATTTGCGCAATCCAAATATGAAACGTATACAAATGTTCTGAATACGCTCCAGTTTGCTAAGTCGCTCTTCAGATAAATCAATATAGGAGACATCAACGTAATCCAAGATTGGGAGGAGCAACGTCTGAGCAAGTGTAATTTTAGTTGGGATAGGAAGAAAGTAACGGAGTCTCCTCAGGCAAGCCACTGACGCAAACATCATTCTGCTAACTTGGCTAAGTAGTCTAGAGGCAGATTAAACTAAAGTCGTCTCCTTCACGATTTTCGTAGACATCTCTTCTAAATACCTACAACTGGTATGGATATGTTCCTCCTGGTCTCCAGAATACGAATTGACCTGTTGTTGTTTATGGAGGGGGGACGGGTGGTACAAAAGGGGGGGAAGATCGCGGCCGACTTCATCGAAATTTGTTCACATCTCGAGCCCTATGAGACGGATCGGGTCGTATGAGATGTCATTTGAAAGATAATAATACGTTTTATAATTGTTTCTAAATAACCGTAGTCATCACTTTAGTCGTTTACAAAATATTTGAAAAAATATGGTTTTTTACCGTGGACGTTTGCATAAGTACTGATAAAACATGCTTATAACTTAATAAATTATAACTCTACCGCAATTAGCTCCATGCATGAATTTATTTTTATTTTTGGATTCATAATTTATATCGTTGGAACACCGGAAATGATAAAAATACTTTTGTAAACCTTAACATTATTTTATTAAAAAATATTTAAAATGTTGAAAATTTTTGAGCGGTTGAAACGCTCATAATTTTTGGCGCGAATTCGACAGAGCGTGATGACGTCACACGTTGGGCGGTCAAACTGACGTTTGCTACTAATGACACTAATCTGTCGAACGCGTGACGTCACGTGGCGTTTCGAGCGTTTCGCTCACTAGCTTTTCGCGGGCAAATTTTTGTACTTTTTTTTTATAATTTTAAGCATAGAGTAACTTATACTAGAGCGGTACTGTCATAGTAAATTTTGTAACCCCAGTAAATTCACTGCCATCTGTCGACACACTTTAAAACTAAAAATGAAGATTTATAAAAATACGATAAAATGTATTTAAATATGGATAAATGATTTTATTTATTTGCATTAATTATTTTTATGATTTTGACCCATGTTCTATCACTGATATGCGTTAAAATTGTTAAATAACAAACGAAACCGTCAACGCCATCTATATGACAGTAGGCCAAAGCTAGTAGCGCCCTCTGAACGAGAATCAAATTTTCTTGATTTTCGAGGCACGTTTTTACCTTAGACTGTATCCATCTATTACGGAGTTATATCTATCTTTGTTTTAAGTAAGTAAATGGTAATTTAAAAACGGAAATGCATTTGTAACATGATATAACGGTAACAAACATCCAAATAAAACATATTTCGTTCAAATATAAACTTCATGCATGAGGCTAATTAATAGGTACTTGTTTTCAGGTTTCAATTAATTGTAAACCAGGGTCAAGGTTTGCAAAATATATCGGAATCCATTCAATGCTGGAGAAGTAACCAGCTGCCATTCAGTTGTCAAAGATTATTTGTTTTAATAATATTTCAGAGGTTTGAATATGAGAATAATTGCTGCCTGCGGCCAACCAGGAGTTGCTGGCCGAGCAGTGGAATGCGGAGGTGCCACCTGCGGTGAATGGGGGAGCAGAACCTGTAGCTGGTCAATCGCGGAGGTCGACGCCACCAGCGAGATTCCGGCAAGTGGACCGGGAACCAAGTATCAGGTGAATCTGTTACCGTATTATGCTCAAGCTGCTCGAATGCAAGCAGCGTTCAGTACAAGTGCCGAGATCTCTGGACCCGGTGGACCTGGTCAGGGAAAGCCGGTGCATGTTTCTGGTGCCTATGCAGTCACAGTGGGTGCACCTGTTGGGATTGTATGGAACGCGACTGGTGCGCTTATTGTCAATTGTCAGCGCATGACTCATTGCTGTGCGACGGTGGCAGGAGTCAAGCCGCCCGCCACATCATGCTCATCAATTAGTCACACCGCCAGGAAAGCGGCCGTTCAATTCAAGTTGTTGTTATTCATTGTCAATTATTGTGCTCTAGTTCCGGAGGAGGAGACTTAGAGGCCGAGAAGTGTGAGGCCTTCTCAACAGTTGAATCAGTGGGTCAGCTGATTGACTAATCATAACGCGACCTGGGATAGGTACACGCGCGCGAAGAAGCGTTATCATATGTTTCATTTATTATTTATTTGTAGCATAGATGATCAATGGTTAGCGTAGTAGACGTAATCATGTATGTATTAGGTAGCAAGGAAATACCTTGTAGAACTATCAAGTTCAAGGATTGATTTGGATTCATCTGGAGGACCCAGATTGTCATAAGACTCAGGATGCGACAATCCATTTGGAAAATTGTCTTCAATTATATTACACTGTTTCAAGGATACTCACTGACATTCCAGGTGTTGAGAACAACAGCACCTGCTTAGGTCAAGTCTGATGGAAGACACGCAGACTCGTCCATCATCATCATTGGCGCAAGCAGGAGGACCTCAGTCAAGGACTACGGTCTCCATGCGGCCCGACTCGAAGAGTCTTGAAAGCTTGAAAGAGCTGCCTGAGGGACGGAGCACCCCAGCGGACCACGAAAGAGAAAGGTCGTATACTTTCATTATTCAAGGCTTGCACGGCGCCGACCAAGCGGACTCGAACGCAATACAAGGTACCAGGCGAACAAGAGTCTGAAAGAGGTTTAGAAAGTTAAATTAAATATATATAATAAAGTTTGTCTTAAAGAAACAATATGAGTTCACTAAAAAACAATTTCTACCCCTTCCTATTTTCATTTCCACATTACGAAGTTTCACTTCTTCCGCGCGGAGGGACTCCACGCACTGTTTTTTTTTTTAATGTAACGTACTCCCTTAATTGAGTTGAATTTTAATACCAACAAATTATAGTCTATTCAAAAGGCGAGGGAGCGTGCGGCGACTAATCTCACTTTAAAACGCCACAAGCAAGCAAGCAAGCAAGGTGATTTTAAGCTATTATTGTTATTAACTACGGAGTGGGTTCGAAAACGTTTTACATGTAGATGTGAGTCAAATAGCGACATAGATATTCACTACTTCATGTGCAGTCGTCATGCAATCATGAAGCTACGAACTTAACGAAGTTATGTACTTAGAACTTGACTATTTTTGGAAGCATAATTTACCGAAGATTAATTATTAAACCACAATGTTTATCGATATTAGATGATTCGAGATGATAAAAACGATAGCCTCTCATTTAGGAACATTATAAATAAATGTACTTTGAAACAATACCTAATAATAGTATGCTGCTGGTCTACCGCCGCCGCGCCGTTTGTACTTGCTTGACAAAATGGGCATTGATATATAAATTATTACTTATATGGTAACTAAATCTATATTTTTAGAAAGCTAATAAAATTTTTGCTGATTTTTATTAGGTATTATTCACGTTAAATAATCTGTTTCTCAAATTATTTTGGTCATTAACGGAACCTTTTGGGTAAAATGTTAAATTTTCGTTAAAAAAATTCTAACTGTTAATTTTTTATCTCAGACTTCAAAGAACCGATCACAGTACATTTAAAATTCTTTCAAATCGTACTGTTTTTGGATGCAATAACGATAAAATTGATTTTAATGGACTGTATTTGCTAAAGATGTTTACACTAACTTTACACACCCGTTTATACTATATTCCAATAAGAAATCGCGGAACAAGTAAATATGAATGGAAAGTGCACAAATCACATACCTTGAATTCGAGGTTTGCTGAGAAGAAGGCTAGCTTTGGGCGGCTCTGGTGTCTAGGAATATCGTGCAGCTGTCTTACCGAATTACCCTCTACCTGGACCAGCCTACGAGCTTAGCTTTGTACTTTTCCACACCACACATGTGATTGGCACTGATTTTATACTATTCTATACTTGGTTAAGGCTAAAGAGCGACTTTAAGGTAGTTTTCGACAACGGAGCACAGGACAATGTGAGTTCTCTCCGAAAGTAACGAGAACGAGAGTTATGGCTACCGGAAATGGACTCTTAGTGTTGCCCTAAATATCACGGAAGTCGTAAGAAAATAGGGTTGTGATCCAAAACCGATACGAGAGTTAAACACGTACCTATCACGATTTGATCCGTAAAATAGAATCCGAGAAATAATAAAAATACGACGACGGTCAGCCGCCATTCATATGACGATGCACAGTGACCCATGCTGAACAAAATTCATCATTACTTGGTTATATAGTATTATATACAAATAAAACTTATGTTTTTGGAAAGCTCATAAAATTTCCCGTATATTTTGTAATAACATTCATTGCGATAAAGTTTTAATTTATTGAGTTATAATTATTAGCATGTTTTATCAGTACTTATGCAAACGTCCACGGTAAAAAAAAACATATTTTTTCAAATATTATGTAAACGACTAAAGTGATGACTACGGTTATTTAGAAACAATTATAGAACGTTTATTTATCTTTCAAATGACATCTCATACGATCCGATCGGTCTCATAGGGCTCGAGATGTGAACAAATTTCGATGACAGTCGGCCGCCATCTTTCCCCCCCTTTTGTAGCACCCGTCCCCCCCTCCATAAACCACAACCGGTCAATTCGTATTCTGGAGACAACGAGGAACACATCCATACCAGTTGCAGGTATTTAGAAGAGATGTCGACGACTTTTCTCCAAACAGGCCGGTTTCCTCCAGTCTAAAGCTGGGGCACCCAAGAAAAAGTACTTTTCCCCTCACTAGCTCGGAAAGCCGTCTTTTATCCTTTAAAACAAGCTGGGAAAAACGCATTTTATCCACTAGTGGGGAAAGTAACTTGACCTGGATGGAGCGTGTTTAAGTAGCTTGACAAAAATAAAACGTAAAACGCTCATAATAATGGTTCGTTCGATATTATAGGTAATTATCATTAAATAAATGGTTTGAGAATCTAATAAAAAAAACCAGATTTAGCTTTATTTAATGATTTTAAGTCGTAAAACTTAAAATTCCATAATAAACGTTTGTATTTTAATAGTCATATTAAATATAATTCTGAACGCACAAGTTAAGTCGATGCAATTTCAAAACGCATCATTGACATTTCATACGTCAGAAATGTCAACATTGTCAACATAAATTTTACTTAAAAACTTCTCACGTAAAAGTACAGAATTTCCAGTTTTTTGTTATAGTATCGTAAAAAAATGAGTGATTCCAGTTGATGAAGATGATCTAACGCCTGTGGATGTTGCACTTTCCTCGCTATAGTGAGGGGAAAAGTTTTGTGTTACACACGGGTGCAAATGTATTTTACTTCTCGTGTGTTAAAACACTCGCGGGTATGAAGTTACAATTATATAGCTGGAGAGGTGACAGGGAAAAATGCCGATAGATAATTTAATTTTAAACTCTATTATTACCTCACTAAAGTTAACTTTCGCTCGACCAGCACGGTGTCTCTTATCTCTCTCTCTCTCTCTCTCTCTCTCTCTCTCTCTCTCTCTCTCTCTGTCTCTCTCTATCTGTGTATACTTGTTTGAATATACATACATGTACCAGGCGAACATAACTTTGAAGTAGGTTTACGCTCAGTTTTTTATAAATTATCAAACTTCGAAACAAGAGTGTGACCAGTAAGTTGAATAGGGTAATTTCCCGAAAGTAGGGTAATTGATGCTAGTTTTACTTATTTCGCGCGGAGGGACTCCACGCACTATTTTTTTTTAACAAACAGACCGATTTTAAATATGTAAAGGGCTGGAAAAGTTATTTTATTCTCGAGAAACAGCGTACGACATGTAGTACAGGTAAAATAAGACTAAATATGGCCATTTGGCGACAAAATATGTACATCCATGAAATTTTGTTTTTTTATCTTTATCTTGGAACTAGAAATGAGGATCTGCTGAGTCCTATCAACATTTAGGGTTCTGACCCCCTTTTCGGGGGGTATGGTCAGGGGGTTCATTTAAAAAAATGCACAGTTTATAAACTGGGCATGTGAGGTGACATTTTCGTGTAATTTTTTGCGCTGAATCGAATGAGACCATATTCATACTTATAGGATTGAAAAATAAAAATAAAAAATATTTCAAGTCAAAGTAGGTTATAATCAACACAACAATTGGAAAACTTTTATTTATTTATTTAATCTTTATTGCACAAAAGAAAATACAATCATACAAAGGATGGACTTAATGCTCTAAGGCATTATCTACCAGTCAACTTTTGAACAAAGCAGCTAATTTATAGGCGGTGCAAATTCATGTTGTAATATAAAAACAAAGAACATACTTCAATTACACCACTCATTTATTTGTGGCATGAGCACGAATATGGGTGTTTTCTATGTATTTAAGTATCTGTATATATTATAAACATCCTTGTCTAAGTACCCACAACGCAAGCCTTATTATTATTAAGCTCACTGTAGGACTTAGTTAATTTGTTACTCGTAATGTCCTATAATATTGATTTATACAACTAAACATGTATACCAGTAATATAAATAATACATAGGCATATTACATACATATAGTATGTTATAAAAATACATATACATACACAACCATAAGAAATCAGATGACTCAAATTAGAAACTCTAAGAATTTACCATTCTGCCAGAAAAAAAGGAGTTTTTAAATGCAAATATGTTTGGACACTGTCTAATTTTAACAGGAAGACTATTCCAATGGTGTCTACCTGAATGAAGAATGAATTGGACGTGTAACCTGTTCGGTGAGATGGTATAGACAGGGAAAGGTTGCCAGCAGTGTGAAGTTGACGAACGCGAGAAACTCCATAGAAGTTGAAGAAATATAGATAAGTAAGAAGAACAGATATTCGGGGAATTGAAGATCGTTAATGACAGAAAAGAGGGTGTAAAGCATGCAAATGTTGCGACAACTCGTATAGGAAAGAGGAGAAATGATCGTATTTACAGAGACAGAAAATAAACCAAATGTAATTATTTAGTAAATGATCTAACTTGCACACTAGGTACAATATGTGGATTTTTCTCGAGGATTTTGATGTTGTTCTTTACCTTTGCCGTAAACAGCGCTGGCTTATTATTTATATTACTTGATAAATAAATAAATATTATAGGACATTACGAGTACTACACAAATTGACCAAGTCCTACAGTGAGCTTAATAAGGCTTGCGTTTTGGGTACTTACGCAAGGATATATGATACCTATATAGATACTTAAATATTCTATGTATTGTATATGTACACACACGACTCGGGAACAAATATTCGTGCTCATGCCACAAATTAATGAGTTGTGTAATTAAATAAAGTACGTTCTTTGTTTTGTAATTATAACATGATGTTGCACCGGCTATAAAAAATCTTGTCCAAAGGTTGACTGGTAGAGAATGCCTTATAGCATTAAGTCCATCTTTTGTACGATTGTATTTTCTTTTGCGCAATAAAGATTAAATAAATAAATAAAAGTTTTCCCATTGTTTTTGCTGCTTAAAACCTACTTTTGACTTGAAATATATATTTTTTCATTTTTTCAATAAAAACCATACATATCTCGCAAAACATTAACCCTATGAGTATGAATATGGTCTCATTCGATTCAGCGCAAAGAAATACACGAAAATGACACCTCACATGCCCAGTTTGTAAACTGTGCATTTTTTTTTAATTAACCCCCAGGACCATACCCCCGAAAAGGGGGTCAGAACCCTTAATGTTGATAGGACGCGGCAGATCCTTATTTCTAGTTCCAAGATAAAGATAAACAACAAAGTTTCATGGATGTACATATTTTGCCGCCAAAATATGCTATTTTTCCTGTGCTAATGACTCAGTTTGATTAAGACCATATATAGCGCGGAGGCATCTTTTCTGTATTCTAAAGACTTGGTCTTTATTCCCAACATTACCCCATAAAATAATACCATAGCGTAAATTTGACATGACATAGGCGTGGAAAGCTAGAAGAGCTGTATTTTGTGTTGATACTTCTCTAAGTCGTTTTATAGCATAGGCATATCTACTTAATTTTGACAGTACGTGTTCTGAATGGTTAAGCCAATTAGTTAGAATCTATCATTATACCTAAAAAAATTGTGGAGTTAACATATTCTATTTCTGTATCCTTGTACTTTATACTAATATGATTTTGTTTTCCCTGTTTAGCGTAAAATTTCATGCATTTAGTTTTATTTAGGTTAAGTTGAAGTATGTTTATTTCTAGCCATTTGTTGACATCTATAAATACTTTATTTAGTTCTTCTTTATACTGTGCGGTATTATCATTTCTTACTATTATTAAACAATCATCACCAAACGGAAGAATTTAGTGATTGATGGTAACTTTTAACAAATCGTTGATATAGGGGAGGAACAATAATGGCCCAAGTAAACTGCCCCGAGGAACACCAGCTTTAACTATCCTGTATGAAGATCTATAGGTTTCAAAAGTTTTTGTGTTCTCGGAATAAGCCATTACTTCAGTGCTTTGCTGTCTATTGTTGACATAGGTTTTAAACTAATTTAAACAGTTACCTCTAATGCCGTTGTGGTATAATTTATTCAAAAGTCTGTTGTGGCATTTTTATGGACATAACAAAAGTCTTTGACAGGTTACAAAGGCTTATGTCATGTCCATAAAAATGCCAGTAACAGGGATTTTATGATTTCTACTTTGTGATACTATTTTAATAAATACATAAACAGCCGAGGTTGTTGATCTTTTAGCTCTAAATCCAAACTATATTTCGACAATACGTTGTGTTTATTAAAGAAGTCTATTAACCGCTGATACAAAAAAAAACAAATTTTTTACAAAAAATAGGTATGAGCGCAATCGGCCTATAACTATTCAAAACCTACCCCCCTACCCTATTCTTACCTTTTTAAAAATTGGTTTAACAATTGTGGATTTAATCTTGTCTGGAAAGCAACCATTTGTTAAACATAAGTTTATAATGTGATTAAAGGGACAAACAAATAGATCAACATTTTCTTTTATTATTGATGTTGGTATTTTGTCATACCCCACTGCTTTTGTATTGCGCTAGTTATGGACATTTGCAATTATTTTTTTGTCTTGAATAATTGTATCAATACACTGCGGAACCTTTCTATTTGTGGTATTCTCTTTGATTACCTCCCATGTTGCCTTTACTAAATTACAGCTCTTCTTAACAAATGCAGCATTAGATATTTTTTGCGACTTAAGAATTATTTTTTTCAGTAGATTTGCATATGTTTTATAAGCTTGTTTATGTTTCATGCTGGGGTTATGTATCTACGAACGATACATGATTCTTTTACTTTTAGATGAAATTTTAATGCCTTGTGTCAACCAAATAATTTTGTTAGTATTTACAATTTTAATTTTTGTAAGTGGAAAACATAACTCAAGGAACAATGTAACAAGATTCAGGAATTCTGAATATGCATCATTAGGATTATTTGCTAGGAATACTTCACTAAAACTTAGGCTATAGATACAGTCTCTAGATTTATTATCCGTCTTTCTTTTAACATAGTTAGAAAAAGACACCGATCTGAGTCTGATCTCGCCACGAGATCCTTTTTTAACATAGTTAGAAAAAGACGGGTAGTCTGATCTCGCCGCGAGATCCTCTTTTAACATAGTTAGAAAAAGACGGGTAGTCTGATCTCGCCGCGAGATACTGTCGCGCCAATTATGTGCTAAGCCTACTGGTCTGCCTCAAATATTTCTATACAAAAATTAGCCACATCGGTCCTTTAGCCAAGGGGCTGAGCCAAGATGCCAGGGACGGACATAGTTAAAATATACATATTAAAAACCGGCCAAGTGCGAGTCGGACTCGCGTTCCAAGGGTTCCGTACATTACACAATTTAAACAATGTATTTTTTATGTTAGACGTGTGAACGTGTTGAACGGCTTTAAAAACCCGTAGGGGTCGGGTCAAAAACTAAGTAATTAATTCCGACTCACGCTTGACTGCACATTTCTAATGGGTTTTCCTGTGATCTATAGGTAAAGATCTATTTTGTGTATTTTTTTCAAAATTTTAGACCCAGTAGTTTCGGAGATAAAGGGGGGGTTGGTAATTTTTTGCCCATTTTCTTGAATAACTTCTTAACTGTTTATCTTAAAATTATTAAAAAAAAATTGAGATTCTCATAATGAGCTCTTTCATTTGATATGTAACACGACATAGTTTGAAAAACTTTATTTCATTTACCCCCCAAAAGTGGCCCCTGTGTTTAAAATTAATTTGTTTATGTTACATGTCCGTCAGGTCCGTCTTTGGGTCAAAAACTTACATATGTATACCAAATTTCAACTTAATTAGTCCAGTAGTTTCGGAGAAAATAGGCTGTGACAGACGGACAGACAGACAGACAGACGCACGAGTGATCCTATAAGGGTTCCGTTTTTTCCTTTTGAGGTATGGAACCCTAAAAAGCGCCACCTACAACGGCAAATAGTATTTACTACCACTAATTTAAATTAAATGGACTATATCAAAACAACCACAACACGTTAACAAATTTTAAATAATAGGATCTTAATATCAATGGCTGTTTAAAAATGCATAACATCATCCCCATATAAAATCTATCATGAGCAAAAGAAATCAAAATAATATTATCATGGCCAAATTATACGTGAAAGGTAATCCCATAATATTTTCAGTGTTTGTTGGAACGGCTAGCACATCATTTAACCGCACAATAAGGCATATATTTTCCATAAAGAAATAATCTAAATACTTCTTACTACGACTGTGACAACGGGCCGCCAACTAAATAGCGCCATCGTGGCACAATATTTACGCCCCACCCAGCGTGGCACAAAATGTGTGGGGTCATTTTGCAGAGCTAGTTCGTCATCTATGTTCATTATCAATCGCTGGCTAAATTAGAGTTAGTTTAGTTTCTCTAGTAGTAGTAGTAGTAAGTAATGATGTACGAGTAGGTACCTGGCAGGCGGGCGCGGTGCACGTCGGGCAGCGGCGCGCGCGGCGGCGCCCCCTGCAGCAGCGACACGCCCGCCTCGTTGACGCGCATGCGCCGCTGCCGCTCACAGTACGCGCTCCACGTCATCTCGTTGAACCCGTAGTTGAAGTAATCTGTGCACAGCACAACACAGACAACACATACACTATCCCTTCACTGACCAACTACCTACTTACTATTATCTATTCAATAACAGTGCAATGCCTTATGATTATGACCTATATGGACATTTATTTTAATTTAAATTTTTACAAGGGGGGGCAGAGTTGTTGTTGATTCCCGAGCAAGCAAAAGATTCCAAATATCAAAAGTGGAATCTTGTGCGTCACGATGGTTTTTACCAGGGCGTGCAATACCGGTCCCAGTACCAAGAATTTTATTTCCCGGTTCTGGGCACGGTCGGTACCGGGATTCCGGGATCTAACTTCATTTCCTGATTATTTAAAAAAAAAACTCTTGTGTAAGTACAGAGTGGTCCAGAAATAAGTTAACATTTGAATCGGCCGTTATATTTAAAGAAAGAATAGCCATTGGGGAGTTAGTAGTATGATCTCATATGGTACCCGGGGTTCCAGCATTACACTGCTTAAAGTGCTCTAGCCAACGTACTTAGTGTCAAGAGAAAGGGGCAACTTGTCACCGCCTCCAACGAAGCTATTTCAGCAGTTTGGAAGAAAATCGCCGGAAATCTTGTCCAAAAGAGGTAACCGTAACTGGCCACCTTACAACCCAGATTTATCTCAGATAGATTTTTCTTATCGGGGTTATATAGTATATAGTGCATTTTTTATTTTAATAAATGCGAGAAATTATGCATTAGGCTATGAAAATTTTCAGGGTTAGGTTGCAAGAGGGATAGGAATATAATGGGTAACATTTTATATTATTTGCTTTTTACAAATAGAACCCCATATTGTCTACGTTTATTACAAATAAACGTTTTTTCCCTGTTTAAATATTTTGTTATTCAAAATAAGATTTTAAATGTTGACTTATTTCTTGACCACCCTGTGTCAGAAGTTCCAAGTATGTATTAGAATGTTTTTGTTGTTTGTGTACTAATCCTAACTTACATAGCAAATTTCAGCTTTCTAGGACTTCAGGACCCTAAGAATTTTGATGTTTCATCAGTGAGTGAGTCAGTGACAAAACCGTTTTTTTTTTTGTATTTATAAAATCTAAAGTATAAGAGCTTTGTAATTTAACGTTTAAATGTTTAATATGTCCACTTTTGACATCACATCCCGAAAATTTTGTTTATGTAGTACAATGCAAACCCAAGTTATGAAAGTTCAAAAAAACCACGGGTTTAAAAAAACCCTTAGGCTTAGACTAATTACACATAGACAGATAGTCCCCATACGGCTAATCGGCCAAAAGCATAAAGTAACTTATACTAGAGCGGTACTGTCATAGTAAATTTTGTAACCACAGTAAATTCACTGCCATCTATCGACACACTTTAAAACTAAAAATGAAGATTTATAAAAATACGATAAAATGTTTTTAAATATGGATAAATGTTTTTTTTTTTATGTGCATTAATTATTTTTATGATTTTGACCTATGTTCTTTCACTGATATGCGTAAAAATTGTTAAATAATAAACGAAACCGTCAACGCCATCTATACGACAGTAGGCCAAAGCTAGTAGCGCCCTCTGATCGAGAGTCAAATTTTCTTGATTTTTGAGGCACACTTTTTCCAAATCTTTGGCCAAAAGTGAAGCCGAAACACGATTGATGTGTGCGTGGAACGCTCGTGTTTTACGCTCAGCAACACACACATATATATACAAAAATATATTGCCAGTATATATTTATTTCCCTCGAAGTAGGGAAATTTTAACATCATCCTTACACTTGGTTATTAATAATTTGGAAGTGTGTAGATTTGATTTTGTAGAAAAAGCTTTTTATGTTTTTGTTAGGGATTTATTGCATTTCTGTACTTTGTGAAATATGGTTTCAATAAATAAGCTGATACGTTTTTACTATTTTTTTGTTTAACAAATGTGCATAAAAAAATAAAAATCATTGTCAAACAATCATCTTTCCCGTGTTTTTAATTTTTAAACGGGAGGCGTACACAAACCGATTTGACCTTGAGTACTGCGACGGCCGTTCGATTACGATGACACGAGTGTGACGTAACGTCGCACTTGAAATGGCTTCACTAGGGATGTACCAGGAATCTACGCCTTATAAATTTATGCCCTTAGGTATGTTCCGAGCCGATGCCCTAAAAGGTGGTGTGCACTGTGCAGTGTGCAGGAGAGGGCGCTCACCTGAGATGTCGGCTCCCGGCTTGTTCCAGGGCTTGTCCTCGATGGTGTCGATGTTGAACTCGAGCGCGGGGACGCCGTTGATGCTGCCGGGCCCCTCCAGGTCCTCGAGCGTCACCTTGCCCGGCGTCGGGCCGCGCGCCTTCTCCGCCCCGGCCGCCACCAAACCCACACCACGCTGACATTAAACAACCGCACTAACTTATATCTACATTTTCTATTTTTCGTATCAATTAATTTGTTTTTGTTAATATTAAAAATACTAAATAGGCATGCTGTTCTTTAATGTTTTTTCAACAATAAAATATAATTAGTACTAAGTATTTATCATTTATAACATTGTAATATGTAATATGTACCTACATGAAACCAACAAGCATACATACATATAATCACGCCTATTTCCCGGAGGGGTAGGCAGAGACCACGGATTTCCACTTGCTACGATCCTGACATACCTCTTTCGCTTCCTTCACTTTCATAACATTCCTCATACACGTTCGCCGGTTTAGGGTGCTCTTGACCTGGCCTTTCTTCAGGCAGCAGTTATGCTGAAATCCTTGGTATAGGTATAAGACCCTCGAACTGCTGTAAGGCCCGGGTCTGCAACAAACGCCGTAGGTCGCGTCCGGCGTGACGCTGTACGCGACGTACGAATGCGGCGCACGGCGTCTGGCGTGTGAGAGAGACCACTATAGTGCATTTCCATAGTAAGGCCCTGGTCTGCAACAAACGCCGTAGATCGCGTCCGGCGTGACGCTGTACGCGACCTAGGAATTCTTACTATGGAAATGCACTATAGTGGTCTCTCTCACACGCCAGACGCCGTGCGCCGCATTCGTACCTCGCGTACAGCGTCACGCCGGCCGCGACCTACGGCGTTTGTTGCAGACTAGGGCCTAACAGAGCTCTTACCTACACTATGCTGTCATCGGCTCCCGGGCGAAAACTCGTATAGCGTTAGCGGTTAACGGCTATGTACGATGAACCCTCGTGAACGTCAGCTGCCGCTCCGTTGGTGGGTTGAGGAATGGCAGCCACCGAAACGCGTAACACGGTCTTTCCACCGCGATACAACTGGCTGACGATTTGTTTTATTAACAATCGCATCTAAACTATCATCTGACAAAGTATCAAACGAGAGGCGATGACGCCGATGACTGAATTTTTTTATTTTTTATTTCCATGTTCATATGATCAGCTGACGGTCTTTCCACAGCGATAAAATCGGCTGACGATTTTGATTATTCACAATAGCATCTAAACTATCATTTGACAAAGTATCAAGCGGGAGGCGATGACTACATTTTTTTTATAGAATATTTGCTGCCATTCGAGGGTTCATCATACATAGCCGTTAACCACTATACGAGTTTTCGCCCGGGAGGCGATTGGTCATGGAAATCTGTTCCTGGCCCGCGGTCTATTATAATCCTAGACTGATGGCTCAGATGACACATACAATATTAATGGCGTTATTCACATATGCGCTACAATCGTTTCTCTTAATCTGCCATTTTGACTTACGTGTTTGTAAGAAAGGGATAAAACATAATTTAACTAATTGAGGCTTAAAAACTGTAATAGATGTCCAGTGCCGGATTAAAACATTTTGGTGCCCTAAGCATTTCTAGGCCAGGGGGCCCCCTTACCCTAGATTTTTTCAGATTTGACTGATTTGGTAAACCAGGTGTGCCTGCAATGAAGGACGTGACCAATCTATGACATTGTGTGGATTGAGCTTATTGTTGGTAAAAACTCGAGTCGAGAAACCCGACTCGCTTTTATGAGACTGCAGCGGACTTTACAAAACTTTCGATTAGGTACTCGTACTCGTACGTAGGTCTCAAGTCGAGTCATTTGTTGAGTCATTTTTAAAGAACTCAAAAGGAATCGAACCTTGGAATAAAGACCCCATCAGAACATCAACAATTTCGTAGGTTTTACTATTAGTCAATAATAAAGACGTGCCTAACTGCATGATTATATAGTGTACCTATAACACGTCGAAATTGATAGGAACGGGCGCCATCTTGATTTTCTTTATTTTCGACCCAATCTCGGTGCAAATCCATATATGAAGATCCGAGAGGCCCCTTAACACGAATCTAAAATCGAAATTGAACGGATCGGTCGCCATCTTGTTTTGTTTTTATTTTCGACCCGATCTTGATGAAAATCGATATCTGAGGATCCGAGAGGCCCCCTAACAAGAATTTGAAGTCAGAATTGAACGAAACGGTCTCCATCTTGAATTTCTTTATTGTTGACCCGATCTTGATGAAAATCGATATCTGAGGATCCGAGAGGCCCCTTAACACGAATCTGAAGTCGAAATTGACCGGAACCGTCGCCATGAATGCCTACTTTAGTGTGATATGTTCCAGAATAAAAAATAAATGGGCTACATCATCCAATCCATCCATCCATCGCCACACTGTGATTGTAACAGCCAATTTTTTTTTTGTATGGTAAGGTATAATAATTATTTTAGAAATGAATTCCTCATCGTCCCTAAATTAAGTATACGAAAATGAAATACAATACACTACAAATCCTCTTAATAGCACAACCTCAGGAAAAATGTACATGGAAACACAAATAATACATGAAGACAGAGGTAAACAACAGGCGGCCTTATCACTAAAGAGCGATCTCTTCCATACAACCTTTAGGTAGTGGAGAAATGACACATAAATTAACCAATTAGGAGGTGCAAAAAATTAAGTTAAAACAAAATAGCATTAGAAAAAAAAATACCTTTAAAAGTTTAAAATTCAAGTATACAACAATAACTACAATAAGACAAAACAATAAAACAATGATATAAAACAAGGAAGAAATATGGCAGATTGGACCTGGGGAGCGACCCTCACCCCCTCCCCCCTCTTTGGGGGAATGCACGGTACGATCTCGTGGCTACCGGGCCAAATCAGCTTTCTTTGACCTAAGAAACAAATCGTGCCAATTACTAACCCTACTCGTACTTACTAGTGCTGTCGTAATGACAAATCCACCTGGCATTTTGGTGCCCCCCTAAACGTGGTGCCCTAAACACGTGCTTATTTTGCTTATTGGTTAATCCGGCACTGTAGATGTCATATATTAAAGAAAAAGTGACGAAGCCCTCCAGTGGTGAAGGCTTTTCTTTAATATATGACATCTGTTACAGTTTTTAATTTATATATAGTAGTGTGACTACTTAAAAAAACACAAGTCAAAATATTTAATAAAATAATTTGATTTGTTCCCAAACTTGTTAATTTAGGCTTGTAAAGTTTTATGAATAAGGCGGTAAGTCATTTTATAGTCCAGAAAAACATTTCAGGAATGTTAACGAAAATAGCTCACTTACTTTTATGTTCAAGCTTGCATAAGCTTGTGGTCCTGACTTAATATCTCCAATGGTGACTTTAACATCATCACTGTCATCAGAGTCGGAGTCAGCATGGTCTGGACTAGCAGCATCTCCATTAGTCTTGTCTTGATCTTCTCGTCCCACATCAGCAAAATGTTCATCATTGAAATGAGAGTCATCATTTTCATCTGGTTCATTTTCATTATCCTCTTTTTCTTTTTCTTTGTCTTCCTAAAAGATAATTTAACTTTAAATTTGTCATTCACCAGATAACACCATAAACTAATCATGGAACTGAGCTTGTCTATGACAGCTGGATAAGAAATAGTTCTTTCGTTAAACATTATTTTATTTAGAGTTAAACCTGATTGCTGCAGTTAATAAAATAGTGAAAATTAAAAATATAGGGTTAGTGAGCTAGTTACCGTCCAACTCTAGTTTCCGTCCATTTGACGGAGTTGCTACAAATAATTGCGTATAATTTGAGTATAAACATACCATACCGCACAGTTTTGGACTTATTGCAATCCTTAATGTCTAAACATAAAAATAATATTCCGCAAGTAGCGAAATAAAAACAAAATATACAAGGTTATCTTTGAGCAGTTAGCCATACGGTATATAATATAAGTTGCGAAAAGTCCAAAAAAAATCTAAGTGAAATAAAAATATTTCAGTACTCGCCTTAAAGTACGCGCTCCGAGGAGTCGGAGGCGAGGCATAGCGTTATCAAGTAGCACGAGACACCCTTATCTGTCTATCTCACTTTCCACTAAGAAATAAAAAAGAAGGTTGTTTGTCTTGCACGCGGCTCGAGTTGCGCGCGAGCGGTAGGTCGTATTTAGTTTACTAATGGCACAGGGACAGACAGGGAGAGCTCAAAGCTACGTAATACCGTGCCATCTCATAGCATTTGCGGCTCGAATACTCATAATTAGTAATTATTAATGGGTGTCATTTAATCGATCTGCAAAATATTCCTATTTTGATGAACAAAAATATATATTTGGTCAGCCAAAATGGATACTTGGTCATAGTGTACCCGTTCGAATTAAAAAACCGCAAATCGTTGTACAGGTTAGCCGTTTGGCACACGCATACTAGAGGTCAAAACAAAATTATTGACCCGCAGTCCCTTAAACAAATTCCCGGGGGGGGGGGGGGTATATCGTATCTGAAGGATACAATCTTGATATTTTGTGTCAAAAACAAAACAAACTATACCAACTGATGAAAAGGCGCAGTTAAAGGGTTAAAGAGGTATTTCCCGTTCGATATATGGATATTACGTATCATTTTATGATTAATATGTACTGTTCAGAAACGTTCAAAAACGGATTCATTTTTGATCCTTTTTCGTTATTCCTTAGCGTAATTTTAATGTTTGCATTTAAAAACGCGCTTCATATATTCTAAATAATTTTAATTTCATGCAACAAATTGTCTTATTATTAATTATAAACAAATTGCATATTTTTAAAATAAAATATATATTGATATGTATAAATTCAATTATCTTTCAAATCTATAATGTTCAATATTTAACTATGGCAATTTTGTATTCAAATCTTTGACAGTTAGAGCTTTAAAAAACTTACCAATCATCATCTCGATTACTAACGACAATTCACTTTGCCACTTTTTGCTCTTTTTCGTAATTTTTGAAATTTGGAATCCATACATGTAATTTGGACTTTACATGGTTCTTACGAAGCCTCTGAATTGCGAGAAGGCAAGATTGTGGCATCGAGTCGAGCTCCACCTATGCAACGGACCTTCTCCAGTGAAGCCGTGGGTCATCCAGGTTGGCGCAGGGCATATCTAGCTACGTGCAAGTTCCAGAGCTGACACTCATCGAGTCCCAGCAGTCAGGATCGACGAGTGAACAAAGCCGCGACGGACACACGGAGCGTCCCATTGCAGCGGGAATCCAGCCGTAACCACCAGACAGTTACGGAATCCAGCCCATCCAGCACCAACCAGACCAGTCCAGGAGCATCCAGTGGGGATCAACATCAACTAACATCCAGATTCAGATCCAGAAGCAGTCAGCACATAAAGAAGAAGCACGAGAAAGTGAGATCGTTATATTTCCTTTCACTGTGGATTTACTTTTATTTAATGTGGATTCACATTTCCTTTGTTTTGTAGCTGCACCATCCATACATTTCAACCATATCCATATAAGTAATTCATATTCATTACTTTTCTATCTAGTGCAGAAAGTAAATCCATTGATTTCATTGCCATCATTTGATCAGTAGCAAGTAGATATTCACTAGTATCACAGAATAACTAATAGTACTACCGTACAGAAAATTCACTCCTTCACAAAAGCCAGATTTAGGTATAAAATTATACCTACACTCGCCGCCTGCAAGCAAAATTGAAACTTATAACGAACCGTGAATCTTCTTTGCGCGCCGCAGTTTTATGACCGAGCTGTGAGGGTTGTCACTTGACAAGTTTTTGTACCTATACCTACTGATTTATTATTTTTAAGACAAATATCTGAAACTGTACGAGACGCGGGATTTTGTTTTAGGAGATATCAGACCAAGATCTCTTACATGTTATCATTTTGCCTACATTTCGAAAAGTAAGTAAACCCGTTAATTTTGACTGTACTTTTTCAACTGTTTATACCTACCGATAGTTACGTTTCGCCATCTTTACCAGTTTGCCAACTTTTTATTTTAATACCTTATGTAAAACTTTACTTCGCTCAAAAGTTACGTTTTTTTTTTGTTTTTTTTTTTCTCAGTGCACCCACCTTGACGCTTTTCTGTTATTACAATTACAATCGTTGATTCTGTAAACATAAAATTTTTAGCCGGAGATAGTATGTCTGATTCATTAGCGGCATTTATAACTGTAGGCAAACATAACCTCTTAGCACATTTCGTAGCAATAAATAAGATTTCATTTCACAATTTCAGTTTTAACTTGATATCTAACTAATATTGTCTTCGGTTACCGCGATAGTTACTCATGAAATAAAACTATGAAAACGGATTATATCGCGTATATTGAATTTATAATACATCCCGACCACCCGTTGACCACGAACGCTGTAAAGAGTTCGAAACGTCGGGATGTATTATAAATTCAATATACGCGATATAATCCGTTTTCATAGTTTTATTTGATATCTAACTGTTAATTGATCACAATATTCATTAATTTACCAATTCACTAGCCTATTTTCTATTTAAACAACACAATCGCACGTAAACACATTAATCAGTCAATTTTATTATTACTAGTGAATATCTACTTGCTACTGATCAAATGATGGCAATGAAATCAATGAATTTACTTTCTCCACTAGATGGAAAAGTAATGAATATGAATTACTTATATGGATATAATAAGGGGGAAAGGTTATGTGTCGGCAAAATATGAACGTGTCACTTGTCGGCATCTACTTCTCTCCAAATCGCTGTTTGGCCGAATTCGAACGGTTCCTGGCGGAGGTAGGCGCCCGAGTCAGCCAGTGTCCGGAGTTCTTTACAATTGCCCAGTCTCATTGTCCACCCAAACTTCAATCCATAGACCGGTATACTGTTCACTTTTTCTGCAATAGTCCCAATGCCTGCTGCGACCGGTTCATGGGTGTCTATTGTTGCGCCTGTGAACGGGTTCCAGCAGGGGTTCTACATGACATTAAAGCTCTCCAAGGGGGCCTCTACGTGTTGGATCTATATCCCCACGCAAGCCTATCATAAGACCGGGATTTATAGGCCCGTGATATCCAAGGAGATACAAATAATAATAATAATAATAAATGGCTTGTAAGGCTTTCGATAGTTCGTTCAGATTTAGGCAATAACAGCCAGCTGCTTCTGAAGGAAAAGTAGGTCTCGTCAAGCTTATCGAGAATCTTGCAAAGGAGTAGCAGTTCTGGAAGCTTATTAACGCCGAGCATCGGGCGGCGGATATGATAACCCGACCACTGGTCCCCAGTGGACGGCTTCAGCGGCCGTGAGGATTAAATTACCTCAAAAAGTCTGGTGCGGAAAGGAAGGGGATACTACCGCAGCTACAAAATTCCCAAGAAAACGATGTGGGTTACGAACAGTCATGATTTGTCGAGCGATCCGGCTGACGCCCGGCGCCAATATGAGTCCGGGCCATCTGGTGTGAAATATGTTACCGGCTGCAGGCTGGTGACTCAGCAGGCCGCTTGCGGACAATGGACTACTGCTGCTATCAGCAAGAAGAGACAAATCAGGAAACACCACACGCTCACGCTTGCTACCTGGCATGTACGTGGGCTGTCCAAACCCGGAACATTGGAAACAGTGGAGAGAGAGATGGACAGGTATAAACTGGACATACTAGCCATTAGCGAGACGCACATAAAAGAGACTGGCCACTACACGACGCCCTCGGGGAATTTAGCTATAGTCTCGGGAAACCCAAGGAAAGGTTTCAGTGGTGTGGCAGTCATAGTCTCGAAACCTCTTATAGACAAAGTAATCGGGTATGATTGCATCAACGACAGAATACTTAAGCTCAGATTGGGAGCACATCCATACCCAATGAACTTAATCACGGTCTATGCCCCCACGGCATCGTCCTCTGAAGAAGCAATTAAGGAATTCTATGGTACCCTTGAAACGACCCTGCGCTCTATACTGAAGAAAGAACCGGTGATTCTCCTTGGAGATTTCAACGCCAAGGTTGGCAAAACAATTGAAGACGACCATATCCGAGACGTAGTTGGGAAGTACGGATTGGGCAACCGGAATGAAAGAGGTGAAATGCTCTTGCAATTTTGTGCGGAAAACCAACTATTGGTCATGAATACTTGGTTCAGGCAGCATCCTAGACGTCTCTACACGTGGACTTCTCCCAATGGGAGATACAGGAACCAAATTGATTTTATTTTAATGTGTCAACGTTGGAGATCAGCCATATTCGCATCAAAGACTCGACCAGGTGCAGACTGCGGAAGCGACCACCAGCTTCTTACTGCAAAACTCAAGATTCGTTTAAAGAATACCAAACGAGCAAACTTGAATAAACCGGTCCAACTTAATGAACGAGCGCGAATTGAGTTCCATGACAACCTCCAATCGAAGCTCCAAGATACAACTTATGACCCTTTTGAGTGAGAGAGACGCCGGGTCAACTTGGAATCATTTCAAAACCATTGCCCTCGAAACAGCTAAATTAGCTGAAGCTACCCACAAAACAACACGACCTAAAGCTGACTGGATGAGCACCGAAACCTGGGACAAAATCAACAAAAGGAAGGCTTGCAAAGAAAATGGCGTGCACTCCGATCAGGATAGATCCAGGGACTCGAAACTCCATACTGAGATCCAGAGGCTTTGTAGGAAAGACAGGAATGACTACATCAATAGGATATGCACCGAAAGGCTTCACAGACATCGCACACGAGGGACTTGTTCCAGAAGGTTAAACTACTCGCTAGCGAATTCAAACCTAAACAATGGACAATTGAAGACGAAAAAGGTGCTATACTAAAGGACAAAAGTGCAGTTCTAGAAAGATGGAGGCAGTACTGTCAGCAGCTGTATAGTGATACCATTGAGGAGGGCACAATTCCAAGGGATTACGTGGATAAGGAACCTGACATTCTTCTGAGTGAGGTCGAATCAGCTATTCAGATGCTGGAGCTCAAGGCTTGCGGCAGCGATGGCGTAACTGCACAGATGCTGAAAAGTATAGGAGTCGAAGGGCGCAAAATCATGCACAAGATCTGCGAGAAGGTCTGGAGAACAGGCGTATGGCCTGAGGACTGGACCGAATCCACAGTTGTACCCCCTTCACAAGAAAGGTTCTACGCGAAAATGTGAAAATTACCGCACCATTTCGCTCATATCACATGCCAGCAAAGTCTTCTTGCGAATCCTGAACAAGCGGCTAGAGAACTATATTGCCAGGCAAATACCCAGAGAGCAGGCAGGGTTTGTAAGAGGTAAAGGTACTCGGGAGCAAATACTCAACGTGAGGCAATTGATTGAGAAATGCAGAGGGCACGACGTCTTTATGGCCATGTGCTTCATTGACTACGCAAAGGCTTTTGATTGCATCAACTGGGGTAAAATGTTCAGAGTAATGGGCGAAATGGGAATACCGCAACACCTAATCTTTCCAGTGCAAAACTCATACTTAAGCAGCGAGTCTAGAGTGCGGATAGAGGACACTGTGTCACAACCCTTTAGAGCTGAACGAGGAGTGCGGCAAGGTTGTATCTTGTCACCGCAGCTGTTCAATCTCATCGGTGAACACATAATGAGAAGGGTATTGGAAGGCTGGGAGGGTGGTATCCAGGTTGGTGGCCAAAAAATTAATAACCTCCGTTTGGCAGACGACACGACTATAATAGGTGCCTCTAAAAAAGAACTTGCAGGGATGCTGCGAAGGATTGAGCTCATCAGCAATGAGTATGGTCTTAAAATCAACAGAAGCAAGACTAAGTTGATGTTTATCGATCGCCCTGGTCATACGCAGAGAACGAACGAGTTGCACGATCTGGAGGTTGTACACAAGTTTGTGTACCTGGGATCCCAAATAAGCGACGATGGTGAATGCGGCCAAGAGGTGGTTAGAAGAGGACAGATGGCCAAAGGTGCGGTGAAAAGACTCGAGAAAATATGGGAGAACAGAAGCATAAACTGCAAAACAAAGGTCAGACTAATGCGGACCCTTGTTTTCTCGATCTTTTTGTACGCGTCCGAAACCTGGACCATCAAAACCGATACCCGTCGCAGGATAGATGCGTTCGAGATGTGGTGCTGGCGAAGAATGCTCCGGATTTCATGGACTGAACGCCGTACAAATGTGTCTATTCTCGACGAACTTAACATTACAACGAGGCTATCCACTGTTTGCTCCCAACGTGTACTTGGTTTCTTCGGTCATCTGAGCAGGACAGGGCCAGATAGCCTGGAAAGGCTCATAATTACTGGCCGCATGGCAAGGAAGCATAGGGATGGACGTATGGCCACGCGTTGGGCGGACAGAATAACATCAGTGACAAACGCCACACTGCAGGCTAGCATGCACTGGGCCCAAGACAGAGCGGCCTGGAGAGCACTGGTGAAGAGTGTCCACACTCGTCACGTCCCTCAGCCATGAGGTTATGACAAAGAAGAAGAACTAGATTTGTCCTTACTTATCTCCTGATTGAGCTGCGCCCAAATATTTTTCCATTTTTACATGTGTGTATCTGCCGCATCTTTTCTAAAGCCAAAGAAGCTTATACATAGGTTGTAGGACTTGTCTTCGTCCGTGCCGTCGAACAGTCTATGTAGCTCAAGCCATACGTCTCTTGCATTTGTGTACCTCATGAACTTTCAAAGTGTCTCTTCTTTCATATTAGTAGTTACGATCAGCGGAGCAATTGCGTTAGCTTTTACAAAACGCTCTAGTTCTGTCTTGTACGTAGACACTGCATCTGTATCTGTTGGACTTTCGGGTTCTGTGGATTTTTTGAAGGAGCCTTCCACTATTTCCAGCGCTTGCGGAACGGTCGTAGCAGACTGATGGCTTTATATTTCCAAGTATCCCAATTTGATTTCCCTTCCAACAACCCAATTTGTATTTTAGCGATATTCTCCATTTTAGTAGGTGGGACCAATAACCTGATGTTGTTTAACACATGCGTGTAAGCAGAGCGTCAGTGGTGTCCGCCTTGGGACACAGTTTTGAAGAATGATATCACTTTACAAGAAGATTAATTAAAATATAGCACAAATCGAAACGTTATTTTATTTTCTCACATACGAGACATCGACAGAATTGATACATGACATATTTATTCTTTCGAGTGTGAGTTTATGCAAGTCACAAGTAAAAAATAATAATAATATATAGTTTAAATAACTAACAACTAGTATAAAAACTCCTTTAACAATAATTACATTTGAACCAAACTAAAGTACAAATAGTAACACCAGAAACTTGGCACATTTTCGTGTTTGGATGATGTTCAATTAGTCCAATTACTAATCTTATCCAATATAATTCATAACAAAAGGAGAAAATACGATTTTTAACATCATTAAATAGCAAACCGCCCGAGTATCTTCTTCGGATGTAAGAAACATGAAATGTTATAAACACTCACGTCAGGCAAATCTGGGTTGCGACCAGTCTCCGCCGGAACCTTCTCATTGAGAGGGGGAGGAGTGCCCTCTCGTAACTCCCCTGGACCGTCCCCATATAACCAGCTATCATCATTGTCTTCGCCTGGCGCACTTTCAACCACGGCGTCTGCCATTTCGTCTGAAATGAGGGGCCACGAGCAACGAGCGAAACACGTTAAAAATAAGTAAAATCAAATGAAAACAATAAAATAATTGAGCTAAGACGTTAATAATTCAGTTATATTACATTTAGTGGTCAACTGCAGATAAAAAGATTAAGTTAAAAACCGCAAACTTCACGCGATGGAGATAGCATTCCGACTATTCCGAGATTATATTTTCTTTGATAGCATTATTGGCATTTTTTTTTTGTTATAATGGATTCTGCTGCTAGGGCACTTTGCCAACGTCAAGTTTTTTAGGGACAAATCGATGATTTAGCCCAGAATTTTGAATTCCGAGAATTATAAACCTTATATAATTATTATATAATATTTTTAATTTGCAATAACACATATAGTTGTATACATACGAAATATTTAAAGACTTATATTATTTTTATCTAGAAAATATGCCAACATTTTTAAGACATTGGGTTCAGAACTAGCCAGAAGGGATTTTACATTACAGGGGAGGGAGACTTTGAATTTCAGCAAATTTCAGTAAGAATTATTGGTATTGACAAAATAAAATATCAAAATTAAAATTAAATGATTGATTATGATTGTCTGTTGTCAATGTTGGCAGTCCAATCTCATTGAACCGGGAAAGACTTTATCTATGGTCACTAAAAATTTTACTGAAATTGACGGACGCACCGGACTACCGGACTAAACCAATGCCATGAATGCAAAGGCCCCAGTACAGTGGTGAAGTATGGTTCATGACAGGGGGTGGGGGGGACATATAAAGAAATATAAAGATCTGCGTCGGTAAAGATGCAGGCGATTTCTATATCTTGCTCCCAGACAACCTACTTTTGCGTAAAGTCGGAGCTTTCGATTTTGCAAACTACGTCACCAGATGTCACTATAAAATTGATACAATTTTAAGGTATGAATATATCATGAATCGAACATTGAGAAGGTTGCATATACCTAGTGTGTCAAGACCTTTCTTTATTTATAATGTTGGTTACCCAGCAACGGCAACTGTTGACACTTTTGTTTACTGTCAGACAAATTAAATGTCGAAAACAGTTATATAAGGTTATTAAGATGACTGTACCTTGTTCCAAGCCTTCAAATTGGAGATTGAGATGGCGACATTCGTTTCATACTGGCAACACCACAGTTCCGATGACGTCAGGCGCAATAACGGCTTTTATGACAGGTTTTTTTCCATGTTTTTTCGAATCCAGCTGGCAGGCTGCGCGCCAATGCTCAGACCATTGGCGATTTGTTTCTGGCAGAGGAAACACCTATAAATAAGCTTAGAAAATTTTCGAAGTATTTTCTAAATAAATTCAGTCCCAATATGAATAGTTCAAATCCTGATAATGTTCAACATGATCCGGGCGCATCGGCTTTAACTGAGCACGAGCGCATGACCAGGTTAGAGGATGTAGTGTCCAAATTAGCCCACGAGGTAAGGTCTTTACGTGACAATTTTTCTACTCGCCCGCGGGAATACTCCAGTGATTCAGACGTGCTAGCCTGAGGATCTGGACATTCCAGAGGCTCCTCCGGTGCCTGTCCCGGAGCCTGCAAAGGATATTAGTTTCAAACTTGAGACTACCCTCAAGTCGTCGGGCGCGATAACCTCAATAGCATGCTGATATTTTGGACAAGTTGCAGCATTTCAATTCAAACGACTGGTCGCAGGTACGGTACATAGATGCTCAGAATACGTACGTGTCATCTCCTGGCTTTACTGATTTGGAGAATAATGACATGAGAAAGTCTTTTGATCGTAACCGTGCCCTCGCCGTTACGGAAAAGACTAGCCGCTGTATCTCATGTTCTCATCATACAAAATGAAAAATTGAAAGCTGGCTTTGAAACCTTCGTGTCTTGGATAAGTTCGCAGGGTGATTGCACGGTTGAGGCGGTAGCAGACAAAATCAACGAAGTGTTCTCGGAGGGTGACTATTCTCGCATTCACTTGGACCTCTTGCTGATGGTCTGTGGCCGTCGCGCAGACATTATCCAGCAACGGAGAGATGAAGTATTGAACTTCGTCAAGGATCGCTACATGAAGGAATCTCTTCCAACTCAGGAGCACCTCTTCGATGATAAGCGGTTTTCTGACTGTATAACGAAGAATGGCGAAATTGACAAGGTATTTTTCTGTCCACGCACTCCTGCGCAAGGAGTTGCTAGCAAACGAGCTCCTGCGCAAGGAGTCTCACAGCCGAAACAGAGCAAGAAGGCTGCGGACTATTCTAGTTTCCGCGTGTATCCTGGGCCCTCTGCTGCTCCCGCCCGGGCTCCTCAGGACAGAAAGCGAAAAGCCGAGCCATTTCGATCCAATCAGCTAAGCGACAAATATTACAGGAACAGGCAAGGTAAGCGATCTCGCAGGCGCTACGACTGACTATCACAGCTGCCAAGCGGGTCAACTGGAGCTTTTTATAAATCAATGGAAAGCCATGGGGGCTCCAGACTACATAATCAAACTTTTGTCTGGGTACCAGATACCCTTTGTCAGGCTTTGTCAAAAAACCGCCTTTAGTTCACCCCTCCAGACTTTCGTCAAAATTATCCACGAAGGAAAGCCCGGAAATGATCGTTCAAATGAAAGGCATGATAGAACAGGGTCTGCTAGAGTCGGCTTCGTTGACCCCAAGTTTTGTATCAACCATGTTGGTCCGCCTAAAGCAAAGGGGGCGCAATATAAGGACTTAGAATTTTTTTGACCAAAAGTGAAAATTATACAGGAATCATAAAACACTTAGAAAAATTTCATTCGAAACGCTAAAATAAGCATGTTTTGTAGAAAAAACTTTTTCTCTAAAATCAAAAATGGCCGAGATATTGGACCTGAAAGTTGAGCCGATTTTTAGGACAGAAAAAGTTCGATGGGTGTTGTTGTCATTATGACCCCTATTTTTTATGATGCTATCGTATAGAAGACGCTGACGCGTGAACCACACACCGCTCAACGTACCGAGGAAGAGGGGGAAGGAGTCTCTAGGGAGCTGACGCGTGAACCACACACCGCTCAGCTAGAGTGCAGTGCCCCTAGCAGCCGATCCGCGACTGCGAAGAACACTGGCCGATCGCTGCGAGTGCGCGGGGTTATATACGGTTCGGCGCGCGGGGTGCGCGGCGCGGTCGGCGGTGGGGCGCGGCGCTCGGACAGGCGGCCGCATGAATCTAGTATAACTGGATCGGTCATGAGGAGTGGGGGAAAATGACCGAACGGGATAGTCTTATGTATCTTTCAGTAGGAGTAGCAGAGAAAGCGCTGTTATTGTTTGTCCTTGTCATAGTTTCACTTTTCCACCGCTGCCACAACCGAGGTTGTGGCAAACAAATAAGTACGTGACATGTCATGTTTGTTCGTTGCTTGTTTAATTATCGTTGTTTTGTATGAAATAGTGCTTTCTCTTATGAAATATAGTAATGGTTAGCGTTTTGAATGCTTGAACTTTGATAAAATACTGGTGAATTGTTCTGTAATCGGCTGTAAAAGCCGCTCTGAGCAAAAATATGAGATCATAACCTTTCACACGTAAGTACGGTATTTTACACCTTCCTCTTAACGCACTATGTGAGAATAACATCGTAAAATTACGTTACACTCAAAACAATGTAGAATCAAACGATTTCAATAAAAATATCACAATTATTTACGCAAATTAACAAAACATTATTTGTAAAATTATCCGCCCAAATTACGTAGGTAGGTAGGAGTCTGAGGTCAGCCATTTTTAAACTTCTTCTAATTTAGCTGCATAACAATCATGTTAGGGATACCAGATGAAAATATCATAATTTTATGGGTAATTTTGACCTCAAAGTTTTTTCGTACTTCTAATTCCAAAAAATAAATAAACAAATGTTGTGAAGATTAAATGTGGTGTACATTAATTGGTGTGATTGCGATTTGTGATTTCTTTAAATTAAAACCCATAATACATTTTATTTTACGTTTTATTTACTAAACATGTTTAGTTTTGTACCACCTGCGCGAATTATAGGAGGTATTTCATTGTTTATACGCCTAAAAAGAACGGCCCATTGACATTTTATTTAACAATTTTTTAATACCGTCAAACAAGCTAACTTAGCCTCCAGGGTAATCGCCCCAACGTGATATCAAATATTGGGGTAATTTTTACGAATATGGTATCCCCACGTTTATGACGTCATCTATGTCTATCCCTTACGGGCGCACGCGTATAGCTGGTCTATGTAATGCTAGGTCTATGGGCGGCCGGTTCTGCGTGGCTGTGTTGTGGTGCCGCCTTGTATGTGTGCGTGCTGTGGCGCGTCATCACAATACACGTAGTTATAGACATGAAACCGAGCGACCAGGGGTAAGAGAAACACATATTCATGAGACAGACAGTTTCATGTATGGCAGCATAATCCTTTTTAGGGTTCCGTACCCAAAGGGTAATAACGGGACCCTATTATTAAGACTCCGCTGCCCGTCTGTCACCAGGCTGTATCTCACGAATCGTGATAGCTAGACAGTTGAATTTTTACAGATGATGTATTTATGTTGCAGCGATAACAACAAATACTAAAAAGTACGGAACCCTCGGTGGGCGAGTCCGACTCGCACTTGGCCGGTTTTTTATCTCTTTCCCTCTTATAAATTTCGGTATTTCGCCATCGCCTCCATTTCATTCGGCATTTTTTCATGGTCGGGTTATGCCATCATAGCAAACCATTGCAGCAGCATTGTTCCTATGATTTATCGGGTCGCTTATTAGGAAAACAAGAACGATTTTAAAATCCAACGTGACGGACGTGAAAAACCATCTCCCCTGTTGGGGTGCAATGGGGTTGAAATGTCTAAATATCAATATGGGTGTCGTTTTTATGGTTTTTTGGGACGTTAATTACGAAAATCGCATCGATTTTGAAATTGAATAATGTGCTCATGAAAATTCTTGAAAGTACTCGTATTTGTGCCAAATTGCAATTCAAACGGTCCAGTAGTTTCGGAGCAAATCGGTTGTAACAGACGGACCGACAGACAGCCACACGTGATCCTATAAGGGTTCTAATTTTGCTTTTGAGGTATGGAGACCCGCGTTATACTAATAGATTTTTAAATTTGTATTAGGTGCCATCTCGATCGTCGTCAATCGGTACCTAGGCGAGTGCGGGCGGCGCGGCGGGATGGACGGGGCGGGAGGAGTAAGTCATCAGGAAACTTGCTGATTGAATGTACTCATTACCGATTTTGCTTCTTATAAGTCTAGGTTTCCATTCTAAGTAAAATGCAAAAAACATCGTAAGTACATATATATGTATTCTACCTACGAACCATATAAACCATCTTTTGTAAGTCGTTATAAAACCATATTTTCTCCTTCCCCTGTCTCCCCCGCACCCTGTACATCAGACAAAACGACAGATTTATAAATCACGCGGGCGAAGCCGCGGGCAAAAGCTAGTTTTGTATAACGTTTCAAGTGGTAACATTTCGATTTTATATTAATTAATCAAATTTGAAATTAGAGTAGTAGTAGTAGAGTAAACGGATAATAAATAATGATCACAGTTTCATATAAAATACTAGCTTTTGCCCGCGACTTCGTCTGCGTGGAATTAGTAATTTGGGTAGCTTATTTTTAAACAATCAGCTAGATTTATTGTTTCCCCATACAAACTTTCACCCCTTTTTACTGCCTAAATTTTACCCGCTGAACATTCAGCTTGTGGTGGCCCCCTGGTGGGAGATCAGCAGCGTCTCCAGCAGAAACTTGGTCACCAAAGTCTTGCAGGCACCGAGTGACCCATGGGAAGTCACCTCCAGGTGTTCTACGTCTTGGAAAGTTCAACCTGAGTACAGCAAACAGTATCTACTGCACGTTAAGCGTGTGGTAGCTCTTGTCAGACGCCTGCTTCATCTGGCAGATCTCCAGGTGTTCCAGGTCTTGGAGAACTTAACCTGCCTACAGCATACTCTACCAACTTCAGATTAAAGGAATTTTACCCTCATCAGGTACATCCAGCAGCACTCCAGGTGTTCCAGGTCTTGAGCTATCTCCATCATACACTACCAACGACACGTTGAGCGAGTGTTACCCCTGACCTTTTGTACCCAGCAGCACTCCAGGTGTTCCAGATCTTGAGCTTTTCCCATAATACACTACTAGCGGTACGTTGAGCGAGTGTTACCCCTGATCCGTTGCACCCAGCAGCACTCCAGGTGTTCCAGGGCTTGAGCTTTCCTCATCATATACAACCATCGTCACGTTGAGCGAGTGTTACCCCTGACCCTTTGCTCCCAGTAGCATTCCACATTGTCTTGAGCTTTATCCATCGTATACTACCGGCAGCACGTTGAGCGATTGTTACCCCTGACCCGTTGCACCCAGGAGCACTCCGGGTGTTCCAGGTCTTGAGCTGCCTCCATCATACATTACCAGCGGCACTTTGAGTGAGTGTTAGAAGAGTGGAGAAGAGAACAGGTTGACTTCGGGAATAAAAACTACTCTACACCCTCCCCAACAATTAAGACTATCTCCATATCAAATTTCATCTAAATCGGTTTTATTGGGTTCCATACAAAGTTCCACTCCCCTTTTCACCCCCTTTAGGGTTGATTTCTAGGGTAAAACCTATCCTATGTCCCTCACGCAAAATAGGCGCAATAGTAATCGAGTTGCGGAAACCAAGCTCGCGAATATCTATCCTATGTCCTTCCCCAGGACTCAAATTATCTCCATACCAAACTTCATCTAAATCGGTTCAGCGGTTATTGATTCCCCATACAAATGTCAACTCCCCTTTCCATCCCCTTAAGGAGTGAGTTCTGGGATAAAAAGTATCCTATGTCCTTTCCCGGTACTAGGGCTCCCGGTATCCGTGTTACACGCCGAAACGTATACCCGTGTTCTTAAGCCCGGCGGTACTAAGAACCCGGTTTACACGGAACCGCCGGGATTCGAAAACGTTTCGAAGGAACGTTCCCAAGAAACGTATCTCAGACACGTATCTCCGTTTACACGGGTACTTAAGACCGTTCCGAACGGGTCCGAATTCTCCGAACCAGTTTCAGCCAATGTACAATAGTAACAAGGTCCACTTTCCACTATTATTATGTTGACTTCAGATGAATTCGTTTGTCGTACGATTTTTAAAGTGAAACTTTTATTCTATCGCCCCCATTTATTAAGTTAACATTAAAACCGCGATTTTAATACCGTAATTCGAATTAATTTCCGATTTTTTTTTGTTAAATACCTAAATTCCGAAAAAAGTTTCACTTGCATCGTGGTTTCATAAAACCGCACAATTACTTTTTTTTAAATTGTTTTTAACCGTATTGATAAAACATAGGTACTGAGCCATCTTCCTGTATTTAATAGTAGGTATACATAATTTTTATTTTAAACTATTTATATCATTTAATAAAACCGATTGCTTCTAAGCTAATGACATAAATTTGATATCGATCATAGTTTTTTTTTTTATAATTACATAATGGTATAGTATTTTCGTTAATAATACATGTGCAGACAGAATACAATATTAATTAAAAATAACAGTTTAATGATTTCGTGGTTATTTTTATCTCGGGTCTATTACTGCTTTGCGAAAACAACAAACCTGCCAACGGCGCAAAAAACTTAGGACCACAAAAGCGGGATTATCGAGTAATCATGCTCAAATGAAAGGCAGAATTTTACCCAAGAACCATAAAAACCCATACTACCTTGGATAACTTGCGATAATATTGCTAATTACATTAAGATAGATCTTTAAATTGGTAATCATTCATAATTCACTTTGGTCACTTTCTCACTAGAGTTCAGGTAATAAACTTAAATGCGCACGTTGCCGACCGGTGGTCCATCCATCCATTGTTTTCCAATATCCTTTTGTTTATCATCGTCGAAAACATGTAGGTTCCCAAACTATTATCACAAGTGTCACCGACAATTATAAGCTTTATGTCGTTGTAATAAGGTCAAAACATCTGCACAAGAAAATGTTTTCCATTGTTTTGTAGCCGCACCCCACTAAAAAGCGTTTTACTATGGTAAGAGGTACCTAGAGCAAAAACAATTAGAATTTATTGAGAAGGTGCAATTTTATCAAGTTGATTTAAAGTGTTTATTAATAACTAGCGACCCGCCCCGGCTTCGCATGGAGAGTCAAGCATAATAAAATACATTATGTAAGAAGTATTCACTTCGGAAGCCTAATAATACTAAGACTTCACTATCCATCAGTCTGTCACCACTCACTAGGCTTTATCTCATGAACCGTGATATCTAGACAGTTGAAATTTTTACAGATGTATTTCTGTTGCCGCCATAACAAAAAAAAAATTAAAATTAAATTTTGTACGGAACCTTCGGTGGGCGAGTCCGACTCGCACTTGTCCGGTTTTTTTAGAAGTTAATAATGGGTTAATTATTCTTAAAATATAGACAGACAGCCATCGCGCACTTTTTTGTAGACCAATGAAAGATAGACAATTCCACCATACATTGTGCTTATATCTCAAATAGATTGGGCAGCGTTTTCGATTAGGCTCCTAGCCAGCGTGATTTATTGTAACTTCATTAGCAAACATCGTCATATTTCTACCAATTTAAATAAAACCTTAACAAAATATACACATAAACATTCCCAAAGAAACACTTCATTCATAGGTGAGGTCTGGTTATCGCGAACATACAGACGCGGCGGGGGTCTTTGTTTTATAAGGTGTACCTACAAGACAAGAAATACAATTTCATATCATGTTCTCAAATTAAACTAAAAATAAAGAAGCAAGTTAAAATGTATTTTTTTTTTATAAATACTTACTTAATGCCAATTTCGAACATTAGTTTGCTTCCTGTCTACATACTGAACTCGACGGTTCTAATATTTTTTTAAATAGGTACTAGCAGGTTTTTTTTACTATATTGGTAACCTGCAACGTAAAAAAAGGAGCTATTTAAAGTGCTATATAAAATACTACTTTGATAAGAAGCGTGAATACTCGTATATAATACCTATTGCAAGCAAAAACTACCACACGAAAGGGTTTTCTAAACCGTTTATTGAATTTCGACTCTATGTCCCACGGAATAAGGTTAAATATGACAGAAACTCGTCATGAATCTTTTGTCTATTCATTTGTAGCTGGCGTTCGTTCCTTCTCTACTGTCGTCAAGGACGTGTCCCGGAGCCACGGATAAATAAGATACGTTTCTTCGAATACCCGTTTATCCGTGTACACGGGTCTTAACTACACGTTTCTTAATTAAACGTGCGGAACGGGCCAGAAAACCGTTTACGTATTATTCGGACACGGGTATTCGAAACGTGTAAACGAAACACGGATTCGACCGCGAGCCCTACCCGGTACCCGGTACTCACTATCTGTATACCAAATTTATAAAATTGATCCCATAGCTCTTATGTCAGCGAATTAAGAACTATGGGACATATTTTTGAGTAAGTTGTACTAAAAAAATAAGTTTTGAACCTTATTTTATCTCATATAAGTCATCACTATCATCAGTTTCGTATGTTACCGGCTTTTGGGAATGTTACTGGTAACATTGGTAACTTACTAGTAACATTCCCAAATGGAAACTTACTGGTAGCGGGAATGTTACCGCTGCCCATCACTAGACGCAGCTATAAGTTAGAGCGAGAAAGAAATATTATAGCCGTATTTAACAGACTATCGTAAAAGCCGTTAAGACTACCACAACTCACCGCAGCCTTGGTGCGGTGCGGCGCACGTATCGACAGTGTGCAAGGTTGTTACTTCACATACGTTAAGGACGCAGCTATAAGTTAGAGCGAGAAAGAGATATTTTGACCGCACCAATACGGCTTTTCGAGATATTCTCTTTCTCGCTCTCACTTATTGGGTGTGGCGCACCAAGATAGCGGTGCGGTGCGGTAGTCTGTTACGCATTTTACACACGATCGCACATACGCCGCACTGCACCAAGGGCGCGGACCGATGCGGAAAATGGGGTTGGCCGGTCGAAATAATTAACAGAGGGCGCCAGCATAGCTTGCCCTGTCAATCCCTAGAATTGTGTAAAATTTTTGTTTTTTTAATGCCCTGGATGCCAGCCCTTTAAGCCAAATCTTATAGAAAAAGGGGCAAGCTATGATGGCGCCATCTCTGCAAACCTTTGACAGTTGCCAACCCCATTGGCTGACCGTTTACCTTAAAGATCCGACATCATTTAACATCCTTATAAGAACAAACCTCGCCGTACGTGCTTTTTGAAGTAAATATAGATGCTTTTCTCCACCGATTTGTATGGTTTATGGTGGGCTACAAATTCTGTCCCTCACGGGCGCACGCGGTACGCCACTTCTATAGGATCCTACCTTCTATGGGCCAAAGCAACAATAAAATAAACATGTGTCATTTTGATGAGTACGATGTGGATGACACATGTCTGACATGTTGTCAAACACAATACTAAAATTTTATGGTGTTTTAATATATTTTTTAGTGTGGTGTATGCATGTTACAGTCTCAAAACAAATATTTGAATGGATTGGATACCTTACTTACATTGGATATAGGTTTGAGTTCAATTCAATCTCAAGTCAGAACAAAGGTCACGTGGTACATTTTTCAAATTAACTTTTTAGTACTTTTTCGGGAAAAAATCAAAAAACTAAGAGCTTATTGCTAATCTGTAGCATGAGATGAATCAAATGACATATAATTTATTAAAATCGGACCATAACTGTAGATCTGATGGGATGAACAAAAATCGGCCTCGCGTAATATATATATATATATATATAGATTTCAAGTCAAAAGTAGATTTTAAGCAGCAAAAACAATTGGAAAACCTTTATTTATTTATTTAATCTTTATTGCACAAAAGAAAATACAATCGTACAAAAGATGGACTTAATGCTATAAGGCATTCTCTATCAGTCAACCTTTGGACAAAGCAGATAATTTAGAGGCGGTGCAACATCATGTAATATAAAAACAAAGAACGTACTTTACTTTATTTAATTACACAGCTCATTAATTTGTGGCATGAGCACGAATATTTGTTCCCGAGTCATGTGTGTTTTCTATGTATTTAAGTATCTATATAGGTATCATATATCCTTGTCTAAGTACCCAAAACGGAAGCCTTATTAAGCTCACTGTTGGACTCAATTTGTGTAGTACTCGTAATGTCCTATAATATTTATTTATTTATCAAGTAATATAAATAATAAACCAGCGCTGTTTACGACAAAGGTAAAAAACAACTCATCAAAATCCTCGAGAAAAATCCTGCCCTACAGGGGTGTGCTGCAGTCTTATGCAAAATATGCAAGGGGCTTTCTTGCTCCAACTCGGACTTGGACAAAGGCATGGCCCCTGAACAAAACGATGAATTGAGTAATTTCGGAGAAAACGAAAAATAAATATAATATTAATAACTAAACATGTTCATAGTTGGTATTAGGTGCATATTGTACCTAGTGTAGTGCTCTTGAACAAGTTAGATCATTTACTGAATAATTGCATTCGGTTTTATTTCTGTCTCTGTAAATACGACCATGTCGACGATTGTATTTGCTTTTGTGCAATAAAGATTAAATAAATAAATAAATAAAAGTTTTCCAATTGTTTTGCCGATTAAAACCTACTTTGACTTGAAATATTTGATTTTTTCATTTTCTTCAACTAAAACCATCCATATTTCGCAAAATATTGATCCTTTAAGTATGAATATGGTCTCATTCGACTCAGCGCAAAAAATTACACGAAAATGACACCTCATATGCCCAGTTTGTAAACTGTGCATTTCTTTAAATGAACCCCCTGACCACACCCCCCGAAAAGGGGGTCAGAACCCTAAATGTTGATAGAACTCATCAGATCCTCATTTCTAGTTCCAAGATAAAGATAAAAAACAAAGTTTCATGGATGTACATATTTTGCCGCCAAATGGCCATATTTAGTCTTATTTTACCTGTACTAAAATGCGAATCCGAAAATTCGCTATCTGCCTCTTTATCGCTCGAATATGCAAGAGTGACGGATGAGTGACCATCTAGGGATGTTAGATGACGAAATTTCGATTTTCTTGTTTCGTGATAGACCCTCAGATTGTGGTAGTAGCGGCCCCTACGCAGAGTTTCGTGTAATATTCCCTATTGTGTTAGTGACATAGGCTATGGCTATATAAATTTTGAAAATGGCGCCCGCTAATGAAAAAGGGGGGGGGGGGATTTTTTTTTTCCTTACTGTAGCAAACGTTTTCTAATAATTTGTTAGACGAAGTAGTGAAAATGTTACAGTATGTTATGTATTTGTGATCACAAATATATAACATACTGTAACATTTTCACTACTTCGTGAGGCTTTGTGAGTACACAAAGCCCTTTCATTTGGTACCCCACATGGTATGTATAAAAAAAAAGGTAAAAAACTTTGTACTGCCGACTTTTTGACGTCACAGCAACTACCCCCACCACTTTCGCGCTTGTCATCTCATATATTTGTCTTTAGGACATCACACTAAATGCACTGATACCAAATATACCCATGTCTGCGACATGAACGAAAATCGATTTCTAGAAGACTTCTAGACCAAAAACCGTCCCTCTAAATTAGAGTGACAGGGAAGAAATGCCCGCAATTTGCGAACTTCGATTTTCGCGGTTATAGCCCTGTGCACCCGCGCCAGCTAGAGGACGACTACAGCTACACAAATTCAAGAAAATGTCGCCGAGATAGAGAGGACGGGGGTGTCAGGATAGCGTTTTATAAACCGCCTCTTTCATAAATGTAGTTGTTTCAATGAGGCAAACCGATTACTTTACAACCCTTTTTAAAACGCGACTCTGCTCATGAATAAGGATAGGAATTAAATTGGGTATAAATAAAAATAATGAAGGAACCAATATTTATTTAGTTATATATCTATTATAACAAATACTTCATATTTATTATCTTTTGGTTCATCAATAATTAGCATAGCAGAATAAGTTATAGCTTTTACTTCTGTCCCCTGGGGATGTTTGCCAATCTGAAACTCTTCACCATAACACTTGCAAACAATCCGAAACTCTTCCACATTAAACTCTGTGATCACCAGTTTTTTACAGATTAAAAATGGTTCAACTGAAAACAAAAATAACAGCTCGTCAAGAAAATGATACAAAAGGCCCATCATGTCATCAGCATTGGCCTCGATGGTGTGCACCTCTCTGATGGTCACGTAGTTCAGTTCCGTCATGTAGCCGAACATTGCCATTCCACACTGTTCAAAAGCTTCTTTCAGACTATCGCCCCACGCATGTAATCTGAAAATAATCACATAAATATATATACTAAACTTTTTTTCATTTCTAATTTATTTATTAATCAAAACTACTAAAGGGTTGTCCGGGCGTACACCTCCAGAACAGCGGGTCGTCCACTCATCCTCCTCCTCAGCCTCCTCTACCAATGGAAGACAGATTTTGCCACCATTAAACTGCTATTATTATTAAATCATTTTACGGTTTAGACTCACTTGTTTTAGTCACTCGCGCGACATGTTTCGGAGAGCCTAGGTCTCCTTTCTCAAGCACTAATAGTGCTGAAGTAGTGTGTGTGTGTGTGTGTGTGTGTGTGTGTGTGTGTGTGTGTGTGTGTGTGTGTGTGTGTGTGTGTGTGTGTGTGTGTGTGTGTGTGTGTGTGTGTGTGTGTGTGTGTGTGTGTGTGTGTGTGTGTGTGTGTGTGTGTGATAGTGTAGTGTGTAATAGCGAGTGACTAAAACAAATAAGTCTAAACCGTAAAATGATTTAATGTTAGTATGTCTCACAACAGTTGAAATTCGATCATTAAACTGCTATACTAAACTATATATATAATGGACATGTTGTTAGAAAAGGACACACTCCGTTCGACTATCCTTGCGCTCGTTTGTTGTATATTGCTCAACCTTAATAATAGCTAATTACGGTTCAAATATGGTTATCAAGAATCTTCAGTACACGGTCTTGCTATATAATAAAAGGTCTTTGGAGGGGGGCGGTTATCTTCGATCTTCTGTCACTACGTCACAGCAATGACACTTGCAACGAGAAAAGATTAGTTTAATTTATTAATATCTTTGAAATCCTTATGTTATACTAACTGTAATTAGTTTATACGCAAACACTGTTATTTTACCATATTCTCGTATTTTTAGATATTTATTTTTGACGAAAATGTATTTGTACTAATACTAGTATGTCGGGCGGATATAACATAAATTGTTTTTAATATTGGTTTACCATCCTGCTCATTCTAATGAGTATGTGTTCGTGTGATAAAGAAAGAAAAAAATAGGATAAATATTTCTATAGTTAGGAGCTTAATTTGTCATACTTTTAGTAGTACTATGCCTTATGGGAAACGGCCGAAGAGATAGTTCAGATACGGAAACCGCCACCAACACCACCAAAAAAGTTGTTTTTCTTTGTTTGTAGCTCCTAAAATATACATTGTTTTTATAAATAATGTATTAACGAATCATAAAATATTTAATAACCTTTCGTTTGATAAGATAAGATAGATAAGATAATATTTATTGTATAACTGTGTACGATGTTGGTAATAATACATTTAGGATTCAACAGTTTGTCCATCACGGACGTACAATATACTTAAGACTAACCTATAACTAAATAACAAAATTAATACATGCATGCACTATTGTCATAAGCGTCAAATTCTTTCATGCTGTAGAACACTCTACTAATAAGCCATTTTTTTAGAATGGTTTTAAATTGTTTGCATTCGACTGACTTTATTTCAACAGGCAACTTGTTAAAAACTTTTATTGCTGCAATGTAGGCACTTTTATCCATAAGCTTATTGTTCACCTTTGGGATACGATAATTATATTTATATTGCACGCGCAAGTTATCATTAATTGAGGAGTTTTGTGAAATACTCTCCATTTCGCTTTACAAAGAGGCAAAGCTCGAGTATATAGATTCCAGTTAGAGTCAAAATCTGCTTTTCCTTGAAAACATTTCTAACTGAGTGACGGTGGTGCAAGTGAAACATGTTTCGTAAGCATCTTTTTTGTAACCTGAATGTAGTAAGAACATCAACAGAGTCACCCCAATAAATTATGCCATAAGTGAGTTGTGAATGTACATTTCCATAGTATGCGCTCTTAACTACATTTTCTGAACATGTTTCAGAGAGTATAGATAAGGCATAAGCTGCTTTTGCAATTTTACAGTTTAAATCAGCAATGTGAGACTTCCAATTGAGATGAGAATCTATTGTAATTCCTAGGAATTTAGCACTGTCCACTTGTTCTATTGGCACCGCTTCTTGTGTTACGGTGATAGACATAGGTGAAGTTCTATAATTTCTAAATTGAACGAGTTTTGTTTTGTTTAAGTTAACATTAAGGTTTAGTGTTTTCAGCCATTCAATTACAGTGCCTAGTGTGTTGTTTATATTGTGTTCAAGTTGCTCATCAGTTAGTGATGCTGAAAATAAAAGTGTAGCGTCATCAGCAAATAGAACGCATAATTCATTGACAATTTTGGGTAATTCGTTAATATAAATTAGAAAAATAAGCGGACCTAATACACTTCCTTGCGGAACTCCTACATTGACAGTTTCAAAGTCTGATTGCTCCTGCTCTATGGTTTTTGTTAAACTATTAAACGATTCAATAACTGTCGCCTGCTTCCTATTACATAAATAAGTTTTGAAAAGTTTCAGAGCATTTCCTCGTATTCCTAAATTTTCTATTTGACGTAAAACAGTATTATGAACCACGCAATCAAAGGCTTTAGACAGGTCTAACAGAAGAGCAAAACATGGTCTCTTATTGTTAATCTGATCCCATATGCGCATAAAAATCTTAAATATTGCCAATGTAGATTTTCCCTTCTGAAATCCGAACTGGTTTGAATTAAGTATTTTGTTTGCTTGTATGAAGCTAAATAATCTACTGTAAATAACTTTTCCCCTCACTAGCTCGGAAAGTTGTCTTTTATCCTTCAAAACAAGCGGGGAAAAACGCGTTTTATCCACTAGTGGGGAAAGTAATTTGACCTTGGACGGAGCGTGTTTAAGTAGCTTGACAGATAACAAAACGTAAAACGCTCATGATAATGGTTCGTTCGATATTAAATATCATTAAATAAATGGTTTGAGAATCTAATAAAAAATACCAAATTAAGCTTTATTTAATGATTTTAAGTCATAACCCTTAAAATTCCATAAGAAACGTTTGTTTTTTTATAATGATGTAATTCTGAAAGCACAAGTTGAGTCGATGAAATTTCAAAACGCATCGTTGACATTTTATACGTCAGAAATGTCAACATTGTCAACAAGTTTTTTACTTAAAAACTTTTCTCACCGACTCGCGTAAAAATACACAACTTCCAGAGTTTTCTGTTATAATATCGTAAAAAAATGAGTGATTCCAGTGATGAAGATGATCTAACGCCTGTGGATGTTGCACTTTCCTCGCTATAGTGAGGGGAAAAGTTTTGTGTTACACACGGGTGCAAATGTAATTTACTTCTCGTGTGTTTAAACACTCGCTACTCGCTACGCTCAGGATTCTATTTTAGAACCACTCGCTTCGCTCGTGGTTCAACTATAGAATCCTTTCGCTTGCTCGTGTTTCAATTCCACACTCGCGGGTAAAATACAACTTTGCACCCTTGTATTACAAATAACTATTCTCGAAGATTTTCGAAAAAGTTGGAAGCAGAGCAATCGGTCTGTAATTATTAATTTGATCCCTCTCACCTTTTTTATGTAAAGGTTTAATTAAGGCTTTTTTTAAATCTTCAGGAAATATTCCCGTCTCAATAGTTAGGTTTAAAATGTGTATCAAAGGATCAGCGATAAAATCAATACTAGCTTTAATTACTTGTACTGGAATAGAGTCGTGACCAACACTTTTTTTATTGCTTAACGAGTTTACAATGTTTTTCAGTTCATTTTTGTCAACAGGGTTTAGAAAAATGCTTTTGCAGGCGGTTTGGGAAATACATTTATAAGATCTATCACAGGCAGCTTTACTCGAATTTTGATTAAGAAAAAAATGGTTAAAAGTTTCGGCTATCGTTGAGGGATTCGATATACTAATTCCATCATTCATTACTTTTTTTATCATTGACTGCAGAGGGTTTACGGAAGAAGTATGTTGCTTAATCAGTGCCCATGAAGCTTTAGATTTATTGGCACTGTTGTAGATGAATTTATCATTTGTGATCATTTTTGCACGACGTATCACTTTTTTGTACAGTTTACAGTACATCTTATAATTAGTCAAAATCTGGATATTTTTGTACCTCTGAGTTAACAAGTGCATTTTAAGCTTGGTTTTACTTGCCTTTACGATACCTCTCGTTTTCCAGTTTGGATTACTCTTGTACGTCTTACGAACAGTTTCGAGAGGTATTGTTAAGTCAAATATTAACTTGAATATATCAATAAATGTCTGATAAGCACTGTTGGGGTCCTGTTTCTCGAATACATCAGAGAATTTTGTCTGTGAAATGTACTTAATAAAAATTTCCATGTGCTTATCAATGTGTCTACTTTTAACAAACCAGTATTTCTCTTTGAAGCCAAGTGAAGTGATATAGCACACGTGTATGTATGACTTATGGTATAGTTATAATTTAAATTTATCAAATTTCGGTAGTGGTCACATGTATGACGCCATTATTTGTCACTTAGGCACTATAGAGATTGTCTCCCAGCAGTTTTATGAACCTTTTTATATTGCTAATAACATACTAGAAGCTTATACAGATTATCCTGAAAATGACCAATTTCGACTTTTTTAACTTTAATGCATTTGTTCTAGCAAATACCTACGTTTTGATGCATAATTTTCACATTTTTGGTCTGATTTTGATTTTGTTGGTATCAGTGTATGGCTTGAGACATCATCTTTAATGTTGTAATACATTGCTTTAACGTCCGACTTTTGGTTTGGTTATAAAACCCAAATAATCGAATGTTTTTTTACATCCTTTTGATTTTGATTTAACCCTTAAATGCATAGTGATGTATGTATGTACACAACAAAAAACATATAATTTTATGCATAATTAGGTAAAATCTATTTGGTCCTGTATATTATTTTGATCGTAAATTAATACACTTTCCGTCGTTTTATTGAAATTTGCGCAGTATTTAAGTTTAAAAAAATTACATTTCTTTTAACACGAAATGGCGGAAAATTGGGAAAATTTAATGATTTTTAATATGTAATTTAGGCGGTTTTTTCGGGGTTTGTAATTATTTATATTTAAAATCTTTATTATAGGTATATTACAAATAGTATAAATTTCTAATGGTAGTAAGATTTTTTATATCTTTTACCAATAATTGTATAAATTTACATAAATTATTATTTACCCTATGTAAATTCTAATACTGGTTAAGCAGTGAAAATCGATGTTTTAATTTTTATTTTTATTTTTCCTAGAATCAGTAAACAATTATGTAAGACATATATTAATTTCAGGCAAAAAGAAAAAATCATGCATTTAAGGGTTAATACCCCACGGCCCATGGTCCACGTGAGTCATTTTGATGAAGTCATTCCGCTGAAGTAGATGGCCGGCGCCGCTGTCTCCCGGCAGTTTTGTAAACCCAATACTATGCCAAATAGCATACTAAAAGTTGAAAGCGGTTTCCGGATCTGAACTATATTCCCATAAGGCAGTGCACTATAGGTTGTTGGGCTCATACAGTTTCTTGGTTACATCTTTAAAATAATACAAGTGTTACTTAGTTACTTCAACAGTGATTTCAAAAACGACAAAGATCCTTTTGAAGACAAAGAAATTACATTAACAATAATTCCGTCGATTTATCTGTCATATTTTTTGATAAAGTACACATTTTGTATGTGATTTTTAGGTTTTTATTTTGAAAGTAGTTTAAAATTGGTAAATGTTAGTATTAGTTAGTGTTGTTTCTTTATGAAAAAACGATAATTTTGCTAACTTAAATGTTACAAATAGTATTATTTTATAAATTTTAGTGTGAATTTGTTTTTTCTGTAGGATTTTTTAATTTTCTTATGAGAAAGAAAGGTAACTGTTGTAACTTTTATGTTGCTCAAGGCTTATTTTATTGATTTCTGCTAGTATTAGGTGTGTAATTTCTTATTTTCTATGAGATTTAAGACTACTGGTTTGTCTTATAATATACGTGGCAGCCCAATGTGATAAATAAAGAACTAAAGATTTTGGTGTTTTTTTTTCTTTTTGTCTGGTAAGCCTAAATCAACATTACAACATCCCTAAAATATGACACCTGTATCTATTGAGGTTAAACAGATATGAAAAAAATTTGGTCTGGTCTGGGCGTTCAGGACCTAATTATGTAGTTCTAATACTAGGACATTGGGCCTACCTAGGAAATACCCTCTTTGAAACTGGGCCGTACGAGGTTATAGTTCAAGACAAAAAAAAATCGACAGGGATAATATTTATACTGCAATAAAATATATGTACATAAGGATTCCTAAGTGACCTTTTCATCAGAGAAGGGTCCTTTTGCTTCATTTGCATAAGGACCACACATGCTCCATGTGCACATGGAACATAAGGACCAGGACCACACATGCTCCATGTACACATGAAACATAAGGACCACACATGCTCCATGTGCACATGGAACATAAGGACCAGGACCACACATGCTCCATGTACACATGGAACATAAGGACCACACATGCTCCATGTGCACATGGAACATAAGGACCAGGACCAAACATGCTCCATGTACACATGGAATCTAAGGACCACACATGCTACATGTGCACATGGAACATAATGACCAGGACCACACATGCTCTATGTACACATGGAAAATAAGGACCACACATGCTCCATGTACAGTCGCCATCAGATATATCGGAGCGGCCAAGGTGTTTACAATATCTGAACACGCACTCTAACGCTCTGACAATAGAGGCGTGTTCAGATATTTGTGAGAGGCTTAGCCGCTCAGATATATCAGATGGCGACTGTACACATGGAACATAAGCAGCACACATGCTCCATGTACACATGGAACATAAGGACCACACATGGTCCATGTGCACATGGAACATAAGGACCAGGACCACACATGCTCCATGTACACGTTGAACATAAGGACCACATATGGTCCATGTACACATGGAACATAAGGACCACACTTGCTCCATGTGCACATGGAACATAAGGACCAGGACCACACGTGCTCCATGTACACATGGAACATACGGACCACACATGCTCCATGTGCACACGGAACATAAGGACCACACATGCTCCATTTGCACATGGAACATAAGGACCCTTCTCTGATGGAAAGCCTATTTATTAGGGTTCCGTACCGTAAAAACGGGACCCTATTACTAAGACTCCACTGTCCGTCTGTCTGTCTCTGGCTGTCCGTCTGCCTGTCACCAGGCTGTATTTCATGAACCGTCATAGCTAGATAGTTGAAATTTTTACACGTGATGTATTTCTGTTGCCGCTATAACAACAAATATTAAAAAAGTACGGAACCCTCGGTGGGCGAGTCCGACTCGCACTTGACCGGGTTTTTTGTGTGACCGGTGTGTCAAAGCGTACACTGAACACTCTAACTTTGCACAAACTTGGCAGTAACAGCGCATACATATCCCTTTACAGCTACCGATGATGATGTTCTCCAAAATAAAGAAGCATGACACAAAAGGGTTGGTGAAACCTAAAATGTTTATTTGACAGTGACGTATCTGCCATAAATTCTTTGGTCTCGAATTATAAATCAGAGTTTAGTGTGATCAAAGATAATCGATTGTATAGAGGGTTATTGGCATAGTACTTTGTAGTCACAGTAAATTTACTGCTATCTATCGACACAGGATTATAACTAAAAATGAAAATGTATAAACATATCAAAAAAATTATATATTATATATATATATATATATATGATTTAATTTATATTTATAATATATATATATATATATATATATATATATATATATATATATATATATATATATATATATATATATATATATATATATATATGGATAAATGATTTAATTTTTTTTAGAACGCCATATGACTGATCCATGTTCTTTCACTGATTCATCTAGCCCAGCATTAAACGCGTTGCTGAAATCCAACAACGTTAATACCGTCACCATCCTTTTATCCATTCCCGCCCGGATGTCATCAGTGATTTTAATAAGCGATGTGACCGTGCTATGACTGGACCGGAAACCGGATTGAAAAGGGTTCATGAGGCTATATCTATTTAGATAAGAAGTTAGTTGTTGATGGACTAAGCGTTCAAGAACCATGGAAAGAAAAGGGAGAATGAAAATGGGGCGGTAGTCAGAAAAGGAAGAAGGTTTAGACTTTTTAGGTAAAGGAATTATCTGTGCTTCTTTCCAAAGCGTTGGGAAAATACTAGAAGATAATATATATTTATATTATATATCTATATATATATCTATATATACATATATATATATATAGATATATTATTATTATTATTATAGATATATATATAGATATAAAATTTTCCGGTTTGGCATCTGTCAAATAATAACCGTTCTAAGTGTCGTCAGAAGTTTTTAATAAAAAAACCAGTGAAAAAACAAGTGTTGCAGTGAAAAACCTCGAAATACGTCAAGCCCTAAGCCCAAAGACTGTGACTCACTAAAAATCCGCGGAAAAACAGTGCATTTTAAAGGAAAATAGTGTCAAAAAGTGCATCGCAAACTATATATAACTATAACTATACATTATAACCTAACATAAATAACATAGACGCACTGAAGTCACATCCGCTAACGTGACAGTGACAGCTGACGGCTAACGCAGTGTTGCTAGTTAAAAATACCAAATTACCCCAAAAAAGGGATACCATCCTTAAATCGGTGATACCAGAATATTCCTCGTCTACCAAATTAGTAGTAAATTGAAACATAATGGCAACAGAAACGACACTCGAAGCACTAATGAAGAGAATGGAAGAAAACATGGATATAATAAGGAAAGACTTTGAAAAACATACTAACTCGTTAAAAGAAAGCTTCAACACAAGCATGTCAACCGCCATAGAAGAAAAATTAGCTCCGCTAATGGAAGAAAACTCGAAACTGAAAAAAGATGTAACAGTGCTCAAGAACAAAGTACATAACTTAGAAAAAGAAGTAAGAAAAAACAATCTAATACTTCATGGTGTGGAAGAATCAGAGCGAAATGACACCGAATTACTAGAACTGGTTCAAAAAACCCTAAACAATGTAACAAAAGATGGAGATATAGAGAGTTTTGACAAGTGGGAAATAAGCGAAGTTCGCCGGCTAGGTACAAAGAAGGATAAAAAACACAGACCCATACTAGTTAAACTAACCCTAGCATGGAGAAGACTGCAAGTACTAAAGAACGGTAAAAAGCTACCAGCAAATACCTACGTCTCCGAGGACTATTCTAAGGATGTCATTCCAATAAGAAAAGAGCTTAACATTAAAAGGCAAGAAGAAATTAAAAAGGGCAATATTGCCATGATCAGATATGACAAACTCATAATAAAAGAAAAAAACAAATCAAGACAAAGCAAACGAGAAAAGGAAACGATCCCCAACAAAGTCACCAACATCTGATAATACTAATAAGCCCTCAGAAGAGACAAAGCAGTTAGCCCCCGCAAAAATTTACAAAACAAATGCTTTCACCATTATGAACCGTTCAAGATCAAACTCCTTATCATCTCCAAGCAACCAATAGCAACTACAGCACAACAGACCCCGGAAGCAAAACAGTAACGTAGAAACAACAGCTAACAAGCAACAACAAAATATACTATCAAAACAATGTGAATCAAACAAACTAAATAGAACCAACAATTTAAATCAGTCACCAGGTATCCTGGTCAGTCTGGCGACTACCAACGACCAAATCCCCCAAAAAATACCCAGAGCAATTCAAAACTACATGTGTGGACATACAACGTCCGTACACTCATGCATAATTACATGCTACAAGAACTCGAGATTAGTTTAGAAAATTTGGAATGGCATATAATAGGACTAAGCGAAGTAAGACGAGAAGGAGAGAGTCTAATGGAATTACAATCCGGACATCTATTTTATTATTATGGAGCACAAAAAGGACTACACGGAGTGGGATTTCTGATAAACAAAGAAATCAAAGCGCACATCACAAGGATATCCCATATATCTGACAGAATAATAACCGTAGATCTGGCAATAAATAAGAGAACCTATACTTTCATTCAAGCGTATGCACCCACCAGCAGCGCCTCAGACCTGGAAGTGGACTCTTTCATGATGCAGATCGAATCCGCTTACTGGAGTAGCAAAGCAAATAATAAATACATCATGGGCGATTTCAATAGTCATATTGGACTCCGACAACTGGGTGAAGAAGATATACTAGGACCGTATAATTTTGGCACAAGAAATAAAAGAGGAGATGGACTAATAAACCTGGCACGGACATTGAATCTCAAAGTAGGAAACACTCTTTTCAATAAAAGACCAAACAGAAGATGGACTTGGGCACACCCTAACCAAATAAATAAAGCTCAAATAGATTTCTTCTTAATTAAGAACAAACACAATGTGCAGGACATATCAGTGATAAGAAACATTAACTTTATATCGGATCACAGACCAGTCGAAATAATAATAAATACAAACCAAAGCCGAAGAAAGATCATCCAACGACAACAACGCATACAAAGCGACTCCGCAGGCGCAGTGTACAATGCAACAGAAAAGTTATTTACAGACATCAATGTTAAAGGCTGCGAGACAGTGCAGGAAAAATACAACAAGATTGAAGAAGCATTGAAAAAGGGTATACAACAGTCAACTAAAATAAAAGAGAAAAAAGACATAAACATATACTCCAGCGAAACAAAAAGATTCTTAGAACTGAAGACACAATTGCAAGAAAAAGAAAAGAAAACCAGGGCTGACAAAAACAGAATAAAAGCAGTAAATAGAAAAATAAGAAAACTAACAAAGAGAGATATTGAAAATCAAAAAATGAAAGAAGTAGAAGAGCTACTGACTTCTAAATGCGCTGTAAAAGGAGCAGAAAGGAAAATGACACTAGGGAAAGAACTCATTGCTAGCATAAAACAAAACAGTAAGAAATCCGAAAGCAGAAAAGAGATAGTTGACACCGCAACAGACTTCTTTAGACAGCTATACTTAAATAAACAATACGACCCAACAATATATAATAGGAAAACATGTAATGAAGTGGAGCCATTTCTCACGGATGAAATATCATCAGCAATAAAGAAACTTAAAACCGAGAAAGCGATAGGACCAGATGGGATTTGCAGCGAAATTCTAAAATACTCAAGCTACGAACTACACAAAGTCATTACTAACATGTTCAACGAAATAATAAAGAACGAAATCATACCCGAACAATGGAATATCTCCAACATCACTATCCTACATAAAAAAGGAAAAAAAGACAATCTAGACAACTACAGACCTATAAGTATCATATCCTGCGTCTATAAACTGTTCATGACAGTGATGACCAAAAGAATACAAAACACATTAGAAGAACACCAGCCAGTGGAACAAGCTGGATTCCGGTCAAATTACAGTACAATGGACCATCTACATACGCTTACCACCAACTTATAGAAAAAAACACAGAATACAAAAATAAAGATATATACATTGCATTTATAGATTTAACAAAGGCCTTTGACTCTATAGACCATAAATTTTTATTCAAAACACTAGAAGATCAAGGCCTAGAGGTAAAATATGTTAACATACTAAAACAGATATACCAACATAGCAAGGCGAGAATAAAAACAGATAAATACGGCGAACCATTCTAGTTGCAAAAAGGTGTAAAGCAAGGAGACCCAATCTCTCCGACACTGTTCAATGCATGCCTGGAGGCCATATTTAGAGTACTGGAATGGGAAAACAAAGGAATAAATATTAATGGGAAGTACATAAACAACCTAAGGTTTGCAGATGACGTCATAATTGTTGCCGAAAAACCGAACATACTAGAAGAAATGATTTCAGAATTTGACACAGCATGCAAGGAAGCAGGTTTAGCAATGAACATGAAAAAATGCAAAATCATTACTAATGGAGATAAAATACCAATAAAGCACGGAAGAAACAATATGGAATATGTTGAAGACTTCACATACCTGGGACAACTAGTTTCCTTCAAAAACAGACTCGACAAGGAAGTAGACTACAGGATTAGTAGAGCGTGGCGAAAATATTGGTCTCTAAAATCAATTCTGAAGAGTGATATGTCGATGGCCATAAAGAAAAAGGTATTTGATACTGCTGTCCTACCTACCTTAACTTACGGTGCCCAAACCTGGAGCCCCATTGAGAAACATATTCATAAACTGAAAATCTGTCAAAGAGCTATGGAACGGTCAATGTTAAAAATTAAAATTAAAGAGAATCAGAAACGAAGTCATAAGAGAGAAAACTGGAGTAAAAGATACAATATACGCAATAAAAAAGAACAAATGGGCCTGGGCTGGCCATATACGTCGAACAACGGATAACCGGTGGACTAAACGTGTCACAGAATGGTCACCAATAGGAATAACGAGAAAACAAAAAAGACCAAATAAAAGATGGAGAGACGAGCTAGTGAACTTCGACAGATACTGGTGGAGAACAAACAGCACAGGATAGGAAGGAATGGGAAAAACTGGGGGAGGCCTGTTCCGCTCAAGCGACATGCAAATAATAAACCAATAATAATTGAAATTTATGTAATTGTAAAAAAAGAAGCATGAAATAAAGGCTATTACTATTACTATTACATATATCTAGATAATATCATCATCTTCCTCGCGTTATCCCGGCATTTTGCCACGGCTCATGGGAGCCTCGGGTCCGCTTGACAACTAATCCTAAGAATTGGCGTAGGCACTAGTTTTTACAAAAGCGATTGCCATCTGACCTTCCAACCCAGAGGGGGAAACTAGGCCTTGTTAGGATTAGTCCGGTTTCCTCACGATGTTTTCCTTCACCGAAAAGCGACTGGTATAAATATCAAATGATATTCCGTACATAAGTTCCGAAAAACTCATTGGTACGAGCCGGGGGTTTGAACCCGCGACCTCCGGATTGAAAGTCGCACGCTCTTACCGCTAGGCCACCAGCGCTTCTATCTAAATAATATATATTTATATATTTCGGGGATCTCGGACACGGCTCTAACGATTTCGATGAAATTTGTTATATAAGGGGTTTTCGGGGGCGAAAAATCAATCTAGCTAGGTCTTATCTCTGGGAAAACGCGCATTTTTGAGTTTTTATGTTTTCCGAGCAAAGCTCGTTCGCCCAGATATTTATGGATTGAGCAGGCAAAAGGCCACTTGCAATATATTGGGAGCATAGTGAATGTTCAAAACTTTAAAGTGAATGTATCCTGGTATAGGCCTTTTTTTAAGTCACTTTCTAAAAAAAGCTGGTCTCATGGTAAAAGCATGGAATTCTGATGATTTGGATGAGCTTTCCATTTCACGAAATACTAAAACAACATTGACAATACTTTAAATTAACTTAGTTTGTTGCGAGTAGCCAAAAATATTCAATATTACATACACTTAAAATCAACCAGAAATGCTTATTGTGGAAGTGCATTCTTTTTAATTTTTAAATATATTGGTAAAAGGTCATATTAATATATGGTCAGGCAGCAATATAGATGTAAGAAGCGCTTATGTACTTACTGTACATCAGCAGTGTGGTCCAAATCTGTGAACAATACAAATGTATAGATATTTACGAATCCGGGAAATATGTACAGGTGATTTTTTTAAATTGGGCACTGAGAGCAGTTACAAGAGCCTGTGGTGCTATGTCAAAATGGTCTTAGGAGACACAGGCATTCACAGATTTTGAAAAAAAAAACCTCTTAGATACCTACCTACGTTACCTACGTTAGAGCACTAGACAAGCTACAAATGACACAATAGTACATTTCGATGCTAGTGCGGAAAGTATGTCATTACTTCACGAGTACAGAGATATCTTGCCACGAGCCTTAGGCGAGTGACGACGACGAAGATGACGTTTTTTAATACAGTTGCGAAAAAATAATAAAAACAACAAAAAGGAATAAAAACTTTGGAAACTTAAAACGCCTCTTTAGTAGGTAGTAAAAGTAAGAAAAAACGCCTCTTCTTTGACAGGCGTTTCGGCAGCTATTCCTACCTCTACTTTCCATAGCTATTCCGTTCCATTCAGACAACTTATTAAGAACGGTTTTTCAATATTCAATATTAAAAAATAAACGTGTTATAATGACGATGAGGTAAGTAATTAAATTATGAAATATGTATATTTTTCGTATTCTTACATTAACAGTAGGTTTTTATGTTGATTACGACGTTTAAAGGAAACTAATAAGTAGTCAAGAATTGGAACAAGTATAAATTTAAAAAAATTGGAAAAGTAAAAAGCACTAGTTCGCGAAAACCAACTTTCCGCACGCTAAACAGCTACGTAAAGTAACACTTTTTGAGCAACTGTATTAAAAAATATTTTTCACCTCAGCAGCCCGAACAAGCCTACTTTCGTCACTCCCTGGAGTGAGGAAAGTGCGACTTTCCTCACTCCAGGGAGTGAAACAATGTAGCTTTTTAATTTAGTGAAGGCCATGAACTTCATACTACGGTACGGTACGGTCCGGTCCGGTCCGGTCCGGTCTCGTCCCGTATCGTATCTTATCGTATCGTAAAAATTATAATACTTTTTTTTTCTGTTTATTCTGTGTAATTCGAAATACATTTTAACCTTTAATATGTTCTCACTACTGAGGTGAAAGATTATGTGTGCAACACTAGAGCAAAGTTATTTTACATCTCGTGTTTTTGAGTCCCTCGCTACGCTCAAGATTCTACCTTAGAATCTTTCGCTTTCTCGGGACTCAAAATAAACACTCGCAAGAAAAACCAACTTTCCTCTCTTGTTGCACAAATAACTATTTCATGCATTTAGTATGAAATAAAATAAAAATGATTTACATGATAATTGTAATCACGCAATTGAAACCGTATATTTCTCATTGAGATCTCAAAATGTATATTAATTGTAAATTGTATAATAATAAAATAATATTTCAGCCTATATACGTCCCACTGCTGGGCACAGGCCTCCTCTCATGCACAAGATGGATTGGGCTATAGTCCCCATGCTAGCCCAATGCGGGTTAGGGACTTCACATACACCTTTGAATTTCTTCTTGGATGTATTCAGGTTTCCTCACGATGTTAGTGGTAAATATCAAGCAATATTCCGTACATAAGTTCCGACAAACTCATTAGTATGAGCCAGGATTTGAACCCGTGACCTCCAGATTGAAAGTCAGACGTCAGGTCCACTTCGCCACCACCGCTTGTAATTGGAAATTGTATATTAATTATAAATTAGTTAAGTACAGTTTGTTGGTTTTTACCCTATTTCCTAATGGGAGAGTGAGGTCTCCCGACATAAGTATTGTTTTACTTGTCTTAATGGGACATTCCAACCTTTTATATTTTTGTATATTGTAAGTTAAACCAAATAAATTATTTTGTATTTTATTTGGATGCTATTATTTCCCACCAATCAGTCCTATCAAGGACCATGACACTGCAAAGTGGGACACATCACAATTAAATCACTAAAAATGTCAATATATTTTACAGTACATATGGTGCTATTTTCTCGCACTGGTGCGTAAAGAGCACTTTACGTGCATATGTCGAAAGTTTAAAGGGCCATATGTACTGTAAAACGTTGTACGATACACGTGCGAATAGGTAATTCGCAACTCATGTCGATTTAAAACGCTCCCTGCGTTCGTGTTTTAATTTATCGCCACTCGTTTAGAATTTCCTCTTTTCCGCACTTGTATCGTAAATAACTATTCCATATACTTCAATTGTTTAGCCCTATCTATTCAGTTTTTTCAACATGTCTAATGCTCAAATAGTAATGTCTCCATAGTGTTATACCATCCTCATGCGTAATAGGAATAATTGGCATAAAAAAACCGGCAAAGTGCGAGTCGGACTCGCGCACCGAGGGTTCCGTACTTTTTAGTATTTTTTGTTATAGCAGCAACAGAAATACATCATCATCATGGACACTTATGCTAGGGCACCGACTGTACATGTTATTGTAACAAAGGATCAGCAAAATATTCTTAAAATATCTTCAATAACAAGATGCAAAAGTATATTAGTATGATATTGATATAATACTGGCAAGGTGCAAAGTTAGTGGAGGGAAAAGTACTACACACATAATCTTATGGAATGCCACACATTAATGCTAGTGGTAGCCGTTGAAACTAATTTTACGCCATAAGATTTAACATAGAAAAGCCCACAAAGGTGGGCAGCACCAGTCGTGCACCTAGGGAATGCAGATATGTGTTAAAAGTGTTAAAACCCTAGGGTTTGCATCATCTTGTAATTCTTGCATCATATCCTGTTTGAACTATGAGCTGAGGACCAAATTTCAGCCACTTTAATATACTTATGTCAAAATAATGTCTAGCTACTCCAGTTAATACCTAGCTGGTGCTGGTAGCCAATGCTTCAATTGAATAGGCAGCTAAAGTAAACAATATAAACAAATGCGTATTCTGCCTACCAGTTTTTTTTGCATTTGGAAGGTAAGGGTGAAATGAAATCCTGTGTAAATAAAAATAAACTGCAACTTACATTCGTATTTCACTGGAGGTAAATCATAATTCTCTTGCGTTACTTCTCCTAATTCTTCATCCATGACTGTTATTCAAATGTACCAGATCTTGACTTATAACTAATACAAAACGTAAATATAATCTTTACACATCTATTACTGGATTGCAAAATTTCCAATTACAATATAATCAAGACAGAATCGGATTGAAACAAAAACAATCATGATGGTTGGGCATAGACCTAGCATTACATACATGGAGACTATATAAAGGAGCCAAATCTCTATGTATGAAAAGTGTCCATCAAAAAACAGTAATTAGGCGGCGCCACCATACACCGAAATACTACCAAAAACAACCTACGTTATTTGGTCGGGTTATTTGTTGGTTCATGTTATACTCATGTCCCAGAGCCTAACTAGCGCCACCGGAGAGATTAGGAACTATTATTTAAAGCTGAAAGCGGTCACTTTTGCAACAATTCTGCCAAAAGAGATTGGCATCCTTTCTATACCATCCATAATTACATAGATGCGGCCTACCGCGTGCGCCCGTAAGGGATAGACATAGATGACGTCATAAACGTGGGGATACCATATTGGTAAAAATTACCCCAATGTTTGATATCACGTTAGGGCGATTGCCCTGGAGGCAAAGTTTGACGGTATTAAAATTATAGACCGTGATTATCTTTTGTATTATTTGTGAGCTCCCGATATTTGGACGCAGTTACATGCATCATGTTCACGGTCCCGGTCAATATAAGTCTAGTGAAACTAACCGTGAATCATTCAAAACTCTAAAGGTATTAAAATTGTTGAATAAAATGTCAATGGGTCGTTCTTTTTAGGCGTATGAACAATGAAATACCTCCTATAATTCGCGCAGGTGGTACAAAACTAAACATGTTTAGTAAATAAAACGTAAAATAAAATGTATTATGAGTTTTAATTTTATGAAATCACAAATCACAATCACATTATTCACACCAATTAATGTACACCACATTTAATCTTCACAACATTTGTTTATTTTATTTTTTGGAATTAGAAATACGAAAAAACTTCGAGGTCAAAATTACCCATAAAATTATGATATTTTCATCTGGTATCCCTAACATGATTGTTATGCAGCTAAATTAAGAAGAAGATTATAAACGGCTGACCTCAGACTCGTCTGAGTAGCTGCTGCTGACATATTACCACAAACAACCTACGTAATTTGGGCGGATAATTTTAAAAATAATTGTTTTGTTAATTTGCGTAAATAATTGTGATATTTTTATTGAAATCGTTTGATTCTACATTGCTTTGAGTGTAACGTAATTTTACGATGTTATTCTCACATATTGCGTTAAGAGGAATGTGTAAAATACCGTACTTACGTGTGAAAGGTTATGTTCTCATATTTTTGCTCAGAGCGGCTATTACAGCCGATTACAGAACAATTCACCATTATTTTATCAATTCAAAACGCTAACCATCACTATGTTTTATAAGAGAAAGCACAATTTCATAGAAAACAACAATAATTAAACAAGCAACGAACAAGCATGACATGTCACGTACTTATTTGTTTGCCACAATTTCGGTTGTGGCAGCGGTGGAAAAGTGAAACTATGACAAAGACAAAAAGTAATATATTGCTTTCTGTCACTACTCCTGAAAGATACATAAGACTATCCCGTTCGGTCATTTCGCCCCACCCCTCATGACCGATCCATGTTATACTCACGGATTTAGATTTTAATTTTAATAATATTTAACCGATCCATGTGATAAAGCTCTTAGCGGTTTGCCAGAACTTTGCCTTAAAAAAATGGCATGAAATACAATACGGCTAAAACCGAGATGGTAATTTTTAGATATGGTAAGGGTCCGGAGAGAGTGGCACCGGTATTTCTAAATGGTGAATCAGTGCGGGTTGTAAGACAATTCAAGTATTTAGGACATATACTATGCGATAACATGCAGGACGATCTAGACATGGAGCGTGAACGAAGGGCCCTGGCAATACGTAGTAATATGCTGGCGCGCAGGTTCGCTAAGTGCTCTAGGGAAGTTAAGCTTGTGCTATTTCGGGCATATTGCCAAAGTTTTTATACTTGCCAACTATGGACGAAATATACACGAAAAGCTTACAGCATCCTTAGAGTACAGTACAATGACGCTTTGCGAATTCTGACCAAACAACCACGGTTCTGCAGTGCGTCAGCGATGTTTGTTGAAGCCAGGGTACCTGACTTCTTTGCCATTATTAGAAACCGAATAGCGTCGTTCTGGAACAGGGTACGCATTTCTAATAATAGGCTTATTGTGACAGTAAATGAAAACATTTACCAAAATGCGTTTTTCCTGCATTGGTTGTCCGCGCATCAGCAACCGAACCGTAAGTAGTTTAGTTTTTTAGTTTTTAGTGAGTTTTATTTTATTATATTTTTATTCTATTTTATTTTTACCGTATTTCTTTTTATGTTTTATTGTATTGTATGTAATGGGTCTATTGCCTGAATAAAGAAACATTCATTCATTCATTCATAAACCGCGAGCGGCAATTTAAGTTGACGTATATACGAAGAGCGCGCTCTCAGAATAATGACTAAAGCATAGAAGTCGGGCAAAAATGCTTCGCAAATATATATACCCGTACTTTACTTCCTTACGAATTAGATAATGTGCCGAAAAGAGATGCATATATGCTTGTTATTTCTCATTTACGTACGGTGTCATAAGTTTGATAATTTGCTAGGGATGTAACTGTAGTGGCGAGCCTCAGCTAACTACCGGGTCCACAGGTGGCGGATAGTGGAATCATCCTATAGTATGTAGGATAGCTGCGAATAAGGTTATTTTCAATACCAAATAAGCAGTCCCGGACCGAGGCGGCAGGGTCATCAGGATGTGGGTGGGTTGCACGGTGGCATGTGCATCTCCAAGAAAAACTCACAATATCCGATAACGACGATGTGACATGGCGAGTTGGCGCCGCCATCCATATAGGCGCCTGGCTATGGGGGCAGGGGCCCAGGGCTGAGCTAACCCTGAAGATAAGGGACCTAGGTCAGTGTTGGAGTTGTGTTGTCAGGCAGGACAATGCAAAAGAGTTGGCGGCGGAGGAGACAAGCACTGTCCAACGGCGGCGCTCGCAGTCCTAAGAAGGATTACTGCCTTGGCGTCAGGTGGCAACCGGCCGTAAAACTACAAAGCCATTACAAATCTCCTTATCCTAATGAAAGTGCAAGTTAAAGAAAAACGTTTAACCACTAGGGCGTCCCCCTTAAGCGACGATCGAGGCTGCTATACTAGGGCGTCCCCCGGAAGCGACGGTCGAAGTTACACAAGCGCATCTCTACGACTGGCCACATGGAATGTTGGATCTATGACAGGCAGAAGTGCTGAACTCAGCGACGTCCTTAAAAGAAGGAAAATAGATGCATGTTGTCTTCAAGAGACCAAGTGGAAAGGGTCAAAATCAAGAAAGATCGGCGAAGGGTATAAGCTTTTATATAATGGATCCCTGGCGAACAGAAATGGCATAGGCATTGTCCTGTCGGAGGATTTGACCAATAGACTTGTTAAAGTTGAGAGGGTCAGCGACAGATTAATGTCAGTAAAAATAGCGTTGGAGAATCAGTCTTGCTTTAATATTGTATCAGCCTATGCACCACAAACGGGTTGTTCTGACAGCGAAAAGGAGGCATTTTGGGAAGACCTACATAATCTTATTACTGCAATTCCACCTTGTGAAATGCTACATCTGGGAGGAGATCTGAATGGTCACGTTGGCACAAGAAGTACAGGTTATGATAGGTTTTGAACGACGGTGAAAACCTTTCAGCGAACGAAATGTGGAGTAACTGAGAAAACCTGCATAACGGCAGCGGAAAAACATCTCGGAAGAACAAGAAGTAGAAAAGGTCCTAACAAAGAAACAAACTGGTGGAGCTCAAACATTAAGGATGAGAATCATTAAAAAATATAAAAATTATGCAATCCTTGGAATCAAAGAGCCGCCTGATATGAGGATTAATGCATGTACCTAATATAGCTTTTATCTGATTTGCAGTCTACCACTGAGAACCGTCTAACTATACCTCTCGTTTTTTTATCATTAGAAAGAAGGCGAGAGATCTTAACGTGTCGTTTTATCGAAAAACACTGAAAATAAGTCACAACAAATATAATATACGATCATTTACATACTTTTGCTTTCATAAGTAAAATATTGCTATATTTATAAAAAAACTTGTCAATAAAAAGACACGTGGAAATGGTTTACCGTTTTTTCTAATGCTAAAAGACTAAGTATAGTTTCTAGTCATGTACAGTCAGCTGCAGAGAAAAGGCACCCCCCTGCATACAAAGTTCTGTAAATTAGTATGGACGTGGGGTACCTTTTCTCTGCAGCTGACTGTACCAAATAGGAAATGAAAAAAAAAAACGTTCGTTTAATATATATTTTTTATTTAATAATAGGGAATATTACGCGAAACTCGGCGTAGGTGGCGCCACTATCACAATCTGAGGGTCTATCGCGAAACAAGAAAATCGAACTTTCGTTATCTAACATCTCTGTCACTCGTGCGTATTCGAGCGATAAAGAGGCAGCTAGATAACGAAATTTCGGATTCGAGTTTTCCGGTAGGTCCACTGAAAACTTGTCAAAAACCTGTTAAAGGTACAGTATGAATAAGTTACTCTACGGTGCACTAAAAAAGCTAGTGCTGCACTCTGGTGGCAGAACATTGCAGTAATATCCCCTATTCCTCGTCCTTTGGAAATCTGAAATAAAAAGTTGAGTTTTGTGACCAACAATATTAATAAAAGGAACATTCATCAATGATCATTAATGTCTTTTTTATTAGGGTTCCGTACCCAAAGGGTAAAAACGGGACCCTATTACTAATGCTTCGCTGTCCGTCTGTCTGTCACCAGGCTGTATCTTATGAACCGTGATAGCTAGACAGTTGAAATTTTCACAGATGATGTATTTCTGTTGCCGCTATAACAACAAATACTAAAAAGTACGGTCCCCTTGGTGCGCGCGTCCGACCCGCACTTGACCGGTTTTTAGTATTAAACTATAGTCTGGCAAACACAATCTGTCAGTAAGTAAGAACAAAGAAAACTATAGGTACAGTCGAAGGCAAAAATATCGATCCAGACAAATGGCTTAAAAATATGTGAACACGATTTTATTGTCTGAGCGTACACATATTTTTGAGACTTTGGGAATGTATATATATTTATGCCCTTGACTGTACTCATCAATTAAAATGAGACAGTCCTGGGCCAAACTATAAGAAAGCTGTAAATGTCGATAGGTTATTGATCTGAGGTCGATACATCACTATGCCAAAAATATAACCTTTCATACTTAGCAGAAAACATGAATCTAGTATAACTGGATCGGTCATGAGGGGTGGGGGTAAATGACCGAACGGGATAGTCTTATGTATCTTTCAGTAGGAGTAGCAGAGAAAGCGCTGTTATTGTTTGTCCTTGTCATAGTTTCACTTTTCCACCGCTGCCACAACCGAGGTTGTGGCAAACAAATAAGTACGTGACATGTCATGTTTGTTCGTTGCTTGTTTAATTATCGTTGTTTTGTATGAAATTGTGCTTTCTCTTATGAAATATAGTGATGGTTAGCGTTTTGAATGGTTGAACTTTGATAAAATACTGGTGAATTGTTCTGTAATCGGCTGTAATAGCCGCTCTGAGCAAAAATATGAGATCATAACCTTTCACACGTAAGTACGGTATTTTACACCTTGCTCTAACGCAATATGTGAGAATAACATCGTAAAATTACGTAACACTCAAAGCAATGTAGAATCAGACGATTTCAATAAAAATATCACAATTATTTACGCAAATTAACAAAACATTATTTGTAAAATTATCCGCCCAAATTACGTAGGTAGGTAGGAGTCTGAGGTCAGCCATTTTTAAACTTCTTCTTAATTTAGCTGCATAACAATCATGTTAGGGATACCAGATGAAAATATCATAATTTTATGGGTAATTTTGACCTCGAAGTTTTTTTGTACTTCTAATTCCAAAAAATAAATAAACAAATGTTGTGAAGATTAAATGTGGTGTACATTAATTGGTGTGATTGCGATTTGTGATTTCTTTAAATTAAAACCCATAATACATTTTATTTTACGTTTTATTTACTAAACATGTTTAGTTTTGTACCACCTGCGCGAATTATAGGAGGTATATCATTGTTTATACGCCTAAAAAGAACGGCCCATTGACATTTTATTTAACAATTTTTGAATACCGTCAAACAAGCTAACTTTGCCTCCAGGGTAATCGCCCCAACGTGATATCAAATATTGGGGTAATTTTTACCAATATGGTATCCCCACGTTTATGACGTCATCTATGTCTATCCCTTACGGGCGCACGCGTATAGCTGGTCTATGTAATGCTAGGTCTATGGCAGAAAAGTTCGAAAATATATGCAAAAATCTATATAGACTTGAATGCATGTAATAATTACATAAACAACATATCGATTTCTATGTTTAGGGTCCTATAAATTAATTTCTTCAAAATTGAACAAAACTCACCGATTAAAGGTATAGGTAAGGTTCGTGCGTATTTTCTTTTCTTCCTGTATGCGATTTACAGCCCTCGATCACACAAGACATTATCACAAAGGGAACTTCAAACTATTACAAATAAAAACTCAGCACGTTTTCCAACAATCTTTCAGGAATAGCAACAATATAATTAAAATAAACCAAGATGACCGCTGAAACATCCCGAAATATTTCAACTAAAATAATACGACTATGTCAAGTTGTTACAGTTCACACCTACCTGTGAAATAACGAACATATATTTTATTTGGCTGGATTATATTATAGAACCACATAGGACCATTTGACATTTCCCTCAGTTCATCTTATGACAATACTGAAAAAAACGAAAGAACTTGCGGATTGTTGTCTCACTCACTCATAGACAAAAAGTAATAACGTGTTGTGAATACGATATCTTGTACCAAGCTTTTATTTTTGCCCGGCTTCTTTAGTAATTATTCTGAGAGCGCGCTCAGCGGAAAAAAAAAACATTTTGTGGTTCGATGACTTCGATGTACATTGCTGCTTTTCTTAGCGCATTACTGCATGAATACTGCTCTTTGAGTGTCGCCCTACTTTAGTTTGCTTTACATTGCTACTGACAAGATTTGCTTGACCAACTATAGTTATGATCATATGCTATTATCGGTGACGTTTGTAGAAGCCATAATGACTAGCTGGAAAACAAAACCCTACACTTTTTTTTGTTTTTGGTTTATGTATGTCAGTGTCAAATATTTAATTCAAGAAAAGAAATAAGAATTCACTGCTACTTTTATACGTGATTTTTTTAAATCACATTACCACACATTACTTGCAGTCCTCGGGTTAACAAATTGCTATTGGTTTTGTTTTTTTATATTGAATTGTTTCGGTAATTTCTGAAATGGATCCAATCACAGTTTTACAAAGTAGAATTGAACAACTTGAAGCAAAGTTAGGTTTAGCTGTGAGTTCGAGTCCAGACGGTCAACAGAGAGATTCTGCTACCAGCCATTTACTAAACGCGGCTCAAACTATGAACAATGCCACAGTGGGACACGAAAAGCTCACTGAAGCTGTGAATATGGCCAATGAACTGAATAATTACACCGACCCAAATTTCGTTGAAATGGTAAGAGAATTTTGAAACTTATAATTTATAACACTCGCTTCTTCCTGGCAGTATATTCGTGTTCACTGCTGGACATATGTCTCTTTCTTGGACATGTAATTTGATTGTCGATGTTGTATGACAGGTTGGCTCTGCCGTCTTTTTAATGGCACTAGAGCATCATCTGGCTCGCCGCCACAATTTATGAAAATTATAAAGTACTGTCCACTCAAGTTCTCTATGAAGTAGTATCCATTCAAGTTCTGCCATCAAATATGTGGAAAAAGATATGGTTAAAATGTTATTGGAAAGAACAGTAATTGAATGTGATGATCAATCAACAAGTTTCCGAGTTCTTATTGGCAAGACTAAAGTGATTCCGTTGTGAGATAAGGTTCCATAGCTCACTGCGGAATCAATAATGTGGTGGCAGTTTTGTGGGAATCTGCCGAATCTTACAGAATACAGGTGATACAGCAAAAAACTTTTGTTGACTAAATGGTTTTTGGTCTCTTAAGGTTATATTATTTTATTGTTTACTATATAGTTGTATACAAAAATGTAAGCATATATATATATACTACTGAATAAAGATATTTTGTATTGTATGTATGCATGCTGTAAGGTTGCAAATTGGCCTTTGTTGCCTGATAATAAAGGATTAAAATAATACATTAAAATTAAAGTCATACTCATCCTCATCATCATTCTTATTCAAGAATTGTGCCTGAAATCCTTTATAAACATGCTAAACTTTTGCTACTAACTATTTCAATATTTAAATTATTATGCTAATGCTATATTTTAACTGAAGTACTTAGTAAACATACTATATTGTTGTGAAATAACTATCCGTATCTATCAAGCAGATTTTATAAAAGATAATTATGGACTTACTAAGATGTAAGACAAGGTTTTCAAATAATAGATGGCATTAGAGAATTTTGAACATATTTTTGACCTGCAAGGATTGGAGATAAATTGAAATAAGGCTCTGGTCGAATTATTTTGATGAAATGAAACAGATGACAAGTTCAACAACAATTTGATGATGTTTCAAAATGTGCTACTTTCAAATTAGTCAAATCATAATGATATTTTTTGTGTCAAAAGTGGATATGGATTGAATTGTAATTTACTTAACATTGAGTCCGTATCTGACTTTAGTCTTACCATGCTGTAAAAACTCCAAAACCTATTTATCAAGTAAAACCAATTATAATAATTATACTGTATTCTATTCAGTAAAATGCCTTTAAAACAATGAATAACAGTTGGAGGGACCAGTTTATAGCATTATGTGAGAAATAAATATATTAAGCAGGCTCTACTGTATTTGGGTTCGTGGATTTTGGGCAATTTATGTCTTTTCTAATAGTAATAGGATTCATTATCATACATTGGGGTTTTAGGTGCAGAAACGTTTGACATTAGCCAAAGAGTAGGTATTGACCCAAAAAACAGAATGTACTCTACCAGGTTTCTACCTAATGAATAATTTATTAAACAAAAGATTAAACTAAAAATAATATTTTTTATATGTATATACTAAGCTAAGCTACCAGTAAAACTTAAAAAGAAAGTCTTTGAAAACACAATAATGCCTGTTGTATTATATGGATGCCAAACCTGGGTCTTTACTCAAGCGACAGTTAAGAAACTACAAGTCTTTCAAAGATCAATGGAACGAAGTATGCTGGGCTTAAGACTCCATGACAGAATAAGGAGTAGCCACATAAGGCAGAGGACAGGGCTGAAATGTGTGGTGGATGTAGCCTGCAGAACAAAGTGGAGATGGGCAGGACATGTAGCCCGAGCTCAAGATGGAAGGTGGAGCGAACGGGTACTCCACTGGTGGCCGCGTGAAGACAAACGACCACAGCGTCGTCCCCGGCGCAGATGGAATCATGAGATACTACTGTTTGCGGGCCATACCTGGACAAGACTGGCGGCCGACAGAATGTCATGGCATTTGATGGAGGAGGCCTTTGCCCAACATTGGGCAACCAAATAAACTTCACAAAATAAATAAATAAATAATAATAATAATACTAATTGAAATTGAAATATTATATAATTATCTTATAAGTTAATTAATTTAAATGTAATTTCATGAATTTATTTATTTGGAATAAAGGGCTTATATTATTATTATATTATTATATGTATATAAACATTCTTTGTTACCAAGCGAAACACAATTTTTTTCACCACACCAACACTAGGAAAATTAGGAAAATACTAACTGTAAAACATTACAAATAAAAGTTATTTAAGATCTATCACTGAAAATCATCATTTTAAAAGTTCATTCTACTCGCCAACATTAAAAATCAACTCCAAATTTGCATCAAATTACTTTGCCCCTCTTGTGGATAAAATGCAACTTTCTCTTCCGTTTTTTGAAAGATAAAGAGGGTCTATGAGCTTGTGTGGTGAAATAAAATAATATCATCGTGTGTATAAAACTCACAGAGAGGTCGTTATTTATTAGGCACAAATCACAATATGATGTTACCTCAGACTAACCTGTTTATCTCTACTCTTACTCAAATCATTCCCGCACCGAAAACCCCGATATGTGTTCATTATTATATTTCCTTATACTAATTGCCCTACTATTTCGAATTTATTACACACTTAGCAAAATAATATACACTTAATTAACTGAACGATGAAACTTATTATTTGTTTAAGTCACTTCTATCTTAAAAATCACAATCTCTAGATATCTTTAAATCTTGAGTTTAATGTAAAATGTCATGTCATTCATGATTGATATTTTTTTCTGAGCAACAGCAGCTCTGGATAGGTATGTATTGGAAAACAATTTTTTTTTGATAAAACATAGTATCTCAAAATAAATCATTTACAAAGACAATATTTCAATATTTATGGTTCTTAGTTTCTAGTAACAGCTGTCAAAAATGTAAATATTGGTTTGTTTTTGTTCAGAGTGAGCAGAGCAACAAGCACAAGCAGGTGGTGGCAGCTGCGGAGCCCGTGCTGCGCCATCACTGCTCCTGCATGCACCGCTGCAAACAGGTCACTGATCAATGAATGCAACACACCACATGCAACCTTCTTTTTGCACACCTATTTTTATATTTATATAATTGACCTGTAATAGGGAATATTACGCAAAACTCTGCGTATAGGGCGTCACTAGCATAATCACAGGGCCTGCCACGAAACACGAAAATCGAAAGTTCGGTTTCTGCCTCTATCACTCTTGCATATTCAATCGATAGAGAAATTTCGAATTTCGCGTTTCGCGGTAGGCCACCTGTAAACAAACCGCCTTGATGCATCAATATCATAGTGAAAACTTGTCAAACCAAAGTCATAGATTGGCTTAAAGGACTCGCATCCAGGCCATAAATGTTAAAAAAAAAAAAAAAAAGTCATAGATGGTAGGATCCTATAGATGTCGACAATATGATTGGACGAGTTTATTTGTTGCCCACCATAAACCATACTTACATTACTTACTTATACCAAGCATCTTATTTACGTGGTATACCAAGTACCTTATTTATACCACGAGCGCCTAAAATTGGTGAAGAACGCCATTGAATAGGTACATTTTCACCAAAACATGCTACTCTCCGAACGTCAAAGCTCGATGAGCTGAAAATTTGGGAGCACTTTTCAGTGGCTTAGTATTATGAACGATGTCCTTTAACCCTAAAGGCGTGTCTCGATATCGCGCGACATCCGCGCGAGCATTGTTCGACCGCGGTAAATCTGTATTTTGGCTCGCGAGCCATTTTTGGCACCATTTTGAACTATAGCGCGGCAGCCGCGCGCAGCACGCGATCCGACTCCGACGATCGATCATCGACCAGTTTGTACTCGGCAACCATGGACGTATCACGTAGTAAACGTGCAGCTGCCGCTTTTATAATTATTTACAACATTATTCACAAGAAACCGAAACGGAAAGTTCGAAAAAGGTGTTTAATTTAATTAAAGTTCGACACTTCATTATCCATGTCTGCCAACTGAAAAGCCCGCTCCAAACTGCGCGGCGCGAAGCCGCGAACGCGAGTGTGGAGTCGATTTAGCTGATTATCGAACTAGACTCCACACTCGCGTTCGCGGCTTCGCGGCGCGATTCGCGCACGGGTGTGGAGGGCCCTAAATATATACACATCCGTCCTTCATCCGTCCCAACTGCGCGCGAACATTCCTTTGCCGTGCGGCCAAAAACCGGCAATAAATGGTTCGTCGCGCGGCACGTTCGAGCGCGGCATCGCGGCAATGATCGAGTTGGCTCACGCCTCGCGCAGCAGCGCGGTATCCAATGTATCCATTGCGCGCGGCTGCCGCGCGAGCAAACGTTCGATAGCTTGCCGCGGGATATCGAGAGGCGGCTGTATATGTATGTACACAACAAAAAACATATAATTTTATACATAATTAGATAAAATCTATTAAATAGGACCAAATTTTGGTCCTGTATAATTATTTTGAACGTAAATTATTACACTATCCGTTGCTTTTTTTTTTTTTCAATTTGCGCAGTATTTAAGTTTTAAAAACTTACATTTCTTTTAAGACGAAATGGCGGAAAAAAAGGAAAATTTGGAAAAGTTGATGATTTGTTTTATGTAATTTAGGCGGTTTTTCGGGGTTTGTAATTATTTATATTTAAAATCTTTATTAATTTTATTATTGGTATATTACAAATAGTATAAATTTCTAATGGTAGTTAGAATTTGTATATATCTTTGTATGTATCTTTTACCAATAATTGTATAAATTTACATAAATTATGAATTACCCTATGTAAGGCTATGTAAATTCTAACACTGGTAAGCAGTGAAAATCGATGTTTTAATTTTTATTTTATTTTTCCCAGAATCAGTAAACAATTATGTAAGACATATATTAATTGCAGGCAAAAAGGAAAAAAATCATGCATTGATGCGTTAAAGGCATGAATCTAGTATAACTGGATCGGTCATGAGGGGTGGGGGAAAATGACCGAACGGGATAGTCTTATGTATCTTTCAGTAGGAGTAGCAGAGAAAGCTCTGTTATTGTTGGTCCTTGTCACAGTTTCACTTTTCCACCGCTGCCACAACCGAATTTGTGGCAAACAAATAAGTACGTGACATGTCATGTTTGTTCGTTGCTTGTTTAATTATTGTTGTTTTGCATGAAATTGTGCTTTCTCTTATGAAATATAGTGATGGTTAGCGTTTTGAATGCTTGAACTTTGATAAAATAATGGTGAATTGTTCTGTAATCGGCTGCAATAGCAGCTCTGAGCAAAAATATGAGATCATAACCTTTCACACGTAAGTACGGTATTTTACACCTTCCTCTTAACGCAATATGTGAGAATAACATCGTAAAATTACGTTACACTCAAAGCAATGTACAATCAAACGATTTCAATAAAAATATCACAATTATTTACGCAAATTAACAAAACATTATTTGTAAAATTATCCGCCCAAATTACGTAGGTAGGTAGGAGTGTGAGGTCAGCCATTTTTAAACTTCTTCTTAATTTAGCTGCATAACAATCATGTTCGGGCTACCAGATGAAAATATCATAATTTTATGGGTAATTTTGACCTCGAAGTTTTTTCGTACTTCTAATTAAAAAAAAAAAACAAATGTTGTGAAGATTAAATGTGGTGTACATTAATTGGTGTGATTGCGATTTGTGATTTCTTTAAATTAAAACCCATAATACATTTTATTTTACGTTTTATTTACTAAACATGTTTAGTTTCGTACCACGTGCGCGAATTATAGGAGGTATTTCGTTGTTCATACGCCTAAAAAGAACGGCCCATTGACATTTTATTTAACAATTTTTTAATACCGTCAAACAAGCTAACTTTGCCTCCAGGGTAATCGCCCCAACGAGATATAAAATATTGGGGTAATTTATACCAATATGGTATCCCCACGTTTATGACGTCATCTATGTCTATCCCTTACGGGCGCACGCGGTAGGCCGCATCTATAGAAATATACTAGATCTATGGTTAAAGGATAAGAATCTAGTATGTAGAAATAATAATTTCCGAACATTTCTTGTTAAGTCTAGCCTTTATTATACTTTTTGAATGAATGAATATGTATTTATTGCCACAACAGCGAATACAGAAAACACAATATCAAAAAGTTACTTAACCTATAAACATTAAAATCCTTTTTGAATTATTATTTCTTTTTAGGCTGTTCCAGTATTAGAGTCTGAACCAATACAGCATGTTCCTGAAATGCAGGCAACTGTTGATAACATGCACCAAGCTGCAGCAGAAGAAAAGGCTGAAGCAGACGCAGTAAGTATACGGTACATTTTACGTAGACAATGTCAACAATAAAAAGTATTTATTTCGTTTAGTTGATCGTTGCTTATGTTAGGTCTATAGGTCTTATCTCAGGCGGTTATTAATAATGTTGCGCGGTCATTTTTTTTTAAAGGTAGCTGGGTTTTGGCAGGTTGGGTTATATTCATCTCTTACTGTTGCGAACGCAACTTTTTATTTATATAAAAATATTCCTTATGCAGTAGCTAAACGCCGGCGGGCTCGGCTAGTATTCGCCGAGTATTCGCCGAATACTAGCCGAGCCCGACGGCGTTTAGCTACTGCATAAGGAATATTTTTATATAAATAAAAAGTTGCGTTCGCAATCGGAGGCTTAACCTACAATAGCAGCGCTCCACCAATGGCGTAGCGTGAACTAATCTAGCCGTGGGCGAAATCGCATCTGTGAGGCCCTTTTCTTTCACTGTGCAAGAAGCGCGAGGGCCTCGCGAGGGGCGCGAGTCCGTGGGCGACGGCCCACCTCGCCCACGCCTAGCTACGCCACTGCGCTCCACATATCATGTGTCGCGGCCAATCAGAGGCACCTAGGTATATTTAAATTAAAACCATTTTGTACTGTTCAAATTATGCAAATTCGCTCTTTCATCAGCCTGAGCGCTGGTGGCCTAGCGGTAAGAGCGTGCGACTTGCAATCCGGTGGTCGCGGGTTCAAACCCCGGCTCGTACCAATGAGTTTTCCGAAACCTATGTACGGAATATCATTTGATATTTACCAGTCGCTTTTCGGTGAAGGAAAACATCGTGAGGAAACCGGACTAATCCCAACAAGGCCTAGTTTCCCCTCTGGGTTGGAAGGTCAGATGGCAGTCGCTTTCGTAAAAACTAGTGCCTACGCCAATTCTTGGGATTAGTTGCTAAGCGGACCCCAGGCTCCCATAAGCCGTGGCAAAATGCCGGGACAACGCGACTGTGAAGATTCAGCTTTTATGGGTTACTCTAATTATTACCTATACACCAATGGAGGTACTTGCAGTTACTCTGACTTGACTGATCCTTCACGATGTGTCCTCTTTGACTGCCTCGATCCAAGTGAACGAGTCTCACGAGCCAGTCCAACTGGCTTTCGTGCCCCACTACCTAGCTACCTACCGTGTTGCCAGGTATTTTCCCAACTACCCATATATCATATAAACATAAAGAAATCATGACATTCGGCCATCCAACATCGTGCATGACTCCGGCGCACGAACCCTATAACCAAGAGTTAGATCCGTTTTATATGTTCCACCAATTATCAAAAATTAAACAGTTTTGGTTTCAAGACGTAACGAACGTATCACAATTGATAAATTTCCGTGATCAGCAAATGTGTCAAATAAATTTATGATGTATCGCCACTCGAATAATATGACATTCGGTCTTCTGTTCTGTTTCTCTTTGTTCCTGTAACTAACCAGTAATTAATTCCCGTCTCTGTTTCTCATTACTATTATATACTATGAGTCCAACATTTTCACTTAGGTTGTAACGCTCGTTTATTTAGTGTACGTAACGTTCAATCTATACTAGTCAATTAAATTTCTTAATATCTGTTGTTAATTTCGTATAATAACTATATAAAATATATAAAAAAACAAGGCTCAGTTTTTAGTGCACATAATTTGTTTTGTTTCCTGATAGATCAAAACATTGCTTATGTCGGTTATTAAAACATAATTTTCTTTTATTTAATTCAATGCCAATTCTTTCTTCTCAAAAATTGTTTAACTTCGGATACTACGTTTTCAGTTTCTACGTTTAATATTCACTTTTTGTTGAATGAATGTACATATTCATGTATTAATCTTTACAGCTAAAAGATTTTCACTCCTAACGTTACGCCTACGTTACAATTATCATGACCACCAGTTTTGTATTCAGCTCAGCATAACATAATTACAACTTGCCTGTTACAATATTTATTTAATAGGTTCCTCTGATCTTTATTTAAAAGTGCTTGTTGCTAGGGCCTATTTATTTACTCTTGACTCTTTAATAATTAATAATACTTTTGTTACTCATCTCATAATAGGTATTCATACTACAAATCACACGGAAACTTCTTTACCGCCTTGAATAACATCGCTGTCACTGATTATCATCCAATATACAATTCTCTACATTATAGTGATGTTAATTTTGCCTTAAGATAATAAAATTTTGTGTCTTGTAACTTCAAGGCATGTCAATGGCTACTAATTCACACGAAAGTAATGACTTATTCGTTATTACTTTTTTCAAATCATTTCATTTCTTTCTTATAATGATTATTTATTTTATATTCTCCAAATATACCGTAACATAAAAATTCTGAATTAGTAATGCACTTTTAAAATTACTAAAGCACTGCTAGATACGCCTTTACGTCAATGTAAGATAATATCAAATATCATCAGTAGAAACTTAATTTTATTCATTCTGTTACTTAGACAAGTGAAATGTCATATTTCTATCATCCTTGCTAAACTAAAAATTGTTGCCACCAACAATAACTGATTTTGTATACGTATATAAGTAAGCGATCTGACCATCGGTATCTAATTTTAACTTGTGTACACAACCAGCCTTTGCTGCATTGTTAGAACTAGTGGTGGTTTATTCCCTGATCCCTATAAGACAGATTTACCTATTTTAGGGCGCAGGATACTATTCCTAGGCTGTCTAACTGGCTGTCTTAAAAATGTCTTGTCTCTTCTACTTTGTAATATGCTGCATTATTGATACCCAAATAAATCATTTTTCACTTTAATTTTTCATTTAATTGCAGCAATAATTGCAACTACTAAATCAAATTATTATCAAGTCCAATGAAATCCCTTTTTTTTCTATATACTTTCTCTAAAACTAGATACTTTTCATTGCTCTAAGTACACATTTTTATTAAGATTCTCGAGACTTAGCCAGCTTTATCTTTCACGTCCATTAACTTTTATTACTCTTGTAAAAATATAAACTGATAGCTTGCAAGTTGCAAACCATAATACATATATCTTCACTATAAAGACAATCACTATTCATATCAAATTCTGTCAAACCTTTATCTAGTATTTGAGCGCAACTGGTGATGATCGTCAGGTAAATACTAACTCAAGTAGGTAACTAACTTACTTCACCAAGCTTATTATGCATAATTTATTTGGTATTTTGCCTTGTACCGCTTCTAGTAACAATAACTCTGTACATACGTCATATACATACTTATTTACTTTCAACCTGCGAAGTCTTATAAGACCGAGTACTTCGCGTTCAACTCACTTCTGTCTTCTCTGTCATATCTGTCAATCTTATCTGTTATGTCGTCACTACTATCTATATAGCTTTAACAGCTAGGTACAAACTCATGGTGTTATAACGCATGTCATATTCCCAATTCCCATAGAATCTTACTACAAGTGCAACTTGTATTGAAACGTTCAAAGTCAAACTTGATATCAAATTTGCGATGTTTCAAACATTTGTTATTTAAATATACCTTCCGACTTCTAACCTGAGTCCAAATCTATTATCTATAGTCACCATTTTCGATCTTCAAGCATAATACTAGTCTTTCCATGGATCTGTCTGAATTATTACTCCTTCCTCTCCAGTATTCCTCTACGTATTCTATATTTAGGGCAGTAACCACCATCTACACTAGTTGTTGTTGTCCTATGGCACCCCAGAGGTGCTAAGGGCCTTCACAAGCTCGCGCCACTCCTTCCTATCTTCAGCGACCCTTCTGGCCCAAGAGTGTACAGGGCGCCCGGAGCCACGGCTTCCAACCGAAAGCGACGGTTGCGCTATTCGTTTCCCCTCTTCGAATAGTATGTCCTATCCATCTCCATCACACTAGTATTTGTCACAAATCCCATGAATACAGCAAATCGTTTACCGTACGTTCGTTCTGTTGTTCACATTCCATTCTCGACTACTCAAAAGTTTATTAACAGAGTTGCCCTTGTACTGTCTAAAGTCTACTCTGTACTATATTTGTGTTCAATGTTTAAGTCGTACAGTAAACATATTTCTTATACTTACATTAAGTATTTTTGGTATCGACATAGGTAGGTATACTGTATAAGAACTATACTACCTCCGTTCTTTTTTTTAATGCATCTCTGTATTTGAGACCTTTCTATTAGAATAATGAATATGCTCATTGCAAAATCATGATATAACAGAACTTCGTGTTCTTAAAACTCTTCAATGTCTTGATAATGCCATATTAAATAAATAAAATCCATCGAAACAAACATTATTAACAATTATTTTAAATTTCTCCTATAACAGGGGATTTCTTCAAGTACTGATCATCATCATCATACTCTTTAATCCATCTAAGTGCAGCGTAATGACTTTTAGTCGTGCTCATTCTCCATTTCATAATGCATATTTGCTAGACCATATTCCATTCACTCGGGTTAACACAGTTAAAGATCTTGGCATAGTTTTTGACTCAAAACTTACTTTTAATGACTCAAAAGTAGTTAAACTATTATATAGTGCATTAGTTACAAGTAAAATAGAATCGGGCTCTAATCTGGACCCCTCATGAAAACTCCTACACCTTGCTCTTAGAAAAGGTACAGAAAGCTTTTCGCTGCTTCTTGTATATAAAAAAAACATACGGGTATTACCCCTTTTTATACCCAACCAAATTCTTACTAGGTTTGCTAGGCTTTAACTCCCTTGAAATACGGCGTAAATCGTAATGTCAACCTAATGTCTACTGCATCTCAAATATTAAGAGGAGTGTGGCTGCTTGGACTTGGTGGCGAAGATGACTACCTTTTTCGTTCCCGACAACTACTTGCGTGGTCGTAGCCACGCCTCGCTAGGTCGCCTCCTAGCTCGTGGAACCCTTCACACGATAGCACACCTAACTCCAATCGTCCACTCTCGGACACTCTTCAACATTTTTTTTATCTTTTGCACCTGACTGCGACTTGTTTGCCGACAAAAATCATAAATTTATTAAGGATTTTTTTACGTTCTTGTGAATCAACATAGCTAGCTTATTAATTATTGTGATATTTATCGTATACCTTTATTAACTATAGCTATATTTACTTAATTTTACAGCGCATTGGCGCCCCTTAGCTGTAATGCTGTAAAAATTTATTTCAATTAATATCAGATATCATTAGCAACATCGAGTCAAAAATAATTTGATCAATTTTGCAAACTCACTGTCACTAAAATTTTCGACTTAAAAGTAGGTAAGCTATTCACCCAAAAAACTTTAAAAGATTCAGTCAATATTCCTGTATCCTTATCAATCTTTTATCACAATTTCATAATGTTTGCAATACTGAATTTAAACTTATTAAATAGTAAAAAGAAGCTACGACTGCGTATATAGTCAACTATGTTGCTCTAAGTAATCTAAGTGGATTAAATTTAACAGCTTATTTTCACATCAATTAAGCGCTGTGTAAACTATCCATCCAAAATAATATTTAATCTAACAGATTTGGCTTCTATTTCCTTTAATAAACTCGTAATCATCAACTTACTTGAGTCCGTGAAATTCTGGTCTCTCTTCTCTTTCGAATATTTGACCGACACAGCCCGCACAGTTGTTTTTACTTGAATCTTTCTATTCCCAGATTACGTTTAGTCTTCCTCTATATAGGTATTAGTTATTATAATGGAAATCTTATAAAATATCCAATATTTTTCTCTTTTGTCTACTTTCGACGACTTCGAGTATTCCCTTTTTTTTCCTAACACCAAACAACTCTGAAATCATGTTATTCTTATGACTTTCATAATAAATTCATTATAAATTTATGAATTTCTTTCGCAAACTGTTGTTTTTAACAAAGCCATCTCTGGCACTGACAAACAATACGATAACTCTATAAGCGTTCTATAAAACAAACTCTCATTACTCGCTCTCATGCAAATAAATATTATTGTTTATTTTTGTTACACAAAAGCTTCTCTTAAGTTACCTTCGCTTGTGTTTAGCTACCACAATGCTCTCTCACTTTGTTATTAACTTACATCATGTACCTACATTACACAAACTCGTGTAAAGTTATTGTAATTTAGAATCAATGCATTTAAATTTACACTCGCTCGTGTAAGTAGTATCAAAATGCATTCTCAATTTCTCACATACATATCGTGTCATTTGACCCAATTAAGTTATTATTTCATTAATATCTCTTACGTACGCGCAATGAGCGTCGCTCATGTAAACTTATTATAGGTAATGCATTTTAACATTATGAAGAATATTCTGATTTACATACGCTCACATTATGAAGTACTATCATCATCTAATTTACATACGCTCATGTAAACTTATTATAGGTAATGCACTCTAACGTTATGAAGAATCTTCTGATTTACATACGCTCACATTATGAAGTACTATCATCATCTAATTTACATACGCTCATGTAAATTTACCATAATGTACGCTCACATTATGAAGTACTATCATCATCTAAATTACATACGCTCATGTAAATTTACCATAATGTACGCTCACATTATGAAGTACTATCATCATCCAAATTACATACGCTCATGTAAATTTTACCATAATGTATGCTCACATTATGAAGTACTATCATCATCTAAATTACATACGCTCATGTAAATTTACCATAATGTACGCTCACATCATACTTTCACATCCAACCTCCTAATATTACCTCAATTATTAATTCTCATGTTATTAAAACTTCATATATAAACAATGTTTGTTTACCAGCTAACTATATAGCTTACTTTAAGTAAGTGTCTTTTTACTTATTTTTATGATAACCCGCTTTCAACTGTATGGCTTTTGTTAACCTAGACCATGAGTCTCATAAACCTTCAGCTAATAAATAATGTATTAACAGTAAATAATTGTAGGTATGTAAATGTTACGTGCCCAAATTGGGTAATTTTCAATACTTCTCTCTGTAATTGCCAATAAAATTTCTATTTTTTATTATAATAAATCTAATCTAATTATGTATTTTGACTACCTCTCAATCTTAAACTGCTCTGATCTATCCAATCTGAGTAGGTATCTTTATCCCGTCAAACGACAATTAATTTCTGTTCAAGAATTTGTATTTTACAATATTTCTCTCTAGCTACTATAAGAATAATTTGACTCCACTCATTACCGGTTTCTGATTACCTTTAGTACCTAACTGTACTACTTTCAATTACATGCTTAAAGGTAATCTAACTTTCTCTCTTTACTTACTTAAACAGATCTCTGTTTACTCAGAAAAAAAAAGAACTCGCTGCGTAAGAATCCTGTCACTTTGCGAATTTACTAAGTATTCATTACTTACGAAGACGTAAATTTCTTACAGTTTTACAATAACAGTAACAAATACCAAATACTTCTCGATAATGTATGAACATCTGTTGTGTTATCCAAGGTAATTTTGCTTTTATAGGTTTAGTTAGACATCAGCCCAGCCGGTCAGAGTCGTTACAGTTTTAGGATTGCTAGGTATACCTATTATTAACGCAAAAGGATTCAATCAATTTTAAAGTATTAAACGCATTTATGTTCATTACGTTCTTCAACTGATCCAAGAACTAAAATTCAGATAAACACTATAATTCTCTTGAGTCAAAGTTAAAAGAAATCCTAAAATTGTGACAAAATACAATAAAAATATTTTAACATCTTCGTCGCACAATACTCACGGTCATAGAATTTCTGTTTTCTATAAGTACATAACATAAAATCTCTCTTTCCCTTTTACCATCTATGAGATCTACCTAATAGTCTGTATTGTAGAATTCAACAGAGATCAAAATTAATTTCAGTCTCACTTGTAATTTAAACGCTTGTGTTTCCTTTTACCCACTTGTACGTATACCTACGTTTTCTTTTCTTCCCGACAAGGCCAATAAGTAAAAAAAATAATGCCAGTGTGACATAAAAAATCATGTATCTAATAACGATGCATACACACTACAACAGTAGTGAAACTGCCAGTGTAACTAAAAATCAAGATCAATCATAAGTGTAATTTCATTGATTCATCGTTCGTTTTATTCATCTCTCTCCAAAATTTGGGGCCTATGCTCAGGGATAATTTATGACATTCAAAATTATAAAGAAAATAATACAATATCTAATAATTTTATCGGGTACATAATATTGATAACAATACTAAACAGCTTCATACTTAGGTTGCGGGTATACCTACAGCTCTGTTCTATTTTATACGGTATCTAATGATAGCGCCATCGCTATACAAGCATACCATATTTTGTCCATACGTTCCAAAACCAAATTTGATCAAAATCATTTCAAGAGAACGAACGTTTGCTACAAAGTCATATTATTCTTATATTTTACTCAAATCCCTATTGAGATTCTGCGTCTCCGTTTAATCAATAGATATGCTCGTTGGAATTGAAAATCAATACGTCACAAATAACTTTTTTTTATTTCATCGCCATTGTACACTTACGTTATTAAATTAATCAAAACCAGACGTAATTTCGTCATCGTACTAAATGTTGTAAACTATTACTTGCAAAATCAGGTTACGATATATTAGGTACCTATGAACAAATCAAAGAAATTAGTCGTATTCTCGGGAACTAACAACACTAAACATCCTACGCGTTGTCGCGACCTCATCATAATCAGGTCCGTAAAAACTAATAGTCATACGACGCTTTAAAATTTATCAGTCGCACGTTTGCATTAAATAATTCTCAATTTCAATGACGCACACTGACCTCAATTTTTTTATTATAAATTCTCAACTACCTCGACGTACGCTCACGTCAAATAAACATCAAATCTAAGACGCACTCTCACGTCCATCAAACAATAAATTAATTCGACAAAAATATCGTCATCACTGAAAATCAGTCGGTATCGCTTCTTATAAACACACAAAAGGTTGATGCTGATACCGGATCACTTATGTACTCTAATACATCACATACCGTTACCTCTATAATCATTTATTTTCTTACTCAAAACAGCAGAAAATGCAATTTAAATCAAATTCAGTTGGTAACGAAGAAGCAACATGAGATATACTTTTAATGACTATTTCCTTGCGAGTTTTAAAACTACCTGCAACTTCATCATGCATTCTTTTAAGAATTTCTAATAAATATGTAGTTACTTACAATCAATCGCCAAAAACTTATTTCTGAAGCATTTAAACCGTCCCAAACTCATAAAATAAAATAAGCACTTTTTAGTTCTATAACTCATAAAACTTAGGAATCAAAGTAAATCTCAAAATCCCATTGTGGGTTAGTGGTACGTTAACACTTCTGATTTGTGAAGATTCAGCTTCTATGGGTTACTCTAATTATTACCTATACACCAATGGAGGTACTTGCAGGTACTCTGACTTGACTGATCCTTCACGATGTGTCCTCTTTGACTGCCTCGATCCAAGTGAACGAGTCTCACGAGCCAGTCCAACTGGCTTTCGTGCCCCACTACCTAGCTACCTACCGTGTTGCCAGGTATTTTCCCAACTACCCCGTACTAATCGGGGTAACGCAATGATGTTGCCACATTATAATTATTATTCAACTGCTATCTGTCATATAAACATAAAGAAATCAGGACACGACGAAGATGATGACTATTTCATCAGCCTGCCAACCACCACTTCTGCACTTAACCTTTTTGGCAAGAACCCTTGTGAACCAGACTTATTAGAAGAGAATATAATTATCAGTTTACTTGAAATGAAAGCTTTTTATTTATCTTGTCTTCTATAGCTCGTGTATATAAACTGTCTTCACTTCCACTTTTCTTTTACTCTATTTAGAAACTCGGACTGCCAGGGCTTCCAAAGACAAACTCTTAAAATTGGAAGGTTTACTTCAGCGCCGAGGCTATAAGAGGATTGTCTAGAGGCCATGAATCGCGTGTTAGATGAATTTTGAATCTTCCTGTCCCTGTGTCTCACGTTTTTCTTTCTCCCGCACAAAACATTCCCAGTTGACCAGCAGTTCGACGCTATCTCTCGATTCTCATTCTCTACTTTTAAGACTCTTTTCTCGTACGACTCTTCGCTTGTCTCTTCTGTCAAATGTTTCTCTATCTCTATCTCTCTGAATTCCAACGTCTTAGGCATGTCGTTAAACTCATCTCTTAAGTACACGCCAATGAAAGTTCGATCTTTGTGAACGTCTTCGTGAATCTCGACTTCTCCCTCTCGCTCATAGTGTGGTTTGGAATCTCTTCTCATCTCTGTATCTTTCTTAGGATCGTGCTTCGATTTTTCTATCGTTTCTAGATCTCGCTTGAATTGTTGCTTGTTTTCTATCTCATAGTTTGACTCTTTGGATTGGAAAGGCGTACTTTTGTATTCTGTCTGCAACAACGAGCGATGATTTTTGCTTATTATTTCTTGAAACTCTTTACTTAGGCTTAGTGAATGGTTTTGCTCACATAATTCAGATTTAGCTACTGGTATTGGGTAAAATGACTGCGACTGGACTGTGACTTGTGATTCTTTCTGGATATTCACTTCCGCTATTGGGTACGTATTTATAGGCTCGAATAATTGGGTTGTCTCTAACATAGGTGGTAAATTGAAAATACTTAAGGTTCCCGGTACGGTACGGTAATTTATTTTCATTATTTTTTTTTATTTACTAGAGATAAATCACAAATTTTACATGGTAATTAATAAAAAGTATCGTTAAACCAGAATGTTTTGTCTCGATACTCCATTCCGCAGTACTTACATAATCAAATATACAATACGATACTTAGGTACACATCCAGTTCGTAAACAACACAATAATTGCAAAGAATCACAAGTGAGCGCATCTCATCACACCGGCCGCGGCCGGCCGAGCAAAACTAGAACCGGTCGGCGCCTACTCGATACAGGCTGCTCCATTTATGCTATACGAAATAACATAATTATTCAATTTAGTTAAAATAATTTAATTGTTTAAGCATTTCTTTTTTAAGAATATTTCCTATATTATTTGGTGTTATCTTATCTTTCCATTCTTTAGGTAACTTATTTATTAGGTCTGGTATGATGTAATCTGATGTTCTTCTACCATAAAAATTATTGAATTGGGGCTTTCGAAGCATTTGATTTGTTACTTGCCTTGTATTTATTGGATGAGAGATTAAGTGCTGAATTTCACTTCTAAAGTATTGCTCTTTTAACATATGGTATTTAAACTTTGTGTGAACCGGTAGGACATTACATAAAGTGAACAGGTCGCTATCACACACAAGATTCTCTTTAATTTTATGGGGTACTATTAACTTTAGCAGCCTAACCTGTAGTTTACTTATTTTGTCAAGGTATGACTTAAATGTACGGCCATAACTACTTAATCCATATGAAATGATGCTTTCCACGAGTGCTTCTTGCTTCTTCTTCCCATTGCTCTTGGACATCTGTCATGTCGGCTTTCAACTCTATGTACACTTCCTCGCAATCGAAATACATGTTCTGTTTAAAATAGTCGAAAGCGTCTCGTTGCTCTAGGTTCGCTTGCTTTACTATTGTTTTATGATTTGCTGAATCGGCTCAAATATTCTTGTAAAGATTCTATTCTGGTTTTGACAAGCCCGATCGTCAGCTTCTTGTTTGATAGATTATTGAAAATTTCTCTAGCTTTTAATATCCTACCGTACGTAAATTCTTGTTCCGCGATTAAGTCTTGTAACATTTCTGACATCTTGGTGTTTAGCTTTTGAAAACTAACTGAAATCTCAACTTGAAATAGATCTCTGAAACTCGTAATCTCTTCTCTAGGAACTTCTTGAACAAGAACATGGTAGATAACTTATTTGCACTTTAAGGATTACATTTACAAATTATTATTCTTATTCTTGAAAACAACGGAAAATTCACACCGAAAAATGTGTGTGTGCGTGCGTGCGCGCGCGTGTGTGTGTGTGTCTGTGTATGTGTGTGTGTGTGTGTGTGTGTGTGTGTGTGTGTGTGTGTGTGTGTGTGTGTGTGTGTGTGTGTGTGTGTGTGTGTGTGTGTGTGTGTGTGCGCGTGTGCGTGTGCGTGTGTGTGTGTGTGTGTGTGTGTGTGTGTGTGCGTGCGTGCGCGCGCGTGCGTGTGTGTGTGTGTGTGTGTGTGTGTGTGTGTGTGTGTGTGTGTGTGTGTGTGTGTGTGTGTGTTTGTGTGGGTGCGTGTTTCAGTTCCTATCCTAATAGAATTTCTGTATCATCATACGTTATATTTTTTATCCACTTTATTAGGGCTTTTTTACATTCATACCACGATAAAAGGTAGATGTTAATTTTTTCATTAATCACATTATATAGGTGTATTGATAATGCCTGATATTGTCTTTTTCCAAATTTAGATTTACAGTTCACTGGAGGGATAACAGATTTTTTACGTTTAATTGGGCCCATATATTTTCAATAGGATTAAAGTCTGGGTGGTACGGAGGTAAACGCAGAACAGAATGACCATGTTCAGCCAGTATTTTATCTATGGAATATTGTATATGTTCGTGTTTGTGTTATCGACGAATTTACGATAATATCGTAAATTCATGGTTTTGTTAAGCTGGGGTCTACTGGAATATCATGTGTTGTCAACCAATCTATCATGTCTTGTTTCCGGGTATTAGAATTGGGCAGTTTTTTGGTGTATTTGTTGTGATAAATAATAATAATAAATAATAAATAAATATTATAGGACATTCTTACACAGATTGACTAAGTCCCACAGTAAGCTCAAGAAGGCTTGTGTTATGGGTACTCAGACAACGATATATATAATATATATGTCGGCAAAATGAAATAAGACGTTCTATTGACTAAATTGAGGCCAAGGTGCGCTTCAGACCAGATGGCGCCACCTAACGGAACTTCGGAGCGGTGGGGCAACAAGCAGTGGGAAGGCATAAAAACCGGTCCACTGCGCCCGCGCCGGCATTCTGTTGCGGACCTCCGACGGATCGTTGTGCCTCTAGTGATTGACTTAGAATATTCCTAGTAAATTATTGTTGTTGTTAATTATCGAAAGTGATTAATGTGTAATTTGTTTTGATCAATATACCGCATATTAAAAGTGTTCCATTGTTTTACTTACTGCTGCTAAAATAGTCGTCTTACACGTCCACATGTCGGATCTTGAGCAACCCAAAGACCCTGACAACGGCACTAAGCCGACATCAGAAGTGACAAAAGAACCCAGTGACGACAAAAGCAAATGTGGCAGTATGCAAGACAAACCATCCGCGAGTGCAAACAATAATGACGCTGACATTTTTATGCGAGTATTGCGTAATATGGCAAGTGGTTTACAATCTCAAGTGACACCTAATTCGGCGCCTGGGCCGCCACTGAAGCTCATTCGTTTTGACCCGGAGGATGCTGACGCTGATATTGAAGGATGGTGCAACATAAATGAGGTGATAATAAAACAAAGGAAGCTTGAAGGTACCGATTTATTATTGGCTTTAACACATGCATTGCGTGGTCGTGCAGCTTCTTGCTTAACAAAACTTAAAACTGATTGTATCACGTGGAACAGTATAAAGGAATTGTTATTATCCAAATTTGCTAAGCCAATGCTTATGCAGGACTACTTTGATAGTATTATTAAATTCCAAATAAATAACAAAGAAACTGCTGCTGATGCTGCTGTACGACTATGGCAATTAATTGAAAAGATTCCTAATCTTGATTTACCTGAGAATGTGATTACTGGCTTTGCCATATCGGTTCTATCAAATACTGACCCGAATATTCGACGCGAACTAAATGCCCACGTTATCACTGCAAAATCTCATTTGTGCCGAGTGTTGCGAGGTGTATCTCTTCTAAAAAGGAAACATGATGATTTCGAACAACGCACCGATAATAAACGAACACGGTATTTTGATTCTCGCACTTTTAGCGGCACGTGTCACCGATGTGGTGAAGTTGGCCACAAAATAGTGAACTGTCATCTGAATCGACCTACCAGTTCGCAGATTCCAAAGCAGCCCTCCTCTCGACCGGAAGAAAAACGCCCTGTTACCTGTTTTACCTGCGGCAAGCCTGGACACCTGTCATCCACCTGCCAAGCCATCAAAGGAAAGAAAGATAATGTGACGATCAAGGAAGTTAACCTATGTTCCAAGGAAGCGGTAACTGGTGAGCTGAATATAGCAGGTACTAACTGTCATTTTATTTTTGATTCCGGTTCTGAAATTTCAATGGTTAAACGAAGCGTTGCGCAACAAATCAAAGGAACACCATTTCACGAAACAGTTCTTTTGAAGGGCGTAGGTGAGGGTGTTATATGTAACGAGCAATTGCGTTGTGTTGTTAACGTGCAACAGTTGACATTAGAGATATTGCTGTACGTCGTTAGTGATAGTAGCCTAGTAGAACCTGTATTAATAGGTCGTGATATTCTTAAAATGGGGGTACGTGTTGAAATAGATGACGAGTCAGGGCTCACAATATTTAAATCAAAATTTGCTCAAGTCTGTAATGTACTTCCAAAAGTTGATTTGTCGAAGATTGATACTGACGTTACTGGGTCAGATCAAATTGCTCTTTTAGAATTGATAACAAAATTTTCTGATAGTTTTGTCGACGGTGTGCCCACTAATAGAGTGAACACTGGCTTTATGAAAATTGAATTGATAGATGAAAACAAAACCGTACAAAGACGGCCATACAGACTTTCGGCTGCTGAAAGACAGGTTGTTAGGAGTAAAATATCTGAACTAATGGAAGCAGGCATAATACGTGAAAGCAATTCGCCTTTTGCTAGCCCCATTCTTTTAGTAAAGAAAAAAGATGGTAGTGATCGTATGGTAGTCGACTATAGGGAATTAAATTCCAATACTCGTGCTGATAATTACCCACTTCCTAGAATAGCTGACCAAATCGATCGGTTACATGGTGCAAATTATTTCACCTCACTTGACATGACCTCTGGTTTTCACTGTATCCCTATTGAACAAGAATCCATAGAACGAACATCATTCGTTACCCCTGATGGACAATTTGAATATGTTGCCATGCCATTCGGTCTCAGAAATGCGCCTTCCGTTTTTCAAAGATGTATTCAAAAAGCCCTCAAAGGTTGCGATTTTGCACAAATTTATATGGATGATGTCTTAATACCATCTCAAACTATTGCTGAAGGGATGGAAAGATTAAATCGTGTTCTCAATGCTCTTACTGAGGCTGGTTTCTCTTTGAATATGAAAAAATGTAGCTTTTTAAAGACACGAATTACTTACCTCGGTTATGTCATCCAATCGGGAGAAATCAGACCTAACCCGAATAAAGTGCAGGCCTTAGTAGACAGCCCTCATCCTCGTACAGCTACTCAAGTTCGACAATTTATCGGTTTGGCTTCCTATTTTAGGCAATTCATACCGAAATTTTCGCAACTAATGGCACCTTTATATCCGCTAGTCCAACAAAAGGGAACAATCAATTGGACAGACCAGCATACTGATGTTTTCAAAAAAGTTATAGAGATTTTGACTTCGGAGCCTGTATTGGCCATTTTCGACCCCAATAAGGATATAGAGCTTCATACGGATGCTAGCTCTCTTGGCTATGGTGCAGTCCTGATACAGCGGCATAATAAAGTCCCTCACGTGGTGGCCTATTTTAGCCGCCGTACCACTGAAGCCGAATCGCGTTACCATTCGTATGAGCTCGAGACCCTTGCTGTAGTTCGGGCTATAGAGAATTTCAGACATTATTTGTATGGGCGTCGATTTACAGTACGTACAGACTGTAATGCACTGAAAAGCTCTAGTTCAAAACGAGACCTGACGCCACGTGTCCACAGGTGGTGGGCAATCTTACAATGTTATGATTTTGACATAGAGTATAGAGAAGGTCGACACATGTCACATGCTGATTTCTTGTCAAGAAATCCTCTCCCTACCTCCTCCTCTTGCGATACTGACTTAAAACACAAAATTGTCCAAAATGTTGAGTTGCAATATGGATGGCTAGCTGTAGAGCAGCAACGTGACAGCGAAATTTCTGACATAGTTTCGAAATGGAGTAACGGTGACCTTCCCCAACACGTAGCACAGTCTTATGATGTTAGGAAAGGAGTATTGTATAGGAAAATCCAGCGCAATAAACGTAGTTCGTGGTTGCCCGTGGTACCCCGTTCCTTGGTTTGGTCACTCATTAGTCATATTCACGTAGAACTCAAACATCTTGGTTACGAAAAGACATTGGATAAGCTGTATGACTGTTACTGGTTTCAGGGAATGGCTAAGGCGGTAAAAAGATTTGTTGACTCTTGTCTAATATGTAAAACATGTAAAGGAACTTCTGGAGCGCAACAAATTCAATTACATCCAATCCCTAAAGTGTCTATTCCTTGGCATACCGTGCATATCGATATTAGTGGTAAACTTAGCGGTAAAAGTCAAAGAAAAGAGTACGTTTTCGTGACTATTGATGCATTTACCAAATACGTTTTGTTGCGTCACACACTACATTTAGATTCCACCAATGCAGTTCACACTTTAGAATATGCCGTAAGTTTATTTGGACCCCCAAAACGAGTCATTGTAGATCAAGGGCGCTGCTTTGTCAGTAATGAGTTTAGGGCCTTTTGCATCGAAAATCACATAGATTTACACATCATTGCGACCGGAGCTAGTCGAGCAAATGGACAGGTAGAAAGAGTTATGCAGACTCTTAAAAATCTTTTAACAATAGTGGAAAATAATGATGATAGTGTCTGGAGGGATGAACTTGAAGAAATTCAGTTAGTTTTAAATACAACAAGATGCCGCGTAACGGGTTTTACGCCCATCGAGCTCATGCTCGGTATTAAGAGCCAACCATTAGGTATTGCAAAGATAATACACGATGTAGACGCTAACGATAATAATAGGAATACTTTGGAGGAAGACAGGCAACTCGCGGCTGATAATATTCTTTCTTTAGCTAATTCCGATAAAGAAAGATTTGACAGGGGCAAAGCTCAGGTAAAACCATTTAGTGAAGGTGATTTTGTGTTCTTGAAGTGTTGCGAACGTAACCAGACTAAGCTAGATCGAAAGTTTAAAGGGCCTTTTAAAATTACTAGAGTTTTGGAAAATGACCGCTATGAACTGCAAAACATTGATGGCTCAAGTAGGACCTATAAATACCCCCATGAAAGCTTGCGAGAGGTACCTAAAGGGCGAGCAGGGCTGACTGAAGTGGCAGAGGTTATGTGTGATGATATTTTTGCGGAGGATGAGACCGTGTCGGCAAGTGAAAGCGACACTAATGAGAATAGTCCGATGGTAGTAGATGTTGAGGTGCATAATGAGATGGAAGACATTCCGGTAGTCCCTGGGACTAGCCGAATGTGAGACTGCAGTATTTTGTGTGAGAGTGAGCTGCATATTTGTTGACTGGCTGCAATCTTCTGGCTTGCCTCACTCTATATGAGTGTCGGCCCCCAGATAGAGGCGCAGAGCTGTAACAAGTGCAGGACGAAATCCGTTGGAGTGACATAAGTCTGATGAATTGATTTGTAGTCAAAGTGATGATGAATTTTATTATGATTAAGATTTAAGTGAAATTTATGGTAAATGTTTACAGATTAGGCGCCCGAGGACGTGCGAAAGTCAGGAAGGCCGTGTCGGCAAAATGAAATAAGACGTTCTATTGACTAAATTGAGGCCAAGGTGCGCTTCAGACCAGATGGCGCCACCTAACGGAACTTCGGAGCGGTGGGGCAACAAGCAGTGGGAAGGCATAAAAACCGGTCCACTGCGCCCGCGCCGGCATTCTGTTGCGGACCTCCGACGGATCGTTGTGCCTCTAGTGATTGACTTAGAATATTCCTAGTAAATTATTGTTGTTGTTAATTATCGAAAGTGATTAATGTGTAATTTGTTTTGATCAATATACCGCATATTAAAAGTGTTCCATTGTTTTACTTACTGCTGCTAAAATAGTCGTCTTACACGTCCACATGTCGGATCTTGAGCAACCCAAAGACCCTGACAACGGCACTAAGCCGACATATAAATACATAAATACATAGAAAACACCCAAGACTTAGGTAAATATCTGTGCTCATCACACAAATAAATGCCCTTTACGGGGGTTCGAACCCAGGACCATCGGCTTCACAGGCAGGGTCACTACCCACTAGGCCAGACCGGTCGTCGTGTGATATGGGGCATTATCAACAACTAACACTGAATTCGTCGGCAAATTTGGAATACGCTGATTTTTAAGCCATTTTTCATAGTTCTCGCTATTCATCTCTTTTGATAATCGCCTGTTGTGTCTGTAGATTTGTACATAAGCAACGCACCAGGTATAAAACCATTTTCACTGCCGGCGTGAGCTATTATGAAACGTTGTCCTTTGGATATTAGTTTTTTAATTCCTGCGTTGCTAGAGTCTGACCAACCTTTGCTACCAACGTGCGACGTGTGTATATACGACTCGTCCATATACACTATATCCCTTCCTTCATTCCTGCTTATTTTAATTTTATCTAAATATTTGGTCTTTTTCAGTCGCACATCATGCTTTTCCATCAAAGTTTTTCGATTATCCCTTGTTATACAGTACCGAAATCCCATTTTTCGTAGCCTGACTGTAGAACCCTTGAAATTAATAGCTTCTATTAGCTTCAACCGCAAATTTTTCAAATTCGGGAGTTCTTTGAATCTATTAAGGAAATCATATACCATCCTCCTGATTACATCGTAATTAGTGATGTACCGACTATTGATTTGGCCGACTAGCCGACTAATCGGCGCTCCGATGGCCGATAAGTCGGCCGACTAGTCGGCTAGTCGGCCAAATTCATAAATCATTATTTCTCTTTAAAGTTTACATTCAGATGGTCACTGCAGCAGCTATGTCTAAGTTAGGATGCATTTGTAAAACAATTTTCTTGTTCCTTTCGTCGTTTTAGCTTTTTGCGCGTAATTTTAATGCATTTTATTTTACATTTTAAGCAATTAAATGACAATTTAACCAAGGAAATGCATATGCTACGAGATATTACGGCATCAAATATTCGAAAAAAAATATTTCCTTCAAATACAAGCTTTATGCAAAAATAAGCCTATTGCCATTTGAGCATTTTGAGCAAAATAGACTTTCCTTAAGAGACCCGCGCGCCTCAAATAATAAAAATTACATAGGCACTGTAATAAAACGTTTGTAATTGCAACCAAGTCAACCAACTATTAAATGAATGGACTGCGACGACATACATTCTTTTTTCATATTTCGGCAATACCTCTTTTTTGTGAGTCACATCACATTGTTTATTCGTAACATTTTATCTTTTATTTAATATTTTACTTCATAAGTTGTTATTTTTGCTGTTTCAATTTTAAGTTGAAGATCTTTTCGTGAAAGCATTTTGTTTTATATCTTTGTATAAAGTACTGTCTTTTTCTTTAAGAAACAAATAAATCTATCTATTTACTCCCTACACATGAATTTAATATAATAATATGAATAACAATATTTGTATGCACCCTTAGCAGGTATAAAGTATAATTAATTTCATTGAATAAAATGGAAATTTTATCAAATGTATTTGCTGTTTATTTAGTTTATGTCCTGTTTTTCTGTAACTAATAAAAGGCCGACTAATCGGCCATTTTGGCCAACTAGTCGCCGACTAATCGCCGACTACAAATGTGGCCGGATAGTCGGCTTTCCCGACTAGTCGCCAAATATCCAGATTTAACACAGTCCTTTCTCGGTCTCGTTTTCTTTGGCGTTTCAAAGGGCATGGATGGAGGTTTTTGGTCGGCTTCGCTTAATATTTTTCTTAATGTATGTTTTGTAATTCCTGTTGCTTCTATCACCCGGTCTTGAATTTTATTAAAATATTTACAAGTATCACTATTCTTAAAAGTTTCCGCTTCTTTTGAAATAGTTATTTGTTATACAAGGGTGCAAAGTTGTATTTTACCCGCGAGTGTAGAATTGAAACACGAGCAAGCGAAAGCATTCTATAGGTGAACCACGAGCGAAGAGAGTGGTTCTAAAATAGAATCCTGAGCGTAGCGAGTGTTTCAACACACGAGAAGTAAAATACATTTGCGCCCGTGTGTAACACAAAACTTTTCACCTCACTATAGCGAGGAAAGTGCAACATCCACAGGCGTTAGATCATCTTCATCACTGGAACCACTCATTTCTACGATTACGATATTATAACAGAAAACTCTGGAAGTTGTGTATTTTTACGCGAGTCGGTGAGAAAAGGTTTTAAGTAAAAAAATTGTTGACAATGTTGACATTTCTGATGTATGAAATGTCAACGATGCGTTTTGAAATTGCATCGACTCAACTTGTGCGTTCAGAATTATATTTAACATCATTATAAAAAACAAACGTTTCTTATGGAATTTTAAGGTTTATGACTTAAAATCATTAAATAAAGCAAAATTTGGTATTTTTTATCAGATTCTCAAACCATTTATTTAATGATAATTAATATCTAACTAACCATTATCATGAGCGTTTTACGTTTTGTTATCTGTCAAGCTACTTAAACACGCTCCATCCAAGGTCAAATTACTTTCCCCACTAGTGGATAAAACGCGTTTTTCCCCGCTTGTATTGAAGGATAAACGACAACTTTCCGAGCTAGTGAGGGGAATAGTATTTTATACAATCGTGATATAATAGAGAGCTTTTCAGTCGAGTACCGTGTTTAAGCAACGAAGCTTGCTGAGTTGCTTAAGTTAAGGTACGAGATTGAAAAGCTTGATTATATCACTATTGTATACAATACTTTTTCTACGAGACAAAAAAATAAAACTTTCAACTAGTAGAATCATATAGGTAAACAAACCAAAAGTATACAGCTATACGCGAGCTGCCGCAGCCCGCGATATCTTCATACTCGTACGCGCCCCGGCCGCCGGGCCTAGCGCCCCCGGCGGGTTGGTCAACGACACCTTCTCGTAACTCATGAGGCCCTGGTACCTGCTCCTTGCTAAATTCAATTTTAAGACAGTTTTTTTCTCGATTTTGGCCACCGTAGCCTATGGAGACTAACAAGCAACGCTAAGCGGTTTTCGTAGGGTATGAATGTTGCTATATGAAGGGTGTCACATGCGCGTTTCTGACTTATGAAGCAATTGTTTCTACTCCAACATAAAATAAAATGTTTTTGTTGGCCAACCAATCACAAAGCAGATGCGACGCAGCGTGTTTAAGTAGGCTAATTTGCATTGAATCGAGTCTCCTTAAACAAGAAATATTTTATCGAAATGTATGAAGTTCTATTTTCAAAATTTTTATACTTGACTAAACCGTATCGATAAAATTCTTATGCTTGAGTCGGAAGTGCCATAGACTATCCAACGTTGAAAAGAGTAAGGTTGTAGTGTTGCATATGAAGTTGTAATACACAGATTATACTCGACGAGTAGAAAAAAATATTTGTATACATTATATATGATTTCCCGTGATTGACCATTTACAGAAATACCCTTTTTGAGACGAGTCCCCATTTAGTTGTCAACAAATATGAAATTAAATATATTGTTTACCTACTAGTTATGGTGGTATTAACTACTCTATATATTTTAAGGCTGAAAAGACGACTGCACTCTTTGGGTGTTGGATTGCAACTAAATCAGTAAGAAACTGTCACTTTCTATTACGCGATTACGTCCGATTTTACCCGAAAAACTAATGTCGTTCTAAGAGTTAACGGGCTGTACATAACATTCATATTATATAGTAGATAAAGTATTTACATTTTACAAAATTAAATGTTTGCTTTAACAAACATGCAGTATTATAATACGATAAATGAAAGCAATAATATTATTCAATTTCTAAGTACTAAGCATGCAGTATCACTAAAATTACATGTTTTGTAATTGAAGGGATTTTCATACATAACTATAAGATCGAGAGATCCAGAAATTACACATTAAAAATGAGGTAGGCATAGAATTGCAACGAGCAAGCAGTACTATTAGTTATTCTGTGAAGCAAGTTGCAAAAACAAGGTGTACATAGTGGAAACAGTAAAACAGTAGCTCAGTTATAACTCGGAAGGCTTTCGTCATTTAGGATATGGTGTTTTAAGCTATTTTAAAATATTTCGAAAGTACGTGCGTTTTTTATAGTATTAGGTAATTTATTATATAACTGTACTCCTGCAAAAGTCACCATTCGTTTACCCTGAGCGCTTTTTATTTGTGGCAAAACAATGTGATCCTTTCGTCGGCTATTGCGTTTCGATATTTGGTGTTTTTTAATAAATGTGATTTGACTATGAATCATATTACTTAGATTTTTTTTTATTAGTATACATGTCCCTACCTAGGGAAAAACATTAGTTTTAATAAATTTAATAATGAATTGGAAATAGAAAGGCGAATAAAACAAACATGGAACAAATACTGGAGCCTTAAAGACATATTTAAAAGCAACATGCCAATAGCCATTAAAACTAAAGTCCTGAACTCAAGCGTCTTGCCATGTATGACATATGGAAGCCAAACATGGAAATTCACAGCAAACGCTCAAAAGAAAATTATCACTTGTCAACGCGCGTTAGAAAGAAGCATGCTCAATATAAGAAAAATAGACAAAATAAGACACTCTAAAATAAGAGAAAAAACAAGAGCAACAGATGCCTTGAGTTATGCAAAGAAACTTAAGTGGAAGTGGGCAGGCCATACAGCAAGACTAACAGACAAGAGATGGACATCGAAAGTCACTAAATGGAGAGGCCCACTTGGCAGAAGGGGCCAAGGCAGACCACTTACACGTTGGGAAGATGACATAAAAGGAACAGCCGGCACAGACTGGATGTCATTAGCACAGGACAGGGACAAATGGGCAGCACTGGAGGAGGCCTTTACCCACTAGGGATTCATGTCTTCTTCTTTCTCTTTGCCCTGTTCCCATTATTTGGGGTCGGCTCTCCTCGTTCTCATGCGCCAGTACCGTCTGTCCTGAGTTGTCCTTGGGGTAAGTTGGGCTCGTTCCAAGTCGCGGGTCACAGTAGACCACCACGTGGCTTTAGGTCTTCCTTTTCTGTTTGCTTCCCTGTTCGGCAATGCCAAGGCTTGCCGAACTACGTGGTCTTCGGGGCGTCTCATCACGTGGCCATACCAGCGAAGCCTACTTTCCGTGACTTTATCTGTGATGGGCGCAACTTTGTAACTACCTCTGATGTATTCATTTTTCACTTTATCGAGTCTTGTTACTCCAGCCGCCCACCTCAGCATCTTCATCTCTGCCACATGTAATTTTTGTTCGTGCGCCTTTTTGATTGCCCAGCATTCAGCACCGTACATCATTGCCGGTCTCACGGCTGTTTTGTAAACTTTGCCCTTGACTTTGATTGGCATTCTTGTATCGCAAAGAACACCAGAGAGGGCTCTCCATCTTTGCCAGCCAGCGTTGACTCTGTGAGTGACGTCGGATTCAATGGCACCATCGGCCGTCAGCATCGTTCCGAGATATTTGAATTGAGATACCTTTGGAAGTTGATCTCCTTCGATATAGATCCTGTTGGAGGTGGTGGTATCGCTACTGAACTTGCATTCTAAATGCTCGGTCTTACTTCTGCTGATGCGAAGTCCATTTCTTTCCAGAGCCTGCCTCCATTGTTCTAGGGTCGTTTGCAGTTGTTGTGCACTTTTGTCAATGAGTACGATGTCGTCCGCATATAAAATACACCATGGCAAGGGAGTTTGGATATCCTTGGTGAGATAGTCCATTACTAAGTTGAACAGTAATGGGCTTAACGCTGAACCTTGATGTACGCCAACATTTACTTCAAACGTCTTGCTCACTCCGGCTAGACTTCTCACGTTTGCGCTACACCTATGGTACATGTCCTGGACTAAAGCAACATATGTTTCTTGTATACCTTGCGCTCTCATTGCTTGCCATACCAGATTTCGTGGTACGCGGTCAAACGCCTTCTCAAGGTCTATGAAGACGAGGTGCAAGTCTTCCCGGCTGGACCGATGCTTTTCCATGACGATTCGTACCGCTTGTATAGCATCGATAGTGGATTTGGATTGTGTGAAACCGTACTGGTTTTCAGAGATGACAACGTGATTTAAGAAGCGGTTGTGTAATATCTTTTCCCATAATTTGAGGGTGTGAGAAGTTAGTTTTATACCCCTATAATTCCCACAGACGCTGACGTCGCCCTTGTTCTTAAAAAATGGAACGATTGAACTTTGTCGCCATTGATCTGGGATCTTATTTGAGTTTAGGACCGCGTTAAATAGTTTGGTGAGCCATTCAAGCCCTATGGGTCCTGTTTGTTTCCATATATCAGAGGGTATTTCGTCTGGGCCAGCGGCTCTATGGTTCTTCATTTTAGAGACTGCAAGTTTAACTTCTGAAATACTTATTTCTAATATTGGTCCCGCAGAAGGTTTTATTAAGGGCAGTGGTTGGCTTGGGAATTCTTCGTTAAGGAGCCTTTCATAGTATTGACGCCATCTCTGGCTTATGTCTTTATTATTTGTTAGTAGGAGACCGTTTTCATCACGGATGTATTTGATGACTTTGATATCCAATGTGGACTTATGACGCTGCTTTGCGATTTTGAAGATTTCTGAGTCGTTCTTAGCATCTTCCAGTCTGCTATAAAAACATTCCTGAGATTGGGCTCTATTTTGGGCTACCTTCCGCTTCGCTTCTTGTTTAGCCTTTTTGTACTCTATGCGGTCCTCCTCTAGTTGAGTGGTCTGCCATAATTTGAATAGAGTTCTTTTAGCAGCTATAGCTCCTTTAACATCATCATTCCACCACCTTGGGTCCTTGTTATTAGAAAGTATTCCCTTTGAGACTCCTAAGATGTTGGAAGAATGGGTTTTACAAGTGCGTGCAAAATTTGACCACATACTTTCGGCATTGTTGTTGTAATCGTTGTTCATGTCATCCTCCAGATACTGTTTGAGAGTAGCAATAAGGTCTCCACCTTTAGGGCTGTAAAGTAGTCCCCACTTGATTTTTGGGGTTCTATCAATGGTTGTCTTAATAGGCCTGGGTAGTTTGAGACATGCTACTAATATTCTATGCTGCGAAGTAAGCGCTTCTCCCGGTATCACTTTACAATCCCTAAAGTTTCGAAGTAAGTTCTTATCTGCTAAAATATAGTCTATTTGTGTACCATGTCTTGAGCTTTTATACGTGATCAGGTGTTCTGGTTTCTTTTGAAAGAAGGTGTTAATGATGGCGAGGTTATGTCTCATTCCAAATTCCAAGATTTCTTCCCCCTGTTTATTTATAGTCCCATAGCCTCGATTTCCATGTACTCCCGGGTATGCATCCGTGGAAACGCCTACATGTCCGTTCAAATCTCCGCCGATATATTTCATTTCCGGAGAAGGTATCTGATTGATCAAGTCATCAAAATCTTCCCAGAACTGAGATTTTTCTGCTTCTGGACATCCTACCTGTGGAGCATACGCCGAAATTAGATTTAAAGGCGGTTGTTTATCCATGGCCAACTTTACAGCAATCAGGCGGTCGCTTTTTCTTTCGATCTGGATGATCCTTTCTTTAAGATGGGAGTCTAGTGCGATGGCTACCCCATTTCGTGTAGTAGAAGTGCCATGATAGATAAGTTGGTAGCCTAGTCCTATGTCCCTCGACCTGGATCCCTTCCACCTAGTCTCCTGAATACAGCATGCATTAATATTTCTTCTTTCAAGAGTTTTGCTAAGTTCCTGGCTTCTACCATTAAGAGACCCCAGGTTCCATGTAGCAAGTCTGATAGTTGGTTTGTCGGTTCGCGAATGCATATTCTTGTCATTTTGTACGTCGCTTTGGGGGTACGCCCTAACATTCTGTTTATTCGCATGTGCACTCACGTCGCTTACGGGGGACGCCCTAGTATTGACTTGGATTCTTTTAGTTGTACTTATCATGATTTGAACGAGGAGAAAATTTTGGCTATTAGTTTTACGGCCGGTTGCCACCTGACGCCAAGACTGTCACCCTCCTTAGAGCGCGAGGGCTGCCGTTGGCCCTATTGGGCTCATCCGCCACCATCTCTTCTGAATGCTCCAGTCCAAACATCCAGCACTGTTGCCGACCTCGCCTCTGAAGATGTCAAAGAAGCCCGACACAGGGGTTTGTTAACGGAGTAGCCTTCTCCGGCCTGTTGGTCCGCGGGAGCTATTTTATTTCACTCCTACCCTCCTGGAGCTCCAGGCGGGCGTTCCACTATCCGCCACCTGTGGACGCGTTCTCTAGGGGTGAGGCTCCCCCGAGAACCACTAGGGATTCATGTAATTAAACACTAATTTTAAGATTGTTTTATTTTTTCAAATTTATATGTAACCGTTTTTTACATCGAATAAAGGGCTTTTTTATTTTTATTTTATTTTATACATGTCCTGTAGATATATAGTTGTTTAATATTCAAAATTTTTGTTTCCTTGTATATTTGTTTACTGGGTGTTAGATAGTCGTAATGAAAAAGCATTTTTATGATTTTATTTTCCGCAATTTGAAGTGGTTTCAGGTTTGTTTTACATGCATTACCCCAGATTTCAATTAAATACATTAGATGGGGTTTGACTAGAGAGTTGTATATAGTCTGGCGTACTCGATGTGGAAGGCAGTGTACAATACTAGTCATACTTGTTATGGCCATTTTTTGCCCGGATGCTGCACTTCATGATAAAAGCAAGCCGCTTTGCACAGTGCTAGTAGGGACCAAACTGAGCGATTTGACCCGCAGCAGCGCAAGTTTCACCCCTTAGGAACAGAGATGGCGCCACTTCTTTAAAAAATATTTCAAAAAATTCTACAAGCTAAACCAATGAAACGATTTAAATGTTTAATATCTCAAATGAAAGCCCATTATATACATTACTTTTAAAAAAATACACAAAAAATATATACTGAATACTTTCGACAAAAAAACGACATCTTAATTTTTTTTACTCGATTGATAGTTTTTACTCGGTTTCTCAAAAAATATGTATGGAACATGTATAGATTAATGCATGTATATATTACTAAATAAATAACAAGTATTATAAAAAAAAACCCGACACCGATACCTCTCATACTTCACGAAATATAAAAGTTTGAATGTAATTTCAAACAAATCTACATGCTTTACTATTTGACCGATTTCAATGTTTAATATCTCAAATAAAAGCTCATTATATACATTACTTACAAAAAAATACTCAAAAAACATATACCGAATCCTTTTGCCAAAAATCGGCATCTTAAGTTTTTTTTCTTACTCGATTGATAGTTTTTACTTGATACCTTAAAAAATATTATGGAACATGAATAGTTTAATAAATATATACCTATATACATATATAGTACTGAGTATATAAAAGTATTACAAAAAAAACCGGCCAAGTGCGAGTCGGACTCGCGCACGAAGGGTTCCGTACCATTACGGAAAAAAACTGCAAAAAAATCACGTTTGTTGTATGGGAGCCTCATTTAAATATTTATATTATTCTGTTTATAGTATTTGTTGTTATAGCGGCAACAGAAATACATCATCTGTGAAAATTTCAACTGTCTAGCTATCACGGTTCATGAGACCTGGTGACAGACAGACAGACAGACGGACAGCGGAGTCTTAGTAATAGGGTCCCGTTTTTACCCTTTGGGTACGGAACCCTAAAAAACCGACACGATACCTTTCATTCTTCACAAAATATTTAAGTTAAATTATGCACGTTTTTACAAATAAATTTATTTAAAAGAAATCTTCAACCGCAGTAAGTGCACTGATTTTAATATGAAATGTGTCATATGAAAAGAAATCACCCAATTTATTTTAATAAATAAAAACTGAATATTTTTTTTTAATACAGTTGGTTTTCGCGAACTAGTGCTTTTTACTTTTCCAATTTTTTTAAATTTTTACCTGTTCCAATTCATGACTACTTATTGATGAGTGTTAATATTAGTTTCCTTTAAACGTAGTAATCAACATAAAAACCTACTGTTAATGTAAGAATACGAAAAATATGCATATTTCATATTTTATTACTTACCTCTTCATCATTATAAGTATTATAACACGTTTATTTTTTAATGTTGAAAAACCGTTCTTAATAAGTTGTCTGAATGGAACGGAACGCCTGTCAAAGAAGAGGCGTATTTTCTTACAGCAAGAATGTTTCAAGTTTCCAAAGGCAACATTCGATATTGTTTTTTTAAATATACGATACACAAATAATCGTAAATAACGATATTTAGGTAATAATAGTACAATGTTTTAATTGTTATAATTGTTTCTGTCTTATAGAACATGCATTTGAAAAAAAAAACTTTCATTGAAATGGGTTCAATAATAATAACAAAATCTATTCTAGTCGAATAAAAGCTAGAAAAACACCTCTTCATAATGTCAATGTCAATGATGTCACAGAATTAATAATATAAAAGTTTCAAATTCCATTCCTTACTTGTTGCTTTTCTTATTTTTTTTAAAAACGTCGTTCGATACACGTGCGGATATGTAATTCTTGACTCGTTCCGATATCTCGGTACTCGTGAAGTAATCACATACTTTTCGCACTAGCATCGAAATGTACTTTCCTGGTGCTCAATTACAAAAAAATATTATGCGCGTATACATATACAATTATAAATAATTTTTATTTAAAGTGACTATATTTGTAAACAAAAAACGTTAATGTCCTCCTCGGGTTCACCGGTAGATGTAGAACTGAAAAAGAAAAGTCGTCTTGAAGTACTCGTACCATTCCAATACTACAAAATCACTGATCATACATGAACTGGTTGCTGAAGATTACTTTTGAATTATTTTTGTGCCTGTAGATTACTGTTGAATTATTTTTGTGCCTAGTTGATAACCATTAATTGTTGATAACCTATAAGTTTGTGCCAGACCTATAATCAGTGGTCAGCATGCAAAATAACCCTGGATTGAAAATTACATTAACTTACTTTTGATTTGTACAGCTACCTTTACATGATTTACACTGGGCTGTGCACGGTAAGCTGACGCGGGGACACCCACAACGCATAGTTTCGCAGCCAGATTTGCAGCCGCAATGGTCCAAGAGGCTTAATTGCGACCAAATTGCTGTAACTGCCGACCATTCCGGAGTCCAACTCTCTTTTTCCTTAGTCCATCCCAAAGAAGATGGGCATGGTATGGAAACTTCTGATTTCAGAGCGTTTCCTCATATATGGCCCGCTTGGTAAGTTGCTCGAAGTGCATGTTTATAGAGAGCAGCAAAAAACTTTATTCAGTTTTAGTTATAATTTTGTTATTTATTAAAATAAATTGGGGGATTTATTTTCATATGACACGTTTTATATTAAAATCAGTGCACTTACTGCGGTTGAAGATTTCTTTTAAATAAATTTATTTGTAAGAGCGTGCATAATTGAACTTATATATTTCGTGAAGAATGAAAGATATCGGTGTCGAGTTTTTTTTTGTAATACTTTTTATATACTCAGTACTATATATAATATATAAGTATTCATGTTCCATTTTTTTTTTATGAAATCAAGTAAAAACTATCAATCAAGTAAGAAAAAAAAACTTAAGATGCCGTTTTTTGCCAAAAGTATTCAGTATATGTTTTTTTAATATTTTTTATAAGTAATGTATATAATGAGCTTTTATTTTAGATATTAAACATTGAAATCGGTCAAATAGTTTAGCTTGTAGAATTTTTTGAAATATATCTTGAAGAAATTTACACTCGCATTCAAACTTTCATATTTCGTGAAGTATGAGAGATATCGGTGTCGGGTTTTTTTTATAATACTTGTTCTTTATTCAGTAATATATACATGCATTCTTTATTCAGTAATATATTCATATTCCATACATTTTTTTTGAGAAATCAAGTAAAAACTATCAATCGAGTAAAAAAAAAACTTAAGATGCCATTTTTTGTCGAAAGTATTCAATATATATTTTTTGAGTATTTTTTTCAAAGTAATGTATATACCTATAATGAGCTTTTATTTGAGATATTGAATATTTAAATCGGTTCATTGGTTTAGCTTGTAGAATTTTTTGAAATATTTTTTAAAGAAGTGGCGCCACATCTGTACCTAAGGGGTGAAACTGCCGCTGCTGCGGGTCAAATCACTCAGTTTGGTCCCTACTATCACTGTGCAAAGCGGCTTGCTTTTATCATGAAGTGCAGCATTTTGTTCTCATTATATAAATATTTAAATGGGGCTCCCATACAACAGACGTGATATTTTTGCTGTTTTTTTTTCGTAATGGTACGCAACCCTTCGTGCGCGAGTCCGACTCGCACTTGGCCGGTTTTTTTATTAGTGTGTGTTGTCTAGTTTAGAAAGGTGTCTAATGTAAGGCCTAAGTATTTTTCGTTTGTTTTTTGCTGTAGTACTTCTCCGTTGATTTTAAAAGGCAAATGCGACGGTATTTTTTTATTTTTCGCTTTAAAAATAACGTAAGATGTTTTGGAAGTATTCACTGTAAGAAGGTTATAACGAAACCAGGAATATAATTTATCAAGATCTTCTTGTGCTTGAGTAATCAATTCAGCAATCGAAGCGCCAAAATAAAAGAGACAAGTGTCATCAGCGTAAAGAGATAAGTGACCATTGAGTTCTACTTCATGTATATTGTTAATATATACTGTAAATAGCAGTGGTCCGATTATGGAGCCTTGTGGCACACCGAATGTGATGTTTTGAGGTTTACTCTGGTGATTTCCAATCCTAACTACCTGTTGTCGGTTTTTGAGGTACGATTCAAAAATATTGAAGGCGGCGCCGGTTATTCCTATTTTATTACTAAGTTTTTTTGAGTAAAATGCCATGGCTAACAGTATCGAATGCTTTTTTGAGGTCGATAAACACACCCAATGCAATTTGTATATAAATTATAAACTGAAATAAATGTCATATACTACAGTAATTGTTCTCAAATCAATTGACTTTGTTATTTCTACATCTATATCTGTTGTGGTGTCCTATTGATTTTCCGACAAAAATTCGCCGATTTTTGTTTCGCCGATAACGATTCGCCGACGGGTTCTTTGGTCGAGTAACGATTGGCAAAATCTCATTACGCATAATAGTCGTTTGCAAGAGTAGTCAATAAGCAGAGCATTGATACGCATAGTTACTATTCGTAGAATAATCACTTAGAAACTGTCACAATTACCCGAGAAACCATTGGTCGAAACACAGGTAGAATGTTCATTTGGCATTAATATTGATTAGCAGAACTTCTCTCAGCGATTACTCCGGCGCCCATGGTCCGATTTGAGTACCTTCTATTTTTTTTTTGTTTGACCATCGAGTTCTTCCCATAATTGATTCTGCGAGGTTCTGATCTGATGATAAAATCCATAAGAAATTGAGGGAACTCCTCAATTTTTTAAGGCACGTGTATGGTAATTTCGATGTTTTCTAAAGTAACTCAAGCATTTCCTCCCGAAAATCACCAATTTGATGCAGTACAATTGTAGCCTTACCACGAGTTTGAGATGTAGTGTGTTCGTTAGCGAATATGTAGTTAATGATTCTCCGAGAAATTTTTAGCAGATTATCGATTCGCAGACAACGATTCGCCGAACATCGATTCGCAGAGTGGTTTATTTGTAGATGTAACTTTTGGTCGACTAACGTTACGCAGACTCTTGGTTCACATACAGTTCAGTTCGCTTATGTGTATATTAGCAGAACTATTATTGGACGATTTTCATTTGGCAGAGTAATCTTTTCGTTTAAGCAATGTTTAGTCGAATAACGTTTCCCATTTTACACATCGTTATTTTCAAAATAAAAACTTTTTACAAAAAAAAGAAAACCGACTTCAAAAAGTATGAAATAATTAATATTAAGTATCTTTTTTAGTGTATATGCGTTAAGTATATCACTAGACTTATATTGACCGGGATATAGACCGTGATTACCTTTTGAATTGTTTATGAGCTCCCGATATTTCGACGCAGTTACATCCATCTTGTTGTTTTTGTTGTGCATTTTGTAAACAATTCAAAAGGTAATCACGGTCTATATCCCGGTCAATATAAGCCTAGTGAAACTAACCGTGAATCATTCAAAACTTATGCGTTAAGTATATGTATGAAAAGTAAGTTACGAAGACGTCAGCGAATATGTAGTCTCAAACTCGTGGTAAGGCTACAGTCGCACTGAATTAAGCAGAAAGCAAAAAGTCGAAGAAACCGTGCAAGGCTGATGCTTGGGGGTGCTACTACACTATGTTAACTTTAAATCGCAAAGAATGAAGCTGTGAAACATAATAACCGGTACCGATAAAAAATAACGGTACCGTACCGCTTATACTGTAACGAAATTTGTCTTTGCTTTGCATGATTATTAGTGAACTGATCTGTATAAAAATCTTAAAATCACCGAAACATACATTTAGGATACTTAATTATTTTATTTAGCTTTCAACTTACGGTTATATGATATGTTCTAATTAGTACGAAAATATTTAGATATGCACAAAATGTAGGTAATTGAAATAAAACATTGTTTTATTTCATAGTAATTTTATATAACACTCGATACATAATTATACATAAGTAACTAAAACCAGGCCGCAGCGGTATTGGCCTGTAAGCTTCATCTCGGTCTCCAACACCGCAAAAACTCGCTAGTATTAATGCTGGTCTTGCCGTTATTTTTTCTTGATGCTTGAAAATGGCACGTTAACCGCTTTATACATATAAACACACACTGTAGACACTGCAAGACTTTCAGATATTAAACGAATTACATGACGCTTCGTATTAATAGGCATTATTTTAATGACTCCTCTACACGATGGGCCATCATACCACTAAGATGGGCCAGCGTGTAGAGAGGGTAGTGGTGTCGGATGGCTTATGGCGCGATGGGATGGCCACGGTGTCGGTTTATCGTCCGCACATCAAAGGTAGTGGGCCAGCGATGGTGCGTACGCATCTGCACGTGGCCCATTCCATAGTGCGTGCTCTCAACCATCGTATGGCCATCTCGCTGGTCCAGCTTTGGGCCATCGTGTATAGAGGAGCCATAACCATCGCATGGCAATCCCGCTGGTCCAGCGCTGGGCCATCGTGTAGAGGAGCCATAAGATAAAAGTCCCCTAACATAAATACAAGATTCATTCACGTCATCAAAATTCATTGACGTACAGAAGTCATACACATGTACTTCCTTAATTCAGTGTACTTCAGTAAATGAGAGTTTATTTCATGATTGGTTTTTTGGCAGGTATCGCTTGGAATACAAGAGATAGCTGAGACGTGCGGCGCGGCTGCGGCGGCAGCGTCGGAGCAGCTGGCGGGCGCGGCGCGGCGCGTCGAGCAGGCCGAGCACAAATTGTTTCCGCAGCGCAGGAACGGCCTGGATTAGCTGAGCCCATCCCTCGTTTCTCCACTTTCCACTCCCAGCTCCACTACTGCTTTACTGCATTTGGTTCTTTATCTAGCAAGTCGATTATACATTTTTCCGGACTTCTTTCGGAATAATCCGGAGTTTTAATTAATTTGTCTACATTCTTCGTTTTACATCTCCAACTGTCGTGCTTTTTACGAATCGTTGAACTTTTAAAGTGGTTATTATTTAAATTGTATTATTTTTATATTATACAAAACTGACATAATAAATTATTCTTTGACATAAAATCTCTAATATTTACCCGAATTTCCTGCATTACATAGCCAATATCCTGTAACACTAGCAGGGTCAGGTATAGTGTAGGAAATGAAGCAAGTTGCTGTATGGAGACCCATGCATTAATTTCCCAGTCGATGAAATTTTGCTTGGTTATTGTATAGTATGAGCCGTAACTAACATATAAATATCAAAAAAAAAACACTCCTAACTTAAGTAATTATACGTAAAAATACAAATCTGTTTATATATTGAACTGAGTAATTCCTCCGTCCAAAATTATTTTACCAAATCAGTTTTTTGTATCAATATGTGATACTAGAAAAAAATCTAAAACTTTTGTCAAACATGAGAATATTTTTTTTTATTATAATTCCTTTTTTTGACTCTCATTTTCATTGGAAACTTGCTCTGTCATTTTTTTCTTCTTATATGATCTTAGAATATAATTTGGCGTAGTGGATAAGAAAACCCAAAAAAAAAAAATGCATACCCAAATGTATGTATTTTAGAACTAATAAAAACTGAGTGGAAAATTTCTCAGCCTGATTTCTTTTTAAATATATACTAAGTAGTCACGTATACACTTAAATCCAAAATATCCAAAAGATGTATCATCCAGAACACCGAAATTTTGGAAGCGAAGATAAATCCGTCCCGCGGTTACGCAATAATGTACCGTCTTCCTTTAGCAGTTAAGTGCAGATTAGCGTCCCGACCCGACCGCGTGACCCGCAGCCCGTACTTAAGAAGGGAGTTGTCGTTGTCACTGGTGTGTGATTCTTTACACTACATTTAGTGATTTTTACAAGCTTTTATTTAACTTGCAATGTACCTATGTAACTATGTTTGTACGGGTCAAAGTTAAATTTGACCCACTTTCCGGTTTCCGATGAAACTTAAAATTTGCACACACAAAGTCGGGTGACAATGCAATATTATGGTACCATCGAGCTGATCTGATGATGGATACAGGAGGTGGCCATAGGAACTTGTGATAAAACAATGCAACCTAATTGTGTTTGGGGTTTTTAGAATTGTCGCAATGAGTATTAGTTGCCTGTGGAAAGAAAAGTACAGTCAGTGATAAAAGCTTGTACCAAAAATGAAATTTTTGCCAAAAACAGCGTTTTTTTTGCCGAATAATATATACTTACGTAGTTTCATATATAGGCCACCAAACGAAGCCCAAAAATTGCCATTAAGGGGAAATAATTCGTGTGTAAGCGTATTTTGGCACAGTTGTAGGTAAAGGTGCCTGAAACAACATACTAAAAGTTATGTTATGGATGGGGGTGAAGCTAACGGGTAGAGGGAGGTGTAAAGGTCCCTTTTTAGGGTTCCGTACCCAAAGGGTAAAACCGGGACCCTATTACGAACCATCGGTGCGCGAGTCCGACTCGCACTTGGCCGGTTTTTTAGTTTTTCGTAAATAACTCGTAAACGGTGGCCCATAAATGTCCTGTTACATAAATAATCTACGTAAAATTGCCTACAAGAAAGATTTCATACACTTTTTCGCTTGGATCAATATTTAAAAAGATATTAAACGAGAAAGTTAATTAAAATCAATTCTTAGGTTCCTTTTTTTCAGTTTTTCGTAAATAATTTGTAAAGTATAAGCTATAGCTCTATAGTTATATAGTTATTTGTGTGTTAGGTTTCGTTTTAATACTTATATGTATAAGTAGTAATTGTAGTATGTGTGTTTGTGTTTAATAGTCTCCATATTTAAGCTCTTTGCACTACCTGTTGACTTTTGTATGAGTTCTACATTTCCTGCTACCCAAAGGTTGTCTGGAAGAGATCGCTTTTTAGCAATAAGACCGCCTGTTGTTACCTGGTTCTATTTTTTCTTTAAATATTTCTTTGTAGTTTTACATGTATGTAAAATGTATAATTTTGGTGCAATAAAGAATATTTACTTACTTACTTACTTATAGCAAAAAAAAAATCTTGTACACAAATAATTTACACAAACTTTTCTACAAGGAACATGTGAAACACTTTTAGCTAGGATCAATATTTAATGAGGTATTAAAAGGGGAAATTAAATTATAAACAATTCTACACATTACTTAACTTTCCCACTTTAATAGTTTTATAAATATTGATCTTAGGGAAAAGTGTTCCACATGTTTCTTGTAGGAAATTGTATACCAATTATTTATGTTTAAGATTTTTTTTTGCTATTGGTCATACTTCACAAATTATTTACGAAAATCTAAAAAAAGGGACCTGAGAATTGATTAAAATTAACTTTTCCTCTTTAATATCTTATTAAATATTGGTCGTAGCTAAAAAGTGTAAAATACCTTTTTTGTAGCAAATTTTCTGAAATATTTTTGTATATTTTTTTTGCAATTGACCACCGTTTACGAGATATTTACAAAAAACTTTTAAAAAGTTACCTCTGAATTGATTGTAATTAACTTTATTCCTTTAATTTCGTTTTAAATATTGATCCTAGAGAAAAGTTTTCGGAATGTTTTTTGTAGAAAATTTTATGTAGATTATTTATTTACCAGAAACTTTTCTGCTATGGTCCACCGTTATTTACGAAAAACTAAAAAAAGGACTTTAAAATTGATAATAATTAACTTTCCCGCTTTAATATCTTTTTAAAGTATTGATGCTAGCAAAAAGTTACCACATGTTTCTTTTAGGAAATTAAAAAAATAATGTTATAATTTAAAAAATATTTATTTAGTAATTAAATCATACAAAAAGGTAATCCGCCACATGCTTCGTCAAAACACAAACGTAATCCGCACAAGCCTCGTACTGACCTTATTCTACATTAACACTAATACAAAACATAATTTCTGCAACAAGCTTCGTCAAAAACAACCATAAACTAATGCCCATCCCCACCCTGCACCAAGACCGGCCCAAAAGTTCCCATTATGCTTGCAGCATTACCACGCTATATGGCGATGGAAACCTGTTGGACCAGCCAAGATCCAGAGCGGGGGTCATTACCCCTCTCTCTTAAACGCCTGCCCAACTCCCTAAAAAGCTCCAGAGCCTCATTACCCCAGGGTCCAGCAGTCTCCACAGCAACCGGTACGAAATCGTACACCACCTCCAAGGCGGAGTACTTGGCGTGTTTGAGCCTTGCAGCCGTTTCCGCCGCCGATCCTGCAGCGTTAAGAGTGTGTCTCAAATGAGACGCAGCATATGTACTTACACATGTTGCATCCCATAAGAGACAACGCCCCTTCCGCCAGGGAACCAACGTTAACCCGTCCGGCCTCTTGCCATCCGTGCGTGACAAACCCGGTGGCTCCAGAACACATGGAACATTGGCCGATACCATAGCCCGACGTATTATGTCATTTATGGAATGGTGCCTCGGGAAACGTCCAGCACACCTTTGGCAACTCAAGCCGTGATGCCCGTTTTCCTCCACCATTACACCGCATATACAACGGTGCGCCTCACACACCTTACCCCCTAACGTCAAGGCCACTGCTATCCTCAAAGAATCATTGTCAAGCAGTGTACCCAAATGTGGCGAGGGCAAAGCATGCAACCACGCACCTGACTCTGGTCTTGAAGTCGCCTTTAGACGCGCCAAATCGGCCCCCGAAGCACCACCCAACAAATCCGTTAAGGTGAGCCTACACAAAATGTCGTCCCACTGCCTTTGGACTCCCAAACTATCCGGACGGTCGTCGGCGGGACAAAGCACAACCCATCTCTCCAAAGCATCCGACGCATATGGTATGCGGACGTTGCTGCCATAAACAGAGAGTATGCGAGCAACAAGATCCGTAGACCCATGCGCAGAGGCCAAAAAAGAGACCAAGCCGACATCTTGAGCCCGACGCACCCCGAGACCACCAAATCGAACAGGCAATCAAATGCTACATTGAGAATCGACTCTAAAGAAATTCTGAGCGTGTTATCCAATACCTCTTGCTGAAAAAGCCAAGTAGGAGATGTTCGCATTATATAAACCATCCGAGGTAACGCAAAGCAATTCCGCAGCAATACGAGACTTACATGACCAGATAGATGCCCCAAATGTTCTCGCGCTGACGAGAGCGCCCGCCCTTTGGCTTGAAGAACAGAGGTAACACCCTCAGCAATAATGGGAGCATCTAATAACCTCAGTGTAGACTTATCCACCTGTCTTATCCCGAGCAAAATTGACTCAAACTGTGGAAAACAGTTTGTGCCCCCACCAGCACAGGTAAAAAACTCACACTTAGACGGGTTGACTTCCAGTCCAATTGCCTTCAGAGCCGGTATAAAAGCCTTAAGGTCATCAAGGACCACTTCCAGGCTTCCACCAATAGTGCCGTCATCCAAATACCAAACATTTAATGGCGCTTTCAGCCCGGAAATGACCTTCTGAATTGCCAGGCAAAAAATTAAGCGCCCCAAAGGATTGCCCTGCTGCGCACCAACCTGTGACTGCAAGAGGGTGTCCAATTGTAGTGTTGGAAATTATATGTAAATTATTTGTGTATCAGATTTCTTTACCAATTATCTACGAAAAACTGAAAAAAGGAATCTTACAATTGATTAAAATTAACCGTCTTTTTTGTAGTAAATTTTGTGTAGATTATTTACGTTCAACGACATTTTTTGCTATTGGCCACAGTTTACGAGTTATTTACGAAAAAATAAAAAAAAATTGATTTTAATTAATTTTCTCGTTTAATATCTTTTTAAATATTGATCCTAGCGAAAAAGTGTATGGATTCTTTCTTATAGGAAATTTTATGTAGATTATTTATGTAACAGGACATTTTTTGTTATGGGTCTCCGTTTAAGAGTTATTTACGAAAAACGAAAAAAAGACAAATGGATAATAATTAACTTTCCCGCTTGAGTATCTTTTTAAAATATTCATGCTAGCGAAAAATGTACCACTTGTTTCTTGTAGGAAATTGTCTGCAAATTATTTATTTATCAGATTTATTTTTGCTATAGGTAATACTTTAAAAATTATTTACGAAAAACTAAAAAAAAGGAACCGAATTGATTATAATTAACATTCCCTCTTTAATCTTTTTAAATATTAAGCCTAGCAAAAAGGATCCATAGTCTTTCTGTAGTAAATTTTATGTAGATTATTTACGTCCAATAACAGTTTTTGCTATTGGCCACCGTTTACGAGTTATTTACGAAAATATAAAAAAAACTTTGATTTTAATTATCATTCTCGTTTAATATCTTTTTAAATATTGATCCTAGCGAAAAAGTGTACGGAATCTTTCTTTTACGCAATTTTATGTCGATTATTTATGTAAAAGGACATTTTTTTGCTATGGGCCACCGTTTACGAGTTATTTACGAAAAACTAAAAAAGGGACCTTGAAACCCCCCCTCCCCACCCGTTAGCTTAACCCCTATGATGATGATATATCATATCGATACAGGTGCCTGAAACAACATAATAAATACTTTTATTATGTTGTTTCAGGCACCTTTATCGACAACTATGCCAGAATTCGCCTACACACGAATTATTTCCCCCGATTTTCCTTCGTTTGGTGGCTTAATAACGAGCTTTGCTCCCGTACGACCGACCGACAGACAATATAACAAACGAAAACAGTAAGCCGCCGCCGGGCTAGGCGCGACGCACGCGCGGGCGGCGGCCGGTACTGCTCCCGCACCCCGCTTGTACACTCCGCTCCCTACCACACTGCTACCGAATCTCCCGGTATGTTTAGTTTTTAATACGCTCGTTATTTTTTTGGATTTTTTTATAATTGAATGGTAAGAACACTGTGAACTTAATGCAATAAAAAAAAGGGATAGAGAAATTTTCCACAGGGAGTAAAAAGGCAATTTCAGAAAATAGTATAGTTACACGGTATTTTTTTAGATTTTCATTGTGTAGGTATAAAACGGCAATAAAATTGCACTCCAGTGAAAAAATTAGACGGAGCAATTTTCCGGTCCAAGACAAGCCAAAAAATTATATTTTGTTTATATTGGTATTTCTGCTGGGATATTTTTTTTGATATTTCATATATTATTGCAATACGTAACATGAATATGTCCGGTGAAGAAAGTTTGAACGGAGCATTTTTCCGTAAAAAGATATTAACGATTTAAGACTTTAGGTATTTACTGAAATCCTATTATTATTATTCTTTGGAAATGTATACAATGCTCTTTATTTATTGATACTTTACCATACTGTAAAGTTTTTTCTGGCAGAGGAATTACTGCGGGGGTCCACTACCTTTATTTCCTACACTAGTATGACACATTCAGAACACTTTTATGGGTGGAATATGACAACATGCAACAGTGCACTGCAGTGGCTCAACCAATGATGATGAGCAATGCGACCTATGACCGGTGTTACCAGTTTAAAACTTAAATTACTAATTTTGTAGCCTTATATAATCGGGCCAAGCCATCGATCTGTAAGTTGTTATAAGACATATGACTGCACATGACGATAAAATATGCATACATCTCGCACAGTATTTTTTATTTTTATTTTTTTTTGTTTTTTTTTGTCACGATAATGTTTTGCAATAAAGTTCTTATCTATCTATCAGAGTATGACGGCCGTTCTCGGCGTTATCGGCTTTTCCTCTTCAACCATCATGTAAACGAGTAAAGGCAGATTTAGTCCGTCACTGTAGGTGTTGGTAGGAGAGCCGGTCGAACCAAATAGCACAATCGAAATAGGACAAACTGCGAAATCTCTTGGACAGTGATTAAATTTTGTATATATGTTAATTAAAGGTCCCTTTTTCATGTCCACACCATTTGATATTTGGGGACCACGAGGAACCGCAGCCATGTTGGAAAATGTGTGCCTTCCTGGAAAAATCACTTTTTACTCTGAATTTACGTATTCTATGGAAATATGGTGTGTAAGGCTACATTAAAGATTATTAAATTCTATGTTAAAAAGTCCTACATACTTTTGCGGAAAAATTAAATCTTCTTGTAGAAAATACTTGCTGAATCCAGATTGAGCGCTTATACTTTTCCAGGGGACATTCTCTTGATATGAAACTTGGATGAATAGGAATTCCACTTATGTCCATACAATTGTACATGATCTACCCCAATATTAACATTTTACTCGACTGCGACTTAAGGCGCTAGTCGCTATTGCTGGCCGTAAACTCTTACTTTCTAGAGTATATATCTGCTTAACGGTTCGAAAAAAAATTAAGAAAAGAATATAAATTAATCTACATTTTATGTACAACATTCCTAACGTTTGACTTTTACCCTATGACTTATAGTTTCTCCATAAAAGGAACATTACGACAGGCCGTTTTGCGACTAACTTTGCTTATATCTCCTAAACGGTTTATTCGATTAAAATTATTTTTAAACTAAAATAAAGGTTTTAACAGGAACTACAAATGCAACGTTTCATAATGTTAAAAAATAATATTTTTTTAAAGAAATCGAATATTATTCAACATTTCGTGCGTATGTAGCACAAAAAAAGCGTGGCCGGCAGTCGTGTGCTAGCTTTGAGACGAGGAGGCTGTGTGCTTGTGCTGAGTCCAAGTGCAACAAAATTTGAGTTGTTGTGGCCAAAAACTAAATAACTGCAGAAAGTCGATTCGGTTCTGACGCGCTTTAGCGCGCTTAACACGGTGTTTCGCAGCCTAATATTACGAAAATAATGACAATATTTCCACTTATGTTTGAAAGCTTCATTTGAAATATAAAAATAAAAGTTTTCTAACATGCGCGGACATATTGCCATTTTTACGTTTTTAATAAAGTTCGATTCCTAACAAAACCAATTTTTAATTGATTAATATAGGCTATCAATTTACGTTGTATATAGATATTTATTTATTTTTTAGTTTAGGTTAATCCCCCATTGATTTGTGATGGTTGATGATGAAAACGAACAGTGACAAGTAAGAGTCAATTGATATTCTTTTATAAGCTAATCATAAATGAAAGTAGGCATAATCCAACTATAAACTATTTATAAATAATGACCCTTACAATTGATTAAGCCGTTTAGTAAAAAGACCAAAACGGCCTGTCGTATTTTTTTTTCGCGAAACTATAAATTAAGGCGAAAGGTAAAAATCAAACGTACTACTTACCACCGCAACGATAATACGAGTACCTATGCTATAACGCAATAGTTAGTTCGTATTTTACAAATGTTTTTTTGTTCAGATACGAATAGACCTTGCATTTCGTGGAGGTGGTAAATTATTATAATGGTAAATAATACCTCTTTAACTCAGAAACTATATACTTACTTACTGTTACGGTCTAGAGCGTATTTCTTCTAAATGGGTAAGCAAAAAAATTATGAAAAAAATATATATGAATCTTTATTTATTGTTTAACAATTCATGTTATAATTGTAATAATATTTAATTTGTTTTCTTAAAATTTATAGTTTCACCGTAATAAAAATAATACAACGGGCCATTTTGCGGCTAACTTTGGTTATTTCTACTTAACGGCTAGTTAAATTAAATAAATCAATTAATATTATTTTTAAACTTACAATAATGTTTTAACAGCTGACGGTCTTTCCACCGCGATACAACCGTGCGACGATTTGTTTTATTTACAATTTCGTCTAAATTCTAAACTAATATCTGACAAAGTATAATGAAATGGGATGCGATGACTGAAAAGTTTTTTTACGTGTTCATGTGACCAGCTGACGGTCCACCCAGGTTCAACGGGCTGACCATTTTTTTTATTCACATTAGCATCTAAACTATCACCTGACAAAGTATCAAGCGGGAGGCGATGACAATATTTTTTTTGCGTGTTTCGCTTGCTGCCATTCCTCAACCCACCACCGGAGCAGCAGCTGACGTCCACGGGGGTTCATCATACATAGCCGTTAACCACTATATCGGAGTTATTGTGGCCAAAAAATAAAAAAACTGCAGAGCGCTGATTTGGTCGTGGCGCGCTTGTAATATAAGTAATAATGATATTCCCACGTAATGTTTGAGAAAACTTCGAACTTCGAAAAATAATACTAGTTTAACACTAATAGGTAGGTAACAATTCCCAAAATTTTATATGTAGGTAGACTAGGTACATAATTTTATGTTAACTATTAAATGGCATTATTTATATTTATTTATTACGGATAAAAAATTACTATAAAATAAACACACTGTACGCCTCAATTTAATACATAACAAGCTCTAGCTATAAATGCAATCTGTTGAATTGACTTAGGTATTTATTTGTAAGAAACAGGAAACAGATAAAACACAAATTAACTAATTGAGGCTTGTAAAGTATAATGCTTAAGGGAATATATTTTTATTATAATTTATGACCTCCACTAAACGCATGATCTACTCATACTCAAACGACAAAATATCTGCAAAAGATACACAAATACGAGTATAGCCAACCGCGCGCCTCTGGGCTGTAGCCTATTCTTTAAACCTCGTTGTGGTAAATTCACGTACGATCGCAGTGAGCGGGGTGCGGGTACAGAGACGCTGAGACGCTCAAGGACACATCAGCGACTATCGTCTTAACTAGAAAGTAGGGTAACAGTACTGATGATTCTCTACACCCTTAAGCCCAGGATATTGAACGGATTTCTTTAAATGACGTATCGATAGATTCCTCTTGACGTTCACAACCTGTTTACAATAGTTTTATTAAAGAAAAAACATACAGCCGACTTGAGAGGATGCTGAATGTGAAATTATATTTTTCCTTCTAGGCTTGGTTGGTGGCCTATTCTCGAAGTCTTCTAGAAATCGATTTTCGCTTATGTCGTCTCTGATATGGATATATTTCGTATCAGTGCATTCAGTATGATGTCATGAACACAAATATATGAGAAGACACGCGCGAAAGTGGTGGGGGTAGTTGCTGTGCTGTGACGTCATAAATTCTGCAGTAAAAACTTTTTTTTCTTTCTTTTAAACATACCATGTGGGGTACCAAATAAAAGGGCTTTGTGAGTAGATTATAAATAGGAATAGGATGAATATATCGTTCAACATACTGTAACATTTTCACTACTTGGTCTAACAAATTAGAACAAAATATCCGACTGTTTACATATATTTTTAACCGACTTCAAAAAAGGAGGAGGTTATTGAAATGGTATTTTCATTAGCTTTCATTTGGTACCCATATTGCTATAGTAAAAAAAAAGAATCCCGTCCCTAGTCTCCCCACCCTTTTTTTTTCATTTGTGGGCGCGATTTTCAAAATTAATATAGCCTATGTCCCTACCCACAGAACTAGGATGACACTTTTTGAGCAACTGTATTAAAAACCCCTTTTTCACATCACCAATTCGAAAAAGGGGTTTTTCTTCCCTGCTAGGAGGGATCAAAGTGGCACTTTTCTTCCCTGCTTCCTAGCAGGGATCAAAGTAACACTTTTCTGTTCTAGTTTATACTATGTTTACATTTTTTGTACATTATTTTTTTAGCTTAAATAATATTTTTAAAAATCATAATTACCTCATAGGTGATGTGAAAAGCAGTATGTGTCACATGGTAGCAAAATTATTTCCATCTTGGACGTAACACACTTGAATCCCTCACTATGCTCAGGATTCTACTTTAGAATCCCTCGTTACTCTTGGGATTCTATTATAGAATCCTTCGCTTCGTTCAGGATTCAATTTACGCCCTCGCCGTAAATATGTCAAAGCGTTGATAATAGCCGTAACATACTATCGCACCGCACCGTTACAGCTTTAATGCAGGTTTCTCGTCGTATGCGTGTGTGTGGTGCAACGTCGTTAACACAAACACATGCTAACAGTAGGCGCAAAGAGTTGACTTACCACAGAAAATATTAATTTCACCACAGAATAAATAATAGTGCTACCGTACAGAAAGAAAACCTCCTACAAAACCGAAGTTTGACAGCGGTTCAGGGTCGAATCACGATGTCCCTTTCTAATATATGGCACTATCCCTTTCGGCTATTTAGGGTTGTCAAAATTCAGATCATTATCTTATCTATGACCACTGTGTAATACGCAAAGGGACGTCAAGTTGTGCCAACCCTAATAATTGCTCGGAGCAATGCTGAGCCGAACAGAGCCGAGTTTTCCCGAAGCTAGGAGTTTCGCACCCCTGATTTCGCGCCTTTTTCTACTGACAAGTTGGATTGGGTGTGTATACGCTGTGTGCAAGTACACGCTGTCTTGTGTTTCCTTGTGTTGGCGGCAAAGTCGTGGAAAAGTGGCTAAAATGTAAGTAAGTATATAATTAATTATTTTCAATCACAATCCCACGGTGTTTCATCAATCAATTTCATTTATTATTTCAAATAACAAATTGCACCTCACAGCTAATGCCAAAGCGGCACAAATTGAAATACATTAACAACATAAAAAGCAAGTAAAACATAGTCCTAGTCAATAACACATAACATACAACTAAGACACAGGTATAAATTATGATATGGTACTCTCAGGCATCTGTCTTACTAATATCCTCTTGCATTCCATTATCACTCGCCCCATCGCACTCACAAACAAATCGCACTGTGGCTGCGCCTCGAGCAGGGAGTTGAGCAACGCGTGCGCGCCGCGCCCGTCGCCAGCAGCGGGTGGACAGCCCTTAGCAAGCACGAACGGCAACTGCACACGGCAGAAATGAAGATGCTGAGATGGGCTGGAGGAGTTACGCGCATAGACAGGGTAAGGAATGAACATATCCGGGGTTCATTCAAAGTGGCTCCAGTAACAGAAAAACTCCGAGAAAGTAGGCTCCGCTGGTATGGACATGTTATGCGCCGCGACGATACCTACTCTGTGAAGACTGTACTTAACATCAATACAGGGCCTAGAGGAAGAGGCAGACCACCAGCCACTTGGTGGTCAACCGTCGAAAAGGATTTGAAAGCCCAGAAGCTTGCACCAGTGACAACCCGGGATAGAATATCCTGGCGCCGATGCACAAGGAGGCCCGACCCCAGATGAACTGGGACAGAGGCAGGAAGAAGAAGAAGAAATAAATGTTGCATATATAAGTTGGTCAAGCTTTCGTTCGCTTTCGGAACTTATGTAAGAAATGTCATTTGATATTTACCAGTGGCTTTTCGGTGAAGGAAAACATTGTGAGGAAACCGGACTAATCATAACAAGACCTAGTTCCCCCTCTGGGTTGGAAGGTCAGATGGCAGTTGCTTTCGTAAAAACTAGTGCCTACGTCAATTCTTAGGATTAGTTGTCAAGCGGACCCCAGGCTTCCATGAGCCGTGGCAAAATGCCGAGATAACGCGAGGAAGATGATGATATAAGTGATGCTGATGACATGGTGCTGCTCGGCCCCTCGATCAATTCCATTAGAAAACTGGTTTGTAGATGTGAGACCTATGCTGCTCGGCATGGTCTTAGGTATAACGCAAATAAAAGTGAGATGATGGTTTTTAAAGCTCGCAAATTCAACCCTCAAAGTATACCTACGATCATGCTGAGTAGTGTGCCTCTCAAAATAGTTAGCAAGTTTAAATATCTGGGTCACATAGTAACAGAGGAGTTGGATGATGACCTAGATATAGAAAGAGAAAGAAGAGCCTTAGCAATCAGAGGCAACATGCTCATCCGTAGATTTGCAAAATGTTCAAGGGAAGTTAAGCTCACACTCTTTAAAGCATATTGTACATCTTTTTATACATGCAGTCTATGGGTGAAGCATACGAAGCGTGTTTATAACGCGCTTCGTGTTCAGTTTAATAATATCTTCAGGATGTTGCTAAAGCTGCCTCGCCGCTGTAGTGCGTCAGGCATGTTTGCAGAGGCGCACACGGATGGCTTCCATGCCATCAGACGCAAGAGGGTAGCCTCTTTGCTGAGACGAGTGAGAGGCAGCAGTAACAGCATCCTGAGGATGGTAGCTGGACGCCTCGACTGCCCTATATTAAAGCACTGGGCTAATATCGTAATAGGCAGTACAAATTAATAAAGTAAGTAAGTAAGTAGGTATTTGTTTGTTTTTGTTTTTATGGCTAGCTCTTAATTATGTAAATGTTGTAAATGTTATAATTAGACTAACACTTAGTTTATAGGTTCCCTAGTTTAAGTATCACTAACAAAATATGGATTTTTTTGAAAGTCTGAATTAAATAATTTTTATTTTTATTTTATTTTTATTTTATTTTATTTTTTATAAGTTGGCCAAGCAGTTCTTGTCAATAGGAAAAGGCGGCAAATTTAAAAAAAATGTAGGCGCGAAGGGTTATCCCATAGAAAAATTTAATTTCGCGCCTTTTTCTACTGACAAGATTTGCTTAACCAACTATAGTTTCAAACATCAAACATTTATTCAGCAAATAGGCCACAGGGGCACTTTTACATGTCAACTTTTACAAGCAATACAAAACCAAAATTTACAAAAAACAATTACAAATATGGAATCAATAAAATATTAGATACTTTGTCAGGGATGTATCCAGTCTAAATGTCGAATTACACAAAAAAAGAGAAAACTAATAAAAAATGTACAAAAACAGGCAATTACTAAAATTGTTTAGAGATGTAAAAGTCTGTAGGTGTCAGAGATAAAATATGTATAAGAAATTAAAAAAAAAGATCATCAAATTATCCTTAGAGGTGTAAAAGGTCTCCAAGACTTGAATTGTTATATAAGTAACTAGCTTTTGCCCGCGACTTCATCTGCGTGGACTTAGTAACCCCAGCTAGAGTAAGAATAGCGCCTGGAGAAAGTCTTATAGCAATTATTCAATTTGAGCATATTATTATGCACACAAATTAGCAGACACTTCATTAATTATCTCAATTCCACCCCGCTTTTTACTTTCTTAAGGGATGATTTTCGGGATAAAAACTATCCTATGTCCTTCTCAGGGACTCAACCTATCTCTATGCCAAATTTCATCTAAATCGATTCAGCGGTTTAAGCGTGAAGAAGGAACACACAGACAGACAGACAGACAGACAGACAGACAGACTCGCATTTATAATATTAGTATGGATTATAAGACAAGAAATTAAATCAGACAGACAAGAACCGAATGAAGTGTCTCACGTTAATGCCACTCAAAAGTAAAGTTACATAGGACGGAAGCCCGTGTAATCTTAAACAGACCGGTCTCCACAAACAGCACCCGTTCACGAGTACGACGCGTATCTCAGCCATCGTCTCCCTCAACCTTCATTCGGGTAAGGAAGGGCTGTCTCATTTCAAACAGAGTGAATCATACTATCTTTGTCTTACACTAGTACTAGCACCCAAAACAAAAGATAAGGATGTATAGTTTTTTTTGTTTTTATTTACTGACAATTTGGTTTGACCATAGACATAGTATATACAAGTAGTTATAGACGCGCCACCGAGCGACCGGGGGTAAGAGAAAGAATATTCATATAAAATTTGGGCAGCATAGGATTTTTTCTCTTTCACTCTTATAAATTAGTAATACAAATAAGTAGTATATAGTGAATAACATGTTTTGCCATACCCTTCCAGGGTCCATTATGTACCTTCGCCATCGCCTCCTATAAATACCTACCATGCCAACCGGTCGGTGATAAGGAGAAAGCAGGGCACTATATTCTCTTTCCTCTTATAGGAATCACAATACGACTCGATCTTTCTCTATCAAATAGTGTCAGGGGGGTTTGACATATATTATACTACTCTTTGGGTTTGACCAACTATAGCGTTGTTGTAACCGGGCATTACATTTAAGGGTATGCGCGCACGAGCAACATTAGTCGCCGCGACTATTTTGTCACACGTCAAGTCTGTAGCCCGCTCCAGACTACGCGGCGCGAAGCCGCGAACGCGAGTGTGGAGTCGATTTCGCTTATTAGCGAACTAGACTCCACACTCGCGTTCGCGGCTTCGCGCCGCGTATCGCACACGAGTGTGGAGGACCCTTATGGGCTAGTATGGAGGGCCCTTATGGGCTAGTATGGAGGGCCCTTATGGGCTAGTATGGAGGGCCCTTATGGGCTAGTATGGAAGTGCGCACACGTAGCGACGTGACTCCCGGGAGACTTTTGTCCGCGGGCTCGGTGACAAGCCCGCGATGAAACTGTATTCTTCCCTATTGGTTTCAATGGTTTCAATGCAAGTGCGCGTACGGGCGACAAATAAGTCGCCGGTCGGCCAGAGGGCTACCGCGAAGCACGTTCGACGTGCCTCTCTGTCGCACTTGTAAATTCGTATGTAAGTGTGACAGGGAGGCAACGCGTCAAACGTGGTTCGCGGTAGCACAGAATAACTAATGTAGGCCCTCAGACGCGCACTTTCATAGTTACCAATAGGCTTGATGTGAGAGACAAAATAGTTGCGGACACGAAAGTTGTCGTAAAGAGACAAATAAATCGCCTGGCGACTAAGTTGCTCGTGTCGTGCGTGCATACCAAAGTTGTTGCCAAAGTGACCGCTTTCAGCTTTAAATAATAGTTCCTAATCTCTCCGGTGGCGCTAGGTAGGCTCTGAGACCAAAGAGTATTGTAATATATAGGAGACTATGACATGAACCATAGAGGTATAATAATGTAGAGATGAAAATGGGGGAGGGGCAGCAAATAACCCGACCAAATTACGTAGGTTGTTTCTGGTATGTTTTCAGGAATGTTAAAAACGTGTTTTTAATTTTGTCGCATTGCGTAGGTATGTTCTGTCCCTCACGGTCGCACGGGTGCACATCTATATAAAATACTAGGTGTATGGTCTAGGTACTTCAGTGTATGGTGGCGCCGCCTATTTACTGTTTTTTACGGTCACTTTTTGATACATGAAGATTCATTTCCTTACCTCTACCTTCCATAATCGATCGTCCGAGATCGTACTTTACGTTTAGTCATTAGCACAATCGGATTAAGTCTTACCTCGAAATCCTTCCAAAGTTATGAAATTTGGTATGTATGTTAATTAAAGGTCTCTTTTTCATGTCCACACTATTTGACATTTGGGGACCTCGAGGAATCGCAGCCATCTTGGAAAATGTGTACCATCCTGGAGAAATTTGCGTTTTACTCTAAATATACGTTCTCTATGAAAAAATGGTGTAAGGCAACATTAAAGCTTATTAAATTCTACATAAAACAGTCCTAGATATCTTGGCGGAAAAAATACATCTTGTTATAGAAAATAATAGCTGAATCCAGATTTAGCGCTTATACCCTTTCAGGGGATATTCTCTTAATATGAAACTTGGAGGAATATGAATGCCACTTTTGTCTATACATCCATTTTTACACGTTCTACCCCAATATCAACATTTTACTAGACTGCGACTTAAACAGAAAGTAGGGTTATGGGTATAAATACTGAAAATCAGTACACCCTGTAGCTCAGGATACTGGACGGATCTTTTAAAATGACATATCGGTAGATTCCTGTTACCCTTCACAACCTGTTTACACTTGTTTTATTAAAGAAAAATCAATACAGCCGCCTTGAGAGGACGCCGAATATTAAATCATATTTTTACTCCTAGCGCCTAAACTAATGAGTGGATTTCAATAAAATAGCCATCAGTAGATCCATAATTGGTACACGAGTGCTATGCAATACAAATTTACTAGGATAAATGGAAGAAAAATGTTTAGGACTTAAAAATGTAACTGCAAAAACAGATTTTAGGTCTTAAATGGGGTTTAAACAATAGTGACAGTAATGACATTTGACACCTACAATTTCAGGGATCCCTGTTTGCGTGTCATAAAATTGGAACTTCGGGGACCACGGGGATCAAATGCCATCTTGAAAAGTATGTCTTTTTTGGTTTTTCTGTTTTTCTCGGAATATCTGGGTTTAATGTGAATACTGTGTATGGCGAAACGAAAGCTTATTAAAATCTACACTAAAAAGTTATACAACACCATGTCCCAAAAACGAAGCCTTTTTCTAGAAATAGAGCTTACAAGTTACAAGGGAAGCTTACAAGTTTCCACAACTTTTTTTAAATTCGTGGTTGGGTAGATAATTATACAAGTATTTTTTTCTTACCCGTCTTAAAATAAATTTTTTGTAGATAATTAAGTATGACCTTTTGACTTCTAAGCCATATTTCTAGAAGAAAGCTCCGTTTTAGGGACATGGTGTTCTATACCTTTTTTGTGTAGAACTTAATAAGCTTTTGTTTCCCCATACACAGTATTTACATTAAACCCAGATATTTCGAGAAAAACAAAAAAAACAGAAAAGACATTCTTTTCAAGATGGCATTTGATTCCCGTGGTCCTCGAAGCTCCAATTTTGTAACACGCAAACAGGGATCCCTGAAATTGTAGGTGTCAAATTTCATTACTGTCACTATTGTTTAAACCCCATTTAAGACCTAAAATCTGTTTTTGCAGACATTTTTAAGTCCTAAATATTTTTCCTCCATTTATTTTAGTAAATTTGTATTGCATAGCACTCGTGTACCAATTATGAATCTACTGATGCCTATTTTATTGAAATTCACTTAATAGTTTAGGCGCTAGAAGTAAAAATATGATTTACTATTTGACGTCCTCTCAAGGCGGCTGTATTGATTTTTCTTTAATAAAACAAGTGTAAACAGGTTGTAAAGGGCAAGAGGAATCTACCGATATGTCATTTTAAAAAATCCGTCTAGTATCCTGACCTACAGGGTGTACTGATTTTCAGTATTTAAACCCACAACCCTACTTTCTGTTTAAGTCGCAGTCGAGTAAAATGTTGATATTGGGGTAGAACGTGTACAAATGTACAGACAAAAGTGGAATCCATATTCCTCAAAGTTTTATATGAAGAGAATATCCCCTGAAAGGGTATAAGCGCTATATCTGGATTCGGCTATTATTTTCTATAACAAGATGTATTTCTTCCGCAAAGATATCTAGGACTTTTTGTGTAGAATTTAATAAGCTTTAATGTTGCCTTACACCATTTTTTCATAGAGAACGTATATTTAGAGTAAAACGCAAATTGCTCCAGGATGGTACACATTTTCCAAGATGGCTGCGATGTACATGAAAAAGAGACCTTTACTTAACATACATACTAAATTTCATAACTTTGGAAGGATTTCGAGGTTATACTTAATCCGATTGTGCTACATCGTTTAGGAGACTATTTATAAACTCGTACTAAACACTAATTAATATGTAATAATAATAACTCCACGGCCCATACGGCCACGGCGACTGCTTTCAACTCCGTTGCTGTCGCTGGTGTGCTCGCAAGTGGCTGACGTAACCTATTTTTAACCGACTTCAAGATTTCAAAGGAGGAGGTTCTCAATTCGGTTGTATTTTTTTTTTTTTTTTTTTTTTTTTTTTTTTTAATGTTTGTTACTCCATAACTCCGTCATTTCTGGACCGATATTGAAAATTCTTTTTTTGTTTGTAAGTATATACATACAGATTGGTCCCGTTTTTGTCAAAAAGCAGTTCTGATGATGGAATCCATGAGGAATCGAGGGAACTCCTCAAATGTGAAAGGCATACATATAGTATTTTTTGTATTTTTATAACCAAATCCAGCACTTCCATTTTAAAAAGTGACATTTGATGAAGTGGAACTGCTGATGATGATCAGAATGGAACTCTTTAATGACGCATAGTTCTCGTTTGGCGATTTGTCCTCTTCGTTATGTTTGTTAAGCAAGTTAGGTTTTCAAGAAACATTTGTCAAGCTCGAGTTCTGATAATGGGATCCATGAGGAATCGAGGGAACTCCTCAAATGTTAAAGGCTTACATATAGTGATTTTAGTATTTTCATCAACAAATCAAGCACTTACATTTAAAAAAGTGGCATTTGATGAAGTGGAACTGCTGATGATGATCAGGATGGAACTCTTTAATGACGCATAGTTTACGTTTGGCGATTTGTCCTCTTCTTTATGTTTGTTAAGCAACTTAAGTTTTTAAGACATATTTTTGTCAAGCTCGAGTTCTGATGATGAGACCCACGAGGAACCGAGGGAACTCCTCAAATGTGAAAGGCATACATATTGTGATTTTTGTTTTTTTATCAACAAATCCAGCATTTACATTTAAAAAAGTGACATTTGATGAAATGGAAACTGCTGATAATGATCAGAATGGAGCTCTTCAATGACACATAGTTCACGTTTGGCGATTTGTTCTTTTCCTTATGGACCCAGACCTAAACTTGGACCCGGACTCGGACCCGGACCCGGGTCTGAACATGGACCCCAACTCGGACCTGGACCCGGACCGAACTCTGACCCAAACTTGGACCCGGACAGCCGGACACGGACCTGGACTCTGATCCGGACCCGGAAATGCTAATAGAAAAGTGGCTTAGGTGGGTCACAGAACAGAACTGCTATCAGAAAAGTAGGTTAGGTTAGAGCTGTGACCCTTACAGAAACGAAACGCTATCAGAAAAGTAGGTTAGGTTAGGTTAGAACTGCGACCCTTACAGAAATGAAATGCTACTAGAAAAGTGGATGGTTTTACCTCCTTTTCTACATTATTAGGCAAAAGATGCTGTCTTTTTCATTTCATTGTCTGGAATCTAAGAGTGCACCATCAACAATAAGTGAACTTTCAGCGGCATCCCCCATTGAAGTCGGTTTTTTTTTCTTAAAAATTATGTTTGTAAAAGTTCGCGAACATTGCGGGCATGCGAGCACACCATTCATATAATTATATTGTATTGCCGCAGGTGGTCTGGCTTTTATTTCGTCACGCTTGGCATCCAGCTCCAAGCGCCGCTGGCATTCAAATTCCGTGATCTTAGTATTTATCGCAGCCCGCCATTCTGTACGTGTGGCTGCCTGCTGCTCCCACCGCGAGGGCTCTATGCGGCACTTTTTCATGTGCCGCTTAAGCACATCTTTGTACCTGAGGAATTGGCCGCCCTGTTTCCGCTTGCCCTCCTCAAGTTGTGAATAGAAGATCTGCTTAGCCACACGCTGGTTGTTCATCCGCGAAACGTGACCGCACCACCGAAGCTGGCGTCGCATGAGATATACTTCGATACCACCCACATTTGCTCTACGCAGCACTTCGGTGTTCCGAACACGATCAGACCATCGGATCTTCAGTATCTTGCGTAGGCATCTGAGGTGGAATCGATCCAACATGCGAATGTGGCGGCGATAAACAGTCCACGTTTCAGCGGAATAAAGAAGGTTAGGCAGCACGACTGCCATGTATACGGCTACCTTGGTAGCCAGTTTTAAATCATGTGAGCTGAGGACCTTGAATTAATATGTAAAAAGGCCCTAAATCAAGTGTACACGCTCTTTATCAGATAAAATTAAATTATTGATTATCTCCGAAATGGAGTTAATTATAGAATACCGGTGTCTTTGAGAAAGTACTAAATTCAGGAATGCACCCTTAAAAATAACGGAAATCAAGAAAAAAACACGGTGTAAGTATAAAGCTCCCATGATTTTTCAGATTTTTATTTACACTTTTTGTCGAATACCTAGGTATTCTTAAGAGGAAAGTGGAGGACGCCTTTTTATACAAACGTAGTCGTCATTTTCCTCTCTCACAAATATATAGTTGTATAGCAACATAGCTATGCTCCTACGTTTGATTTATTTCCAATTTTTAATTATTATAAGAGTTGCATTTAAAAATTTGTATGAATTTTGTTTTTTTCTCCTAATTTAAAAAATCTATAAAAGTCAAACGCCCCTACGTTTAATACTATAGCTATGGTTAATAGTATACATCAAATTATGTAAACATATTTTCCACAATGTCAATATCCAGAGAGGAAAATGGGGACTACGTTTGTATGGAGAAGCGACCGTCCCCTTTCCTCTTAAGAGTCGCATCAAGAACCGAAGCCGAAACCGCCATACCTATAATCGAAGTTAATGCGTTACACTCTCATTTTAAAACGACATGCTGGTATCCGTTTTCGTTACCTATATTACTAGAAATGTAAAAAGTTCATACCATAGATCTAGTATATTTCTATAGATGCGGCCTACCGCGTGCGCCCGTAAGGGATAGACATAGATGACGTCGTAAACGTGGGGATACCATATTGGTATAAATTACCCCAATATTTGATATCACGTTGGGGCGATTACCCTGGAGGCAAAGTTAGCTTGTTTGACGGTATTAAAAAATTGTTAATTAAAATGTCAATGGGCCGCTCTTTTTAGGCGTATGAACAATGAAATACCTCCTATAATTCGCGCAGGTGGTACAAAACTAAACATGTTTATTAAATAAAACGTAAAATAAAATGTATTATCGGTTTGAATTTAAAGAAATCTCAAATCGCAATCACACCAATTAATGTACACCACATTTAATCTTCACATTTGTTTTTTTTTGGAATTAGAAGTACGAAAAAACTTCGAAGTGAAAATTACCCATCAAATTATGATATTTTCATCTGGTATCCCGAACATGATTGTTATGCAGCTAAATTAAGAAGAAGTTTAAAAATGGCTTACCTCACACTCCTACCTACCTACGTAATTTGGGCGGATAATTTTACAAATAATGTTTTGTTAATTTGCGTAAATAGTTGTGATGTTTTTATTGAAATCGTTTGAATGTACATTGCTTTGAGTGTAACGTAATTTTACGATGTTATTCTCACATATTGCGTTAAGAGGAAGGTGTAAAATACCGTACTTACGTGTGAAAGGTTATGATCTCATATTTTGCTCAGAGCGGCTATTACAGCCGATTACAGAACAATTCACCATTATTTTATCAAAGTTCAAGCATTCAAAACGCTAACCATCACTATATTTCATAAGAGAAAGCACAATTTCATACAACACAACAATAATTAAACAAGCAACGAACAAACATGACATGTCACGCACTTATTTGTTTGCCACAAATTCGGTTGTGGCAGCGGTGGAAAAGTGAAACTGTGACAAGGACCAACAATAACAGTGCTTTCTCTGCTACTCCTACTGAAAGATACATAAGACTATCCCTTTCGGTCATTTTCCCCCACCCCTCATGACCGATCCAGTTATACTAGATTCATGGTTCATACAAAGAAAATATATGGAGTAGAATTTGTATATTGGGTACTCGATCTTTGGTACATCCCACGCGGAGAGTACGTGTAGGTACGCATATCCATATTAATATTATAAATGCGAAAGTCTTTCTGTCTGTCTGTCTGTCTGTGTGTTCCCTCTTCACGCTTAAACCGCTGAACCGATTTATATGAAATTTGGCATAGAGATAGGTTGAGTCCCTGAGAAGGACATAGGATAGTTTTTATCCCGAAAATCATCCCTTAAGAAAGTAAAAAGCGGGGTGAAATTGAGATAATTAACGAAGTGCCTGCTAATTTGTGTGCATAATATGCTCAAACTTAGATTGCTATGAGAATTTTTCCAGGCGCTATTCTTACTCTAGCTGCGGTTACTAAGTCCACGCAGACGAAGTCGCGGGCAAAAGCTAGTATCTAAATAAGGCTAAATACTACCACAGTATTACAATAATTGTAATACCTACTGTGATACTGCTATTAGGAAGGTAACTATTATAAAGTGACTAGCTTTTGCCCGCGACTTCGTCTGCGTGGACTTAGTAACCGCAGCTAGAGTAAAAATAGCGCCTGGAAAAATTTTCATAGCAATCTAAATTTGAGCATATTATGCACACAAATTTACAGGCACTTCGTTAATTGTCTCAATTCCACCCCGCTTTTTACTTTCTTAAGGGATGATTTTCGGGATAAAAACTATCCTATGTCCTTCTCAGGGACTCAACCTCTCTCTATGCCAAATTTCATCTAAATCGGTTCAGCGGTTTAAGCGTGAAGAGGGAACACACAGACAGACAGACAGACAGACAGACAGACTTTCGCATTTATAATATTATTAGTAATAATTAGTAATATTAGTAATTAGTAAATAGTAATTATTAGTAATTAGTAAGTAGTAATATTAGTTATTATTAGTAATAGTAAAATTAGTAAATTAGTAATCAGTAATTAGTAATATTAGTATATTAGTATATAGTATATTAGTATATTAGTATTAGTATATTATATTATGTTTAAAGTTTTTCTTTTCTCGACTTTAAAAATCGGTATTAAGTCGATGTCCCGCCTTGAGACACTCAAGGAAGAGGAGCATCGGCTTCCCCAATATACATAGTATTTCCTACTACTTTAGATAAAATAGTAGTTGTATGGATGGCTGCTTGCTTTTGTAAAATGTGTATGTTTATTTGTGCATCTAGTATGTCTATATATCTGTGTAAGTTTTTGGCTACAATACCGGTGGCTCCTATTACTATCGGGATTACTGTGGCAGGCATTTTCCATAATCTCGTTACTTCTGTTCTTAGTAGGTGATATTTGCTCAGTTTTTCCACCTCTTTTGGTCCTATGTTGTAGTCTGATGGAACAGTAATATCTATTAAGTATATGTGCTTTTGTATTTTATTTATGTATATAATATCTGGTCTATTGTGAGCTACTGTTACGTCTGTTTGAACCGGTATCTCCCACATTAGCTTTGCAGTATCGTTGTCTATTACCTGTGGTTGCGTTAATGTTTCTTTCCACCAAAGGTTATTGACACAGAATTTGTGCTTTCTTGCTAGTGACCAGTGTACATATTGAACAATGTTGTTGTGCCTTCTGGTATAGTAAGTGCCTAGTATATTAGTATTAGTACCTATATATTCGTATATTAGTATATTAGTATATAGTATATTAGTATATTAGTATATTAGTGTATTAGTATATTAGTATATATTAGTATACTAGCATTTGCCCGCGACTTCCTCTGCGTGGAATTAGTAATTTGGGTACCTTAATTCTTATCTGCTTTTTAATCCATCCTTTTTTCACCCCCATATTGGTCCACATTTCCACCCCATTTTTTACACCCTTAAGGAATGATTATCCCCGGAATTATTCTATATCCTTTCCCACAGCTCAAACTATCCCCATACCAAGTTACATCTAAATTGGTTCAGCGGTTATTGATTCCCCATACAAATTTCCACCCCCCTTTTCACCCCCTTGAGGGGTGAGTTCTGGGATAAAAAGTATCCTATGTCCTTCCCCGGGACTCAAACTATCTGTATACCAAATTTCAACTAAATCGGTTCAGCGGTTTAAGCGTGAAGAGGTAACACACAGACAGACAGACAGACAGACAGACTTTCGCATTTATAATATTAGTATGGATAGTATGGATTAGTATATTAGTATGGATAAGTATATAATTATACTAGCTTTTGCCCGCGACTTCGTCTGCGTGGACTTAAGTAACCGCAGCTAGAGTAAGAATAGCGCCTAGATGCAGTCTAATGGCAATCATTCAATTTGAGCATATCGCCGCTATACTTACTCAACCTCGTATATCTGCAACACTCATTTGATGACAAAAACACCCGTATTCCTAATGAAAGAAAAGCGACATTTCCATCAAATGATTGTTGCAGATATGAGGTTGAGTAAGTATAGCGAGTTAGCGACGATATGCTTCATTAAGTTCATTAAGTAACAGCAATTAAAGTAAGTATAGCGCCTGGAAAAATTCTGATGGCAATCATTCAATTTGAGAATATTATGCACACAAATTATCAGGCAATTCATTAATTATCTCAATTCCACCCCGCTTTTGACCCTCTTAATTGATGATTTTCGGGATAAAAACGATCCTATGTCCTTCTCAGGGACAACCTATCTCTATGCCAAATTTCATCTAAATCGATTCCGCAGTTTAAGCGTGAAGAGGGAACACACAGACAGAAAGACAGACAGACAGACAGACTTTCGCATTTATAATATTATTAGTAATAATTAGTAATATTAGTAATTAGTAAATAGTAATTATTAGTAATTAGTAAGTAGTAATATTAGTTATTATTAGTAATAGTAAAATTAGTAAATTAGTAATCAGTAAGCTTTCGCATTTATAATATTAGTATGGATAGTATGGATAAGTATGAATTAAGTCGAATTCGCATAGGTATTTATACCTATTTTTTCCAATAGGTATCAGTTTTTAGGTAATTTTATGTAGGAGACCCTATAATAAGCATCTACATCTACAATACCCGTGTACCGGAAGGAACTTAATAATTAAAGGGACTTAGTAAATTAGTATCCTCTCTAGTAGTACCTAAATGCTGCCTAATTAAATAGTGCCTAAGTGCTGTCTCCAGAGGGGTACCTCAGGGCTCTATCTTGGGTCCACTGCTTTTTATTCTCTATACCACAGATGTCCGTGACTCCATAAAGCATTGTAAGTTCCACCTTTATGCTGATGATATTCAAATCTACATCTCATTTAATCCAAATAATACAGGACACGCTGTTGCGAAACTAAATGAAGATTTAGAAATTATTACAGCCTGGTCAGAGTACAACTGCTTGGTGTTAAATCCAAGTAAATCTAAAGTTATGGTATTTGGCTCTAAAAATCAACTTAAGCGGATCGAACGCCATAAACCAGCAGTTATAATCTCGGGAGAAGAAGTAGAACGTGTATCGGAGGCACGCAATCTGGGATTAATAATTGATGAATCTTTGCGTTTCGAGGGGCATATTGCGGAAATTACAAGAAACGCATTTTATAGACTCACAATACTTTATCGAATTCGGAATTTTATCAGCGTCGATCTGCGAATCAAACTTTGTAATTCTTTAGTACTTTCTAAATTTGATTATGCGGACATAGTCTACGGTCCACGTTTACTAGCCCGCACTGATCGTATAGTGCAGAGAGTGCAGAATGCATGTGCTCGTTATTGCTTCGGAATTCCGCCACGAGAGCATGTGACACCTTATTTGAACTCAGCAGGTATTCTCAAAATGGCATTTCGCAGAGAACTGCACCTGTCATCTTTGTTGTTTGGAGTTTTTTAAACATCAGAGCCAGAGTATCTGTTCGATAAGTTCACTTGGCGCGCAAGCAGGTCGAGCTTGTATGGCATCAGATCGGTTTGTGACGAGTTGGTATTACCACGTCACCATACTGCTGCATTTCGAGGTAGCTTCAAATATACAGCAACGAAATGCTGGAATAATATACCTCCACCCCTCAAAAACTTAAATACAATAAGTAGTTTTAAATTGCGGTTTAAACAATATCTTTTAGCAATACAAAACTCGCTACCTCTTGGTACTAGACCCACGCCGTCATATTTAAAATGATTATATCTATGCACCTTATGTCTTTAATCAGGGACCGGCCTGCTATCCCTTATCGGGGTTTTATAATGGTATTTCATAAGGCTTAACTCACCATACCCATTGCCAGACGAAACCCTTTGTTTTGCTTTTAAAAACCCTTATATAAAGCTACCACATTTGAGTAATCGGTAGCCCAAATACCCTTACAAAACCCTTATCATCCGCTCACCAACACCTTGCATATTGCTTATAAGGGTTAGCCTTATAAAGGGCTTTCCTTTTAGCATATAAGCGTGCTAATTTAAGTCATCTACCTTGTTCATAAAGCACACATTACTTCGAATCCGAGCGATCGTCGGCGGCGACGGCGGCGTTCTTTGACTAGGCACGTATTTTCTCTCCTTTTCATACACTACCGTAGATATATACTAATCCTGTCTCGTTCACGCAAAGGGAAACCTTTATAAAAAGCGCTTAAAGATAAGGGTAACCCTTATTAAGAGCTAGCCTTATTTTTGGTTAGCTTTTCGGTAAGGGTTAGTCAAAGGTAAGGGTATGAATGGGCTTGCAGTTCAAAAGGGAAAGTCTTTCAATGTGTTAGCCGTGTTTAAGTGTCGCCCATTGAAAGGGTTTTATCGCGGAAAGGGTTGTCCGGTCCCTGGTCTTTATTTATTTTTATCTATATTAAGTATTTTTGCACTCATATCTATCTATCATAAGCTTATATACTTCCTTTAATACATATGTAACTTTTAAATTCTGCTTAGACACTATACCAGCAATTGTTCTGTCCAAATTCTTAAACATAGTTTACACTCATACATACATGTTAACATAATTCTAAGCCATTTAGTTTTCGACTAACAGCGAGTAAGGGATAATGTATCAAGGGTCTGCCTGAAAACCAGCGTTGTAGTAAATACACTGCAACATTATGCTGAGGCAAGCTCCTATTTAACACGCATGAATATTTCTCTGATGTGCAACTCAATTTCTTAGTTTTGTAAGTCTAAATTTAAGGTTTATCTGTAAAAAATTTACTACGCTACCTGTTAACTCTGCCATTTCATGTGATGTTGAATAAAAATGTTCTATTCTATTCTATTCTATAAATAGTAATAAACTAATAAATAATCTTATGGGTCAAATCTTTGCGAAAACTTAAATTATTAAACAAACCCAACGAGATAATTTAGCTACATTCGCTCAAGGGATGTAAAAAATCGTTGACTGTATTTTTTATTTATGGCTTCAAACGGCGTCGGGGTGGAATTTCGTTTGGAGCGGATAGAGCGCGTCCGTTAGGGGCAGGCAGGGGCAGGTTAGGGGTTGCTTAGCTGCTACGCGCCTGCGCGCGTACTTCGCGCCACTCGGCTACGTCGCTTGCTAGCCAGTAGCCACACTAGCTAGCCAGATGTTCAGAAAAGCTTTCTGTCGATACTTTAACGCTCCTATAATTATTTAAGTAAAATGTGCATTTGGACTAATTTCATGTTTTTATTTCGAAGTCAAAGGTCCAAAGAATAGATAAAACAATGTGTACTTTGTGAACTGTGCGTCTAACTGAAAATTATCTGGCGTCTTAATGTCCACGAGTTCGTTCGAGACTAACAAAGCGGCGGACATTTTATTTTGAGTATTCGATAATGTAGCGTTGCGTCGAAAACATTCATGTCGTTTTATGGTTATAACTTGAGATATCGTTCGCTTACACCTTTCGTAAGTATAATGCTTTTGTAGAGGTTTTAGTTTTGTAATATAACTTAATGAGTATACGGCTAGTAAAAAGCGGTTTTGCAAATGTATTACCGTACCTAAGGATGTCGACATTTTACGGATAAAAATGTTTTATTACGTGACGTACGCAATCTAAACATTCCATAATATAAAAGTTTTATACCTATTACATAAATCTAATTTATTTGATATCGACCCACTCAGTTTCGGAGGTTCTTGTCAGTTATTTCCGCGCGCAAGGCGCCTCTAACCTCTACTCTAATGAAATTGTCACGATTACAACACCGTTCATGAAAAAGTAGGCTATGAATTTGTATGCACTATTTCCTTTTATTCATTTTTAAATAGCGATGCCGAGGGGGGTGAAGCGAGGGTCGGCGGAGGGTGAGGGCGAGGTGGTGGTACGCGTTGGGGCGTCTCCGTCGCAAACTACGCTTTTGGATGACAGCCCAGGCCAGCCCATCAGTTACCATCTGCTTGATCACGGCTATGGCGCCACGCCACAACATCAGATCAGAAGGGAGGCACCTTCTGCACCACCAAAGACATCTGAAGTAAGTACCTTTTTATTACCTTGTAAATTTTTTTAAGCACTATGACAGTGTATTTTACATGGGTAAATTACAACCAGTATATTACAATGATCATTAGTTCATAAAAACATTTATATTTAAACAATAATCTCTTAGGAGGATAACTGACAATTTGCTTGGGATTTGGATACATGAAACAATATCAATTTTGAGCAACAAAAAAAATTATATGACGAAGACTGTTTAAATCAATCAATGTACCCATACTTTTTAATTACATATATAACAAATGCAATAGTATAAGTTTTATAATCTCACTAACTGCTTTACTATGCACAATAGTTGAAATTGTATGTTGTTGTCCGTTGGATAAATAAAGAAAAGCAGGTTTTAAAAATTTACTAAATGTATATTTTGCCTAATTGGGTAAAATTACAAGCAAAACAAATACTTGCTTAATATATTTAGGAGTGTGATTTCATGATTTGGCTATATCATTTCGGGTACTAGCGGCTAAACAGAACAAAGTGAGAATAAAGTGTCACAAAATGGCCTCATCTCAGCATGTTGCTCGCGATTTACAACACTGATTTTCTGATGAGATCATTAAGTGAGATCAATCAATCAATCCCCTGGCTTTTATCCCTATTAGGGGTCAGCCCTCCTGATACGTTTTCGCCAAACTTGGCGGTTTTGCGTCATTTCTGGCGTTAAGCCCGTTGTCAGCAAGTCTTTTTGGACTGTCTGTATCCAGGTGGTTGGTGGGCGGCCTCTACCTCTTTTGCCTTCTTCTATGGCCAGATCATTAAGTGAGATATTTTTTTAAATTATTAATGTTAGTGTTAGGTCATGTATCTATGACATAAAATACAAAGTTTTGCCTAGTGTTTCTTTATTATATCAATCAGCTATAATCAGAGCTCGGAAAGGGTGAGCGATTTGCCTTATAATATGATGTAAGACATGTCAAATTACTAGGTAACTAGCTCACCCTGTCGGACCTCTGGCTATAATATTTCTTGAAGTTATTTTTTTAATTTTCTAGCATTTTTATGCAACTTGAATATGCAGTGTTAAATCAAATTGCTACTAGATTGATGAAAGTACTAGAAGGTTATAGGAATATTAGTATTACTTGTAGTTATTTTATTAACTTGGATTAGTTTCTTATCAATGTGAGTATCAATACTTTTACAATACCACAAACAAGCATACAGCCCGCCTGATGGTAAGCAGTCACCGTAGCCTATACTTACTGCTTACTGCTAGCCTTTCTCCGCAGACGTCTTGTCTGGTTGCCCTTGGCATAGGCCTCTCCCATATTCCTCCACGAGTCCCTGTCCAGAGCCTGTCTTCTCCAGAAGGCTCCAGCCACCTGCCTGAACTCGTCTTCCCATCTCATTTTTTGTCTTCCATCATCCCTTTTTCCGTCTCTTGGGTACCATGTTGTGATGTCTTTTGACCATTTTTCTCTTTTGTCTCGGAGCATGTGGCCGGTCCACTTCCATTTTAGTTTTTTCATAGTGTGGTTTACGTCGATTATTTTTGTTCTCTTTCTAATGTCCTCCAGTTTTATTCTATCTCTAAGTTTTATATTCAACATTCTTCTTTCCATACTATTTTGGCAGCCTATGGATGTCTACAACACCAGAGATATTACATGCGCGTTGCCGACCTTTTAAAAACCTGTACACTCCTTTTTTGAAGAACCCCATGCTGTAGCCCCTCAGGCAAAACCTCGGCAGGGAGCTCACCGCACAGTACGCAACCATTTAGGTTCTAGGGTGTGAGGATGAACACCCTGCCGACGGCGAGCGCTGTAGTGATAGAAAGCGGCCGTTGCCATCATGTCAAACAACTGCTTGTGAGTTTGGGATCGTCGACGATTCGTACAGCGCGCCTTTGGACTGAGTCCAGGCATCCAGGTGCTCCTGCCCAAAGGTGACAGCAGTACTATATGGGGTCTGACTTGCGATTTATATAGCAGCAGTCTTTGCCCCGGAGTAAAGTATCGCCTCGCTTTATTGAGGTCTTTACTGTACTGTCAGCATCAAAAGTAATGGATCAGTTCATGTGTCAAAAGTATCTACCATTCTCTAAGATAGTATAGTGTAGTATAAGTAGATTATGTAGAGTAATTAGACTGTAACAAATACTTTTGAGCGCGAACTGTAGATATATCTCTGTTTGGAAAAGTATTCCAGGGTGGCAGATACTTTAATTTGGCACATTGTTTCATCTGCTACTATTGATGCTGACTGTACTAGACAACCAAATAATATAGGTAGAGTGACCCTTATTTATGTTCAGTGAAAACTAGTGCTTTCAAAGAAATCATTGGTATTTGGCTCCATACATTGATAGCCTTCAGAACAGTTTTTAACTACATTCTGGTTTCCTGACCATTATCTAGTAAGGGCACATTCATACTTTTCAAGATATAAAAGTGGTTACCATGATTCAGATGAACACAAAATTAATGATTTCTCTGAAACTATTAATTTTCGCTCAACATACATGTGGTCAAATTGGTAGCTCTTAAGGTCCTCTCCTCTAGCATAGCATACTGAAAGTAACACCATGTCTTCTACCACTACTATGAGCAAGACACTATACATATATGAATGTGACTCACTGTAAACTGCAGAATGGATTTGTGCACCAGTAACCATGGAAATAGGCCAAGCAATAAGAAGGTATAGAGGGAAATGCTAGGAACACAATTTTTGACTACGTAACTTTGTTTGGACTAGTTAGTTAGGAGATGAACATATCAAAAGTCCCTGGCCGTAACCATGGTGCCGGGAGGGAGAGGGGGGTTTGAAGGTTAAATTTTTCGGTTTTTAAATATCTTAGAAACTTTGCGTCTTTGCGACATGACTACTTAAACAAAACGAAAGCTGATTAAATTTGCTAAAAGTTTAATTTAGTCAAATTTTTCGATATCTTGAATAGTTTTCGAGATGTTCTCTATTAAAAGTTCATTTGGGGCTCTTAATAATTGTATCTTGATATCTACATCAATGAAGCTACTAGGCCATGTTTGGTATCGTTTTCGTATAAATAGGGAGTGCCAAATTCATTTATGGTATCAAATTGACACCATTCCGAAGTTTAAACATATAAACTTTAAACAAATACCTTTTTTTTAAACTCCTCTTCACACTTAAACTGCTGAACCGATTTAGTTGAAATTTGGTATAGAGATGTTTTAAGTCCCGAGACAGGACATGAGTTTTTATCTCAACAATCATACTTTGAAGGTGTGAAATTTAGTGTGAGGGGAATTTAGCTTCTTCGCCGAAGTTGAATTCCTGAGGTTAATACTGTTTAGGTTTAGGTTTGAAGTCATGTTTGGTATCATTTTCAACTAAATTAAACATGTAGACCATCCCAAATATAATTTAAAGCGGTTCAGCGGTTATTGATTCCCCATACAATCTTCCACTCCACTTTTCACACCCTCAAAAGTTATGAAAACTATCCTATGTACTGTCCCGAGACTCAAACTATCTCTATACCAAATTTCAATACAATACAATACAATTTTTTTATTGTTTGAATGTGAGTGGTTATAAATGGTGGTAGGGTTAGTATTTGGTTACATTACAATCAGCCAGAATTTGGCGTACAATACTCTTGACTCTCAATGTGCATGTCATTAAAACCTATAAAATTAAAATAAAAGCATAAAAATGTCAGACTATAAAATAAGTATTAATAATAATAAAGGGGCCCACTGACTATCAGTCTGCCGGACGATATGGGCCTGTCATTTGTTCGGAACTGTCAAATTTTTGTTCTAACTGACAGGCCGATATCGTCCGGCGGACTGATAGTCAGTGGGCCCCTTTATAGAGAATAATAATAACAGGTCAATGTCATGCATACAGAAAAGCAATCAATCAACGAAATCGGTTCAGCGGTTTAAGCGTGAAGAGGAGTAAAAAAAAGCATTTCTTAAAATTTTGTTTTTACTTAGGAATGGTGTCAATGTTGATACCATAAATTAATTCAGCACCCCCGATTTATATGAAAACGATACCAACGCCGGCCTAGCAGCTTCACTGATGTAGATAATCAAGATAAAAATGAGAGCCCTAAATAAACCTTCAAGAGCGGATATCTCAAAAACTATACAAGATATCGAAAAACTTGACTGAATAAAACTTGTAACAAATTAAATCACTTTTCATTTTGTATGTGGCCATGTCGCTCAGACGCATAGTTTCCGACATATAATCGAAAAACCGAATAATGGAACCTTCAAACCCGCCCCCCTCCCCGGCACCAGGGTTACGGGCGGGGACTTTTGATATGTTCACCTCCTAACTAGTCCAAGCATTTCCCTCTATAACTTTTTTGAGCATTCATTTCCTGGCCTAAAACAAGACTGTTCTAATAGTTGAGATAAATAGTCTAATCGTCAAGTTGAGATAAAGAAGACTAATGGCAAGGAACTGGCTTTCATTTTGAGGGATATCATAAATACATATACTACAGTGAAACCTGGATAAGTAGGTCATCAAGGGACGAACAAATTTGCCTCACTTAAAGAGGTATTCCACTTACCCAGGGTCTCAGAAAGCCAGGTATAAATAAAGGGTCTAGCAGGCTAAGCGAACAAGAACGCCTGCCCCTAACGACGGATTTGGTCATTCTTTCAGGTGGTGTACTGGCAGGACCTAAGAACACTCTACGCTTAATATCAGTCCTCGATCTTCTTTTGTTTTCGAGTTATTCAGGATAATGTAAAATAATCAGCGTATCATTGAAAGTGTCATATTTTGTAAACTGTTCAAGTTAGATGAACCAAACAAAATTATATTTGACAATAATAAAATAGACTACAAAATGCATATTTTTAATTTGCATAACGTCCTTATACTGTGAAAAAAAAATTTTTTTTCTTTTAATTTTTTTTTTACTTTTTTGAGTAGCCACTAATACCCACTACATACACACACATGTAAAAATATTTGCATAAATCTTCGTGCGTCATGTCAAAAAAAATATATCGAACAAGTATAGTTTCTAGCATATATAATAATAATAAAAAAACACTATTTCACACAATAGTCCATATAAAAAATTATTATGCTATAATATAATATTATTATCTAAATTAAACTAAGAGTTGCTTCAGTCGCCATATGACTAGTCCTATATTTATTCTACATTTTTCACTTTTTGTTCTCGCTATGGTGAACGGATGACCAGTAAAGAAAAATGGGGCTGTACAGGCTCTCGGAGACGGTCTTAAGTATTCGATTGTCTGAGTTTCTCAATCTCTCCCAGAAACCTGCTATCCGACTTCTGATGATGGCGAAGAAGTCGGGCACCCCCGCCTCCGCGATTCGCGAACATGCTCGATGCGCTACAATACCTGGGTAACTTCAGTAGAATGCGAAATGCGTCATTGTATTGGACCCGCAAAGTTGAAAATGCTTTTCTACTGAAGTTAACCCAAAGTTGGCAGGTATACAAACACTGACAAAATGCTCTGAACAGAGTCACTTTGACATCATTTGTACACCTCGCAAATTTGCGTGCGAGCATGTTACACCTATAAATGAAGTACCAGTGCAGTGTGAAGATAAGTTAGTATGTAGGTATACAATCTCTTCTAATAAACCTATTTATAATGCATCGATGATGACATGTCAACATTGATAATATTTGACACATAATATTATCTCCATTTGTTTTTTTTGCATTTTGTGTTGGAAAATGGATAACATTAAGTGTCAGTCTTGTGAATGTAGTGGGTATTAGTGGCTACTCATGCATATTTTTTTTGTAGGTGTACCCTCCGCAAAAAGTAAAAAAAAAATTAAAAGAAAAAAAAAATGTTTTTTTTTTTCACGAAGTATAAGGACATGATGCAAGTTAAAAATATGCATTTTGTAGTCTATTTTATTATTGTCAAATATAATTTTGTTTGGTTCATCTAACTTGAACAGTTTACAAAATATGACACTTTCAATGATACGCTGATTATTTTACATTATCCTGAATAACTCGAAAACAAAAAAAGATCGAGGACTGATATTAAGCGTAGTGTTCTTAGGTCCTGCCAGTACACCATCTGAAAGAATGACCAAATCCGTCGTTGGGGGCACTTCTTGTTCGCTTAGTCTGCTAGACCCTTTCTGTCTCATTTACTAGAGGTGAGAATAGAGGATATTTCAGTTAAGTATAGAGGTGGTTGATAATTAAGGTATTTTGTAAACATTATGTATGAGTTGTAATGTTTAAAAATAAATTATGTAAAATATTTTTTGTCTGTTTAAATTTTTATTCTAATTTGTTTTGAATGATTACTAAGGATAGATTTTTTTAAATTAAATTTGATAGAGACTTCATTGCATCATAGAACTTTAATAAATGTTTTTTTTTTTATTTTTTTTTTCGTGTTACTTATCAAGATTTCAGCTTTCGTTTCGATAGTTTTAACTACTTAAACTAATTAAATAAAACTTGAAGTCGTTTTGACACAATTAATCAAAAGCGGAATTTGAGAATAGACTAAAGAGTTAGTAAAAATATGGAAATTGATCTGCATTAAAGTCCCATGTTAGAGAGGTCATAGATTGACGTTATCTCAGATACAGAGGTCAATTCCTATAGCATTCTAAAAAAACAATGAAGCAAATGTAATCTTTCAAATATAATCTCAGTAAAAGAGGTAAAATACACTCCCTGTCTCAATAATAGAGGTAAATGTGACTATAAAATCGGAACAACTAATCCCAGTTATAGAGGTTTGTTTTGTCTCACTAACAGAGGTAATTCAATGCTAAAGTGTCGGGACCGCACCATGAGTCCCAGCTATTATAGGTAGAGGTTTCCCACTTATCCAGGTCCCGCTTACCCAAGTTTCACTGTATCTATTATGAAAATCATAACTTTAATATTTATAGGAACATTTGTGTTTGTTTATAAACATGGCAAATATTTGCTGCCCTATGTATAATATAGGAAGCTTGACGTGCAGTATTTAAGTGATAATTGAATTTAAGTAATCCATTCTCAATTTGAAAATATAATGTTCACATTAATAATATATATGTATAATACTGTTAAACTGTGTACATATATTACTGTAGATTCGTTCTTGTACCTACACCCTACACCTGTTCAGCAGGCAAAAAGTACATTGGAAGAGTGGTATCACTGTGAACTGACTGTGAGGGAGGGGGTACCTAATGATTCTCCGAATTATTTTTAGCAGATTATCGATTCGCAGACAACGATTCGCCGAACATCGGTTCGCAGAGTAATTTATTTGTAGATGTAACTTTTGGTCGACTAACGTTACGCAGACTCTTGATTCATTCCAAAATTGAAAGTTGGGTACCAAAAAGCGGAATCTTGAACGTTTGAGGGTTTCAAAGCATGTGAGTTAAACAAACTTTGCCATCAAGTAAAACACAACACTTTTCACTTCAAATTACAATACAATACAATACAAATCTTCTTTATTGCTCACCAATATAAACAGGACATGACATACAAATTAAGCACTAATTACTAATTACTTTTTACCTCGCCTTCATCGACTACTCGAAGGCATTCGATAGTATATCGCATCATTCCATATTTGAAGCTCTACAACACCAAGAAATAGCACCGAACTACATAAAACTTTTAAAAACCATTTACTCCAACAGCACAGCCGCCATAAAACTTCAGTCTTCTGGCCCGTCCTTCGATGTACAAAGAGGAGTTAAACAAGGAGATCCGCTATCGCCGAAGCTCTTCACCAGCACTTTAGAACACGTGTTCCAAATACTTGCGCCGCTTTGGGGAGAGAGGGGCTTGATTGTCGGGGAAAGGAGGCTAACCAACCTTCGCTTCGCCGACGACATAGTCTTGTTTTCCTCAACTTCATCCGAGTTAAGTCACATGCTAGAAGACCTTAGCAACGCAAGCCTCGAGGTTGGACTGAAGATGAATATGTCAAAAACCAAGGTCATGACTAACAGCACAAAACGTAGGATTGAGATAAACGGAGAACACATCGCATATGTCCAAGAATACCTTTATCTTGGCCAAATAGTCTCTTTCCAGGCGCGGCAGGACAAAGAAGTCCAAAGACGCACCGAAAACGCCTGGAAGAGCTATTGGTCAATGAAACACCTGATGAAGGGAGACCTACCTCTGTCACTCAAGCGTAGGCTTATGGACATGTGCGTACTTCCAGTTCTCACCTACGGTGCTCAGACCTGGTCCTTGACGGAAGCTCAGAAGTCCAAACTCGGGGTTTGCCAGAGAGCTATGGAGCGCAGCATATTAGGTGTAAAATTAAGAGATCGAGTCCGAAACACCACGCTGCGCTCTAAGACTCAAATAATAGACGTAGCTCGGAAAGCGGCCAAGTTGAAATGGGACTGGGCTGGTCATGTCTGCCGAATGCCAGATGACTTGTGGGCCAAGTTAATCACGGAGTGGGAGCCCCACGAGTCTAACCGGGGATCCGGCAGACCTCGTCGGCGATGGCGGGATAACTTGGACTCCTTCTTGACAGGCTGGCCGGATATAGCATTAAACAGAGACGAATGGAAAAAGAGGGGGGAGGCCTTTGCCCAGCAGTGGGACACAGTAGGCTCTGAATAATACTAATTACTTTGCCAATCTGGTGGTAAAATTGCATATTTTATAATAACTAGGATTGATTTTTTGTAGAATAAAAATAACATTTACAAGTTGGTGTGTTGAAAAGAAAAACATCCTGTATGTCAAATCTATAGGTATACCTAGACTAGATTAATAATAGAAACAGATTGGCTTATACAGATGATGATTTATAAAAAATATTAAAATGATTAAGTTTATATGTTTTTTTCTTTTAAAATATATCCTCTTGTTAGTTGACTTTTGTCACAAAAAACTAGATATTAAATAAAACTAAATATCGTAATTGCTTCTAGTTTAGGTTTTAATAAATTTTTAACCTAAATATGAACAAAAGCATAGCATAGGTATAGGTTAAATTAAAACCTATACAATATAGGTTTTAATTTTATGGTAACTTCTGTTAGTGAACAAAAGTAGACAATTAAATGTATCAAAACCATCTTAGTCAGACTCAAACTAAAAGTTATTGTGTAGGTTAGTCATGTCCTAGTCTAGCCATATTTAAGAGAGAAGTTCTGCTAATCAATATTAATGCCAAATGAACATTCGACCTATTGTGTTTCGACCAATGGTGTCTCGGGTAATTATGACAGTTTCTAAATGATTATTCTACGAATAGTAAATATGCGTATCAATTGCTCTGCTTATTGACTACTCTTGCAAACGAATATTATGCGTAATTCTGCCAATCGTTACTCGGCCAAAGAACCCGTCGGCGAATCGTTGTCAGCGAAACAAAAATCGGCGTATTTTTTTTTGGCATATCAATAGGGCACCGTGTACTATAATTGTAATTTAGTATCTTGCTTATTATTTCCCATTAGATCATTACATCTATACCCATGTCATCCAGAAAACATTTATAAGACGATCTTCGTCTCCAGTGTACTACTACTCGTAGTAGTCCATCATTCGCACAGTAATTTTTTAACTTCCAAAAAGGAAAAAAGTAAGGGTACCATTCGATTTCTTACACTTTATCCAAAAAATATTGTACGGCAACTATATACATAAACGCATGATAAACGCAATATTTCACCGACAAAAATGCAATTTCCTTGTTTTGTCCATACATTCAAAATGGGCTCTCAGTGAACTTGACGTCACGTTCACTTATCGTTTTGTTTGGAGCGTTTCGCGAGTGAAGTACGACTGTCGAACTTTGACTATAATTTCTGACTTTTGTATTGCTTTAAGAGGCCGGTATCGATTTTGGAGCAAAAATGTAAAATTGATAGATTTAGTCGTTGAAATTATACACGTTTCGTTACGTTATATCTAAATAACAAGTATTGGTTTCTATTAGCACGTCTTCTCATCTTGTTTTTTAATAATGATGTCGAGAGCGTGCGTCACCGGTAATATATGAAGAGAAGGGGCAATTTTTGAAAATTCATCAAAAAATGATGGTGGTAAATTATACAAATTGATGTATAAGAATAGTTTCAGCAAATGTTGTAGATTGTTTAAGTATCAAAACAACGTTGAAATTAAGTCGATTTTCAGAGAAATAGTCACTTGTTTTGAAGTAATTTCTGGAGAAAATTGATTTTGTCTAACTTTAATTTACACTACTTCAAAGTCATAAATATAAAAAAGTAGTCTGATAAACGTCAAGTACAGGATTATTTACGAAATTTGCAAATAAGAGATTTGCGATTCTGTGCTTTACGCGCGTTTACCTAAACGTCCATCAGAAAAGCAAACATTACTAATTTAGTCATTCAGCTATAGTAGTAGCAATGGGTCCCATATAGACATTTGATCCTAAAAATAAACCTGATCGATTGATACCATTAATAAAAATTTGTCATCTAGCCTATTCTTTTTTTGTTTGAAAGAAGTTACCTCCGAGGTATTTCCATAATATTTTTGGTTCTGATCTGATGAGAAATTGAGGAAGCTCCTCAATTTTTAAGGCTTGTGAATGGTGATTTCGATGTTTTCTAAAGTAACTCAAGCATTTCCTCCCGAAAACCACCAATTTGATGTAGTGCAACTGTAGCCTTACCATGAGATTGAGCCTACATATTCGCTAACGTCTTCGTAACTTACTTTTTATACATATACTTAATGCATATACTTAAAAAAGGATATTTTATTTCAGTCTGTTTTCTTTTTTTAGGGTTCTGTACCCAAAGGGTAAAAACGGGACCCTATTACTAAGACTCCGCTGTCCGTCTGCCCGTCTGTCACCAGGCTGTATCTCATGAACCGTGATAGCTAGACAGTTAAAATTTTCACAGATGATGTATTTCTTTTGCCGCTATAACAACAAATACTAAAAACAGAATAATATAAATATTTAAATGGGGCTCCCATACAACAAACGTGATTTTTTTGCTGTTTTTCTCCGTAATGGTACGGAACCCTTCGTGCGCGAGTCCGACTCGCACTTGGCCGGTTTTTTGTAAAAGTTTTTATTTCGAAAATAACGATGTATAAAATGTGAAACGTTATTCGACTAAACATTGCTTAAACGAAAAGATTACTCTGCCAAATGAAAATCGTCCAATAATAGTTCTGCTAATTTACACAGAAGCGAACTGAACAGTATGTGAACCAAGAGTCTGCGTAACGTTAGTCGACCAAAAGTTACATCCTGCGAATCGATAATCTGCTAAAAATTTCTCGAAGAATCATTAGGTACCCCATAACACTACAATAACTAAGTCGTAGTAACCAGTCTATAATGACATTTTGATTTGTTTACCTGTCAGCTCTGATGTTCATTTGGAAATGTTTCGTTGTGAAATAGTTTAATTTCCCGACCTGTTCTTTTCCAGCAGTTTATTATTTACATTATTAACAATTTAATATTCAACACTTAAGCATTATTCAAGTAAATCGCCACAATGACACTGACAACAGTGACAACCTATCATTAAAATTATTGCCAGTGTTAGACATTAGTTCCAATGAAATTCCGCAACATGGCGCATGAGCATATATTTCTGGTCAGGCTTTACCTAAATGCAAGCGGTAACGAATACCGCCAGTTGCCGCCTGAGTAACCCTAAACCCTAGTTCGCAAAACGTTCAAGTTGGTAGTCTGTGCGGAAAGAGAAGAGTCGTGGAATGTATTGGGCCGACACATTTCACGACTCTTTTCGTTGCAAAGAGGTCATGCTTAGTCTACGGTTCCGTAGTTGCCCGTATATCTACATACAATGTGTTTGTACACCTATAGTGGAGCCGTTAACCACGTATAGTACGATGAATTTTATCGACAAATGCTCCCTCAGACCTATGTTTTTTCTCAACCAGTTTTAAAATGCACCCCTTCAAAGTTTTTTGGCACCAAACACGACTGCACTTGGACCTTGGTTAATCTATGCACCATTATCTGTCCATTTACCTGTCGTACAATAAAAAAAATATCATTCTATAGCTTATGATATGAATTCCTAGGGAATCAATTTCAAGCATAAAATGTCACTAGATACATTTTCCACAATGACTCGAGAATTAATAACAAAAAAAAAATTGACTCCAAAAAAGTCATGAAATAAAACTATGAAAACGGATTATATCGCGTATATTGAATTTATAATACATCCCGACGTTTCGAACCCTTTACAGCGTTCGTGGTCAACGGGTGACTGAGGAAAAACTACAAAGTGCAAAAATACCCACATACTAAAAATAATGAACCATCATAGACTATAAACTTTAAGGCTGGTTGTACATGCAAAAAAATCTTTCTTCTTCTTCTTCTTCTTAATTTTTATTGATGATGTGGCTTTCTATTAATAACAAGTATGCAAAATTTCAGACCCCAAAACTAAACAAAAAACAATTTTTTTAAATGTAATTTTAGGTCAGAGACCGCTCTAAGTTTTTCACCAAAGCTAGCCTCTTTAATGAGCTACAAAATAAATGTGTTTACTTAATTTTATCTGTGGAAGAACAAGGTTTTTTTTAATTGAATACATCGCTATACATTTTCTATACCCGCTCCTTCAAGCTAATTTTTTATTGTATTTTATTTTTTTATATAGTAGCTATAGCGGTTGGCAAAATGAAACTGCACTTGGTGCAGAAAGCAAGCCGCTTTGCCCAGTGATACTAGGGACCAATCTGAATGATTTCATCCGAGGAAACACAAATTTCATCCACTAGAATTCAAGATGGCGGACCTTTTCCAAAATGGCGGCTGCAAAATTAAAAAAAATTGTAGACACAAAACGGGTGCACCGATTTTAGTGATTGATATTTCAATCAATTCGTATTGACACCTGTAATCGGGAAAAAATATAGCATTTAAGAAATTAAAGATGGCGGCCGAATATTAAGAAAATTATGTTTTTTTTTGCTTCTTTTTCCTTCTACTGAAAATAACAACTAAATGTTCTATAGTACGGTCACATATTCTTTCATTTAAATGAAACCTGATAATATTAGCTACAAAATAAAATAAAAAACTTGACAATCCGTTGAGTAGTTTTTTAACTATACGCATTACAAAAATCGCGTAACTCCCGTCCGAAACGGCCCCCTCGCGTCAAAACTTACAACTTTGATGACATTTCTTTATATTTAAAGGTAAAAAAAGAAAATAATGCATATTTACTTTATTTATTGAGCTATAAATAAATGTATTGCCGCTTATTATTTGTGACGTTCCACGGAAAAAGGAACCTTATGGAGGCTGGCGCTTACGTCGCATAGCACCGCGATAGTATTGGAGCGGCGTTAATAATAGCTTAAGCGCCAACCGCCATAAGGTACCTTTACCCGTGGGACGTCACATTTACTCCTCTTTATCATCTTCGTCCGATGTGGTTGAACTGTAAAAAAGAGAAAATTCATATGAAATCAGAACAGAATATACCTACCTAATATAATTAAATTGAATATATAAAAATGAACTACGCCAAACTGTCCCGCTCCTCCATTACTATTTCAATGTGTGTAGTATTGAGGTTTCATGAAGTACCTGAACAGTATATAGCATTAATTCAGGATATGTATACCAATGTCACCACCCAGATAGTTTGTCCAGCTGGAACCTGTTGAAATAAGCAACGGAGTGCATCAAGGGTCAATATTAAGCCCGTTATTATTAACGTCACCATAGATTACCTAACAAGGGCTCACCAAAAACCAGTGCCATGGAACATATTATATGCTGATGACGTCGCCCTAATATCAGATAATGTCGAAGATCTCCAAAATCAACTAAACATTTGGACTAAATCATTAGAGGAAAATGGTTTGAGAGTAAGCCGTTAGAAAACAGAACACATGTCATGTTTGTTTGACTGTACAACAATCCCAACTCAATCAAGCTCTACATAACTTAGTGTCGATAATCAGCAACGATGGTAAAATTGATAGAGACGTAACTCATCAAACCACAGTAGGCTGGATGAAGTGGAAGCAGTTGACCGGTGTTGTGTGATAACAGAATGCCTTTAAAAATAAAGGGTAAAATATATAAAACCGCAGTGCGACCCGCCATACTCTATGGAACCGAATGCTGGGCATCAACAGAACAACACGTTCAAAAACTGCATATAACAGAGATGCGCATACTTCGCTGGAATCGCTGTTCAGCTGGAGTCACCCGGAGGGATAGGATCCGTAACGAATACGTGAGAGGCAGTTTTAAAATCGCTCCTATTGAAGAAAAGCTGAAGGAAAGGCGACTACGCTGGTACGGTCACGTACTCAGGCGGTCTTCAGATCACATGGTACGAGTGGCATTGGATCTACCAACGACGAAACGGGGCCGTGGAAGACGCCCTGCTACTTGGCTGACAACGGTCCAAAATGACCTGAAAAACACAAATATTGACGCCGACCCCAGATAATGGGGAAAGGCTTAGGTAGAAGAAGAAGAAGAAGAATGTGAGTATTGAAATAGTAATGGAGGGGCGGGACAGTTTGGCGTAGTTTATCTATAAGTACCTTTCGTTTTTGCAGTTGCCTTTGCATATGCTGCATTCTGCACTGCTGTGCAGGGTAGACCCACCCTCCGACACGTGCAGCGCATTGTTTCGCAACCTTTTTTTCCAACCCCAAGAGGATGGCAATGGCACAGAGGCATCATCAATAATAAGGGCATTGCCCCATAAGTTCACCTGCTACCTATATGACCCTCAAACAGCGCATTCGTCGGTGAACTTGGTACGCAAGGAACTATTTGCTACTAACAAATAAATTGGTAGGTAACCAGCATCCCACCAGCATCGGCACTCGGCAGCATTACATAAACACGCGCTCCGTGTCACATATCAAGCGAGCCACTTATGGGGCAATGCCCTTATTCTTGATGATGCCTCTGTGCCATTGCCATCCTCTTGGGGTTGGAAGTCATCTAATGACAGTTGGGAACCGCAATGGTCTGAAGCCAGGGAGATATGGCGTGAATTATCATACCTGGACCATTGCGGCTGTAAAAAAGGTTGCGAAACAATGCGCTGCACGTGTCGGAGGGTGGGTCTACCCTGCACAGTGCAATGCAGAATGCAGCACATGCAAAGGCAACTGCAAAAACGAAAGGTACTTATAGATAAACTACGCCAAACTGTCCCGCCCCTAAATTACTATTTCAATAATACACACATTGAAATAGTAATGGAGGGGCGGGACAGTTTGGCGTAGTTCATTTCTATATGTGCCAATTTCAATCAAAAGGGTACTTATTGTCATTTTCAATCAAAAGGGTACGTCCCACAATAAAAAAGGAAAAATATATTAACATACAAGAATATTTTTTGCTATGCGCCACTGTTTAAGAGTTATTTACGAAAATCTAAAAAAAGGACCTTAGAATTGATTATAATTAACATTTCCGCGTTAATATCTCTCTGAATATTCATCCTATCAAAAAATTGTACGGAATCTTTCTTGTAGGCAATTCTATGCAGATTACTTATGTAGAAGAAAATTTTTTGCTGTGCGCGACAGTTTACTAGTTATTTACGAAAACCCAAAAAAAGGGGACCTTAGAATTGATTATAATTAACTTTCCCGCGTTAATATCTCTCTGAATATTGATCCTAGCGAAAAATTGTATACAATCCTTCTTGTAGGCAATTTTATGCAGATATGCTATGCGCCACCGTTTTCGAGTTATTTACGAAAACCTAGAAAAAGCTTTTGTTTAATCTTTAAAGGGCTGTTGTATATTTGGAACCATAGCAGATGGGTACTCTAAACTTTCAGAAAATACGTGTTATTATTACTGCTATTTTGTGCAATAATTATTATCAAAAAATATATTAAAAAAATATGGGTCTCCATACAAGGAACTCATTAGGGTAGGTAATAATGGCCGCCATTTTGAATATCTCACTTCCGGTCAAGATTTCGATCGGGCAACTGGCAAATTCGGATTCAGCGGGGTCAAATTAGGTTGAAAAATCCGGTTGCCAAAAAGTAACATGATTTGCCAGTCGAAATCGATTTTATCAAAAATATGACCTAACTATAACCCCTAAGAATCATATTATATTTTTTAAATTAATCGCGCTCATTAGATTATGCTAATAAAATAAACCGAAAACCGAGAGGGGTGTCCTTATTGTGTGTTATCTTGAGGCTGTAGCGCAGAGGCACATCTGCTCTGATTATGCGCTCCACACATGCACAAAAGGAACTTACATTTGACAATAGCTATCTATTAATAATAATACTAATTTTAAGACCAAAAGATGCCATTCTTTTGCTCGAAGTCCCTTCCGAGAGCTCGGTAGTCGGTACCTTTTGTGTAGAATGTAATTTATGTACCGCATTGTTGGCATCGGGTCCCTCCCCACTCGCTCGGGTCGGCTCCAGCCCGCGTGGGCTACGAGTTGCATTTGTTGTTCACCGAGTTTGCTGAATGCCTTGTGTGTTCCACTTCTATAAGTGATTAGATAATCAAGTTAAGCATTACCCTACAGTTAAATTAAAATGGATTTACGGAAGTGTTAAAAATGACAGTTTTCGCGTTGACAGTAAGAATTGCGTAAACTATTTTAATGTATAATCATACAACATAAGGTGCAGCGGGGCAATCCTGACTGCGGAAAATATCAACTAATCGAAATATATTCCATGTTTTACATTATTATCTAGAGTGTCATCTATGTCCAGATAGCGGAAACGCTTGTTCATAATTTCTGAATGACACAGAATGCTCTCTGATCTACGCGGCTATTATGTTTCCGACAAAATTCCTTGTGTGCACTTGCGAGTTGTCTCCTCAAATATCCTATAAAAATAGTGGTTTCTAATGTTTTTTTATAAGTTTTTCAAAGGTGAGTCGCATATTTAGTCACCTATGCTATGTTATTGCTTTATGCTTGTATGTCACTTAATCTAATGTAGTTGTAATAGTATTTCGACGATAGTTTAAATAATCCCACTAAAATTGAGATGCTGACAAATTTCGACTTTTCGTCCATATTTTGTATGAAACTGAACAAACACAAGTGATGTACACGATGCGAGGTTTTTATCGATGTAAATACCTCGTTTAAAAATACCGTCCCTGTAAAGGACTATATCTATATTATATCTATATATATATTACGCGAGGCCGATTTTTGTTCATCCCATCAGATCTACAGTTATGGTCCGATTTTAATAAATTATATGTCATTTGATTCGTCTCATGCTACAGATTTGCAATAAGCTCTTAGTTTTTTGATTTTTTCCCGAAAAAGTACTAAATTAATTTGAAAAAAATGTACCACGTGACCTTTGTTCTGACTTGAGATTGAATTGAACTCAAACCTATATATGTAAGGTATGTAAGGTATCCAATCCATTCAAATATTTGTTTTGAGACTGTAACATGCATATACCACACTAAAAATTATATTAAAACACCATAAAATTTTATTATTGTGTTTGACAACATGTCAGACATGTGTCATCCACATCGTACTCATCAAGATGACACATGTTTATTAACCGACTTCAAGATTTCAAAGGAGGAGGTTCTCAATTCGGTTGTGTTTTTTTTTTTTTAATGTTTGTTACTCCATAACTCCGTCATTTCTGGACCGATTTTGATGGGATCCATGAGGAATCGAGGGAACTCGTCAAATGTTAAAGGCATAATATACTATTTTAGTATTTGTATCAACAAATCAAGCACTTACATTTAAAAAAGTGACATTTGATGAAGTGGAACTGCTGATGATGATCAGAATGGAACTCTTCAATGACGCATAGTTCACGTTTGGCGATTTGTCCTCTTCGTTATGTTTGTTAAGCAAGTTAGGTTTTCAAGAAACATTTTTGTCAAGCTCGAGTTCTGATGATGGGATCCATGAGGAATCGAGGGAACTCCTCAAATGTGAAAGGCATACATATAGTGATTTTTGTATTTTTATAAACAAATCCAGCACTTCCATTTTAAAAAGTGACATTTGATGAAGTGGAACTGCTGATGATGATCAGAACGGAACTCTTCAATGACGCATAGTTCACGTTTGGCGATTTGTCCTCTTCGTTATGTTTGTTAAGCAAGTTAGGTTTTTAAGACATTTTTTTGTCAAGCTCGAGTTCTGATGATGAGACCCACGAGGAACCGAGGGAACTCCTCAAATGTGAAAATCATACATATAGTGATTTTTGTATTTTCATCAACAAATCCAGCATTTACATTTAAAAAAGTGACATTTGATGAAGTGGAACTGCTGATGATAATCAGAATGGAACTCTTCAATGACACATAGTTCACGTTTGGCTATTTGTTCTCTTCCTTATGGACCCAAACCCAAACTTGGACCCTGACTCTGACACGGACCCGGGTCTGAACATGGACCCCAACTCGGACCCGGACCCGGACCGAACTGACCCAAACCTGGACCCGGACAGCCGGACACGGACCCGGACTCTGATCCGGACCCAGACCCGGACCCGGAAATGCTACTAGAAAAGTGCGTTAGGTGGGTGGGTAGCTTTTGAACTGCGATTGGCACAGAACAGAACTGCTATCAGAAAAGTAGGTTAGGTTAGGTTAGACCTGTGACCCTTACAGAAACGAAATGCTACCAGAAAAGTAGGTTAGGTTAGGTTAGAACTGCGACCCTTACAAAAACGAAATGCTACTAGAAAAGTGGGTCGGTTTACCTCCTTTTCTACATAATTAGGCAAAAGATGCTGTCTTTTTCATTTCATTGTCTGGAATCTAAAAATGCTTTCAGCGGCATCCCCCATTGAAGTCGGTTTTTTTTCTTAAAAATTATTTTATTGTTGCTTTGGCACATAGAAGTGGCTTACCGCGTGTGCCCGTGAGGGACAGAATTTGTAGCTCACCAGCCCACCATAAACCATACAAAACGGTGGGGAAAAGCATCTATATTTAATTCAAAAAGCACGTATGGCGAGGTTTGTTCTTATGAGGATGTTAAATGATGTCGGATCTTTAATGTAAACGGTCAGCCAATGGGGTTGGCAACTGTCAAAGGTTTGCAGAGATGGCGCCATCATAGCTTGCCCCTATTTCTATGAGATTTGGCTTAAAGGGCTGGCATCCAGGGAATTAAAAAAACAAAAATTTGACTCAATTGTAGGGATTGACAGGGCAAGCTATGCTGGCGCCCTCTGCTAATTATGTCGACCGGTCAACCCCATTTTCCGCATCGGTCCGCGCCCTTGGTGCGGTGCGGCGTATGTGCGATCGTATGTAAAAGCCGTAACAGACTACCGCACCGCACCGCGATCTTGGTGCGCCACACCCATAAGTGAGAGCGAGAAAGAGAATATCTCGAAAAGCCGTATTGGTGCGGTCAAAATCTCTTACTCGCTCTAACTTATAGCTGCGTCCTTAACGTATGTACAGTGACAACCTTGCACACTATCGATACGTGCGCCGCACCGCACCAAGGCCGCGGTGAGGTGTAGTAGTCTCTAACAGCTTTTACGATAGTCTGTTAAATACGGCTATAAAGCGGCTAACACATTACCGCACCGCACCAAGGTCATTGTGTGACTTACTTATAGGTGCATCGCACAATGACCGGTGCGGTGCGGTAATGTGTTAGGCGCTTAAGGTGGTGGCCGTACGCCGAGAGCGAGAAAGAGATATTTTGACGGTACCAAGGTCGCGGTCCAGTCGTTGTACAGACTTTCAAAAAAGTAAATTAAAAAAAACTAAATTAGGTTCAAGGGCCTGACACTCTTTGATAGAGAAAGATAGTTTTATTGCGATTCCTATAAGAGGAAAGAGAAAATAGTGCCATGCTTTATTTTTATCACCGACCGGGCATTTTTTCATGGTCGGGTTTGCTATGATGGCATAACCCAACCATGAAAAAATGCCGAAGGTCGCGGTCCAGTCGTTGTACAGACTTTCAAAAAAGTAAATTAAAAAAAACTAAATTAGGTTCAAGGGCCTGACACTCTTTGATAGAGAAAGATAGTTTTATTGCGATTCCTATAAGAGGAAAGAGAAAATAGTGCCATGCTTTATTTTTATCATGTCGGGTTTGCTATGATGGCATAACCCGACCATGAAAAAATGCCGAATGAAATGGAGGCGATGGCGAGATACCGAAATTTATAAGAGTGAAAGAGAAAAAACCGGCCAAGTGCGAGTCGGACTCGCCCACCGAGAGTTCCGTACTTTTTAGTATTTGTTGTTGTAGCGGCAACATAAATACATCATCTGTGAAAATTTCAACTGTCTAGCTATCACGGTTCGTGAGATACAGCCTGGTGACAGACAGACGGACAGCGGAGTCTTAGTAATAGGGTCCCGTTTTTACCCTTTGGGTACGGAACCCTAAAAAGGATTATGCTGCCATACATGAAACTGTTAATACATGAATATGTCTTTCTCTTACCCCTGGTCCATGGAAACTATATAAAGGAGCCAAATCTCTATGTACGAAAAGTGTCCATCAAAAAACAGTAATTGGGCGGCGCCACCACACACCGAAATACTACTAAAACAACCTACGTAATTTGTTCGGGTTATTTGTTGCCTTATATGGTTCATGTTATACACATGTCCTAGAGCCTAACTAGCGCCACCGGAGAGATTAGGAACTATTATTTAAAGCTAAAAGCGGTCACTTTTGCAACAATTCTGCTTCTCCTTTCTATACCATCCATACCCTGGTCGCTCGGTTTCATGTCTATAAGTACGTGTATATACTATGTCTATTATTAGGTCAGAGGGTCTACCGCAAAAACTGAAATTCGCAAATTGCGGGGATCTTTCTCTTTTACTCCAATGAAGGCGTAATTAGAGTGACAGAGAAAGATGCCCGCAATTTGAACTTTGATTTTCGCGGTATAGCCCAGACACGGAATGTCACGGAATGTTTGTAAAATGTTTGTACCGTATCATATCGCGGTCGCGTATCATGATTTTTAGTTTAGAAAGATGCATATAATTATGTCGCTTTTGCATCAAAACTAACGATCACAAAACATGCTGGTAGGTGCTACGCGACCATAATATAATACGCTTAAATTATACAAACGTGTCGCCATTTTATAAGAAATAATTATGTGTAAGATTTCATATTCTGTGGCTATAGTCAGCATCAAATAGATAGTGACAGCCAGTGATTCATCTGAAGACGTCACATTTCCTGATTTCATTAAGCGTTCAGTCTTAGGCTGCCTGTCCACAGAAGCGGAGCGAGGTGGCGGAGCGATGAGCGAGGAAAAAATCCACCGACTGAATGGCATAAAATCTCCGCTCTGAAATTTTAATGAAATTCTATTGCTGGATTTTTTCCCCGCTTACCGCTCCGCTTCAGTGGACAGGCAACCTAACTTTTAGAACCATACTCTAGCGGCGTTTTGACGCCGCAACAGGTCTCTAGTTTTATTTTATTACGCGTCAAATTTTACACTAAATAATACTGTGCTATATTAAAATAAGTTTTTTTTATCGCAGATAAAAAGAAAAAAAAAGTGTAAACCCGTAGACACATTATCGACTGTTTTTTTTTTTTTTTTTTATTTTCAAAAAAGTATAACACATTTTAAACTTATACAAGTTTCGCCAAACTTGCGTTTAACGGCGAATTGCGTTTTAATAGACACGAGTCCCATGATCCCATCATTATTTACTATGGAGACCAGTTGAAATTACCCCGTTTTAATCTAGTCTTTTTTTGCAAAAATTAACGTAGCTACAAAAACAAACGGGTTCAATTTAGATCCTTTGCGCCAGCGGTTCTCAAACTTTTTTAGTGACGGAACCCTTTTAGAAAGCGAAATTTTTGACGGAGCGGAGCCCCAATTTTATAAATTTTCATTCGTGTCCGCCTGAGAAATCATTCCTGTCACTAAATCCATTCTCCGCCCCGCCACTGACCCAATCCCTCAAACCCCCCGATCACTCAACCTCACAGCACATCAACCCCTGATCACTGAACCCCTCGACCCTAAACCACCAACCCTTCAACCGCCATTCCCCGACCCCTAACCCCAGACCCCTTAACTCCTAACCCTAACCCCCAATCCCTTAACTCCCAACCCCTCAGTCCCCGACCCATCAACTCACCTCCCCTCAACTCCCAACCTCAAACCCCCCAAACACTAATACCCTCTACCTTCACCTATCACACCTACCCCTCACCTCTTAGTCTCTTTGGTTGTTTCCAGCACTACTTACATCAATAATCATAATACACATACGAGGGAAGTTCCACATCTCGTCCGTGGTCTTCATCATCAGTAGCCTTACCACGAGTTTGACATTGATATATTCGCTACCGTGTGCGTAACTTACTGTTTACGCATCTCGCTCGTACTGGCATATTAGTGTAAAAAGTAAGTTACGAAGACGCTAGCGAATATTTAGTGTCAAATTCGTGGTTAGGCTACAGTTGCATTACATCAAATTGGTGGTTTTTGGGAGGAAATGCTTGAGTTACTTTATAAAACACCGAAATCACCATACAAGTGCCTTTAAAAATTGAGGAAATCCCTCAATTCCTCGGATTCCATCATCAGATCAAAACCAAAAAAGTTACAATAACACCTTGGAGGTAACTTCTTTCAAACAGAAAAAGAATTACTCAAATCGGATCATGGTTGCCGAGTAATCGCTGAAATCATTGTCATCAAAACAATCATCATCATTAGCTCCACTTCATCAAATTGGTGGTTTTCGAGAGAAAATGCTCGAGTTGCTTAAGAAAACACCTAAATCACCATACATGTGCCTTTTTTGTTCGAAAGGAGCTACTTCCAAGTTGGTCGCATATTCATCTGGTTCTGATCTGATGATGGGATCCATGAGGAATTGAGGGAACTCCTCAATTTTTGAAGGCACATGTATGGTGATTTGGGTGTTTTCTTAAGCAACTTGAGCATTTTCTCTCGAAAACGACCAATTTGATTAAGCGGATCTGATGAAGATGATTGTTTGATGATGGTGATGATTTTTCTTAATGTAGGATGTTCAGCGATTACTCCGAGACCCGTGGTCCGACTTGAACAATTCTTTTTTTGTTTGAAAGGAACTACCTCCAAGGTGGTCCCACATTAATCTGGTAGTGTTCTGATAATGGGATCCATGAGGAATTGAGGGAACTCCTCAATTTTTAAAGGCACATGTATGGTGATTTGGGTGTTTTCTTAAGCAAGTCGAGCATTTTCTCTCGAAAACCACCACTTTGATGAAGTGGAGCTGATGATTATGATTGTTTTGATGATAATGATTTCAGCGATTACTCCGGCACCCATGATCCGATTTGAGTAATTCTTTTTCTGTTTGAAAGAAGTTACCTCCAAGGTGTTTTTGTAACATTTTTGGTTTTGATCTGATGATGAAATCCGTGAGGAATTGAGGGAACTCCTCAATTTTTAAAGGCACGTGTATGGTGATTTCTGTGTTTTCTAAAGTAACTCAAGCACTTCCTCCCAAAAACCACCAATTTGATGTAGTGCAACTAACCACGAGTTTGACACTAAATATTCGCTAGCGTCTTCGTAACTTACTTTGTACACTAATATGCCAGTAAGAGCGAGATGCATAAACAGTAAGTTACGCACACGGTAGCGAATATATCAATGTCAAACTCTTGGTAAGTCTACTGATGATGAAGACCACGGACGAAATGCGGAACTTCCCTCGTATGTGTATTATGATTTTTGATGTAGGTAGTGTTGGAAACAACCAAAGAGACTGAGAGGTGAGGGGTAGGTGTGAGAGAATTGACTGTTCAAGAATTAGTAAATTAATGCTCTTCAAAAAATACGACGACAAATAAACGCATTAGATTTACACTAATGTGCCGACAAACATGGTACGAACTGCGCCAAGAAGGTTTAACCGTGTTTTCTGTTCTGAGGTGTGTTCTTAACCTACCTACAGAAAGTTCGTTTATTGTCGCCGTGTAACGCTGCATCTTACATAGGCGAACACTCGCGAACGCGAAGCGAAGCGAAGCGACGCGGCGCGGCGCGGCCGGCCCAAGGCGTTGGCGTTCGCAACGAGATCGCCCACATACACTTCTATAGGTATCAAAGGATTAATTAAGGCGCCGTGCCGCGTCGCTTCGCGTTCGCGTGTTGTTCGCCTACGTAGTACGCTGCGTTAGGCTATCCAACGTACATACTTAAATAGCCGCATCCTTATCGAATTGCACCAAAATCACTATGAATATAGGTTTAAAATTTGGCTTGGCACCGACTTCAAACATATCAGTTGGTAACGCATATACTTAAACACGGAACCCTAACAAGGATAATATTTTATTTCATCCCTTTTGAAGTCGGTTTATCTTTTTTTGTAAAGGTTTTATAGATTTAATTGTATATAAAGTCATTTAAGTACTATGAATCTATAAAAGGTTTTATAGATTTATAGTACTTAAATTACTTTATGTTCTAACGCCATTGTATAGCCATAAATTAAACTTTTTTCCCGATACGAAATGTTATTTATTTGTTAAATATATCGGATCAACATGACCATGAAAAGGTTACGTTACGGGTCATTGTATCACTAATGTCATAACAACAATTGTATATTTTGCGCAGGCGGTGAAAAGAAGACTGAATTTGAGTGAGAGTAGTTCCGGTAGCCAAGGCCATGTAGTTCCTATGAAGGCAGATTTCAAGACGCCCAAGCAAAAACGAGTCAAAGTTCTCACACCGTACAGCCGACCGTCCAGTTCTATGAAAAAGTACAGCGAAAGATCAAGGTATGATGTAATATATAAGAATTATCGTTTAGATAATTTAGAAATAGTAACGTCGTCGTTCACCGTGTTGAATCTATTCATCACTGGGAAATAAATGTTTTCAGGTTCGACACATCATTAGGATTACTTACAAAAAAATTTGTTGCTTTGCTGAAGTCTTCCCCAAACGGCGTCCTCGACTTGAATATAGCTGCGGAGCACCTCTCGGTTCAAAAACGCCGCATATACGACATCACAAATGTTTTAGAGGGTATAGGAATTTTAGAAAAGCGATCAAAAAATAATATTCAATGGAAGTGTGGTAAGTTATTTTTTCATTCATAATTAACTCTGAAGGGGATACATCGAAAGTAAACTAATTTACGAGAGCCTAGTAGCAAGCAGTAACAAGTGAAAAAAGGGTTTTGTCGAAGTTATATTTCAAACTTTTTAGAATTATTTTAAAAAAATCTACAAAATGTTAAATGATATCTGTGAACAAGAAATACATCGTTGTTAAATTACGTGATTTCACTCCGTATGTGTTTATATTGTGGTGTTTATTTCGCAAACACAAATGATCGATCTATCCCCTTATAGTACAATCGGATTAGGTCTAACCTCGAAATCCTTCCAAAGATATGAAATTTGGTATGTATGTTAATTAAAGGTCTCTTTTTCATGTCCACACTATTTGACATTTGGGGACCTCGAGGAGTCGCAGCCATCTTGGAAAATGTGCACCATCCTGGAGAAATTTCCGTTTTACTCTAAATATACGTTCTCTTTGAAAATATAGTGTAAGGCAACATTAAAGCTTATTAAATTCTACACAAAAAAGTCCTAGAAAACTTTGCGGAAAAAATACATCTTGTTATAAAAAATAATAGCTTAATCCAGATTTAGCGCTTTACTCTTTCAGGGGATATTCTCTTAATAGAAATCTTGTAGGTATATCAATTTCACTTTTGTCTACACATTTGTACACGTTATACCCCATCAACATTTTACTCGACTGCGTCTTAAGTAGGGTTATGGGTTTATATAATCAGTACACCCTGTGTAGCTCAGGATACTGGACCGATTTTTTAAAATGACGTATCGGTAGATTCCTCTTGCCCTTCAGAACTTGTTTACACTTGTTTTATTAAAGAAAAATCATATTTCTAGAAGAAAGCTTCGTTTTAGGGATATGGTGTTTTATACCTTTTTTGTGTAGAACATAATAAGCTTTTGTTTCGCCATACACAGTATTCATATTAAACACAGATATTCCGAGAAAAACAGAAAAACCAAAAAAGACATACTTTTCAAGATGGCGTTTGATCCACGTGGTCCACGAAGCTCCAATTTTATGACACGCAAACAGGGATCCCTGAAATTGTAGGTGTCAAATTTCATTACTGTCACTATTGTTTAAACCCCATTTAAGACCTAAAATCTGTTTTTGCAGTCACATTTTTAAGTCCTAAATATTTTTCCTGCATTTATTTTAGTAAATTTGTATTGCATAGCCCTCGTGTACCAATTATGGATCTACTCATGTCTATTTCATTGAAATCCACTAAATAGTTTAGGCGCTAGAAGTAAAAATATGATTTAATATGCGGCATCCTCTCAAGGCGGCTGTATTGATTTTTCTTTTACAATGCATGTGCTCGAAAAGTGCGTTTCCTACGGAGCCATATCATGCGGAAAGTACTACGTTTCCGCACTAGTGCTTTTTGTTTTCAATTTTTTTTACAGTACATATGGTGCTACTTTCTCGCACTAATGCGGAAAAGAGCACTTTTCGTGCATATGTCGAAAGTTTAAAGGGCCATATGTACTGTAAAACGTTGTGCGATACACGTGCGAATAGGTAATTTGCAACTTTGTCGATTTAAAACACTCCTTTTAATAATTAAACTTATTTGCCATGATATGTTTTTTTATTTACCTGCATAATGCATAGTAAAACATTGTATGATACACGTGCGTAAAGATGATTTCCGACTTCCTTTATACATTCTTCGGAAATCATACACTTGTCGGAAATCATACACTTTCCGCACTAAATCTGGATTCAGCTATTATTTTCTATAACAAGATGTATTTTTTCCGCAAAGATATCTAGGACTTTTTTGTGTAGAATATAATAAGCTTTAATGTTGCCTTACACCATATTTTTACAGAGAACGTAGATTTAGAGTAAAACGCAAATTTCTCCAGGATGGTATACATTTTCCAAAATGACTGCGATTCCTCGAGGTCCCCAAATGTGAAATAATGTGGACATGAAAAAGAGACCTTTAATTTACATAAAATTTCATTACTTTGGAAGGATTTTGAGGTTAGATTTAATCCGATTGTACTATTAATAATATTAAATGTTTTTTAACCTTTCATGTGTGTGGTGGCAAAAAAATCATGGGTTCCAACCTTGGTTGTGATATATAATAGATCAGAAAAAAAGGAAAACTAATCCTAAAATATCCGTCGGATTCTTATAATAGGGTAAGACGGTTGACACTGGGTCACCCCATTTTCTAATGCTCGTATCTCGAGTAACAACAGTGACACATATGTATTTGATTTATGAATTCTGTACTATTGTAGACATCATTTATTCAAGTTTCATTATGTTATACTTCTACATTTAGTGCCAGTAACGCTTTTAATGAAAAATGGGAATCGACTCACTGTGTAACAGTGGCGGGTAGGGTGCACTGAATCACCCGGTGCTCTACAGTAAGTCAAAGATGCAAATCGTCTGCTAAATTATTGGACTCGTTGGTTTTAGTACGGGCGGGGACCGTATGATCTACTACGTCATCTGATACTGAAGGATAAACCCCATGGCACACGTTCATAAAAGTGACGCTAAGTTTGAAAAACATATTAGAATTGACCGAAAGCACGAAAAAAAGTACCACTTCCGGTTACAAAAAAATTTAAAATTTACGTCATCTGATACAAAGATGAGACTGGTGGCAACAGGTAGGAATTTATATGTAGCTTCAGAAACCACTCATCTGACAGCTGCTCTATGGCCAGAAATGCGTCGGCCGGGTACTTTAAAGGTACCAAAAAGAGTGGAATTTACATCATCAGATTTGATGAGACTGGTGGCAACAGATAGGAATTTTTATGTAGGTTCAGATAATACTCGTCTGCCAGCTCCCAAATGGCCGAAAGTGCGTCTGCCGTGCACTTAAAGGTACGAAAAAAGTGGAATTTACGTCATCTGATACAAAAATGGGACTTGTGGCAATATTTTGCAATTTATATGTAGGTTCAGAAAACACTCGTCTGCCAGCTCCCCATTAGCCGAAAATACGTCTGCCGGGCATTTAAACGTATCCCTGGTAATCATTTAAATGGCCAGCAGACGCACTTTAGGCCATTTGGGAGTTGCCAGACGAGTGTTTTCTGATCCTTCATATAAATTGCTATATGTTGCCACAAGTCTCATCTTTGTATCAGATGACGTAAATTTCACCTTTTTTCGTACCTTTAAAGTGCCCGGCAGACGTACTTTCGGCCATTTGGGAGCTGGCAGACGAGTGTTTTCTGAACCTTCATATATATTGCTATATGTTGCCACAAGTCCCATCTTTGTATCAGATAACGTAAATTCTAAATTTTTTCATGATATTTTAATTTTTCTAATTAAGATGAGGAACAATCCTAATTAGACAAGTCTTAAGCCAATAAAACAATATTTTCCTACTTAGGAAACTTCTCCAGGCAGTTTTAAAACAAAATTAACTTTTTATTCGCTAAAAAATGTTTGCATAATCAGGGTTCCTTTAGCGAGCTTTGACCCACTGTCAATCTGATCCAGTCGATCCACGGTCGACCCAGGCCTCGATTACAAAATAAATTTAAATAAAAAAATTACAATGAGTCAAGATATAAACCAATGTCATATAGGAGTACCTTACTAAACTAGTTAACAATAAAATAATATATAAATTAATTCATACAGATATATATTTCGGATAATCACATTAAACTTTATTAATCGTAATTTACGATTATGCACAGTGTGCACCACCAACCCACTGTCAACCAGCTTACCCTACACAGACAAGAAGTTAATTATCATTTTCAGAAGTCAACGTCTGAAATACAATAGTACATTGTGCAACGTGGGGGGCAAGTGAAATATTGGAAACAAGGGTGTTCATTTACGACAGCCGCAGGCTGGAGTGAATTAAAGACCCGAGTTTGCAAGATTATTACCCCCGGAGTTACGTACAATGTTATTCATTTCTTAAACACGCTGACATTGAATGAAACATTCGTCCGCGTTATTGTCATTTTTTGACAGGTTAGGCATCAAAGCCATCGAAGGTACAGACCTATTCAGCATTCAGCCACGATTGAAAATTGTGTAAAAATATTTTAAACGGCTAATAAATTAATCAAATTAAATATTTTTAATTATAAACGTCAGTATTTGAAAAGTAAAACTCATTTATCCCACTAGGTTCGTATGAATTAGCCACAATTCATAACTCCCGCGGGAACAATATGGTCCTTTGTCCTTTAGTGCACCTGTATGAAATATGATCTTTTTCAAGCAAGTGTGATGAAAATTAAATAATACCCCTCTCACGCTGTAGTCATTGGAAATAAACGCAGAATTAACGGTCTGTCGGTTTGTCATTACCTCTTCATGCCTAAACCGCCGAAACGATTTACGTGAAAGTATCACATTTTGAGCCCCGGGGAAGGACATGGTTTTTACTACGGAGATCAACATTCCACACAGACAAAGTAGGATTAAAAAATTAAATAAAAGTAAAAAGCATTTTATTGCAAAACCAAATTTTGCGCACGCTAAACAGCTACTTAAAGTATCACTTTTTTGGGCAGATGTATTTAAAAATTAGACCTTGTTTCATGATTATTGTCATTGTCACGCTGCCCGCGCGCGAATTTCGTGCACGGATGAGGAATGTTAGGAATGTTGGGCGTCATGACCGAGTGGTGTCATTTTGTCGATATTACGTTACCGATAATATGCAACTTGTATTGCCGCCGCGCGGAAGTTAAATAGGTACATAATTAGCTCCATGCATGAATTTATTTTTATTTTTGGATTCATAATTTATATCGTTGGAACACCGGAAATGATAAAAATACTTTTGTAAACCTTAACATTATTTTATTAAAAAATATTTAAAATGTTGAAAATTTTTGAGCGGTTGAAACGCTCATAATTTTTGGCGCGAATTCGACAGAGCGTGATGACGTCACACGTTGGGCGGCCCAACTGACATTTGCTACTAATGACACTAATCTGTCGAACGCGTGACGTCACGTGGCGTTTCGAGCGTTTCGCTCGCTAGCTTTTCGCGGGCAAATTTTTGTACTTTTTATTTATAATTTTAAGTAATTAAATGGTAATTTAAAAACGGAAATGCATTTGTAACATGATATAACGGTAACAAACATCAGAATAAAACATATTTCGTTCAAATATAAACTTCATGCATGAGGCTAATTATAAAAATAAAGATAACTACTTAGTATGTTTTTGATAAAATAAAAATATTTGCTAATGGCGTACCTATTGCTTAACAATACGACGGTTATGTCAATAGCAAAAACGTACAGTTGGGGCGTAACAGTAAACTCTATAAGTACAATAGGGATGTTGACATGAATAGCGAATATATAAAATGTTATGTTTTTACCATAGCAGGGAATATTAGAATGCTGAAATCATATTTAGTTAGTGTAAATATGCGTAATAAACTAATTAAAAATAATTTAAAGTATTTAAAATAATGACCAGCTTCACGTGACTGCAAACGCAAATCGGAGCGCGTGACGCTACTATGTGAGAAACACGCACAGACAAGTTGTCAAACCTGGTAGTGAGGTGAGGAGAGGTGGCACTGACAGCAGTTTGTTTATCACATCTTTACGTTACCGTCATCGTCATCGTCGTATCTTGAGATCACGGAACAGCTTGGAGCGTTTTTGCGCGAAATTTAAATACTAAACTAATTAAAGTCGATTTTATATTAAAAATATTTTTTTTGCTTTATATACGTGTCTATCTATAAAATTAAAACAGTTCAAAAAAATTGTCAACATCCCTATTGAAATAGTACAGTCTAGATTTCGGCTAGTGTAGGTACAAGCAAATTTACACTAGTAGACTGAATCGATAAGACTCGATAAACTAGCATTGTTATCGTTGCCAACACTGGTTCCGGGCGAGTGCGGGGTGTGATGCGACGTACGGGCGCGGCGCACACCTTCCCACTTCCTCGACCTCCGAATGCACGGAATTGGCGCGCGGACAGTACATGTATAAAACGGCGGAATATAAATAGGTTATTATAAAGTCCTAATGAGTGACTGTAAGTGAGTCATTCCCATTGATCCATAGACGAGTTTGGCACACGAGTTTTTGATAATAAAAATGGAACACCGATTTAACAGTTATCGACAAGCGTCTTAAAATAAAACCATGAAAACGGATTATATCGCGTATATTGAATTTATAATGCATACCGACGTTTCGAACCCTTTACAGCAATTTAGTTTTGTTTCATGAGTAACCATCGCGGTAACCGAGGACAATATTAAGCGTCTTAAAGTCAAAAGTGTAATTAATTTAAGAAGTGTAAAGTGTAAGAGTCAAGTTCGAACCTCTCATTTGACAGCTGAAGTAAGTTCGGTTGTTAAGAGTTGATATTAGTCCATTCAGGCGGTTTCCTGAGCCAGAAGGCGAAAAATCTCCTTATATGATCCTGTTTTTCTAAGAGGCGTTGATATTCGTAGACGTGGAAAAAATATATGTAGTTCTTGACTATATTATCTTTAATATCATAGCTTCCGATAAACGAATTATGACACTTCGCTCGATACAATTAATTCCCAAAGTAACCTCAAACTCGGACTTTTAATCCAACTTTACTCGGTTATTTATTATGTGATACTATAAACAAAAAAAGAAGAAAAAACAATCTTAACTTAAATAGTAATTTCATAGCTTTCGAATTTCGATATTGTAGGGTAACGTTTTTAAAATAAATAAAAATCGACAAAATTCGATCAAAATTGACACTTGGCGCGCATGATCTTTCCCGTTCTTTCTTGCGAAATGTGACAGAGACAGCGGCAAACCGATGGAACGGCCTTCAGTTACCACTAAACATAGTACGGTACAGCGCCATTTACATAATCCAATTGCCAATATCGGGCGCTCGGTTTTTTCTTCGAGTTTACATCTCTTCTACTATTAATTACTCTTTGCTCATAAAGACCGTATCGTTAATTATGGGTACAACTTAGGCGTTTTTTTTAGTATTATATTTTTATTTAAAAATTACACATGTTTAATTAGTGCTTTAATAAGGTTCACATTTCGTCCTGGGAGTTCGACGTAAAGCATATGGTTTGGACAAAATTTACCCAATCCTCCCGAGTAACAATAACGATTGTGGACAAATATTACAAGAAAATTTGCGGTTTGCGAACAAGACTATATTACACAAAAAGATCGTAGTGTGTAAACAGCAATTACACATGATTCGTAAAGCGAGACATCTGGGCATAGTGTTATCATTTTTTATAGTTAAAAAAAAGTTTTGGATCTGTGCATGGTGGCCTTTTAGAGAATATGGCATGTTTATATTATATAGTTATGACAACTCGGACTTTGGAATCAAATATAACTATCATGGAGCGTTTCTATCGACCTGCTCTTGCCATAGTTCAACGCCATGAATGTCCGTTAGGCTTTGGATTTTGGTAGATTCTTTTAGCTGTCTCCCATATTCCGCTTGCGTCAGATATTGACGGGAATCCAAAATGTTGCGTAAAAAGTCGTGTAAATATAAAAATTTACCGCATTTATTCTGTGGATGCTTAATTGAGCAATCATAAAAAGGGACACTTAGTGCAGTAAAACAAATACTTCTGCACAACACGTATAATTTATAAAGCACTTCCGAACAGCACTAAAAAAATATCTACACATGGAATTTAAAAATTAATATAACCAAAACAAATTATTTTTCTGACGGTCCGCTTTCCGCACTGGCGTGAACTGGTGTACGTGCGAAAGATAACGGCGTATAAATTTAGCTGTAGAAGGAAAGAAATGGATTAATGAGATGGAGATTATGGACGATAATGGCTGTTACAACGGGTAATAGGTGCCTAAATTTAATGCCGAATATTAGTTTCGCCTGACAATTAGGGGCAATTAAAATTTTGAAAATGCCGTAAAGAAATGCGGAATACGGATAACGTGCCTAAATTTAATGCCGAATATTAGTTTCGCCTGACAATTAGGGGCAATTAAAATTTTGAAAATGCCGTAAAGAAATGCGGAATACGGATAACAGCGGCTTTACAGAATTAAAAGAAATATGGCACAAAAAATAACAATGAACAATTATAGGGTTATTAAACGGGAACCGATTCCATAACGTTAAAAAATATTCAAGCTCCGTAGACGATGACAATTTGCTAGTTCCTTTCAGGTCAATAAAATGTTACCTTTAAAATCACAATTTACCACCAAATGGTTGACTTTGTTTATTTAACTCTTTCTTGTAAGTCCCCACGTATTTGTGAAAGTACTAATTATAATCGAGTTTTAAACTTATAGAATTAAAACAAAGTTCCAAATTCGAGGCCCAAAAAATGCCCTGGGTCCTTTGAGTAAAGCCTGGGTCTTACGAAGTTAAAAAACTGTTTCTGTTATGTTATATGATTTAAGGATTTCCTTTCAAAAACTCTTTTTGTTTGAAAGGGTGTAACTTCACAGTTCTTATTGTTAACATGAAATAGATTTAAAGCTGTATTGTGAAATCGATTTTTTTTATTTATTCGTTCAAAGTTGTTGCTATATTTTTGTAAGGTACAGTATTAATCAAGTTCATGAAATTTCAAGGGGGCTGTAACACACATTTGCTTATTACTTCTGGCTAAGGCTGTCTGTCAAATCGGCAGTCTGGGTTCCGTTTTTGGGTAGGAATGTGGTGAACAAGCGTTCGGAGTTAGTTCTTTAGATATCATGATGAAAAGAGTGTATAAGGGAGAGGTAGAAACGGGAGTTGGAGGTGGTAGACCTCGGCGGACTTTCTCTGATCAGATCGGAGAAATCCTGAAGAAAGGTCAGGTCAAGAGCACCCTAAACCGGCGAGTGTGTATGTGGAATGTTATGAAAGTGAAGGAAGCGAAAGAGGTATGTATGTATGTATATGTCGGGAATCGTTGGCGTATCATACTATCAGCAACACATCACAACCTTCAATCGTGGATGACGAGGGCTTTCAATAAAATACGATAATAAACTCACTCTTTACAGGACAAGACTGATTACAAATCATAGCACACGTTAAATTTCTCATCTTTAAGCAAACCATTGGATTTGACCAGGAACCGCCACCGACGTCATCTTCTCCCGTTCGTTCTCATCTGAAGATTGATTGACAGCATAACTTCAATTGTTCCGGATATCATTTGTTTTGATAGCGCGCTCTATGATGCCTTGGCGGAACTGCGTCGAACGCCACTCAGGTGTACAGTGTACAGACGTAACACCCTAGTTCGCTCTATTTGTCAAAGATTGCGTGATAAAACGCCTGTCAAAGGCGATAGATGGCACAATTCAGCCGTTCTCCGACATATTATGATGCTTTATTTTATTTTAATACATTTTAGAGAGGAGTAAATTATACTGATTTAAACTAACTCGATTTTCACTCATAATTTTAAAACTAACACGGGACTTAATCGCGTTACTTACGTTTATTTATGGTAAGTTTGTACGCGATTGTGATAGTTTTAGTTTTAAAATTAGGAGTAAATTAATCAAGAGCTTTGATCTCTATACAAAGACACGTGCGCCTTATATGTGTTTTATTAGGTAAACCATAAATAGCCGCTTCTGAGGCACTCGGCGGTGTGTTGGCTGGAGTACGTGCATATTCACTGGTCGACAGTATGCCGTTGTCAGTTCGGCACACAGTATTAAAAAATTAACGATGTGTTTACATTGAATTTGACGAATTCTGTTACAATAAAATTACACAGTATACCAAATCCTTTTATTCTCAGGGCGCGTCAATTTTCGTCATCCATTATGTGATAGTTCACTGAATGTTAATTCCACAGAAATACCTACTGTTAAATATTGGCTTTGCGAACGCATTTCGATATATTTATAATATCATCTAAGATTCAGAGGGGTATTTTGTAAAAATAGGAGAAACTCACATGAATTTTATGCACCCTGTTCTCCATTCTTTTTGACCCAGTGGCGCCAGAATACTTGCGATCTAAATTTAAATTTGTAACTGCTCGACTAGGATGCGAACTTCGCACCGCTCGTAAACTTATTTTAGCTATCCCGCACCACCGCTCTGGTGCTACGATTAATTCATTCACCGTGCTAGCCACCCGTCTCTGGAATGATTTGCCTCTCAGCATACGACAAGCCGAGACTAAGTTGACGTTCAGGCGCAAGCTGCGCAAGCATCTTTTTTAAAAGTCTCACGATTAAGTGTCTGCATAGTAAATTTAGTAGCAGGTACATATATATATATATATTTATTGTTGTATATATTTATTTTATCTACATATTACATTTATATTTGTGTCTATTAAATCATTTAGTTTTAGTGTTCTTTACATACCCCGCACCAACTATGCTTCTCTGTTTGGCCTAAAGGTTGACTGGTAGAGAATGCCGTGTAGCATTAAGTCCGCATTTTGTCACTGTATATTCTTACTGTGCAATAAAGTTTAAAATAAATAAATAATAAATAAATAAATTGTGCCAAATGTTTAGTTCTCTATTGCAGACTATACCTATTTAGTAAAATGTACTTTTCTATTTTAAACGATTTATGTGGCGATCTAACTGGAAACTTAATCTAACTTTTAAATGCCATGCATGTTCCCTGCGGCAAAGCGAATGATTACTTGGCTTCTCTGCGAAATACATTTTTACAAATCAGGTTTGCTTATTATTTTTATTTAAATTATTATTAGGGTTCCGTACCAAAAAGGTAAAGTACCAAAAAGTATAGCCCTTTATGGAAGTGAAACGTGGACAATGACCCTAAGAGATAGAAAGAGAATGGAAGTATTTGAAATGTGGTGCTGGAGGCGAATGGAAGGCATTAGTTGGAGAGACAGGATAACGAATGAGGAGGTGCTAAGAAGAGTGAGTGGAAGAAGAGCTATTCTGAACACTATTGCAAATAGACGCGGGAAAATGATTGGACACTTAATACGACACGACTACTTCTTTAAAACTATCCTGGAGGGGCGGATAGGAAGGAAGCGGGGTAGAGGAAAACCCAGACGCAGCTTTTTAGATCGTGAAAGAAAAAGTAGGGATCGTGTCGTATCAAAAAGTCAAAGAGCTGGCGCGGGATAGGCAAAGCTGGAAGATACTCCACCGACAAGAGAATAACTCTTAAGCTAATGATGATGACCAAAAAGGTACAAAAGGAACCCTTATGGTGCGACTCTGTCCGTCCGTCTGTCTGTCTGTAACATTGCTAAATATCTCGAGAACGACTTAAGCTATTCATTTGAAATTTGGAATAGTTATAAACTAGCACAATCGGATTAAGTCTAACCTCGAAATCCTTCCAAAGATATGAAATTTGGTATGTATGTTAATTGAAGGCCTCTTTTTCATGTCCACACTATTTGACATTTGGGGACCTTGAGGAATCGCAGCCATCTTGGAAAATGTGTACCATCCTGGAGAAATTTGCGTTTTACTCTAAATATACTTTCTCTATGAAAATATGGTGTAAGGCAACATTAAAGCTTATTAAATTCTACACATAAAAGTCCTAGAAATCTTTGCGGAAAAAATACATCTTATTATAGAAAATAATAGCTGAATCCAGATTTAGCGCTTATAACCTTTCAGGGGATATTCTCTTAATAGGAAACTTGTAGGAATATGAGTTCCACTTTTGTCTATACATTTGTACACGTTATACCCCAATATCAACATTTTACTCGACTGCGACTTGAACACAAAGTAGGGTTATGGATTTAAATGCTGAGAATCAGTACACCCTGTAGCTCAGGATACTGGACGGATTTTTTTTGGGACATTGCGGTGTATGCCTTTTTAGTGTGAAATTTAATAAGCTTTCGTCTTCGTGTCTTTTAAAATGACATATCGGTAGATTCCTCTTTCTCTTCACAACCTGTTTACACTTGTTTTATTAAATAAACATCAATACAGCCGCCTTGAGAGGATGCCGAATATTAAATTATATTTTTACTTCTAGCGCCTAAACTATGCATGTTATTTACGATTATTTGTGTATCGTATATTTATAAAAACAATATCGGATGTTGCCTTTGGAAACTTAAAACATTCTTGCAGTAAGAAAATACGCCTCTTCTTTGACAGACGTTCCGTTCCATTCAGACAACTTATTAAGAACGGTTTTTCAACATTAAAAAACAAACGTGTTATAATACTTATAATGATGAAGAGGTAAGTAATAAAATATGAAATATGCATATTTTTCGTATTCTTACATTAACAGTAGGTTTTTATGTTGATTACGACGTTTAAAGGAAACTAATATTAACACTCATCAATATTTAGTCATGAATTGGAACAAGTAAAAATTTAGAAAAATTTAAAAGTAAAAAGCACTAGTTCGCGAAAACCAACTTTCCGCACGCTAAACAGCCACGAAAAGTAGCACTTTTTGAGCAACTGTATTAAAAAAATATAATTACACTTCTATCTAGAAAACTTTTAACTATCAAAAACATTTACTAAACAATTTGCAATTTAAGCCCCTTTGCGGGTGTTTACTATACTTAAAATTTCTATGAGATTACACTAAAAACGACTTCTTTCAAATAAGAGTTTTTTATGCAAGTAAGTATAGCGTTCTAACATTTTGGTTTGACACCGCCTTCAAAAACTAAGTAATTACCCGGATGATTATTAATTTGCTTATTATTAGGTATTAATTACTTTTTGGCAGAAATTTGCTTTACGACGTGATAGGGACATTAGGGACTGGACAAGGATAGGGGTGGGGTATACAGGGTGGAAATAGATTGTGGGTCAGTGAGGGCAGCTACCAGATCGATCCCGTGTTGCTAGGCGAAAATGGTCTTAGGAGACCTTCCTTCGATTTCAAATTAATGAAGATTGGCGTATACAGATTTCGGAAAAAACATACAGGGTGCGAGAAAATTGTCATTTTTGACAAACTTTTTTTTTGATGCCAATCGATCCCATTCCTTTCCAGGATCAAAAGCTTGTATGGGACCAAAAAGAAATTTCCGGCTAGAAAAGCCAAAAACGAGAAAAACTTTCCCCATACAATTTGTATGAAAATGAAAAAAGTTTTTTTACATGTATTTTTTTATGTCAATCGATTCCATTTCTATCCAGTATCAATAGTTTTTTTGGGGTCAACTTTCGGTAATGTACAAAAAGCCAGAAATTAGAGAAAACTGTTTTCATACTTTTTAGTGAGTTGTTTTTTTATTTATTTTACTTTTTAGTGGTAGTTGTTTTTATTTCAATTTTTTATTCATTTTATTAAATTTTTTACTTTTTAGTGATTTGGGCTAAAATATTAGTTTGTTTATAGTTAGGCTCTCCATTTAGTTTTGGGCTAGTAGGTACTAGTGTTGGCGATTGCCAACTTCGATGATATTCCCAAGTGCTCATCAAGGCGTGTCGGATGACCAAAATAGTGTGCCTATGTTGCACCAAACCTGAGTTCCACTAGGTACAGCCAGGGTTCAGCATCAGCTCTATCTTGGGTACTGCTCTCCCAAGTGCTCATCAAGATATGACGGATGACCAAAATAGCGTGTGCCTATATTGCACCAAACCTGAGTTCCACTAGGTACAGTCACGATTCAGCATCAACTCTATCTTTGGTATTGCTCTCCCAAGTGCTCATCAAGACGTGTTGGATAAGCAAAACAGCGTGTGCCTATGTTGCAGCACCTGAGTTCCACTAGGTTCAACCAGGGTTCAGCATCAGCTCTATCTTGGGTACCTACTGCTCTCCCAAGTGCTCATCAAGACGTGTTGGATAAGCAAAACAGCGTGTGCCTATGTTGCAGCACCTGAGTTCCACTAGGTACAGCCAGGGTTCAGCATCAGCTTTATCTTGGGTACCCACTGCTCTCCCAAGTGCTCATCAAGGCGTGTTGGATGACCGAAACAGCGTATGCCTATGTTGCACCAAACCTGAGTTCCACTAGGTACAGCCAGGGTTCAGCATCAGCTTTATCTTGGGTACCCACTGCTCTCCCAAGTGCTCATCAAGGCGTGTTGGATGACCGGAACAGCGTATGCCTATGTTGCACCAAACCTGAGTTCCACTAGGTACAGCCAGGGTTCAGCATCAGCTCAGCTCTATGTATACTAAAACCTTCTCCAGAATGTACGAGGGTTGTTTGATAAGTACCCGTTTATGAAAAAAAAGTCAGTCGTTTTTGTAAATATGCATTTATTTTTCTACGTAGTCACCTTTTAGGTCTTTACATTTGTTCCACCTATATTCAAGCTTCAATAAACCATCCAAAAAGTATGATTTCGGAAAGTCATTAAAATAGGCCTCTGTGGCGGCAATGACTTCTTCATTTGATCGAAATCTCTTACCACCCACTTTTTTCAGGTTGGGAAACAAAAAGAAATCGCATGGGGCCAAATCTGGAGAATACGGGGGGGGGGGGGGGGGGGGGCGGGGTGAGGCAATAGTTCGTAGCGTAATTAGTTCGTAGCGTAATTGTGTAATTTTGGCCAGTACTTTTTTCTTCTTTAAATGGGGTCGTTTTTCCTTTAACATAGCGTCAAATTCATCCAATAAATTGGCATAGTACGATGTATAATACTCATACTCATACTCATTTATTTATAATAATATTTCATATTACACGTCATAATTGGATTTACATAATACCCTGCGAATCCCAGAAAACGGTGGCCATGACCACCTTTCCAGCCGACGGGACGGTTTTTGCCTTCTTTGGGGCAGGTTCACCCGGTAAAATCCACTGCTTTGACTGCTCCTTCATTTCCGGGGTATAGTGGTGAACCCACGTTTCGTCTACGGTCACAAAACGACGCAGAAACTCCTTCGGGTTACGTTGGAACACTGCTAAACACTGCTCCGAAGTAGTCACTCGGTTCCGTTTTTGCTCCTCCGTGAGTAAAAGCGGCACCCACCTCGCCGATACTTTCTTCATGCCCAATTTTTCTTCTAATATGTTTTGTACTCGCTCGATTGAAACGTTTACTGCATCAACGATTGCTCGAAGTTTAATTCGGCGGTCGGCTAATACAATATTTTCAATTTTTTTAACCATATCGTCTGTAGTCACCTCAATTGGGCGGCCTGGGCGATCCTCGTCAAAGACGGTTGTTCTCCCCCGCTTAAACTCATTGTACCAATATCTAACGGTTGTTATAGAAGGAGCACATTCATGGTAAACCGCCTTCATTCTTACTTTTATCTCATCACAGGTTTTTCCTTCCAAAAACAGATACCTAATTACAGACCGATACTGTTCTTTCTCCATTTTAACAATTTCACGTTCACGCTTCCACTATATCGCTGTCAAATGAAAAAAAAAACAAAAGAATGATGTTTTTTTTTAATTTTCCCGCCTCTGAAGAATGGCTTAAAACGGTGGTATACATATTTTCGGCCAGTGATATTAGTACATTTAGAAAACGGCTACTTATCAAACAGCCCTCGTAACAAACACTTTTATGAAAGCCGCATCAAAATCGGTTCAGCCAAACGCGAGATAATCGCGAACAAACATACATACATACGGGTCAAACTGAGAACCTCCTTTTTTTGAAGGCGGAAGTACAATCAACTATTTTGGGTAATAAAGTAATACGAATTTATTCGTCCATTGTCTCCATTGGGGACTAACGGGCGGAGACAAATCGGAATAGATTCCGTTATCAGAACCGGACTTGATGAACAACCCTTTTAAACAACAAAAAATTAAAATAAAATCAGTCTTTAAGAAAGCTACTTAAATTGAAAAAAAAAAAAAACAAAACAAATCTCGACGAATCGAGAATCTCCTCCACTTTGAAATCTGTTAATAAACACGTGAAAACATAAAGGAAATGTTTTATTCATGAAGAACCAGTCATGTGAAATGTAGGATAGTCGATAGTATTAGTAGTGTAACTAGTGTATAATGTGTGTGATGTGGTCGGTGTGAAACAGGGTCGGCGGCGTGCGGCGGCGAGCAGGCGCGCGCACGGCGGCTGCGGCGGGAGGTACGCGCGCTGGCGACGCGCGAGGCGCGGGTGTCGCGCGACGTCGACAGCGCCGAGCTTGCGCTCGGCCGCCTCTCCGCCGACCACGGTGCGCTCGCCTACATCACCTACGCCGACTTACGCTCTATTAAGGATTTCCGCAACCAAACGGTTATTCCTATTAAGGCGCCGCCGGACACGAGATTAAGCGTAAGTTTAACTTTAATATTTTCTTTAAATTTTGCTACACGTACTTACAGCGGCTCAATATAGTTTTTTTTTATAGGTTCCCCATCCTGATGAAAAGGGATATATGATACATTTAAAGTCATTATCGGGCGAAATCGAAGTGTATTTATGTCCCAAAGAACGACCTTTATCTCCACCTCCACGTAAGTTATCCTATCCTATTATGTATGTCAAGTTCGTGCAAGTGAAGTGAAGTGAAGTGAGAACAAGACGTGTACACTGTGTTGTTGTGGTTGCAGCGATGGGTCTGCTGCCGGCGGACCCGCTGCTGGAGGACAACAAGGCGCTCCTGGCGCCACTTGTGGCGCAGATGCAGGCCGCGCCGCCCGCGCTCTTTGCCGCCAACTTCTCGTAACTTACATTTTTCTTTACTTAAACCATAGAGTAACTTATACTAGAGCGGTACTGTCATAGTAAATTTTGTAACCCCCGTATATTCACTGCCATCTGTCGACACACTTTAATAGAATGTATTTAAATATAGATAAATGATTTTTTTTATTTGCATTAATTATTTTTATGATTTTGACCCATGTTCTTTCACTGATATGCGTTAAAATTGTTAAATAACAAACGAAACCGTCAACGCCATCTATTCGACTGTAGGCCAAAACTAGTAGCGCCCTCTGAACGAGAATCAAATTTTCTTGATTTTCGAGGCACGTTTTTTCCTTAGACTGTATCTATCTATTACGGAGTTATATCTATCTTTGCTTAAACACTTAAACATGTAGCCCTAGTGTTGTTGCAATTGTTGCACTCGGAACTAGTGGCACTGCACACTTGACAAATGCATTTCAACTGTATCAATGTGAGCGATTTACACCCGTTTAATAAAATGATACGGGTCATTTTAATAAAATAGAAATAATAAAATAGAATTATTCTCTCTCAAAAATAACCTAACCTAACCTAAATATGAACAAAAGCATAGCATAGCTGTAGGTTAAATTAAAACCTATAGGTACAATATAGGTTTTAATTTTATGGTAACTTCTGTTAGTGAACATAAGTAGACAATTAAATGTATCAAAACCATCTTTATCAGACTCAAACTAAAAGTTATTGTGTAGGTTAGTCATGTCCTAGTCTAGCCATAAATAAGAGAGGTTTTGCTAATCAATATTAATGCCAAATGAACATTCGGCCTATTGTGTTTCGATCAATGATTTCTCGGGTAATTATGACAGTTTCCGAATGATTATTCTACGAATAGTAAATATGCGTATCAATGCTCTGCTTATTGACTACTCTTGCAAACGACTATTATGCGTAATGAGATTCTGCCAATCGTTACTCGACCAAAGAACCCGTCGGCGAATCGTTGTCGGCGAAACAAAAATCGGCGTATTTTTTTCGGCATATCAATAGGGCACCCAATATTTGCTTATGGTTCGGAATGACATTCTGCCAATACCCCTATTAAAAAAACAATAAACGATAATTGATATATTTTGCAGTTTTATTTACAAAAAAAATATAAATAAAACATTATTAACAAATTCCAATAATATTGAATGTATATATGCTATATAATGAAAGTGAATAAATAAAAAACAATAACAAAACTTATAAACTATTATTAAAATTAACCTATAAACCTAAAAACAAATTAAAACTAACAAAAATAAATTAAACTACGAACTAAACAAACTAAACTAAAACTACCTAAAAAGTCCTATAATATATATAAAGTCCTATATTGAATTGCAAATTTACCTACAAATACAGATTTAAAATATAGTTGGTCAAACCAGCTGGTCAATAAATAAGAACAAAAAAACTATACTCGTCCTTTTCTTTTGGGTGCTAGTACTAGTCTAAGTGTAAGACAAAAATAGTATGATTGTCTATGTTTGAAATGAGACAGTCCTTAGACAAACTATATTTCATTTAAATATTAGCGGTAAAAATGTCTACTCAAACACGCGTAGCGCGTAGGTATTTTTTTAATCGTTTTGGAGGTAAAGTTGAACATTTTTCATTGTGTATCTGTAATTCTATTTTATTGGATTTATTGTGCGTTGTTGATTATGTTATTTAATATGAGTTCCGATAAAAATATTAAATGAATACCTGTTAATTATACTCCATGTTTTAGGCAACGATGTATGTGAAGCATAATATCAACATAAAAACTATGTACCTAATCTTAGCTATGTGGCTAAAACTACAGTCAGAAGGAAGCAAGGCGAAAAATCAAAGATACATAAATATATCTTGAAAATTTGTGTAATAAATTGAGAAACTACATGTGTAAAATAAACGACACGTGTGGTAAAGATAGGTACAGGTGGTAGTTATATTTTGTGCCTAGTTTACTTTTAGTTTCTTTAGAATTAAAACTTTGATTTCGTGGAGATTTCTTTATTTATTTCATTGCATGTTTGAGAAAAGCACTATACATACATCGGCGTGAAAAGGGGTTGTCGGCCTCATAACTATCCGGCCTCACTACGTTCGGCCGTCTTTATGCATTCGGCCGGCAACCCCTTACTTCCCAGCCTCTGTTATGTACTATAGGCTATTTGACTAATTTTTGAAAATGGTTTTAATTGATTGTTTATGACTTAATAATTACACTACATTGATATTTCCGTGAAATCTACTGTATTAAATATAAAAAAACAATGTTAAAGTTTATTTATTTTGAACGCGCCTTAAACGCTGTTTTTGCAAAGGGGCTAATCACGTGACACGTGTGACGTCACACGCGAGTAGACTCAGTCAATGACCTTAGTAAATCTTATGGTTTATGTGCATTGAATTGATTATTTCACTGTAAAATGGTATATAAATGGTGTATAGTGCCGCAATGTTCAAGTACGACTATAAAAAATCCAGACAAATTGTTTGTTTCCGTTCCAACGAATCCCAAAAAAAAGAAAAACGTGGTTAAAACTAGCGCGAAGAGACCCAAAGAGCATTTTAGCGCATACAAATGTTTTTATGTGTGAAGACCAGTTCGATGTAAGTAATATTTAACTGTAAATAAATATGGTAGTTAAAGCAGCGGATTTTGTTGTATTTAACGAAACAAGATCTAGGTATTTAATGTATTACTACATAACCTCATAACATAGCTCTTTCAGCATTAGGTAATAGGTAGTTAGTAGCATACTTTTTCTTTCAAACTAAAGTGCAGTATGGAGATACTATTCTCGTCATCGTATTGTATATATATATATCGTCGTCGTATTCGTATCATCGAAATCGAAATGTTCTTAAATAAACAATTTCTACGTATACTCACACAGCTGTTTTTACATTTCTAAGTTCCGCAGCATAGTAATCCGGATTATCTTTAAAGAAAAGTACAACCATTAATGCGTCTATGTCTGGTAGGTTGCCGCTATCAGCTTTCACATATTTCGGCTCCATTTTGAGATTCTTATGAATATTGTGCTACTAGATATACGGATAAATCGGAATATATCAGAAAACTGTGGAACAATAACTAAAATTAACTAAATACAAATAAAACAGTTAAAACACTCAAGGCAATCAAGAATGTTTACCCGCGTGTGACGTCATCCGAGCGTTGATCAATCACAGAGCGTTCACGTCCCTCATGAAATTTCAAAAAATATTAAATTTTATTTCGTTTATTTTCCAAAAACTAAACATAATTTACATTCAAATATAGTGAAATATACTTTATTAGTTTATTATCTTTCAGGATGACAGCAATTCGTTATATATTTTTAATGTTGTCGAATACCCTATTATGTGGAATATGAAAGCAGTGAAGTTGTGTTGATTACCGCAGGACGCCTATTAAGCGGGAGGCAGGAGGCGTGGAGAGCGCGGGCGCGGGTAGGTCGCGTGGGTTGGTGGTGTGCTCGCCGTGTGTGACCGACCCCACGCTGCCGCTGGCCGCCGCGGGCCGCGCGCGCGCTCCTCCCGCCGCGCCCGAGGACGCGCCGCACACCCCTCAAACCACGCCTGACAGTGAGTATACAAGTGTATCCACACTTCAAACATCAACCCATTACCAAATTACGTACAACGATCACATTATATTATAAGGTACCTAGTAAGCCGTCCATGATTAAGGAGTTTTGTGTATAATAGATAATAGTACATTGTGCAACGAGGGGGGGGGGGGGGGGTGAAAATTTGCAAACGAGGTTGCAGCTAAATTTTTAGCGAAATAATTGTTAAAAACAGTGAGATTTCAATCAAAGGCACAGTGCTTCTGGCATTCAGCCACGATTGAAAATTTTGTAAATATGTTTTAAACGGCTATTAAATTAATCAAATAAAATATTTGTGTTTACAATAAGCTAGACAATTAAATTTAAACGTTAGTATTTTGAAAGTGAAACTCGTTTTATACCTTGAATTTTAACAAATAATTATTTAGGACCTATTAACTCCGGGAGTTATAGCTTGTTTTTAAATTATGTTACTAATTCATACGAACCAAATAGGTATAAAAATAAGTTTTGATTTTAAAATACTGATGTTTAAAATTTAATTGTTTGTTTATGTTTAAAAATATTTAACTAGATTAATTTAATTGCCGTTTAAAATGTTTTTACACAATTTTCAATTGTAAAAAATCAAAAGTCAAAAATGACAATATGGTAGATGAATGTTTGAAATTTCATCATACTCAAGTGTAATGAAAAACATTGTGGGTAACTCCGAGAGTAAGAATGCAAATTAATTTGTCTTTAATTTGCCTTCATTTACAAAATTTCACTTGCCCCCTTCGTTGCACAATGTACTATTTAGAGCCTACGGTACCTCATGTTTAATAACTTTTTCACTTCTCATGCTCGTAGAGTTTGACTTTAAGTCGTGCGTAGACGAAATAGTTGCTTATCATGTTCAAGAGCATAAAGTAAAATCACCTATTACGACCCTTATTGACTTATACAATAAAGTCCAAAATCTGCCATACAAACTGCCAGCCCTGCCGGGGCGCCCCAGGCGGGCGCGCTCCCGACCGGCGTGCCCCGCGCCCCCGACACAACCGAGTACAATTTACATTAGTCTTAAATAAATACGGTAAAATAACCTGCTGCGCTCGAACCAATAAATTGCCTCGGATAAAAATGGATCGCTTTATGCCCTTGTTGTACAATCTACTCTTATTGGACCATGTGCGAGACTTTTCCGGATCGATTTGTTTACTACACTTGCTGCAGCAAGGCAGGGTTAACGTTTGGATAGATCTGCGTTTCTCCGCGCTCATGGAGCGCCAACAATCCTCGATCGGAAGTTGTTTTAGGAAACCCACGTTCCTTCCAGTTTACAACATCACTTTCAGTACAGTACAGTACACGTTGTCCGCTCATTCACGCACAACTGTCCACACCGAGTGTATCAAATGACTGTTGCATCTTTGAGTATGCATTGTCAAAAATGACAGTGATTCAACAATAATGGTTCGGCCGTTTTACAAGGCGCGCATTTGAACGTGTAGGTACTCTCGGATAGCGCGCGGTACGGTACTGTTTTGGACTACGCCTCTGCAGCGGTCAATCGGAGTATTCTAAATCGTTCAGTTAGTTTCGTTTACCCGCATTTGTAGTGTTTCGTGGTTGTGTTTGCAGATGGTACGGCGCGGGGTCGACTACGCAACGCGTTAATTGCCGACAGCGACGACTTCGCGCCAATCATGGGCGGCGGTCGCTTTCAGATGCAAACAGAAGACCAAGATACCGAGTCAGGTGAATATGATTTGTGCCTAAACACAAAACTCACGTTACTTGTGTATCTATCTATTCACGTGACTTAATTAATTCACTTTAGTTTTATAGCATTTGGTTCGGGCTAATTTTCCAGACATAATTATAATAACACCATCCCTTTTCTACTGAACATTATTATTGTATAGGTATAGTTTTTAACAAAATAAAAGTTTATCAAAAGGGAGTAATACTGCATGTTCTGCCGCCAGAGACAGCACTAGCACAAACCGTAAACCATAGAGTAACTTATATATAGTTTTTTTGACAAGTTTTCATTATTTGTTACGAATAAATATGTCATTGATCCATCAAGTCGGTTTGTTTACAGTTTGTGCTAGTGGCGCCCCCTACGCAGAATTTTGTGTAATATTCCCTATTGCAAATGATTATTTACTGTCGCTTCATCAAGTGGGTAGGTATGAGGAGTAGAGTGGTTTTTAGTAGATAAGTAAAAGTAAGTGCGCTGGATGTCATCATGGAAGAGAGACCGCGAGGAGGCGATCACGTCTTGTGGCTAGCCCTCAGACTGTGATTTGTGTGCTCATTCACATCACAGTCGGAGTTCTAGCTCCACGGCGCAGCCAGCCGCCGCTCTCCGGCCCCGACCCCGACCCCGACCTTGCCTGGACACTACAAGTAACAAGGCATGCTTATTGGGTCGTTATTCATTTTCATCATCTAGCTTCCATACTAACTTTATAGTAAAATTACATTTCCGAATTGATAATGGCAATTAGATTTGGCTCTGGAACTCAAAAAATAACCGGTTTCGGAATTGGAATCACCCTAAAACGCACACGGCTCATTCTCTCAAAGCCCTTTTTGTATGGCGATTTTGGGTCCTCGGAGGTTTTGTATGGAAATCGTGAGGTACCCATCGAGATCAAAGTCTTTGTAGGTAAGATTTCACGTAAGATTTTATTTAATGCTGTCATATAAAAACTTAGGGATGTCAGAATCTGTTTTTTAACCGCGTCACAGCGATATTAACATAATGCCTAATTATGTACAGTTACACCATTTGATCTACATACATGTTATAAACTCTATATGATGTATTCACTAACTGCATGTGACAACCGGAATTGGGCCATCGATCGTTGGTCTCTGGCGGAGCTCGCGAATATGTCGCGGCATCTCCAAAATATCTTTATCTCTCATTTTACACAAAAGTTTTGATATAGTTAGTTTAAAAACCACAAAACAAATTCATTTTATATTACAAACTAATTAAATAAAGAAAGAAGAAGAAATACGTCAAATGGCGGCAAATTAAAATTTTATTCACGCATGTCTAGGAGGATATAACCAAACGGAGCCGCCACGTCTGTAATTTGGTGAACAAAAAAGTATGCCAATTTTTGCGTGGGAGGGGAACGTCAAATGTATACTTGCGTATACATTTGACGTTCCCCGTCAAAATAGCCATGTCAGATAAACTTCAGTCCATACATTGTGTATGACCTTTGGCCGACTATTTTCGACAGAAGGGAATGCCTGTTGATGGCTACTCCGTTTGGTTATATCCTCCTAGACGCATGTCACGCTTTCGTAGTTTTCTTAAATTCTGAGATAAACTAAAGTCCGCGTTGCACGATTGCCATATCGATGGATACCAACTATCGTACCAGATTTGTCCAAGTTGTTTGTAATAATAATAAATTATAATAATATAATATTTCAGCCTATATACGTCCCACTGCTGGGCACAGGCCTCCTCTCATGCACGAGGGGGGAGAGGGAAGTTGTTTGTAATGAAAGGATCACCTTCGGTCGCCATTATTACATGTGCTGGATTTACCATACCATTGCATTCTGTTCTGAGTTACGTAGGTACCATACGTAGGCCACACTGTTAACTTACAGTTCGTAAACCTTACTATTACAAAAGTGATAAGGTCCACCGATGTTTGCTGTTTGTAGGTATGCAAATTTTCAGCTTAATTGTACATAGGTGACTGAGGGTATGATGACACTGGTACATATGAAATAAATTAAACCTTGTAATAAGATATACCTTTATTAGAACTATTAACTGCTGGAACCTTGTAACTCCTTCCAGTACAATTTTGGAACTACAACCCGGTCACAATATCTGTGCACCTGACCTCGTGACGTCATATCGGCGGTCTGGGTACGGTGTGAAAAAAAGTTTTTTCGAGAAATGTGGAGGTGTAGCGGCAACGAAGATGCTAACCGTACTGTCGCACCGGGGAGTGCGCGGAGAGGTGACAGGGGAAGCGGGAGAGGCGCCACATTCCAGCGAGGTGCACAGATATTGTGACCGGGTTGTACATACATACAGTCTAAACGCAAAGTGAAAAACAAGTGCATAATTAATTCACGAACCGAGGATCCTACGAATGAATCAATTCCATTAAGTTGGATCTCTGTGTACCTACGTTATGACTCATTTTTAGGGTTCCGTACCAAAAAGGTACAAAAGGGAACCCTTATGGTGCGACTCTCTTTGTCTGTCTGTCTGTCGCATTTCTAAATATCTCGAGAACTACTGAAGCTACACCCCCCCCCTTATTTTTTTTTACATAATAACATTATCATAAATATTACAGGAAAAATATGATCATACCTCTGTCTTGAACACTTTTTTTAAATTATCATAAAACATTTTCTAATTTAATTTGCAATTTAAGCCCATTTGCGGGTGTTTGTTATACTTCAAATGTCAATGAGATTACACTAAAAACACCTTTCAAATAAAACAAAAATTGTTGAAATCTGTTCACATTATAAGGAATTGAATCCCTGAAAAACCAATACAGGTCGCGCAAATTAGTTAGCCAATTTGCCGATAGATGGCGCTGTACCTACACAATGGGGTTGGCCGGTCGAAATAATTAGCAGATGGCGCCAGCATAGCTTGCCCTGTCAATCCCTAGAATTGTGTAAAATTTTTGTTTTTTTAATGCCCTGGATGGGCCCTTTAAGCCAAATCTCATAGAAAAAGGGGCAAGCTATGATGGCACCATCTCTGCAAACCTTTACCAAATGCCAACCCCATTACGCTTAGTATACTTCTGGTCAAGTCTTTCGTGATTCTATTTACATGAGAACATTGAAAGTTTGTACGGATCCCTCGGTGCGCGACTCGCACTTGACCAGTTTTTTAACCCTGTTTCTAATGAACCAATAATGCCTATACAGTATTCACGATCGCGTCTCTTAATGAAGGAATGCTACGAAAGTTCAACTATTTATCGTTTTTGCATCGCACACGGCACACCTCAACATAGAGTTCATCAAATTTGCCAACTTGCAATAACAATAGGGTTCACTAGACTTATTCAAAACTATAATAATAGGGTTGTTGACGCATGTTGAATTTTATAACTGAATCTAGTTAAATAGAAAGAAAACTAGCAATTTGTCACAATTGGAAATTTAAAAAATCTATGGGATTTTTTTAACATCCAAGGAAAATAAAATGTACCATTCGATTCCATACATTTTCTTTAAAAAATATTGTATAGCAACTATATACATAAACGCAATATTTCACCGACAAAATCAATCGCAATTTCCTTGTTTTCCATACATCGAAACTGCTTCTGTTACATGCTGACGTCACGATGTATAGCCATTTTGTTAGGATCGTTTCGTCAGTGAAGTGCGGGTGCCAGACTTTGACCATCATTTGTGACTTTTGTATTGCTTTAAGACAATGGGTCCCATACAGACATTTGATCCTCAAAACAAACCTGATCGATTGATACCATTAATAAAAATTTGTCAACTACCCTATAATCAAATGACTACAGTATAGTCACAGAATAAGTATAGCTTTATACCTACCTAAGATGGCATTAAAACAATGTTGTAATCTTATAATGTATTTTCGTCTTTAACTTGTGAATACGAAATACCAACTCAACCAATAGGGGATACATCGGTGACATGTAGCGGCAGCAACACCCTCTCGATCGACATCAATAAACAATATTTATGTGGTGCAGCGGTGGCTAGAGGACGTTACCGTGTCTTACATCATAGCATAGCATCCATAGAGAAGTTTTGGTAAGTATTGCGGGCACGGACGGGACCGGGGCGCGCCGCGCGCTGTATCTCGTGCGGCTGCAGTCTCGTGGCTATCGTGTAGCACCATGGGATTCAGCTCACGGCGGCCCCACTAACATCAGACTCATCCACTAATACTTCGGTAACAGCGCTCTCATCTCTAACTATCATCACCTTAACCTCATAACATTTTTTTTATTACTTACTAGTTATTACCACCATGAATTTGTTAATGGCGCTCATATGCTGAAGATACCTAATAAAATGAATCAATTTTATCGATTTATTACTTTAACCGCTTAGCAAGACATGCGTTGTTTCGCGCAACTCTGTATTTGTACACATCGACATCGCAAATGCTAAGCAGATTGAAGTATAAGAAGATTTAATTTATATTAATGTTCTTGTGATTTATTAACTTTATTGTATTTGAAATGTGATAGGATCCGTTAGAGCGATGGGAGTACGATTATTTTGAGATACGGGCTACCTCGATTTTAAATTATATACATATAAGGACTGTATCGTTTATTATAAATACAACTTAGCCGTATTTTTTTATTTTTTTACTTACGACAACTCCGACCTTGACATCCAAAATAACTATCATGGAGCGTGAGCGTTTCTATCGACACGCTCTAGTGATGGTTTAACGCCATGAATGTCCGTTAGGGTTTGGTTTTATAGCTGTTTTTTTTAGCTGTCTCCCTCATTTCGCTTGCATCAGAAATTGAAGGGAATCTAAAACGTGGGTTGAAAAATCGTTTTTAAGTAAAAATAAAAATTCACCACATTTATTTAGGTCAAGCAATATTTCACGCGAAATGTATGTATTTATAGTGTACCTTCAGTGTACCTCCGTAAACTATTATTAGAAATCGGTATATTTATTTATCCCTAAAACGAGATATTTAGCAAAACAGGTCCCGCCATCTGGCGGGTGGACCTATAAAATCTTGCATTATTTCACGCGAAATGTATGTATTTATAGTGTACCTTCAGTGTACCTCCTTTGTGGCTGTTTTGTGCCTAGCTCGTTTTAGGGATAGATATACTGATTTCTAATGAAAGTTTACACAGGTACACTGAAGGTATAGGTACAATATAACTCCATACTGCAAATACTTGCGGTATAATGCAAGATTTCATAGGTCCACCCGCCATCCTGACATCAGAATGGCGGGTGGACCTTTTTTGTTACATATCTCGTTTTAGAGAGAAGTACACTGGTTTTTATTAAAAGTACACTGAGGTACACTGAAGGTACAATATGTTTATAAATATTTAGTTGAAATCGCCGAGGTCCACCCGCCATCCTGACGCTCACGATTAAATTTGCTACAAGTTAAATTCAGTAAATATTTTCGATATCTTGAATAGGTTTCGAGATATTCTCTATTGAAAGCTCTCAATTTTGTCTTGATATCTACATCAATGAAGCTACTAGCCCATGTTTGGTATCGTTTTCGTATAAATCGGGAGTGCCAAATTCATTTATTTGACACCGTATGTTTTAGCAGAAAAAGAAGTAGTATTAATTTTGATTATAAACTTTGTGATAAAAAATTTGATCGTGTTCACCCGATTCGAGACTTCGCTATCATAATGGACTCAATACTCACTTTTATACCTCACATGTTAAGTAAAGCATTTAAGCAGTTAGGATTTATATTACGCGTAGGTAAACCATTTAAGAGACTTAACTTATAAGGTACTGTTTAACAGTTATGTTCGTAGTCGTTTGGAATTTGCAAGCGCTGTGTGGAGCCCACAGTATAAAATACATAGTGATAGGATAGTGAGTTCAAAAAAAGTTTGCTAAGACAATAGAATACAGAATTAGAAATAAATATTAAGATTACGCCACCGCAATGAGAGCACATACACACAATCACAATTTTCCAATTGTATAATTTTACCATATGAATTGAAATATGTGACTGGTATTATAGTACAATCGGATTAAGTCTCACCTCGAAATCCTTCCAAAGATATGAAATTTGGTATGTATGTTAATTAAAGGTCTCTTTTTCATGTCCACACTATTTGACATTTGGGGACCTCGAGGAATCGCAGCCATCTTGGAAAATGTGTACCATCCTGGAGAAATTTGCGTTTTACTCTAAATATACGTTCTCTATGAAAATATGGTGTAAGGCAACATTAAAGCTTATTAAATTCTACACAAAAAAGTCCTAGATAACTTTGCGGAAAAAAATACATCTTGTTATAGAAAATAATAGCTGAATCCAGATTTAGCGCTTATACCCTTTCAGGGGATATTCTCTTAATATGAAACTTGGAGGAATATGAATTCCACTTTTGTCTGTACATTTGTACAGGTTCTACTGCAATATCAACATTTTACTCGACTGCGACTTAAACAGAAAGTAGGGTTATGGGTTTAAATACTGAAAATCAGTACATCCTGTAGCTCAGGATACTGGACGGATTTTTTAAAACGACATATTGGTTGATTCCCCTTGCCCTTCACAACCTGCTTTTTTTTTACTTCTAGCGCCTAAACTATTGAGTGGATTTCAATAAAATGGACATCAGTAGATCCATAATTGGTCCACAAGTGCTATGCAATACAAATTTACTAAAATAAATGGAGGAAAAATGTGTAAAACTTAAAATATGACTATAAAAACAGATTTTCGGTCTTAAATGGGGTTTAAACAATAGTGACAGTAATGAAATTTGACACCTACAATTTCAGGGATCCCTGTTTGCGTGTCATAAAATTGGAGCTTCGGGGACCACGGGGATCAAACGCCATCTTGAAAAGTATAAGTTTTTTTTGGTTTTTCTGTTTTTCTCGGAATATCTGGGTTAAATGTGAATACTGTGTATAGCGAAACAAAAGCTTATTAAGTTCTACACAAAAAAGGTATAAAAGACCATGTCCCTAAAACGAAGCTTTCTTCTAGAAATATGGCTCAGAAGTAAAAGGTTATACTTAATCATCTACTAAAATTTTATTTTAAGACGGGTCAGAAAAAAATACCTGTATAATTTTTTTACCAATTTTTGGAACACAAAAACATTATCTACCCAACCACGAAAAAAAAATGTGTGGAAACTTGTAAGCTTCCCTTGTAACTTGTAAGCCCTATTTCTAGAAAAAAGCTTCGTTTTTGGGACATGGTGTATAAGTTTATAGTGTGGAATTTAATAAGCTTTCATTTCGCCATACACAGTATTCACATTAAACCCAGATATTCCGAGAAAAAAAGAAAAACCAAAAAAGACATACTTTTCAAGATGGCGCTTGATCCCCGTGGTCCCCGAAGCTCCAATTTTATGACACGCAAACAGGGATCCCTGAAATTGTAGGTGTCAAATTTCATTACTGTCACTATTGTTTAAACCCCATTTAAGACCTAAAATCTGTTTTTATAGTCACATTTTTAAGTTTTACACATTTTTCCTCCATTTATTTTAGTAAATTTGTATTGATTAGTACTCGTGTACCAATTATGGATCTACTGATGTCTATTTTATTGAAATCCACTCAATAGTTTACGCGCTAGAAGTAAAAATATGATTTTCTCAAACATGCTATGTAATATTGATATTACTTTCTTTATATTAGGCTGGGAAGTATCACGTTTCAGGCGCGGCTAGACGAGAGGTCTGTAATGAAATTTCATACAAAGTTGCAGGCCTAGGCCGGGAAGTGGCTTTTTTTTTTAATTTCTATTTCACATATAATTGTGGCACAGCATCATGACATTCAGCCATTTAAAAAAAAACTATAAGCAATATTTGCTTTTTGGTTCGTTTATGACATTCTGCCAATACGCCTATTAAAAAAACATATTTTTTTAACCTGATTTGGGCTCTATGGCACTAGGGCCATTAGAGCGGTAGGACTGTGTGGGGTGATGGTAGCCTGGGGAAAATCCAGGACCCTATATTAATCGTTTGAGAAAAGCACTATACATACATCGGCGTGAACACGGGTTGTCGGCCTCATAACTATCCGGCCTCACTACGTTCGGCCGTATATTCTATTCGGCCGGCAACCCCTTCCTTCCCGGCCTCTGTAGTAATGTACTATTACTATTCGGCGTCCTCTCAAGGCAGCTGTATTGATTTTTCTTTAATAAAACAGGTGTAAACAGGTTGTGAAGGGCAAGAGGAATCTACCAATATGTCGTTTTAAAAAATCCGTCCAGTATCCTGAGTTACAGGTTGTACTGATTTTCAGTATTTAAACCCATAACCCTACTTTCTGTTTAAGTCGCAGTCGGGTAAAATGTTGATATTGGAGTAGAAAGTGTACAAATGTATAGACAAAAGTGGAATTGATATTCCTCCTAGTTTCATATTAAGAGAATATCCCCTGAAAGGGTATAAGCGCTAAATCTGGATTCAGCTATTATTTTCTATAACAAGATGTATTTTTTCCGCAAAGTTATCTAGGACTTATTTGTGTAGAATTTAATAAGCTTTAATGTTGCCTTACACCATATTTTCATAGAGAACGTATATTTAGAGTAAAACGCATATTTCTCCAGGATGGTACACATTTTCCAAGATGGCTGCGATTCCTCGAGGTCCCCAAATGTCAAATAGTGTGGACATGAAAAAGCGACCTTTAATTAACATACATACCAAATTTCATATCTTTGGAAGGATTTCGAGGTGAGACTTAATCCGGTTGTACTATTATCAACTATATAATTTCAAATTTGTTTTCGAATTTCAAATTCTGATTCTATTTTATTTAGATTATGACAAAAAGTCAAATCGCAATATAGTCATCAACCGAATATTAAGCATAATGTCATTAAATTAGGGCTTATTTTACATTGAGACAATAGGTATCCTTAACTTTTTGCGGTAAGTTTAAAACTTTTTGTGAGTTAATAAGAAAGCAGAACAGCAGTATCACCTTCGCGTGTTATCGCCGATACCCGATGTATCTTTCTAAAATCCGAAGGTCATTCTGAGAGTTAACGGACTGTACATATAAACTTACATCCCCTTTTTAACCCCCTTAGGGGTTGAATTATTAAGAACGTTGAAATAACTTTTTTTGTAATATTACTTGTATACAATGCCTTTCTAAGAAGTTTCAAAGCATTTGTAATGGATTAAAACTTTTAACCCCTTTTTGGGGGATGAATATTTAAAAATGCTTAAATTGCTTTTCTTGGATTCTAATAATATGCCTTTATACAAAGACTGAAGTCGTATACTCAAAAAAAGGTTTGATCTCCATAAAAACTTTCAAACCCCTTTTGTTTTCTTGTTTTTTAATAATATATCTTACCCAAGGTTCGAATTCATAGCTTAAAATAAAACTTTAACCACATACAAACTTTGTACCCTCATTTCATCCCCTTAGGGGATGAATTTTAAAAAACCCCTTCTTAGTGGATACGACTAACGTTATAAAAACTACCTATTGTGAAAAATTCAGCTCTCTAGGTACAACAGTTTGGGCTGGGCGTTGATTTAAGTGAGTCAGTGAGTCAGTCAGGACTTTTACGTTTATATATATATATAGATTCTTCTTCTTCGTTTGCCATGCCCTAACGGACGTCGGCGACCACCTTTGCCATCTCTCTCCTGTTCTTAGCCATTTCTGCCAGCATGGCTGCGTTATCGACGTTCGTCCATTCTTTTATGTTGTCAAGCCAGGTGACCCTCCTTCTTCCCCTTCCCCTCTTGCCATCAATTTTTTTCCTATATATATAGATTAAGAATAATAAACCTTTTTAGTATTCAGTTTATGAACTAATTAATTGTTAATACTTTATTTTCATTATTGTTTGTGTCTTTTCCATATCTCGGGACCATGGGGTCCCGGACCTTTGGGAGGCGTGAGTGGGGCCGAAGCCAACAGCGCAGAGCGCAACAATTAAAAAAAGCAAAAAAAAAGCAAGGGATACACGTGGCGGATACCATCCCCGAAAGCACAATGTGATACATCCGGAGATGGTCCCCGCCAGGTGCAAATACTATTGCAGTGCAGCACTTTTGTGCTGCGATGGGAACTAAGGTCACGGGCTATTGATTTGAATGTTGGATGGACTGGATAATGGGCTATGGGGGGAGACTAGCGGACACCTGCCGTGACAATCAATCTCAAAATTATGTAAGGCAGGTTGTGACTCGCCTACTCATTTAGTGGGCCCCACAACGGCCGCACGCGCAGTGTGACAATAGGGCAACACTTCAGAGCGGCTGTGAGGTTGTCGAGAGGTGAGTCTGCGGTAGCCAGATCCCGGCGGGCGTTATGACATTTTACACTTCCAACCTGGAGCATAGGTCCCGCTCTTGCGACTCTACTCTGGCCGGCCAGTCAAGGCAAGCACAGAGGCGAGGGCCAGATGACAGGACCCTCTGGAATAGGGGTCCGCGGTGTCGCCACTCACCGTCAGCTCGCCACAAGCTGCCCCCGCGGGGTTATTATTGTTATTATTATGTGTATGCACAAATAGCTCTGTTTTACTCTGTAGAAACTTTATTTATTAAACATGATGTTAAAATATTTTCATTAAGGAAACTGTAAGTCTGGCTATAAGAAAAATGTCCAACCAATGTTATGTAAGTATAACTATAGAAGACTGTTTGTTTCTTAAATAAATAAATATGTAAATTAAACACAAAACATAACATTACACAAAAGATATACCTAAGTTTTATATATTACTTATATGCCTATTTATGGTATTTATTTCAATTAAATCTCCGGGAAATAGGCGTGATTAATGATTATATGTATGTATGTATGTATGTATGTATTACAATCAAAATATTCTTGTATAGAATAAAAACTTGTATTACTGTTAAATAATTTAATAATATTCTTGTTAAATAATTTTTCAAGCAGTTAACACATTTATCATATTTTTGCTCTCTCGCTCTTTCCTTTGGGAGACTATTGAGACATTGTTATTGACATATTATAGGGGCTCTTATTACTTATTTGCAGGGAGCGTACAATTCACGCCGGTTTCTTCATAATGACGTATATAAACACACACGATGTTTTTAAATACGTAATGACAGATAAAGTCTATCAACGTTCCAATAGGGAATATTGAGCGAAACTGCGTAGGGGGCGCTACTACCACAATCTGAAAGTCTATCGCGAAACAAGAAAATCGAAATTTCGTTATCAAACATCTGTGTCACTTGCATATTCGAGCGATAAAGAGGCAGATAGCGAAATTTCGGATTCGCGTTTCCCGGTGGGTCCTTTGTAAACAAACCGCCTTGGTGCAACAATGTCATATTTTATTATCTCTGAAAACTTGTCAAAAAACTGATAAAGGCACAGTAAGTATAAGTTACTCTATTGTTTACTTAAGGGGCTAGTGCTGCAATCTGGTGGCAGAACATTGCTGTAATACCCCCTATTAATGTTTCCGATTTTATTAAATTTAACTGAAATCTGTTGTTTCCACACGCCTCCAATTTAATATTGTCAGATAATTATATATTTTGTTTACTGTCCGTCTTATGTCTCAAGTGTCAATATATGTCTACTTAAACAGAAGAGTTTGATAAGATAGTAGCGATTAATGATTAATCCTATTTTTCATATTAGTTATTACTGTAACGATAAATAAACGTAAAACCTGAAACATGCTGTATGTATGTCTGTCATCGGCATAATTGTACGCTCCCTGCTTATTCGTAAGTTACTGTCGGGAAGTGCAATTTTATTTTGGTGTCTTAAATTTAAGGTACAAGTATGACGATCTTTAGCTTGTAAATGATATAAATATTTTAAATATAGGTCTTTATAAGTGAGCAATCATGAACAGAACAGTTAGATAAAATGTTTTGCCAGCATATTAACCTTTTGTTTCTTTAAATCGTACCAAGGAGTCAGTGAAATAGTCTCAAATTAAGCTCGATAGGCTTGTCCGAAATGTATTTGCTAGACAATATTGAAAGCATCATAAAGTCCAAAAAAAAACCATATCAGATTTGGCTTACAAATACCCTCACATCAAACCCTTAGAACATAGTAATACAAACTAATACGCATATCAACAGTTAGACCAGGTTTTTATCAGTATTTATAATAAACGATACAGTCCTTATTATGTAATAAAGCCGGGACAAACTAAACCACGAAATGACGAAACTCAAACTTGAGGTAATCGTACTAATCGATCTATTATTAATTATGTACCTAATGATTCTCCGAATAATTTTTAGCAGATTATCGATTCGCAGACGATTCGCCGAACATCGATACGCAGAGTGATTTATTTGTAACGTTAGTCGACCAAAAGTTATATCTACAAATAAATCACTCTGCGAATCGATGTTCGGCGAATCGATGTTCGGCGAATCGATGTTCGGCGAATCGTTGTCTGCGAATCGATAATCTGCAAAAAAATATTCGGAGAATCATTAGGTACCCTATACTTAGATATGTAGTTAAAGCTGGTTTAGTAAAATATATATATGTAGTGTAGTGTAGTGTAGACAAAGCAAGTAAAAGGGGTTGAATGTGGGGTGGTACGTTGCAGAGCCGCTGGAGCTGGAACCGTTCCTGTCGTTGGAGCCGCCCATGTCGGCCACCGACTACGGCTTCTGTCTCGACCACGACGAGGGGCTGGCGGAGCTCTTCGACTTCGATCTCAAGCTGCCGGAGTGACCGTGACCCGCTCATAACATAACACTCATAAAAAACTGGCTTATCTCAACTAAACACTTGTAACGAACAATCGATTAGTGAAAACAGCTCAATCTAGCTGGTTTGGTTTTTATTATTTTCGATTCGATATAGCCTACGCGAGACGAGAATCGACGCACGCGGCTTCTCTTTACGGTCGAGCCTGTTTTACACTGAACACTGCCAATGGGGCGCTACTTAGTCTTAGTACTACACAATCGTAGTTCAGAATTGGACATAAATTGATTTTATATAAAGTAAGTTTACATAAAAATATGATTGAATGAATTGTAATATTTTCGTTAAAATGGTTATTAGACATTAGTATTGATTTGTGTTTTTGTTTGAAGCAGGTAAAGTATAATGTTACTCGTACAGACGAGACGTGTCGAGCTATTATGCCACTTGTTCCTGGAGATGAATGTGCCGTCATTTGTATTTGCACTCTTTGTTAAGTTTCTCCTTTACTAAAATATAACTGTAATTCGGAAAACGGGCCCAAGTGAGTACTTTGCGAGGCAAAGTAGAAAGTAGGTATTCCTCAATATAGCGGCGTTTTTGTTCATTCAATTACTTTGTTATCAGATGTGGTAACGTGTTTCGTTCTAAATGTTTTGATCATGTACTGTACCTACCGGCTGAGGATTTTGTCGTTTTAACAGCCAGATTCTATTTCCTATAGTTATCGAATTTAAACTATCGTGAGACATATTAACTTAGCTAACTTAGCGGAATACGTGAGTGAAACCGCTAAGTTAGCTAAGTTTCCTATATAATAGTTATAGGAAAAGAAAGATAAGTATAGATATATCTACTTATGTTCATTTTAATCTATAATGTATATTCTGTTATCTATTCCACATTTTGAATGTTACTTATGTCGAACGGCTGCTGTTACAGATGTAGTGCATAATTCTTTACCATCGTATTTTCACTTAAACGTACGAACGTGTCATGTTATTTCAGTCAGTCTCAGTACCAAAAGTACTAAGATTGACTGAAATAGCATAACAAATACGATGGTAAAGGATTATGCACTACATCGGTAGTTGATTGGACACAATTTGATGATTTTGCCAATAACGTGATAAATAACGGTACAACGGTAACGTCACCTGGGAGTTAGTTTATAAAAGATGGCTATATTCAGCAGATTTGTTGTAGGCGCGAGTGGTTGGTGGTGGGGTGGTAATCTGGCTTAAGACAATGTATGTTAGTTCAATCACAATACCTTAGTCAAAATGCTAAATGTCTGTATTAAGGTTAGTTTCTCCGCAGTCCGCACCAACAATCCAAATATTTAATATAATTATAATTTTAATTCTATTTGATTCCAATTACAATTACAACTATTGTTACAATTAGAATACGATTTTTAAATTCTGACTGATATATTAAAACTATAATTTTGTGCCTCTTATTTTGAGGTAGTTTCCTTGACTTTTTAATATATTTTGATTTTACTTAGAATAATTTATTGAAGGAATTAGTTGAGTGGATATCTAAAAAAACACAATTTAAATAATTTTGCTGTGTTGATAAAACGAATGGCTCATTAGAATGAGTCATTAATCCCAAGTTCATCACTAATATTTGTAATTAATTTGAAACAGAAATTTAATTTAATTGACTTATACGAGGCGTTGATAGATCTTGTTCAATCTAGATTAAACATTGTTCGAGGTTATTGTCAATTAGTAAACGTTAAAAAATTTGGGCACACGATTTTTTTCCAAAATATTTTCTTGAGATTATTCAATAAGTATTTAGTCTACTAGTGCGGCTCCTTAGCTCCATTTAGTATGGAGGTATGGTCCCATCCGGCTTTGAAAACAATAAGTCTTAACAATATACTTCCATAGCTAGGGTTCTTCATTATGCTCACTGTTATGAATTGTTGGAATTGATATCAATAATTCATACTGTTTGTCGAGGTTGAAACTTGGCGTGCATTGCGTCGTGTTTGCCGGATCTTTATTTATTTATTAGGCCAGGAAATGAATGCCCAAAAAATGTTAGAGGGAAATGCTTGGAACACAATTCTTAACTTCGTAACTTTGTTTGGACTAGATAGGAGGCGAACATATCAAAAGTCCCCGGCTGTAACCCTGGTGCTGGAGGGGAGGGGGGTTTGAAGGTTTCATTTTTCGGTTTTTCGATTATATCTCGGAAACTATGCGTCTGAGCGACTTTGCCACTTATACAGAATGAACAGATTTAATTTGTTACAAGTTCTATTAGGTCAAGTTTTTATATCTTGTATAGTTTTTTAAATATCCGCTCTTGAAGGTTTATTTAGGGCCCTCATCAGTGAAGCTGCTAGGCCGGGTTTGGTATCGTTTTCGTATAAATCGGGGGTGCTGAATTAATTTATGGTATCAACATTGACACCTTTCCGAAGTAAAAACATATAAACTTTAAACAAATAACCTTTTTTTAAACTTCTCTTCACGCTTGAACCGCTCAACCGAGTTAGTTGAAATTTGGTAAGTAGATGTTTGAAGTCCCGAGACAGGATATAATATAGTTTTTATCTCAAAAATCATAATTAAATTAAATTAAATTAAATTGGTGTTAAATTTGGTGTGAGGGGAATTCAGCTTCTTCGCCGAAGTTGAATTCCTGAGGTTAATACTGTTTAAATTTAGGTTTGAAGTCATATTTGGTATCATTTTCAACTAAATCGAACATGTCTACATATCCATCCCAAATATTATTTAAATAGGTTCAGCGGTTATTGATTCCCCATACAAATTTCCACCCCACTTTTCACACCCTTAAAAGATGATTTTGGTTATAAAAACTATCCTTTGTACTGTCCCGGGACTCAAACCACCCCTATACCAAAGTTCGACGAAATCGGTTCAGCGGTTTAAGCGTAAAGAGGAGTTTAAAAAATTTTTTTTTTTAATCTGTTTTTACTTAGGAATGGTGTCAATGTTGATACCATAAATGAATTCAGCACCCCCGATTTATACGAAAACGATACCAAACTCGGCCTAGCAGCTTCACTGATGTAGATAATCAAGATAAAAATGAGAGCCCTAAATAAACCTTCAAGAGCGGTTATGTTCATCTTCTAACTAGTCCAAACAAATTGTGTTCCTAGCATTTCCCTCTATACCTTCTTATTGCTTGGCCTATATATTTATATTCACAAGAACGAACGAATAATTTTATAATTGATCAAACCTCTTACAACCGCCTACATAACCTTATAATATATAATATAACATTAGTCAATAGATTTCATTATATACGGATATGCAATAAGTTATTACAGGCTTTCGTTTATAATTGTTTTATACTTACATAATTAAAATCGTTTAGCATGAGTTGCGTTGTCGCGCGCGACTCCATACTTGAAATCGAGTATATCAAAAGTATACTTTACTTTGAGGAGTTTAATAGGCCTAAACTATATGTTGTGACGCTATATTGATATCTGTATCGGGGTGAAACGTCGGTCTACAAGCTACACACAGCAGTGTATAATTAATGTATCGTCTTGTAATGTTTTTTAAACCGTTTTATTCTCATCTCAGAGACGTCAGGTTTTTAAGTTAAGCCCGTAAGCTGTTGAATTTGAATGTATATAAGTATATTTACATAATCACGTTAATGTTGCGATTGTTTTGAATCGTATATCACTATATTTTTCGGTAATTTCATTAATAAGTATATACTCGACAAGCAGTTGTTTATGTAGGTACACTTTAACTGACTTAGTAAGCCGGGTAGATTTTGTAAGGAAACTTATAAAGCAATCCTTGTGCTGGCATCAAGGCTCTCGTTTTAGTGATGAGGTGAGTATAATGAAAAGCGGATTGTTTGCGCCCGCGGCCGCTTTGTACATAGACTCGCTCAAGCTGCGGGCGCGCTGCCAACCTGTACATATTACTATTAATGAACAGTGATATTTTAGCGGCCTTCGATTTTATATGTAAAGCTAGCCCTAATGTTCTCATTAATGTAGACTCGTGCCACCGCATACAATATTTCACGGTGATCCTAGAGACCCCTTGCCATTGATATCAATGACATTTTATATGTAAAGCTTGCCCTAATCACCTCATTAATGTAGACTCGTGCCATCGCATACAATATTTCACGGTGATCCTAGAGACCCCTGGCCATTGATATCAATGACATTTTATATGTAAAGCTAGCCCTAATGTCCTCATTAATGTAGACTCGTGCCACCGCATACAATATTTCACGGTGATCCTAGAGACCCCTGGCCATTGATATCAATGACATTTTATATGTAAAGCTAGCCCTTATGTCCTCATTAATGTAGACTCGTGCCACCGCATACAATATTTCACGGTGATCCTAGAGACCCCTGGCCATTGATATCAATGACATTTTATATGTAAAGCTAGCCCTAATGACCTCATTAACGTAGACTCGTGCCACCGCATACAATATTTCACGGTGATCCTAGAGACCCCTGGCCATTGATATCAATGACATTTTATATGTAAAGCTAGCCCTAATGTTCTCATTAATGTAGACTCGTGCCACCGCATACAATATTTCACGGTGATCCTAGAGACCCCTGACCATTGATATCAATGACATTTTATATGTAAAGCTAGCCCTAATGTCCTCATTAATGTAGACTCGTGCCACCGCATACAATATTTCACGGTGATCCTAGAGACCCCTGGCCATTGATATCAATGACATTTTATATGTAAAGCTAGCCCTAATCTCCTCATTAATGTAGACTCGTGCCACCGCATACAATATTTCACGGTGATCCTAGAGACGCCTCGCACATTGATATCAATGACATTTTATATGTAAAGCTAGCCCTAATGTTCTCATTAATGTAGACTCGTGCCACCGCATACAATATTTCACGGTGATCCTAGAGACGCCTCGCCATTGATATCAATGACATTTTATATGTAAAGCTAGCCCTAATGTTCTCATTAATGTAGACTCGTGCCACCGCATACAATATTTCACGGTGATCCTAGAGACGCCTCGCCATTGATATCAATGACATTTACCAAAACGAGTCATACTCGTAGCTCGTAGCACAATTACACTAATTTACATCCACTTCTCCGAAGCCATTAACTCGCTGAATATACATTGGGGTAAAATAGGTAGACCTTGAAAGGTCCTCTATCATTGGGCCTCATTTAATCCGTACTGAACACGACACCCTGCATTGATTTCACATATCTATTATCCGTACGCCTTTACGCTCGAGTAACAACAAAAATCACCTTTGAGCTCCCCTACCATTATATAGAGTGAATGAAACTCACCCGTTCCGATATATTTGGCCACTGGCCGTCACTGTCTATTTGGTGCTGACTATGCAAATTTTAAATTTTTCATACATGTGTGGTATTCGATGCTAAATAATTGGCACGTGAAATGTAACTTCGTAAATCTGTGGTTGCATGGGGCATGGGTCATTAATCGTGACGGCCAGGGCCACCTCACCTGAACTTTCCCACAACTAGTGCCTCGGGCAGGATTACGATCTACCCATCCCGATAAAAGCGACTGTTATACGACTTCTGCGTAAAAGTATTTTATTTATTATTATCACAACTAGTTTAGTGTAAGTGTGCTGGGATCACTGTGAATAATAAATATGAAATAATTACGAGCTGCGAAGTAACCGAAGATTGCCAAATAACTTGATATACCTAATAGCAGAGTGTAATTGCAATAATTATGTTGTTTCAATACAAATACTTTGTTTTGTTAGCTTTGTACATAGCGTTAAATCAAACGGCTGGGCGCCAAGTGACGTGTTCTACTAGAATCACAGATGACGCCGGGGAAAACGGAAAATTTTAAGGTTATTTATTCCAAACACCAAGTTGAGACCACTGGTAACAGCGGAGAATTTTATCTTATCTGTTACCCCTGGCAAGTGTTGGTGTGGTGGTAACAGATAACCCGAGAATTACATGCTACGAGTGATAAAATAGTAGTGCGCTGTTTATACATGTATACGCTTATCGTGTAACTTGATTCGCCATCTCCGCGTAGGTACTTGTCGCACTGGCGTGGCGCCTCAACTGGATGCGGCGCCAGTGAAGACCGCCGACATACAACACTCGTCCTCGCCCCGCCCCGCCGTTTCCGCGGTGCGGCACAAATGTCAATGTAATAAATCTTAACTAAGTGCATATCAACATAATGTTAAACGTTAGACGTAAGGTATATATTTGCACGAGGGATCATCTGGTGTAAAAGATGAGGACTTGTCGAGCTTTTTGCGATGAATGTGTAGACTTGCCGTGGTTTACGAATCTGGTTTTTAAGGTATTGTGTACTTTTGAACATATACAGTGTAAATTCTATATAACGATTCACTCCCTATAACGTACCATATTTGTTGCTTTACTTTAATATTAATTTTGAACACACTTGCTCAAAACGACGTTTTTATTCCACCGATTCTTGGCTCATAATCCTGATTCATAAATTAATATTAAACACGCATGCTTTTTCAGTATATTATATTACTCGTGCTTTTTCATTATATTATCCGACTGAGTTAAGAAGGTAACTGACTGCTAATAATATGCATGGAAACGGAGCCTTCTTTAATTGGTCGAGTAGATTTTACCACGCGGACTAGCGGGCGCTGGCGTCCCGCGACCGCCTGCCGTGGCCCGGCCGGCCCGCCCGCGGCCGGGGCGAGGGGCGGCCGGCAGTATGACAGATTTTAGACTTTTACTGTTTTAACAATTAAAATTTGATTAATATGAAAGTTTCTTTTTTTTCGCAAGTGTGTTGAAAAACGTCGTATGAAACGCGTGTGTATTGGTCAATTTGGTCATTACACACATCACCTTTCTTATTGCGCGCTCGCTTACAGCTCGCGCGCACAATATCGCCTTGTGTGTTATAACCAACTTAGCACACTTGTGTCACAATGTACTGTCTCTTGAGTGTCGCTATATAGAGTTTACACTGTATATACTGCGTTTCAAATAACATTAGTCCTGTTAAATTGCTATTTTGTTACCCCCAGGTTGACTTCGTGAATTGTTGACTTGTTACATCTCTTTCATTTCATTTCATTTCATATCTTTATTGCTATCATGTTCATCATAATACAGGTGTTACAATAAATACATTTGTAGGTACATGACACCCTGGTAGGGCACTGCAACATTCTTAAATCTAGGTGTATTTCCTTAATATGTCATAACAAGATGACCGTTTTGACAGTTATAATATTATTTGGAACGCATAGTTATTCTTCCACAAAAGTTAACGGTTGTAGGGCTCTTAAATTTGATCACGATTACCTCTACAAAGACGTCAGACGTTTTCTGATTAATTTTCAGTTTATAGTTTACTTTAATCGCTATTAACCACAACCTTAGTAATCATGTGATAAACAAAAATGTTCATAATGTAAAATAAAAAGGTCGTTTATGTAGCAAAAAATTGAAGAAACATCATAAAATAAATAAGCAATTACATACGTTATATTAAAGCATATTGTTATACTTATTTACAAAGGCGTATCGGACGTATTATAGCGCCCATAGCCTAGATGTGACTTAATCTTCGTTTAAATAAAGTGAAATCATGAAGAAATCAGGTGCATACTCAATGTCTATGCTAAGCCCATTTAAGCTAACTCTACACTACACCGACATTAACAGAACAAAGTGTGGCTGTGCCATTTGAAATGTCATAGTTTTGCTAAGAAATGTGACGTTTATGATGGCATTTCCACACTTAGAAAATTCTACGCTTAGCTTGGTTAGACTTTATTCAAAAACAAGTGTATTCAAAGTTTTAAAAGGGATCCATCACACCAGACCAATCTTAGTCTGCCCTAGCAACTGTTTTCGTTCGGCAGGGGTGCACTGAGATGGGTATGATATTTACCTATTTAGTCGTATGGCATATTACAATTCATGGTCGCTTTACAAATTTACAAATAATAGTTAGATTCTTCACCCAATGGGCTGCGTTTTCGCTTAGCTTATGTAAGTCCAGAGGATATCCTGTGTACTTTTTGGCACTCGCGGACAATGTGGTAAATGGACTGTACAGGTGCTCAACAGTCGCACTTCGGTGTATCTCGCCACCAACACACAAACATATTCTCCGAATCGCCCGCTTTCAGTGCGGAGTCTATTTACTTCGCACCATTCCCGTCTTGGGGCCGAAAAACCTTGCGGTTTGTGGGTGGGATCGTAGCTGGAATGGGATGCCCTGGGCAAGTTAGCAATCCAGTCCTCTCTCCATTTTTCTTTGATGTTAAAACTGCTCTCTTTAAGTTCCTGTGCCGTATTTTATGGGTGTGATATTCATATTAGTATCATATTTACAAAATCTCAGTAATCAGGAAACTTTTATTGCCGGCTTGTCGATTCTCAGCGAAACTTTCCTAATGGCTTTAGTGACGATACTACAAGAAAACCAATAAACCAGCGTAAACAAAGGAAAATAGAGTAAATTTATAAATTACAATGTTTCCATGATGAATGCTAGTAATTTCTGTACAAAAAGTAATGATAACCCAACAAAAGCATAAATGTGAAATGACAGCCGAGTTCTATATTGCTAACGCTCGGCCAATTATCAAAAAGTTTCAGTTTTTAGATTTTTTCCTTTGTATACGCCTAGTCTACCTTCATGCCAATTAATTTATCAAGTTTCTAGGTCATCTAGAAGTGGGTTAGGTTTTCGATCTATCATCATCATCATCATCATGTCAGCCGATAGACGTCCACTGCTGGACATAGGCCTCCCCCAAGGCTCGCCACTCCGACCGATCCTGTGTCGCTCGCATCCACCGACTTTCCGCGACCATCACCAGGTCGTCGCTCCACCTCGTTGGAGGTCTTCCGGTACGCGGACGCCACTCCAGAACCTTCCGGCCCCACCGGCCATCAGTTCTGCGAGCAATGTGCCCCGCCCACTGCCACTTAAGGTTTTTTGTTGACTCTCTTTCCTTAATATGTCATAACAAGATGACCGTTTTGACAGTTATAATATTATTTGGAACGCATAGTTATTTTTAAGGTTTCGATCTATAAGTCTTAATAATCTAATAATTATCAATATATGTTTTTTTGTTTCAATCGAGAATCATCAATAATTTTCAGTTTTCAGGTTTTATTCCTGTATGTTACTAGGTCATCTGGAAGTGGGTTAGGTTTTTGATCTATAAGTCTGAATTAATCTAATGATTATCAATATATGATGTTTTCCATCGAATTATCAAATAATTTTTAATTTTCAGATTTTTTCCTCTATATACACCTAATAGTCTTAGACCGGGCTCTCAGTCAAAGTCACAGATTATATAATAGTTCTTACGAACAGATACTTATCTCTCAAAGAAAACGCAAATACCTACCGTTTTGATACCTACACAAAAATACAATGGAGTGACCTTCAACGCGCCGCTCCTGCACCGCGCGCACCGGCACAACGCTAGGGTTGCCGACGCTTCTTTCAAATACTTAGGTGTCTTAGGTAGATATTTAGCTATAAATGTGTCGTAAAAATATTACCTACATCTTTAAAACAATTTAATAGTACCTACGTAGCTTGTAACTTGTAAAAATAATAACAGTAGGTGTAAATACCTATATTGAGAATGTCTACTTACTTTTCCTCATCCGTCGAAAGAGGAAAAGCCGGCCAAGTGCGAGTCGGACTCGCGTTCCAAGGTTCCGTACATTACACAATTTAGAATAAATTTAAAAGTGGAAAAATTACTGCCTTGGGTGAGACTTGAACTCACGGCCTCTGGAGGCCGTGAGTTTAAGTGTCACCCAAGGCAGTAATTTTTCCACTTTTAAATTTATTCTAAGCTTAATAGTATCGATCGCAGACGTTTCTGCTTGTTAAAAATTAATTACACAATTTAAACAATGTATTTTTTAAAAACTAAGTAATTAAGTCCGACTCACGCTTGACTACACATTTCTAATATGTTTTCCTGTGATCTATAGGTAAAGAACTAATTTGTGTATTTTTTTTTCAAAATTTTAGACCCAGTAGTTATGGAGATAAAGGGTGGGAAATGGTCATTTTTTGTATATTTTCTTAAATAACTTCTAAACTGTTTATCCTAAAATTATAAAAATATACCTATATATTTGCGTTTCTCACAATGAGCTTCTTTCATTTGATATGTAACACGATATAGTTAAAAAAACTTTATTTTTTAATTTTCTCATTTACCCCCCAAAAGTGGTCCCCATGTTTAAATTTTATTTTTTGACGTTACATGTCCATCTTTGGGTCACAAACTTACATATGTATACCAAATTCCAACTTAATTGGTCCAGTAGTTTCGGAGAAAATAGGCTGTGACAGACGGACAGACAGACAGACGCACGAGTGATCCTATAAGGGTTCCGTTTTTTCCTTTTGAGGTACGGAACCCTAAAAAACTATATTTTTTATTTGTTTTGTTGTTTCTGTATCTATCCACACTACAAGCTGTGTTATTTGTTCGTGACGAAGCCATTTCTTTGGCATAGCGCGCGGTGACGTGCGTGCGTGAGCGCGTGTGGCAACCAACTGGCTAGCTTGTCCCGCCGGCGGGAAGCGAGTCGTAGGTATAAATCCGAGCTCGCGCGGAGAGTACCATAGGCCTGGTAAAGTCTTGTTTGCAAAAATAGCGCACCGCAGTTTGACTTTTGATCCTTATAGTGGAGTTCCTAGGCTCCTAGAAACCCGATGTCGCCGGGCTGAAAAGTGGTGCCGTTACCCCCCACCAGCCCTTTGAATTTCCCCCTTGCAATTCTCATACATTGGCTATCGAAAAAATCCTACCTTTTGCACAAATTGGACTAATTTGAGTCTAGCTCTTAGCCTAATTGAACTACCTAATTAATATTGGTATCAGTTAAAAGAACGTTTAATTACCTCTACATTGACATATTTCGTGGTTACAAAAAATAGTATTATCAGGGGGATGTCACTTCGCAGTTTAGGTACATTTAGCCGGCGCGCCTCCCGGGCAGGCGTATGGCAATGGGCTGCCGCTCGACTCGCGCAAAATTGAAAATACATAATGCCTTCGAAACCTAAATATGTAGATATTGTTTTGTTTACGGATGTCTGAATAAACGAAAGAACAAGGAAGCAGAAATAACATTTTTTTAAATTCCGGACTATATTGACCGACATATTTTCAAAGGAATAAGTACTTCTGTAGCATACCTACTTCCGTGAGAATCAGACATACTATCGCCAGATAAAAAAATTATGTTTACAGAATCAACGTTTGTAATTCCTACATCTCAAAAATAATATCTCATCTTAAAAATAATAAATCAGTAGGTATAGGTACAAAAACTTGTAGTGCACTGCCTTATGGGAATATAGTTCAGATCCGGAAACCGCTTTCAACTTTTAGTATGTTACTGGGCATGGTACTGGGTCTCCAAAACTGCCGGGAGACAGCGGCGCCGGCCATCTACTTCAGCGGAATGACGTCATCAAAATGACTCCCGCCTCGGTGCGAATATTGCATATTACACCGAAACTATGCGTTGCACATACACGTGTGGGGTATTAAATAAAAGCCAATTAAATATTCTATATTTCATTTCTACATTATGGACCATAATATACAATAGTTTAAGAGCAATTTACAAAGAAATCAAAATGATGTAAAAAAATATTTGATTATATGGGTTTTATAAACCAAACCAAAAGTCGAACGTTAAAGCAATGTACTACAACATTAAAGCTGATATATCAAGCCATACACTGATGTCAAAAAAATCAAAATTAGACCAAAAATGTGAAAATTATGCATCAAAATGTAGGTATTTGCAGAACAAATGAATTAGTTAAAAAAATCGAAATTGGTCATTTTCAGGATAATCTGTATAAGCTTCTAGTATGTTATTAGCAATATAAAAAGTATCACAATACTGCTGGGAGACAATCTCTATAGTGCCCGAGGCCAGTACCATGCCCAACAACATACTAAAATTTGGTAGCGGTTTCCGGATCTGAACTATCTCTTCGACCGTTTCCCATGTAATGTGGCAAGGTTATTTGACCCATAAGGCATAGTACTATTGTCAAGTGACAACCCCGTGCCAACACTCGCAGCTCGGTCATAAAACTTCGGCGCGCAAAGAAGATTCACGGTTTGTGCGCGGTTATAAGTTTCAATTTTGCTTGCAGGCGGCTAGTATAAGTATAATTTTATACCTAAATCTGACTTTTGTGAAGGAGTGAATTTTCTGTACGGTAGTACTATTAGTTATTCTGTGGTATTATTATGAGATGTTTGAAAAAAATATGAAAATAATTGTTCGACGGGTTGCGCGTTTTCATTATCGTAAGAATGGTTTGAAAATGGTCAGATGATACTTATCCACTTACCAGACCAGGGTTCCTTATGAGCAGGCTCCAATGAGGCGCAACAAATTACAGAGCGCCCCGTCAATGGAATCCATGGACCCGGAACTCCTCCGGAGAGTGGTTGAGGGCCTGTTTCCGGAGGCGCCGCACTTCGTCCCACCGGCGATGCCCCCCCCAGTAGTGGACCCAGTGGAACCTCTCGTCGTCGTCCCCATCACCAACGACGAGATAGTGGGCAATGGACCGGCTCTGAGCCTCGCACAAAGCACCGGGACCGGACGGAGTCAAGCACCTCGGGAACCGTCTCAGATCCCTCCTGGACGACTGCCTCGAGGAGGGGCGCTTCCTGGAATGCTGGAAGGAAGGGCTATTGTGCCTACTGAGGAAGGAGGGGCGCCCACCAGACTCCCCCGCTGGCTCCGAGTCCCACACACCGTGCGTAAGTGCATTCCTAAACCAAAAGTCTTTGTAATTTACTAATATTATTTGTGAGGGTGGGGGGGAAGGAGGGTGAGGGGGACCACAAAAATGGTTGGCAACATCTGTTAATTAGATGTCTGGGATCTATACAATATATACATGTCAGAATGAGGTCCTCAATTTTTGCAAACTGAACTTCACTGAGAGGCCGGTCCGTGCAATTTTTTTTAAGTCTAAAATCTCATAATAAAGAATACTTTTTAGAAACAAGAAATATGTCAATGTAGAGGTAATTAAACGTCCTTTAAATTGATACTAATATTAATTAGGTAGTTCAATTAGGCTAAGAGCTAGACTCAAATTAGTCCAATTTGTGCAAAAGGGGATTTTTTCGATAGCCAATGTATGAGAATTGTAAGGGGGAAATTCAAAGGGCAGTAGGCCGAGCACATGATTGGCGTGACAGTATCTCGCCGCGAGATAGACTACCCGTCTTTTACCAACTGTATGAATCAAAGAGGGACGGTTAGTCTATGTCGCGGCGAGATACTCTCGCGCTAATCATGTGCTAGCCCAGCTGGTGGGAGTAACGGCACCACTTTTCAGCCCGGCACCATCGGGTTTCTAGGAGCCTAGGAACCCCACTATGAGGATCAAGTCAAACTGCGGTGCGCTATTTTTGCAAAAGAACATCTTAAATCCTGCTCTATCTACCTTGATGCCAAATATCAAATTTCTAGGTCATCTGGAAGTGGGTTAGGTTTTTGATCTATTAAGTATAAATTAATGTAACTTTGATATTCAATCAATATATGATATTATATATTATATATAATATTATATATAACCTAATTTGACCCCACTGAATCCGAATTTGCCGGTTGCTCGATCGAAATCTTGACCGGAAGTGAGATATTCAAAATGGCGGCCATTATATATTATTATAATTAACATTCCCTCAAGTTACATAACATTTTTTGCTATTGGCCATCGTTTACGAGTTATTTACGAAAACTTAAAAAAAGCTTTTGTTTAATCTTTAAAGGGCTGTATATTTGGAACCATAGCAGATGGGTATTGGGTACTTCAAACTTTCAGAAAATACGTGTTATTATTACTGCTATTTTCTGCAATAATTATTATAAAAAAATATATTTAAAAAATATGGGTCTCCATACAAGGAACTCATTAGGGTCGGTAATAATGCCGCCATTTTGAATATCTCACTTCCGGTCAAGATTTCGATCGGGCAACCGGCAAATTCGGATTCAGTGGGGTCAAATTAGGTTAAAAAATCCCAGGTTAGGTTTAGGTTGCCAAAAAGTAACATGATTTGCCAGTCGCATCAAGAAGGAGAGCGATTTTGTTTTTTTTTGTCTAGACTATATGAACCGATTTTGCATGTACAACCAGCCTTAAAGTTTGTATGTGGGTATTTTTGCACTGTAGTTTTTCCTCTGTCACCCGTTGACCACGAACACTGTAAAGGGTTCGAAACCAATTGGGGTTCATGCCAATTAAATTTCAAGTTTCTAGGTCATCTGGAAGTAGGTTAGGTTTTTGATCTATGTATTAGTGAGTCGGACAGTGACAAAGATGCCGGATTTTAAATTAAGTTTAAGTTATCAATAACTGTTTGAGGTACAGTCTAAGGCAAAAATATCGATCCAGACAAATGGCTCAAAACTATGTGAACGTGACTTTATTGTTTAAGATGTAAGAGCGTACACATATTTTTTATGAAACTGGGAATGTATATATATTTATGCCCTTGACTGTACGTTAGTGAAATTTTGTATTCTGTACAAGCTAAGGGGCTTGAATAAACGTGCCAATAATAGGTTTCAAGTTGTGAAGGGGTCAAAAGTAGCTCGAAATGGTTCGTGTCGAAAGTCGCCAGTTCCTTTTTCTTTGAACTTGGCTGGACATACAACGAGACTTGCTTAACTAGTGTGTAGGACTCGAGTCTTTTGAGTGTATAATAAATGTGAAGAACTAGGTATACTCGTGTTTAGGTGACTCAGCGCTTAAAACACTTACATGAGTCTTAAGCCCCGACTTGTCCTTTGTTGATAAACCATCGTTAAAAAAAAATGTAGGTTTTATAGCACAATCGGATTAAGTCTAACCTCGAAAGCCTTCCAAAGATACGAAATTTGGTATGTGTGTTAATTAAAGGTCTCTTTTTTCATGTCCACACTATTTGACATTTGGGGACCTCGAGGAATCGCAGCCATCTTGGAAAATGTGTACCATTCTGGAGAAAGAAAATATGGTGTAAGGCAACATTAAAGCTTATTAAATTCTACACCAAAAAGTCCTAGATATCTTTGCGGAAAAAATACATCTTATTATAGAAAATAATAGCTGAATCCAGATTTAGCGCTTATACCCTTTCAGGGGATATTCTCTTAATAGAAAACTTGTAGGAATATGAATTCCACTTTTGTCTATACATTTGTACACGTTATACTCCAATATCAACATTTTACTCGAATGCGACTTAAACAGAAAGTAGGGTTATGGGTTTAAATACTGATAATCAGTACACCCTGTAGCTCAGGATACTGGACGGATTTTTTTTGGGACATTGCGGTGTATGCCTTTTTAGTGTGAAATTTAATAAGCTTTCGTTTCGCCATACACAGTATTCACATTAAACACAGATATTCCGAGAAAAAAAGAAAAACCAAAAAAGACATACTTTTCAAGATGGCGTTTGATCCTCGTGGTCCCCGATGCTCCAATTTTATGACACGCAAACAGGGTTCCCTGAAATTGTAGGTGTCAAATTTCATTACTAAGGCCTTAATATTTTTCCTGCATTAATTTTAGTAAATTTGTAATGCATAGCACTCGTGTACGAATTATGGATCTACTGATGTCTATTTCATTGAAATCCACTCAATAGTTTAGGCGCTAGAAGTAAAAACATGATTTAATATTCGGCATCCTCTCAAGGCGGCTGTATTGATTTTTCTTTAATAAAGTGTAAGCAGGGGTTGCGAAGGGCAAGAGAAATCTACCGATATCTCATTTTAAAAAATCCGTCCAGTAACCTGAGCTACAGGGTGTACTGATTGTCAGCATTTAAACCCATAACCCTACTTTCTGTTTAAGTCGCAGTCGAGTAAAATGTTGATATTAGGGTATAACGTGTACAAAGGTATAGACAAAAGTGGAATTCATATTCCTTCAAGTTTCCTATTAAGAGAATACCCCCTGAAAGGGTATAAGCGCTAAATCTGGATTCAGCTATTATTTTCTATAATAAGATGTATTTTTTCCGCAAAGACATCTAGGACTTTTTGTCAGAATTTAATAAGCCTGTTGCCTTACACCATATTTTCATAGAGAACGTATATTTAGAGTAAAACGCAAATTTCTCCAGGATGGTACACATTTTCCAAGATAGCTGCGATTCCCCGAGGTCCCCAAATGTCAATTAGTGTGGACATGAAAAAGAGATCTTTAATTAACATAAATACCAAATTTCATATTTTTGGAAGGATTTCGAGGTTAGACTTAATCCGATTGTGCTATTATCTAAATAAACACTAATGTACGATCCCCACCGACCGGCTGGAGTCGGGCCGCGCCGGAGCGCATTTTAAATGTGGCGTGGTATGGCAGAAGCGATGGCGTCCGTTCGGAGCTGATCGCGTCCGCGAGTAGCTGACCGGCTTGCGGCCGTACAAATGTGAAATGCGCGCCGACTCCGCCCGTTCGGTGGGAATCGTACTTAAGAGGAAAGGGAACGGCCGCTTCTCCATACAAACGTGATACAAACGTAGTCCCCATTTTCCTCTCTGTAGCTATGCTATGCGCCTTCGTTTTTTTTCGAGTTCTTGATTATTGTAAAGTGGCCCACTGACTATCAGTCCGCCGGACGATATCGGCCTGTCAGTTGTTCGGAACTGTCAAATTTTTGTTCTGACAGGCCGATATCGTCCGGTGGACTGATAGTCAGTGGGCCTCTTAAGAAATTAGGTGCGACAACAGATTTCGTACAATTTTTTATAAGCTCCTAAAGGGGCCCACTGATTATCAGTCCGCCGGACGATATCAGCCTGTCAGTTAGAACAAAAATTTGACAGTTCCGAACAACTGACAGGCCGATATCGTCCAGCTCCAGCGGACTGGTAATCAGTGGGCCCCTTAACTCTTATAATAGGTAATTAAGAAATCGAAAAAAATCAAACGTAGCTGTGGATGTGGCAGCAAATCAGCTGTGGTATATGCAACAAATTGTCAAAATATTTAATATTCAGAGAGGAAGGAGGAAAATAGTCTGAAAAACCGAGTAGAGTTAGAGCAGAGGACTTGTGAGTGAGGACTTGTCTTAACCAACACTACGTGCTTGGTGCAACCCTGCGTCTGAGATTTGAATTGCGATTATTAGGTATACTTACTAATATTACATTTCTAATCTTGTACCTACGTCCATTCTTGGGATTAGTTGTCAAGCGGACCCCAGGCTCCCATGAGCCGTGGCAAAATGTCGGGATAACGCGAGGAAGATGATGATGGTAAATTTTGATAATTCCCGGGTTCCGTTTTCGATAACGAATACTAACGGCTGGAATTGTATTTAAATATAATTCCAGTGTTCGTAACAATTCTTGAAGTACATTCATGGTAACTTGGTAACCGAAGGATAAGATTATTTTTAATACAGTTGCTCAAAAAGTCCTACTTTTCGTGGCTGTTTAGCGTGCGGAATGTTGGTTTTCGCGAACTAGTGCTTTTTACTTTTTCAATTTTTTTAAATTTTTACTTGTTCCAATTCATGACTACTTATTGATGAGTGTTAATATTAGTTTCCTTTAAACGTCGTAATCAACATAAAAACCTACTGTTAATGTAAGAATACGAAAAATATGCATATTTCATGTTTTATTACTTACCTCTTCATCATTATAAGTATTATAACACGTTTATTTTTTAATGTTGAAAAACCGTTGTTAATAAGTTGTCTGAATGGAACGGAACGCCTGTCAAAGAAGAGGCGTATTTTCTTACTGCAAGAATGTTTTAAGTTTCCAAAGGCAACATTCGATATTGTTTTTATAAATATACGATACACAAATAATCGTAAATAACGATATTTAGGTAATAATAGTACAATGTTTTAATATTTACAATTGTTTCTGTTTTATAGAACATGCATTTGAAAAAAAAAACTTTCATTGAAGTGGGTTCAATAATAATAACTAAATCTATTCTAGTCGAATAAAAGCTAGAAAAACACCTCTTCATAATGTCAATGTCAATGATGTCAGTGTCACAGAATTAATAATATAAAAGTTTCTAATTCCATTCCTTACTTGTTGCTTTTCTTATTTTTTCGCAACTGTATTAGAAAAACGTCGTTCGATACACGTGCGGATATGTCATTCTTGCTTAATGACATACTTTCCGCACTAGCATCGAAATGTACTATTGTAGGCTGATGGTTTTGTATTAGGTACTACTTTATTTACATCTATGTATTTTCACATGAAAATCGATACTGTTTTCAGATCATTAGTCGGTCACCAGGTTGAGTCCGTTAATAATAAATTTTAATGTTATAATTTAGAGCTTACTATAAAATGTTCGTGAATTGATTGACCTTTCATACAAAATGTCAATGAATAATACGTTGTAATAAACTTAGACCTGTAATTTTTATGCTTACGCATAATAAACTGAATGCAATATAAGGATGTGTGTAAGAGACGTTACTGTTTGATGTATCTTGTCATAGTATTTATTATCTTTCTACTTTCTACCAATAATCACGTTATTAATACTAAAAAAGTCTAATAATTAATGCCACAATGTTTGAGTGAATCGACACATTGAATTAGACAACGTTCATAGTAAAATGAATTATTTGGGCTCTTCAGCCGCGACAAGCATATACAACGCAGGCTTCAAAATTATTCGTACACGCGTTTTCTTAAAATAAGAGTCTGTGCGGAAAGAGAAGTCGTGGAATGTATGGGAACCAATACAAACTACGACTTCTCTTTCCGCACAGACTAACAATGTAAACATGTAGAAGAGAAGTCGTGGAATGTATGGGAACCAATACAAACTACGACTTCTCTTTCCGCACAGACTAACAATGTAAACATGTAAAAGAGAAGTCGTGGAATGTATGGGAACCAATACAAACTACGACTTCTCTTTCCGCACAGACTAACAATGTAAACATGTAGAAGAGAAGTCGTGGAATGTATGGGAACCAATACAAGCTACGACTTCTCTCTCCGCACAGACTAACAATGTAAACATGTAGAAGAGAAGTCGTGGAATGTATGGGAACCAATACAAACTACGACTTCTCTCTCCGCACAGACTAACAATGTAAACATGTAGAAGAGAAGTCGTGGAATGTATGGGAACCAATACAAACTACGACCTCTCTCCGCACAGACTAACAATGTAAACATGTAGAAGAGAAGTCGTGGAATGTATGGGAACCAATACAAACTACGACTTCTCTCTCCGCACAGACTAACAATGTAAACATGTAGAAGAGAAGTCGTGGAATGTATGGGAACCAATACAAACTACGACTTCTCTCTCCGCACAGACTAACAATGTAAACATGTAGAAGAGAAGTCGTGGAATGTATGGGAACTAATACAAACTACGACTTCTCTCTCCGCATAGACTAACAATGTAAACATGTAGAAGAGAAGTCGTGGAATGTATGGGAACCAATACAAACTTCGACTTCTCTCTCCGCACAGACTAACAATGTAAACATGTAGAAGAGAAGTCGTGGAATGTATGGGAACCAATACAAACTACGACTTCTCTCTCCGCACAGACTAACAATGTAAACATGTAGAAGAGAAGTCATGGAATTTATGGGAACCAATACAAACTACGACTTCTCTCTCCGCACAGACTAACAATGTAAACATGTAGAAGAGAAGTCGTGGAATGTATGGGAACCAATACAAACTTCGACTTCTCTCTCCGCACAGACTAACAATGTAAACATGTAAAGCTAGCTCTTCATTTGTATGAAACCTAGCACCATTTGGCTGTCATCTGTAGCCTTTTCGAAATGTTTGGAGAATTCTGATTTAATATACTGATAGGTAAATGATAAGAAATTAAGGTGCAATGTTATAGATACGTAAGTAAGTATTTATATTAAGCAAGGGTATATACAAATACGGCGAACCTACGAGGCCACGGAAAAGGCTCGACTAGATTGGCTCTGACTCTGACATCTGTGCTCATTTGCACCAGTTAGTTGTTCATGGTGTAAGTCTAAAGATTGTTTGATTTGTATTTTTTGTGTTGGAAGACTGAGGTTTTAATAGGTATTCCAGTTTCGACAAAGGTACGTTATTTGTTGTTTGAGTTACAATATAATTGAATTTAAATTTAAAGTCATATACCTATATATAGTTAGGTTATATTTTTAATAAATAATAATAATATTGAAATATGAAATTTAAGCAGTTGTTTTATTTTCCGAATATAAAATGAGATCTGCAAACTTCTGCCGTACTAGGCTAAGGGCAACATCCTGTAAACACCATGGTTGCAAGAAATAAATGAAATGAAATGAAGGGCTTGTCTCAAAATTGCACAAGGTCAGGTGGGGTAAGAGAAAAGAAAAAACCGGCTATGCGAGTCGGACTCGCGCACGAAGGGTTCCGTACCATAATGCAAAAAACGTGTGGTGAGTAGAGACAGGGCCAATAGAGAGTTAGAGAGTACTCTCTCCAGGCGGGTGTTATGCCTGGGGACCGAAACCACTGAGAGGTAGTCGGAAGTATTAGGAGTAAGCGACATTTGAAACTCCGTAACCGCGATGTAGGTTTCTAGCTAATTGCGTTCTAGCTCCCTAACGCCATCTGTTAGATGACGTCGACAGTGGCAGCTAGAGGAGACGCCACAAACGTAAAAAAAACACGTTTGTTGTAACGTTAGGATCATAAAAGCATATACTATGAATATCGTATATTCATGATTTTATGTTTTTAATTTTTAACTAAACAAATTACCTACACTTCTCGCCACTGATAAAGTTCGGTGCATAACTGACCGAGTCTAAGAATAATGTTACTTTTATCCATTATGTTCGGAAATGTTCACCTTATTATAGCAAAAATAGTACGGGAAGTTCTTTATGGTCAAACTCAAGTTAAAAAAATTTAAACCGTTATTGTCCTGCTCTAGCGGACGGGAAGTTCATTACTGTATTAAAAGTCAAAGTCAAAATATTCTTTATTCAAATAGGCCTAGCAACAAGCACTTTTAAATTGTCAAGTTTTAAATATTACCTTAATCTAAATATCAGAGCAATTTATTGATGCAGTTATTATTATTCATAAAAACATTGAATTATTATAGATATGTCAAACTTAATAATAAGAATTTCACAAACGGATCGTCAAACACCAAAATTGTATAAAAAAATACTAGTCTAGAAACTTTCTAGAATAAAAATCTAAATGTCAAAAAATACGAAGTACCTATATGAGACGTTTTCAAGATAATAATAAACTTCCAAATATCATCACTGAATTATCTGTTATTAATAAATTTAAAAAAGATGTAAAACGTAAACTTATCTCTAAAGCCTATTATAGCACACAAGACTACATGAATGATGAAACACCGTGGGATTGTGATTGAAAATAATTAATTATTTATTATTATGTTAATAATGATGAAATTGATAATTCAATGAATACCTATACTAAAGTCTATTTTTTATTCCGTAGACTAAAATGACATTTCATGTGTTGCTAGTTTTTTACGTCTTATATTAATTACGTTGTTAAAAAGCGCTACCGCCATCGTGTGAATAAATACACGTTTCCATTTGTGTCATTCAAACGCTTTTTTAACGCGCGTTGAAAAAGCACAGATAAGAAAATTCTCATAGTAAAATTGGTTGTAATAATGCTGGTCATTTCCTACGGTTTCTGAACGCAGCACTAACCATAGACAGTATATACAAGTAGTTATAGACGCGCCACCGAGCGACCGGGGGTAAGAGAAAGAATATTCATATACAATTTGGGCAGCATAGGTTTTTTTTTCTTTCACTCTTATAAATTTCGGTATTTCGCCATCGCCTTCTACCTATGATGCCACCCGGTCGGTGATAGGGACAAAGCATGGCACTATTATCTCTTTCCTCTTATAGGAATCGCAATAAGACTATCTTTCTCTATCAAAGAGTGTCAGGCCCTTGGCACTAACGATATGTGCGTAGATAAAATAACAAAGCGATGTAGTTTACCTGAACAACATTCAGTGCAAGTACTTATAGGTATATTCACTGCCATTTTTGTTGTATGAATTTAGGTAGGTACACATCAAAGTAGCGGAAGGTGATTCATTTATTTATGCACCTAACGGTAACTTTAACAATAAACAATCTAAGTTCTCGACTATTTTAGTATGTTATATGAACCTAACTGTAAACAGTTTACTCGTAGATACCTATTAAAGCGGACTATTGTGTGTATGAATATAAATGTATTGTGTGAATATGTGGAACGAGCTAAAGTTAGTTTTTAATTAAGTTTTGGACATTGAAGTGCTTAAAGGATTCACTCCAGATATTGGTAAAAGCACTGCTTACAAGATCATTGATCACAGGTCTGACTAGTCTGAACCCCGGTTTCCAAAACGTCTTGATCACACCATCAATTAGTTGTTCTGAAACAAAGAAAACAAAATAATATAAAGCAAGGTTGTTGACATATATTGAAATCATCCTTAAAAGTTTCTGCCGAAAATTTAACGTCTATTAACATATTTATTGTCGACTAAATTTGCCCCCAAAGAATAGACCGAGTCAAAACAAATGATACCTATTACTATGAGCCCAGCCTAAGGGGGCCCACTGACTATCAGTCCGCCGGACGATATCGGCCTGTCAGTTGTTCGGAACTGTCAAATTTTTGTTCTAACTGACAGGCCGATCTCGTCCGGCGAACTGATAGTCAGTGGGCCCCTTAAAAGTACCTGCCCACTTGTAAAGTTTCAAATCGACGCGGCTGTTAGGAGATGGGTATAATCGATACTTGCAATATTTTGTAACATTGTTAGTTTCTTAGTATGGTTACTTAGTTACAAGTGAAGAATATATAAGTTCTATGCCGTACCTGAGAGGTATAACACTGTGTCCATTTTTTGCTATTTTCGTTTTTTTGCTGTATCGTAACAACATAATTTCTGATGCCCCATCGATCCATACAACTGTATTTATCGATAATATCACATATTCCAAGTTTTTCAATTGCATTTTACTGTAAGTGCATAACTAGTGGACGGCGTACGGTACGAGCCCAATTCCAAAGAAAAACAACAAATACTAGAGGTCAAAACAAATTTTTTGACCCACAGATCTTAAAAAAAAATCCCGCCATAATTTGTATGGGAAATCATTTTTTTTTTTTCAAAAACCTATCGCGTGTAGTATCTATCATATGAAAGGGCTTTATCAGGCAATTCTAAAAATATACCACATCATTACATTTCAGCCATTTTTAGTATTCCGTGCAAAACTGTTAAGTATGTATAGATTTATACTGGCAGGTTAGTTATTATGAACTTGACTAGAGTTCTATGTCAAATGTCACAGCGTTACAAAATGAAGATCTATATTGTGTTATTAATTGTTATGATGATTTAATTTAAATATATATTGTGTACCCAACGTCTGCGTATCATTAATATGGTAGTAGTATCGTGTAAATAAAAGTAAGCGGCAAGATATCTACAAGTAAGTGGCAAAATGAGTAATAGCGATAAAATAATTATACCCGTGTTTGACGGAACTGAATACGCGAACTGGAAAATTCAGCTGATGAAATATTTACAATTTAAAAAATGTAAGGAAGTAGCAACTAGAGTTAAAACAGAGAAGGATGATGCTAATATATAATATAATAAATAAATTATAATATAATATAATAAATGGGAAGAGATGGATATTCAGGCCACGAATTATATTTACAGCGCTATTACCAACCGACAGTTAGAATATATAGGTATAAGCGATGTAGAGTCGGCATATAAAATAATATTAAAATTCGACGGAATGTATTTGAAAGAATCTACCGCTTTACAAATTGTGTGCAGATATAATCTAGAAAATATAAAGCTAGTTAAATATACAGATATCAATATTTTCTTCGACGATTTTGAACGAAGCGTCAATGAATTAAAAACTGCTGGCGCCACTATTTCTGAAAGTGAAAAATTAAATTACATGCTAAAAGCGCTACCGGAAAGTTATAGCTATATAGGCGATTTAATAGATGTGTTACCGGAAACTGAAAGAACTGTTGAATACCTTAAAAGTAAAATAAGAATGAAAAATTTACATAAAGTAGATGAAGAGCTACCAAACCAATCGAATGCATTTAAAGTGAATTCAGAAAATAAACCAATTTGCTTTACGTGTGGAAAGCTGGCACGGAAGTCGTGGTCGTGGACGCGGACATTCAGGTCCAACTCATGGTCGTGGACGTGGTGACCATAATTTTAGACCAAATAGAGGTAGAGGATCTTACCAGAGCAATACAAATTATAACAGAAATAGCTTTTACACATCAATTGTGCATAATTCGACGAAAAATGAAGATAATACGGTAAAGTCAGGTCAGATAAATTGGCTTTTAGATAGCGGCTGCACAGATCACATCGTAAATACAGATGAATATTTTGACAAATATATAACTTTAAAGATGCCCATAAAGGTAAAAGTTGGAGATGGAAGATTTTTGGACGCAACGAAAGTTGGCAGCATTACAACATACTTTCCTGTTTATGAGAATAAAAATAAAGTGGTCATAGGTAATGTATTTTACATAAAAGAGATGAACGCAAACTTGTTGAGCTATGCGAAGATTACAGACAATCACACAATAATTTCGTCAGGACATTTGTCAAAGATATATAAGCGGAATAGAGAACTAATAGCGATTGCGAAGAAGGAGGACAGATTATATAAAATGACAAGCTTCATTACAAAAACAATTGGTGTAAATGTAGCAAGCAGTAATATGACATTGAAAGAGAAACTTCACAGAACACTTGGCCATGTAAATTTCAACCATCTTGACGTTATGTGCAGAAAACAATTATTAGAAGGAATACCTGAGCAATTAGAGTCAGACTATATGAAATGTGCGATCTGCGTTGAGAACAAAATGCATAATTTACCATTTAATAATAATCGGACTAAAGCAAAAGACATACTACATATTGTGCATACGGATGTTAATGGACCACATAGAACGACAGGATATCAAGGAGAAAAATATTTTCTAACATTTATAGATGATTTTAGCAAGTTGGCAAAAGTATATTGTATCGGATCAAAGGAAGAAGTATATGATTGTTTTGTGGAATATGTAACTGAGCTACAAAATTTAACAGGAAAAGTTATAAAGGAGTTGAGATGCGACAACGGTAGAGAATATATTAATAGAAGAATTTTTAATTTTGCGAGAGAAAAGGGCATAATGATTAAGCCCTGCCCAGCATATGTGCATGAGTTGAACGGTACAGCAGAAAGATACAATAGATCGATTATGGTTATGGCACGATGCCTTTTAGCAGAAGCAAAAGTTGACAGACGATTTTGGCCAGAAGCCGTAAAAACAGCAGCTTACTTAAAGAACCGAATATTGACAAATACTTCAGAAAGAAAGACTCCTTACGAACTATTTTTCCAGAAGAAGCCATCTGCAAAATATTTAAAAATGTAAGGCAGTAAAGTTTATGTTAGAACGCCAGAAGAAAGGCGAAGGTCAAAATGGGATCATAAATCAGAAATGGGAATTCTACTCGGATATACAGATGTTGGTTATAGAGTACTGATTAATGACAGAATTATCATAGCAAGGCACGTAGATATAATTGAAAAAGATGTGAAATTAATTGCTTTTGACGATGAGGAAGAAGGTAAAGAGGAAAATAAAAAAGAAGAAGAAAGTGGGAAGATACCATAGATGAAATTGAACCGGAAGAAACAGTACAAGAGAATGATAATGATAATGATGACAAAGTAAACGATGAGACGAGAAAGTCCAAGAGACAAATTAAAGCACCAGTCCGTTTCGATGAAGAATTCGGCTACTACTGTATAACTGTTAATTATTGTGATGCGATGATTCCAGATACTTTTCAGGAGGCAACCAAATGTGACGAGGCAGATCAATGGAAAGAGGCAATGGATAGAGAGATGAACAGTCTTGTGAAGAATAATACTTGGACGCTGGTAAATGCTCCAGAGAACAAAAAGGTACTTGACGTTAAATGGGTGTATACGAAGAAAACCAACGATCTCTATAAAGCAAGGTTAGTGGTACGAGGCTTTCAACAGACAGATAATGTCGAAGATACTTATTCACCTGTAGCTAGAATGCAAACTTTGAAACTACTTTTATCATTCTGTTGTCAATTTAACCTACATGTACATCAAATGGATGTAGAAACTGCATTTTTAAACGGTAAAGTGTTATCCGAAGTGTATGTTAAACAACCGTTAGGCTATGAAGATGGTACTGATAAAGTGTATAAATTATATAAGTCCTTATACGGATTAAAGGAAAGCCCACGTGCGTGGTACGAATGTTTTCATAAATTTATGTTGACCTTAGGGTTTCGGCGAAGTAAATATGACTATTGTCTCTATGTGAAAACTGATAGTAACCAAACAGTTTATATATTAGTATATGTAGATGATTTATTAATTGCTTGCAAAGATGAACAAATGGTTGCTACGATAAAAAATAAATTGAGTAGTTATTTTAGAATAAAGAACATGGAAAAGTCAAAAACTATATAGGAATTGACGTTGAGTATTTATGATTATAGTAAAGCGAATATTTTGACTTTGTGCCAGGAGAAATACATAGAATCGTTAGCAAAAAAAATATAAAATTGAAAATTCGAAATTTTATAAAACACCGATGGAGATTAATATGAAACTTGACAGATGTGAACTGAATGAGGATGTTAAATATAGAAATTTGATAGGAGCGTTGTTGTACATTAGTTCTGGTACTCGACCAGATATAGCTTATTGTGTCAATTATCTGAGCAGGTTTCAAAACAGTTATAACGAGACTCATTTTAAATGTGCATTGCGTGTTTTAAAGTATTTGTACGCGACTAAGAGCCTCAAGCTCACGTATTGCCAAAACTTGAAGGCAGATATTATGGATTGTTACGTAGATGCCGATTGGGCCGGAGATGTTTTAGATAGAAAATCAACCACAGGATTTGTAGTAAGGTTATTCGGAAACGCTGTGTATTGGAAGTCAAAGAAACAAAACAGTGTAACTAAATCGTCAACATTTGCTGAATATATAGCGTTATCCGAAGCCGTAACTGAGATCATTCTTTTACGAAGTGTGTTTATCGATGTCTTTTTAACATTTAATGATCCAGTGAATATATATGAAGATAATTCAGGTGCAATGATTATTGCCAAGTACGGTAATTTTACGAAAAACTCAAAACACATTGAAGTGCATTATCACTATGTACATGAAAATTTTAAAAATGGTGTTATAGATATCATCAGAGTGAATACTGAAGATAATGTAGCGGATATTCTGACTAAATCGCTAGGTCATGTTAAATTCTTTCAATTTAGACTAATGTTAAACGTAACATAATATACACCGTGTTATACATTGTGTTCATGATAAAGTTTTAAAATTGTAATTGTTCTAAGAATGAGAACTCAATTAATTTAATGTTGGAGATTAGTGTTACTTGTGTTAATGTGTTGCCATGTATAAATCTAAGGAGGCGTGTTAAGTATGTATAGATTTATACTGGCAGGTTAGTTATTATGAACTTGACTAGAGTTCTATGTCAAATGTCACAGCGTTACAAAATGAAGATCTATATTGTGTTATTAATTGTTATGATGATTTAATTTAAATATATATTGTGTACCCAACGTCTGCGTATCATTAATAAAAACTTTTGTTTTGACAAACGGAACACTTATGGGATCACTTCGGTCTTGCAAATCAGTTAAATGCGTTTTTCTCAGAGACCATTTGACATAGATACCTAAAATTTGAAACAGTTATAGCAATTACCACCACTAATATTGTAAATAAGTCAAAACCGCTTATTTCTTATTTTAGGGGGTTGAGCTCCCAACTTGAGAGGGGTAACCTGTTTTTTTTATTTTATTTGTAAGAATCGAGTGGGGTACCATTGGAAAGCTTGCAAAAAATTGAGTCGATGGACTAATTTTGACTTCATTTTAGATTGCAGTAGTGCATTTAAGTTGCAAGTTTTCATACAAAAAGATTCTCCTCTGTCCTGGGGATTTTCGCAAAAACTATAGCTATCAGGCAGCTAACCAGCCAGTAACCAACTAAATCGAGTATGGAGACGGCGGGAAAATTATCAGGTTAACCTTATCTTTATTAGTTTTTTAACTGCAGCCTGATTTTTGGTTACTTAGGTTAAGTTACTAGCTTGGATCAGCTTCTTAGACTGGTAATTTCATATTAGGAAGTCGTTTTAGCGAGAAAGATCTTTACTTAAAACTTTGGCATTGAAATTAATGATTTATGTGTGTGACACAAAGTTTAATTCAACTTGCTTATTTTTGTGGGTTATTTCATTTTTTTGTAATAGTCTACTAAACGCATGAGAGAAAAAAAGATCTACAGAATACAACCTTGTTATAATGCAAATAAGCTTAAATTTCGAACGGGCTTTCCAACCAATGGACAATCTTAATGTGCTCTGCTTACGCTTACTTCATAATTATTGTTGGAGTAAACTTTAAATTATGAATTCCGTTCTTCACAGTCGTTTTGTTTTTTTACACAATAAAACACAGAGTTAGTAAGGCGTATAGATAACAAATTCATTTAATATTTATTAGAGAGTATCTAATTCGTCGAAACCATAGACATAGTATAGTAGTTATAGACGTGAAATCGAGCGACCAGGGGACACAGCGAAGTGAAATAAAATGAAATCTTAAATTATGTATTTTAATCATTCATTTACAACTGTTTTACTTTTATATAATGTACCTACCTATGTTTTTTTTCTCCTCTAAGTGATCTGTTATTACATTTGACTGTGGCTGGTTTTAGTGTAGGTTTCAGGTTATTTGAATGTGTCTTTTGCGACAGTAGGTATTGCGATTATAGATTTTATAGAAGATACCTAACTAAGGTACAAGTAAAATTTTTAATTCGTGTGAAGACCGGTCCTCTTTAAATCAATTGATCAAACTAACATTTAAACTAATAAGGTACAGTATAGGTAACAGCATATCGTAAAATAGCTACATATAAGCATTTTAAGTTCTAATAATTATAATATTCCGTTTATGCGTTAGAGTTTCGATATACTTATTTTAAAAGGTCATATGTCCCTGCAGTAACCGCAGGGTTTACGCTGTTTTATTAACCGCGCAATGAACTCAGCAATAATTAGTTTTAAGACTTCGTGGAATTTTAAACCAGATAGAAATTAATTTTACACAATAAAGAAAAATAATAGAGAACCCATGAATAAAGGTAGATATCGAACTATAAATTTGTCGTAACAATAATAAACACTACATGTTAAATTAAATAAATTCAATAGTAAGTACCCACGTAGCTTGTAACTATCGTAAAAATTGCCAGTGCGGCGCGCGGTGACGTGCTATCTAGCTTATCTACCGTGAACGGGAGGCGATTCGTAGGTATAATTCCGAGCTCGCGCGGAGAGTTCCATAGGCCTTTTTTTTTTTCGTCAGAAAATGCTTTTACGCATACCCGGGCTTGTAGAGGGAGCCCGGGTTATGCAGGACTTGACGGGTGTATGTTGCCCGTAATACCATACCTGCTAAAAACTGACGTTGGCCGCTTCGCTTGCTTTAGGTGGGAACACGGGTCCACTTGCGTATTCTCCGCGGACCCACCAGCAGCTGACTAGTAATTACTAGTACAATAAAGGGAGGAGACATCACACTTCCCCCCCGGGCTGACCTAGCAGAAACGCGCTTTGCCGGGCTTCCATGCGCTTCCCGCTCGAGGGGATAAGCTTGGAGCTACGGAAACCCTCCATCTCCGCCGCCCGCTACCCTTATTTAGGGTGGGAGATTTCTGTCATGCGCAGCACGCCTTCTCCCTACTCTTCGACGGCGATTGGAGTCTGCTTCCGCCGCAATCTCCCTTTCGCGCTCATTTTTAGAATAGAATAGAATAGAATAGAATAGAAATCATTTATTCAGACAACACATCAATACAACACATATATAGCAAATACAAGACAAAGATAAACGAAACAGTAGAAATAGAGATGTGAAGCTGAAATGGTCTCCACTCAGCAATGCAGCTGGCACGACTAGCGTGGTCAACGGCTCTGGTTTTCTGTGGAGCCAGCGGAGTGTGCGGGACAGCATAGTTTTTCTCTTTCTGCGCCACCACTTCCTCGCAGAAGGAGAGCATCGCCTGCCACGCTGTGTCTTGCTTCACCATGGCAGCAACCACTGCCGGCAAGGACAAGTCCTACCCTACCACAGAAACGAGTCCTAATCGCTGCGAGCCCCATGCTGGACACACTTCAAGTGTGTGCTGGGCCGTATCTTGATCCGCTCCGCATTCGTGGCACTCAGGGGTTGGTTCACGGCCTGCAATCTTCCACAGAAACTGACCAAAGCAGCCGTGCCCCGACAGGATCTGGGTCAGACGGAAGGTCAGGACCCCATGCCGCCTTTCCACCCAATATTTTAGGACCGGGCGGATGGCTTCTATCGTACGGAAGCCAGCTATTGGCCGCTCTAGACGGCACTCCCAGGCTCCCACCGCGTCATTGAGGAAATCAACACGTCGAGCCTCAATCTCAGAGGGAGTAGGCCAATGATCTCGCTCCCAGGCCGCCACTCGCCAGAAGTAAAGTTCCGCCAGTTCCAAGTCCCGTAGACGCCCGAGGGCCGCCGCAGCGCTTATCAATTTTGGGGCCAGACGCTCGAAATGTGCCTTGAAGTTCCATTTGCTGTCCAACACAACTCCCAGATAACGCAGAGTTGGCTTGACAGCGATTGGGACCCCACCGACAGTAATTTGGGCATCCATTGGAGGTGCTTTCCGAGGCCCGTAGAAGCAAATGGCTTCTGATTTTTGGAGAGCGACCTCCAGCCCTAACCGTCTTATGCGGCTTACGACTTGGGCAGCACCCGCCGTAACCAGAATGGCCGCATCACGATAGCTGGGTCCCTTGGCCATCACCAACGTGTCATCAGCGTAACAAAATACACTAACTCCACGATGGTTTTCTCCCCGCAAGACCCAGTCATAACCCACGTTCCAAAGAAGTGGCCCTAGCACTGACCCCTGAGGAACGCCGCACTCCATCTGTTTCCGACCCCAAGTGCGCTGCCCAGGTCATTCCACAAACCGATCACTGAGATAGGCCCGGATTATACGGGCCAAATGAGGAGGAACGCAGTGGTAGCGCATAGCCTCGTTTATTGTTTCCCAAGGCATGGTGTTAAAGGCGTTGCGAATGTCTAATGACACTGCCAGAACGACCTCACCTCGGGAAACAGATTCTTGGGCCAGGGTTCTGACACACAGGATGGCATCCACTGTGAAATGGCCGGTCCTGAACCCAAATTGGTTTTCGGCTAAGTCTGGCCCCACTGTCTGCATGTGCTCGAATAGCTTCCCTACCTCATCAAGCAACACGATTGGCCGATGAGCCGAGGGCGATTCTGCCGGGCGACCCTCTTTTTTCAGCAGGACTAGTTTCCCTGTTTTCCACGCTACAGGAAAGCGTCATTGATCCAGGCACGCCGAAAAGAAGCGAATAAGACGCGGCTCCAGCTCCGCTATTGCGAGGGCCCATGCGCGGCCAGGAAGTCCGTCTGGGCCCGGGGCCGTGTTTTTGATACGCATTCGCCGAACTGCTGCTCTCAGTTCCTCGACAGAAACCGCCGGCACTTCTTCGATCTCTTCAGCATGCGGTGGCGCCATTACTGGAGGATTGACATTGCCTCGGGCAGGAAACAGTGCCGTCACCACTTCTTCGAGGAACTCAGTTTCTAGGGTTTGCGTGAGAGGTGGGACCCATGAGCGCAGCTTGCTTCTCACAAGTTTATAGGGCCTGCCCCAGGGATCCGCATTTAGCGTTTCGAGAAATTCCTCTCTCGCAGCATCCATGGCCCGGCCCATGGCAATCTTGAGAGTCTCCTTCGCTGCCTTGTACAGAGCATACAGGGTCCTCTCCGCCTCCTTATCTGACCTCCGACGTCTCCTCGGTCTTTGGTACTGGCGCCGCGCATCTGAGCAGCCTTTGCGCAGGAGTGCAAGCTCAGCTGTTCACCAGTACACTTGAGTCTTTTGTGATGGAGGCTTTGCTCGGGGCATTGCCGCGTCGCATATTTGCGTCATGACTTCCCGGAACCAGGATGCTTCCGCCTCCACCGCAACCTCACCTTCTGGCTCTATTGCTGCTTTTCTAAGCCGGTCTCGGTCAAGCTTGCTTAGAGCCCATCTCGGACGCCCATCGCTGCCGGCAGGAGGATCTCGACTTGGGACGGAGCCTGATGGCGACGTGAAGACGTCATATCGGATGTAGCGATGGTCCGACAGCGTCTCCACGTCAGCCATTACCTTCCAACCATTTACACGGCCCGCCAGAGAAGTATTCGTGAAAGTCAAGTCCACAATGGAGCCGCCCTGTTGCCGCACGCACGTGTGAATTGCTCCCGTGTTAGCGAGAATAAGCCCTTTTTTTTTTTTTTTTTTTTTTTTTATAGAGGGGGAATGCGTTACGCATACCACCCAGGCGCAGGGACGGGCCTGGGATGGTTATGTGGGACTCCCATACAGGCTAATGGGACCCATGGTTTACCCACTAAACCCCCTCTGTTGCCGCCTCACTGCTATACGGCGAGGTCCCAGGAACGCCGGAGTACTCTTCCGCAACCTCGCCAGCGGCCGTCCGGACTCGGACCCGGCTCTTGGGGAAATTACCCCTTCACCTCAATGGGCGCCTTGTTTGCGCCCGCCCACGCAGGGACCTTTGTGTAGGCGACAGACGTCCCCGAGCCTGCCGCCCACAGGGACCCTTATGGGGGTAACCGGCGGTCGTATGCCAACCGCCGCCGCCCCACGCGCTTGCGGCGCATTGGCTGAGAGGTCGGATCTTCCTCCCTGCCGCGTTCCGCTGCCTCCTTCTGCACCATCACGTCCTCACAGAAAGAGGCCACCGCCTTCCATAGACTCTCCCCACCAAGCATGGCTTTCACCACCGCTGGCAAGGAGAGGTCTATTCCCACTGCGGCCACGAGTGCGGCCCGCTGCTCCGCCCACGCTGGGCATCCAGCCAGCGTGTGTAGCGCTGTGTCTTCAGCGTCGCCGCAGTGGTGGCACTGCGTCGTTGGTTCCCGTCCCGCCCTCCTACACAGGTATCTCCCGAAACAACCGTGTCCCGAGAGGACCTGGGTAAGGTGGAAGGAGAGGAACCCCCCCTTTCTTTTGACCCATCGCTCCAGAACGGGTCGGATGGCTTCGACAGTCCAGTGGCCGGCACTTGGCGCCTCCAACCTTTCATTCCACTTGTGGAGGAGCACTCGACGGGAGTCAAGTCTCCACCGTCTGACCTCCTCCAGAGGTGGTTGGATCCCGTCAGCCCGCGCCTCAGTGACACGCCAATAAACATCAGCGAGCACTGCTGCGTCGAGGTCCCAAGGCGGAGTCCCCGCCAACACGCACGCTGCCTCGTAGGAGACGGAGCGGTATGCCCTCACCATCCTGACCGCCATGACACGCTGTGGCCTTCGCAATTGGGCCTGATTTTCGGCGGTCAGGGAGAAGGCCCAAATGGGCGCCCCATATAGGGCCATGGACCGCACTACACCCGCGTACAGTTTCCTGCAGCCCACATTCGGCCCACCGACGTTGGGTAGAAGCCGGCTAAGTGCCGACGCCGCTCCAATTAGTTTGGGAGCAAGTCCCTCAAAGTGTTTCTTGAACGTCCAACGGCTGTCAAGGACTATGCCTAGGTACCGCATTGTCGACTTAACACCAATGGACGTTCCCCCCACCATTAAGCTGGAACCCGCCGGAGGGGCTTTCCGAGGCCCATGAAAACACAAGGCCTCTGATTTATTTAGAGCAACTTCCAGCCCCAGCCTCCTAATCCGAGCCACGACCGACGCTACTCCCGCTGTGGCCAGAAGTGACGCCTCCCTGAAGCTGATGCCTCGAGCCGTTACCAGGGTATCGTCGGCGTAACAGGTCACGCTCACCCCCGGCAAGTTGGCCCCCCTCAGCGCCCAGTCGTACCCGATGTTCCACAGGAGTGGTCCTAGGACAGACCCCTGTGGAACGCCGCACGACAGCCCCTTCTCCTTCCAAGCACCGCGCGCAGGGTACCTAATGGTTCTATCGGTGAGGTAATCCTCCACCGCCTTCCGCAGGTACTCAGGCACGGCATGGCGCCTCAATGCCGCCTTGATACAAGCCCAGGGCAGGGTGTTGAATGCGTTGGCGATATCTAGAGACACCGCCAAAACCACCTGGCCCCGGGACACTGCTTCCTCCGCTAGAGCCTTCACCCTCGCAATTGCGTCGATTGTGGACCTGCCCCGACGGAAACCGAACTGATGGACACTGAGGTTCGGTCCCAGCCCCTCGAGGTGCCGGACGAGACGAGCAGCCACCACGCGCTCCAACAGCTTACTGGCCTCGTCCAGCAACACTATCGGCCTGTAAGCCGAGGGCGAGTCCGGCGGTCGCCCCTCCTTCCTCAGAAGGACAAGTTTTCCCGACTTCCACACACGAGGAAACCGCCCCTGCGTCAAGCAGCCGCTGAAGAGTGCCCTCAAGCGCGACTCTAGTGGACCCAAGGCCAGAACCCAGGCCCGGCCGGGGACTCCATCGGGGCCGGGGGCAGTGTTTTTGGCTCGTAGCCGTAGCACCGCTGCCCGCAGTTCACCTTCCGTTACTTCTGGCGCCTCACCCACGTCTGCTACCATCCCCCTGGGAGGTAACATGGGCGGAGGTGTGTGTTCGTCCCTCGTCGGGAACAGGGCACCGACCACCTGCTCGCGGAGCTGTGGCTGGAGACTTTGCGTTAGCGGGGGTGTCCAGGGGCGAAGCTTGCGCCTCACCATTTTATACGGCCTCCCCCACGGATCGTTATTTAGAGTCTCCAGCATCTCCTCCTCAGCTAAATCCTTCGCCCTAGCGATCGCCCCCTGTAGCAGCTTGACGGCCGCCGAGTATGCAGCATATAGCCGCTCCTCCTCTGGTACGTCTCTAATCCGTCGCCTCCTACAGTGAGTGTACTGGCGTCTTGCAGCAACGCACGACTGGCGCAGATGCGCAAGTTCCGCGGACCACCAGTACACTCCACGCCTTGGGGGAATCGGGCCGGCCCGTGGCATGGCCGCGTCACACACCTCGACCATAGTACTCCCCATTCTTTCCGCCTCCGCGTCGACATCAACAGGGCCTTCAATATCACCCAACACCCAAGCCTTTACCACTGCTGCCTCCATAAATATGTCCCGGTCCAGGAGCTTGAGCGCCCAGCGTGGGCCATCCCCTCGCAAGGGCCGGTTCAGGCAGTTCGGGTCGGCCGGAAGAGTTGAGACCTCGAACCGAATATAGCGGTGGTCCGATAATGTCTCCACATTCTCCAGCACCTCCCAACCTCGAACACAGCGCGCCAGGGCCGCATTTGCGAAAGTGACGTCGACGATTGAGCCACCCTGTTGCCGCACGCACGTGTTTACCGACCCTCGGTTGATAACAACCAGCCCAGTCGAAACCGCCCACTCCTCCAGCTCCGCTCCGCGGGCGGTCGTTGCCGGAGATCCCCACGCCCTGGACTTAGCGTTGAGGTCCCCGGCAACGAGCACCTTGCCAGGACGTCTTCTGCCGATCAGCGTCCCGATCTCATCCAGGAACGGTTCAAATTCGGCCAGGGTCCGGTTCGGCGAAAAATACGCCCCGATCAACATCATGTCGCCAATCCAAGCCGCGACGTAACCGTGGCCCCTTTCTACCCTTTGGAGCGGCGGAGAACCGGCGGACGGATTGACGACTATAGCCGCTAGACCGTCTAAGTCTCCGGCCCAGTTGTCTCCAGGTGGGACAGAATAAGGCTCGGCAACAATCCCAACTCCGATTTGCCATTCCGCCAGGCTTTGGGCCAGCAGGTCCTGGGCTCTGGCGCTATGGTTTATATTCCCCTGTAGGAATCGGATGGCCATTACTGATCTAAGACCATTCCCTCTACCACCTCTTTGCGGGCCACAGGTGTTGTTGTGGCCGCTTGGGAAAGCTGCGAGGAGACTCGGGGGCCATCGCCAGCCTTCTTCCCCTTCCTCGGGTGTGATGCCGTGCACGCCTTGGAGCCGAGGACGTGACTTGCCGGCTTGCCCGCCGCATCACACACGGCACAGTGGGGCGCCGCCGAGCACTGCGCCGCCTTGTGGTCGGGCTTTCCGCAACGGTAGCACAGTCCGCCACGGTCCACCTGCGCTTGACACTGCGCTTTCACATGCCCGCTCTCCAGGCACCGGAAACAGCGCATTACTCTCGGTTCCAGTAGTTTGACCTGTGCCGAGGACCGCGAGAATAAGCCCTGTCGCAACCGCCCACTCTTCCAGCACCTCGCCGCGCACATCTGTCACGGGTGAACCCCATGCAGTGGATTTTGCGTTAAAGTCCCCTGCGACAATAAGCAGGCCAGAAAGTTGTGCGACATGAGCGCCCACCTCTGTTAGGTAGCGCTCGAACTCCGCCCGACATCGGTTCGGGGAGAAGTATATGCCGACGAATGTGGCACTCCCACATCTCGCCGAGACGAAACCTTTCCCCTTCAGCACGCCTTCAAAGGCAGAAGAACCTGCGCCCACTCTCGACATAAGAGCGACAGTCCCGTCGAGGTCTGCGACCTAGTCGTCACGGAGCGGAACCGAGTATGGCTCAGCCAAAACCGCCACATGTATCCCCCATTGGGCCAGAGACTGGAATAAAAGCTCCTGAGCTCTGGCACAGTGGTTAAGGTTAGTCTGCAGAACTTTAAGGGCCATTTAAAATTTCAGATTCCACTATCTCTATCTCGTCCTCTGCCACCGAGCCAGTGGAGGGGAGAGCAGCGTGGGAGGGGGAGCCATCGCCAGCGCGCTTAACCTTCTTAGAGCGGGGATTCTTGCAGGCCTTGGACCCCATTTTATGGTCCACGGGGTTACCCGCAGCAGAGCACAGGACACAAGAAGGTGTCCCTGAGCAAGCTGCCCTCTTATGCCCTGGCTGGCCACATCTAAAACACAGGTCACTGTGGTCCTCCGTCGCTGTGCACTGGGCATTGGTGTGCCCCATTTGGAGACATCTAAAACATCTCATTGGCCTCTTTTTTAGTAGGCTAACTCTGGCCGAGAGCCCCCAACCAAGGTCAAGGCGCCCATTCTGAACCACCTTCTTGGCAGCCGTGACAGGACAGCGCACCCATAGTGTGCCGAGGGTGCGGATGAGTTTTCACTTTCTCAGCGGGACAACCGCCGATACTAGCGATCGCGGCTGCCACTGACTCCGGTGACACAGAGTAATCCAACTTTCTCCGCCAGGGCCTTGGCCAGCTGATCAGCTTTTTCGTCGCTGACAGTCCCTGGTACCTCCAGTACTTGGCCACCAGTGACAGCACGCTTTATTCTCATCTTGGTGATGCCGATACTGGTCAGGTCCACCTTCTTTGCCTCGGAGAGCACGTTCGCATACGTCACTCCTAACTCTTTTGCCTCTGGCAACAACGTCAGAACCACAGCTGATTAGCGTGGAGGTGTTAACTTTTTCGCCTTTTTGGGCCGCTGAGCCTTTTGCCGGCTCTGCTGTGGCTGGGTCTTAACCGGTTTATCTTTTTTTCCCCTTTTTTACTACCTGCTACCTGCCATTTATTTTTCACCTGCACAGGATCTGGAGGCGTTAGCTGGGGCAGGGGGGCCGCTAAGTTCAATTCGCGAGCAAGGGTTTTTTGTGTTTGGGGGCAACACTCTTCTTTCCCTTCGCCTTACCCTTACCGCCACGCTTTTGGGGCTCCTGCGTGTAGTTAGGAGGTCCCTTCTTTGGAGCATCAGGTGCCCCTGATGTTGTCTCTACATCCATCTGGTGGATTTCTAAAGAACTTTTACAACAAGAGGACAATAATAGTTTTAAAGTTGGCATTTTAGCCACAGGAGAGTAAGTATCATCGACACAATCAGTTTGTTGGAATCCTCTAACCACTAACCTTGCTTTGTATTCAGTATCACTCTTCTTTCTGTAGACCCATTTTATATCAATTACTTTTTTGTCTTCTGGCTTACCAACAAGTGTCCATGTTTTATTTTTTACCAAGCTGTCCATCTCGCGATCCATAGCTGCCTTCCATTTGTCAGAATTTTCACAGGTTTTCGCCTCCTGAAAATATTCTGGGGTCATAGCATCACAATAGTTTACACTAATACAATAATAGCCAAATTCATCATCAAATCGATTTGGTGGCTTAACTTTTCTTTTTTGTCTCTCTTCGTTTTCATCACCATGTACATCAATAGTATTTGCGTTATTAATATTCTGGTCTTCTGGTATGTTGTTTGTATTGTTTCCAGTTTGTAACGTCTTTTCCGGTGTATAGAAATCTTCTTCTTCTTCTTCTCTGTTATCATCTTTATCATCTTCAAAACTACACAATTTTACATCTTCTTCTATAATATCACAGTGTCTCGCTATTATTACTTTATTATCAATCAATACTCTATATCCAGTTTCACTATAGCCTAGTAATATTCCCATTTCTGCCTTCTTGTCCCATTTGGACCTTCTTTTCTCTTCCGGAATTCTCACAAATACTCGACTGCCATACATTTTCAGATTCTTAACTGATGGCTTCCTTCTGGAAAATATTTCATAAGGCGTTTTCTTTTCAATTGTGTTAGTCAAAGTTCTGTTTTTCAGATAAGCTGCTGTTTTTATAACTTCTGGCCAATATTTTCTTTCTACTTTTGCCTCTGACAGGAGACATCTCCCCATATCCATCAGAGAACGATGGAATCTCTCTGCAGTTCCGTTGAGCTGATGAACATAAGCTGGACATGGTTTTATAATAATTCCTTTTCTCTTGCAAACTGAAAAACTCTTGAGTTTATATACTCTTTTCCATTATCACATCGTATTTCCTTTATCATCTTATCAGTTAAATTTTGCATTTCATTTACATACTGTACTAGGCAGTCATATACTTCATCCTTCGTCCGGATACAATAAACTCTGACCAGTTTGCTATAATCATCTATAAAGCTCAAAAAGTATTTTTCTCCGCAATTTCCTGTTGTATGATGTGGCCCATTTAAATCTGTATGAACAATTTCTAATATATCTTCTGCTCTTCTTCGGTTATTTTGAAAAGGTAAATTATGCATTTTATTTTCAATACATGTTGCACATATAATCAATGTATAATACAAATACAAATACAAAATACAAAATACAAAAATTCTTTATTTAATAAATTAGCAATATATAATGATTTAAAGGGATGGAGCCGCCCAGTAAGCATAAGAATGCCTGTGTCGGGAGACACCGCTCTTCCCTAACTATGTTTTTACATAGAAACAATAACACGACTAATACAATCAATTCTAAATTTAACATGCTAACTATAAACTATAACTATGCAAATAAAGTAACCTAAACTAAACAAACATATAGATTAATCTAACATTTTAGAATTAACATTTATATTACATTAGGAATTAAAAGAAACACAATTTAAAAAGTTACATGAAATATGAAATAATATGAGCGTAAAGAGAGATCTTTTCTGTGTGTGTGTAAGAGCTTGTGTGGATGTGTGATGTGAGTGTAGGTGTGTATCTGCGTGTGTGTGCATGTGCGTGTGCATGTGTGTGTGTGTGTGTGTGCGATTGTTTAGATTCAACGTAGTAAGTTCTCTGTCTCATCATATGATTTAGTTTTTAGCCAATGTGCTAGGAGCTTTTTACACTCATGGTAAGATTTGGAGTGTATGTCTAGTAATTTATTAATTTTATTGTAAAGGTGTGCGGATTTTATGGATAATGTACCAGTAACACGCTTAGACATTAAGTAGGTAGCTAAAATTTACGAAGGTAAACGTCCTGGTGCTTGGCACGCTAATGCCCTATAAATGACACCCTGCTGCTACTTTACTGTAAATTAATTGATTTACTTAAATTTAAAGGTGACATGTTCTGGGATAGCAGTCAGACTGGACGTCTTCCTTCATTCAATTTCATCTTCTTCTTATAGGTAAGTTAATTCAGGTCCGTTGCAACAAATTTATAACTATAATCTATTACGGTTTCGGCACTGTATTGTCAATATTATATGTAATACTTTTCAATGTCACTTTTCTGTAATGACTGTTTGTGCCAAAATAAAGAGAAAAAAAAAAAAAAAACTTAAATATTCTGATTCTATTTCTTTAGGCAGTCCATCCAATGATTCATTTTTGCACATTATTTCCAAATTATTAAAGTTGACATGTCCCAATGTACGGTGTAATTTTTCTTTCATAGACATAGTGCTTTTACTCACATTTGCTTCAATCATTTTTTCGTTGACATAGCTTTTCATCTTATATAATCTTTCATCTTTAATTGCAATTGCTATAATCTCTCTATATGGGTTATAAATTTTGGATAATCTTCCTCTTGACACAATTGTCAGTGACTTTAGAGTAACTTATTAAGTTAACTTCCATTTCCTCAACATAGAATACGTTCATTAATTTTATCTCTGATCTTCTCCCATAGACTGAGAAATATGAGGTAATGCTTCCAACTTTAGTAGCTTTTAATTTTCTTCCATCACCAATTTTAATATCTACCGGATTCTTCAGGGTTTCGCATATATCAAAGTACTCATCATTATTTATTATGTGATCTGTGCATCCTGAGTCAAGGAGCCAGTTAATTTCACCCTTTTTTGTTGATTCTTGTTCACATTTCGAGGCATTATTTGCGATTGCGGGGAAACTGTTTCCGTGTACTTGTTCCTTTTAATTATACCCTCTGCCTCTGTAATAATTTCTGGTATAGGTCCCACGTCCTCTACTGGAGTGTCCGCGACCTCGGCTTCCTCTATTTACCGAGAATGCTCGACCTCGACCTCGAGGATTATATTCAGTGCGAGCATAAGTCTCTCTGTAAGTAACCTGGTTTTCCACAAAAATGACAGTTAAAATGACTTTGTGTTGACGTTCTGGCTTCAGTTCGAAAAACATTTGAGCTGTTATTTGACGTTTCATTTGATTTTTCCTCGGCACTTTTAAGTTTAATCTTGCTTTTTAAGTAATCAACTGTTTTGTCTTTCTCTGGTAAAACATCTATCAATTCACCGATATGACTATAGTTTTGTGGCAGCGATTTCAACATATAGTTTAGTTTCTCCTGCTCCGTAATATCTGCACCTGCCTGTTTTAATTCATTTACTGTTTTTTCGAAATCGTCGAAAAATAAGGTCACGTCTTCATAGTTTTTCAATTTTACGGTTTCGAGATTATGTCGGCACACTATTTGCAAAGCCGTCGACTTTTTTAAATACATCTCATCAAATTTTTTCATTATTTCGTACGCGGTATCTAAATTGCTAATGTATTCTAATATTTTATTCGATATTGCGCTATATATATAGTTAGTCGCTTGAATATCGCGGTCATCCCATTTTTTATCGTCGGTTTTCAACTTAGCTCGCATAGTTACATCTCTGCACTTTTTAAATTGTAAAAACTTTAGTATACGTATCTTCCAATTACTGTAGGCTGCTCCATCAAAAATTGGTATATTTATATCACTACTCTTCGCTGCCATCGCTTCTTTATATCTCTTTATAATCTTCGAACATAAATTATTTATTTTACATCACTATCTTAACAACCACGCTCTGCTACCATGTAAATATACTGAATTAAACTGTTAACATTATTTCTAATATATTTATTTAGGTAAAAACATATTTATAAAAGGAAACATATTTTCCATGACAATAGAAGAAAAATCAAGAAGAACGATGTTTGAATTCATAAACCAAAGACAAGAATAAAAGCAAATAGGATTGTTGCCATTGTAAATGTACATTATATTAACAATTATAATTACCCAGTCGTCCACTATCGTCTTAAAACCTGTTCGAAATACCTTTCAGCAATGATTAAAGCTTTATAACTAATAAGGCCCTGCATTTCATAGTGTTTCGTCATAACGATGCGTACGATATTAGATGGATTACCTACGCACGGGACACTTGCTACCGCAGTTATGACTGCGGGCTTGGCCAATTTATTTTAATTTAAAACAAAAATAATTACAAAGTGACACAGTTCTACTTCAGTACATATTTTACAAGACTTATGGAACTGTACTGCAGATACGGTACATATTGATCATAAAATGATACGTAATAGCCATATATCCTACGGGAAATACATCTTTAACCCTTTAACTTCGCCTTTTCATCAGTTGGTATATGGTTGGTATAGTTTGTTTAGTTTTTGTGGTAGATGAATGAAAGATGTTTATTCCGTTGTTTTTATCTAATAATTAGTATTGTTTTTATTTACAAAGAACTTGTCATTTGTGATACTAAAGAGGATATAATAAGATAGAGCGGTACTGTCATAGTAGATTTTGTAACCACAGTAAATTCACTGCTATCTATCGACACACTTTAAAACTAAAAATGAAGATTTATAAAAATACGATAAAATGTATTTAAATATGGATAAATGATTTTTTTTATTTGCATTAATAATAATAATAATAATAATAATATTCTTTATTGTGCACAATGAAACATGATTAAATACAGCAAATTAACATAAAAACTAAGCAGCAACAGGCATTAATTATTTTTATGTTTTTGAGCCATGTTCTTTCACTGATATGCGTTAAAATTATTAAATAACAAACGAAACCGTCAACGCCATCTATACGACAGTCGAGAAGCGATTGAAATCAAGAAGCACCCCAGAAATTTTATTAGGGAAGAAGGTTTTAACTTATCGGCAATTTGGGGACCAGTGATCCAGAAGTTAAAGCCAAGGGATCTACCTATATTTTCGGATGTGTGCGCGGATGTTGTGAGTGTTGTGTGTCGGACTATTGACAATAATTAACTTTTATGTGTAGTGGGTGGTTTGAAAATGTGATGTCTACCTCAAACTTTAAATGCACTTTTCGTGGGGTAGTCACACCAATCTCTGTTTTGACATTTTGTTGGGACGTCAGTTAGCCGCAACCACGACCAGTGAAACCTGTGTCGAAACGTCGGTAAATAAAGGTAACAAAATAAATTCGCGATAGACCCGTTTCTAAATGTGATTTAATATGTGTTCAAACCGCGAAAGTTTTAAATGTTATATACGACACTAGGGCAAAGCTAGTAGCGCCCTCTGATCGAGAATCAAATTTTCTTGATTTTCGAGGCACGTTTTTTCCTTAGACTGTATCCATCTATTACAGAGTTATATCTATCTTTGGTGATACCCTCCGGCCGTTTTAGCAACCAACTTTTGCAACCAGTTGTTGACAAAGAATCCTGTTACGCAACTAGTTGCCCAACAATAAAATCTATTCCTGAACCAAAACTAACGTAGATGACAGTGGAGTTTCGCAACCAGTACTGTTTCTTAAAAAAAATCCTTAGCAACTTAACTAGCACACATCCATCCATCTCGCTCACGCAAATCCATCTCGCTCACGCTTACGCTCAATATAAGAGTGAGAGAAGAACACGAACCTACTGGGACTTAACATAATTTGTTATCTATACCTAATATCTAAGAGGCTGTAGGGCTCTAGCGCCTATGGGCCCTTGGTTAAAGATAAAGATTATTTGATTTAATAACAAACATGTTTACCTAATCCGGTTCCAGTAAGTAGATTAGTGATATGCAGGTCCATGTCGCCTATGCGGTCGATCTCTACGCGGACGTCGACGGCGGCGGTGGCGCAGTGCCGCGCCACGCGCGTCGTCTGCGCGTAGTCTCGCAGCGTGAGGTTCCATCGTCCGGAGCGCGCCCACTCTGCTCCCGCTCCCAACACCCCGCTCTGCCAAATAACCAGCATCGGAATAAATGATTTTTGAGTACCTAAGGCAATAAAGTTTTAGGATCAATTTTCAAATGAGTATTTTTTGCTTTCCCAAGGCTATAATTCCAAATACATTGAACGAACTGTATCGTTATGGGTATATTTTATGTTATAAACTAATAAAAATATATACCTACTTATGTTCCTTAAGTATGTATTGTTTGTGATAAAATCGAATTTGAAACCCTAAAAACGGCGAAATCTACCGCTATTTCGCGTGTCCCACGTGCGGTTTAGTTCGGATAAAAATCATAAGTTTGGATGTAGTCAACGTATTATCAAATACTTGATATTTTTATATAGAAAATTATTTAGAGAATCAGTTTAATTATTTATAAAAAATAATGCGTTATTTATTAAAACCAGGAAAACCTTTTTGTTGTTGTCCCGCGCGGCACTATTTTTGTATGACTCAAGGATACCTCCCTAAATCTGGTTTGTCTATTGATCTACCATTACATTTTAATTAAGGATACAATTGTACATTACTTGGCCTTCTATCTTCAACGGTAGTGGACACAGAAACGGTATTTTTGACCGAAGAACAGTTAATCTTTTCGAACGACGTATTTTGGTACGGCCACTAGGACATTTGTATGGGTGCCTATTTATTGATATACAATTGAAATAAAAGTGTGTTTCATTATAATACAAGTTAGCAATATGGTGTACCTAACAATGTTGTGTTTGGGTAAAGGCACTAGTGCTCAGCCATGCACTGTTCTTGCTTATTTTTGGCTGTTATTATCAAACCTTTTCTAATTTTCATGTCAAAAGTAGGTGATATTATAGATTGATAAACTAATAATTGAAAAAATGTTTCATTTTTAAAAGAACTATCTAGCATGAACCACAAGACTACTTCAAAAAGTGCTGTCTTCTGACATGAAGGATCATGTGATATGCGCCATTTTTTTTGGAGTGCCCCATGGTATTTTGATAAGTCGTTAACAGCCGAATTATGATATCTTGTTAAATGAATTTGGACTGCATCACATGATTAATACTTATTCTATCTGAAAAAAGTAAAAAATTAATATAAATCTTTATAAAGGTAACATTTTTAAGGCGGCTGACTATTGGGAACTACTTTTTTGTATGAAATCCAATAATCTGCCTCCTTGGCTGACTACTGGGTTTATGGCAGTAATTTTGAAAAGGTCGTAAACCCAGAAGTCAGCCGGGGGAGGCTGACCATAGGAATGTAAAAACTTTAATAATTCTTATAGGCCAATTACGTAATATGGTGATTTTAATGTTTTCCCGACCGCAGCTGCACTACCGCTCCGACACGTCGGTGTTATTGTCAATTTCTATAGTAAAATTAATGACAAGGCCGACTGCACGTAGCATGACCATTTTTGCGTATTTAGTGTATTATTGCAACTGCGGCTGCAGACCGCACGTCAAGTCTGTCACCTGCACTGTTTTTTTTTTTTAATTTATTACGAGCACTGGCAACTTGGCCATCAGCTCAAACATAAAACACAAAAGTAATTATACAGCTTATACCTAAAATCTAACTAATACACAATACAATGTGAAATGAATCTAAAAGTTAGTACATTTTACATACATTTTTTGGTTATTTCAATCATTTACAGACTGCCAATAGTGTGAATAACAAATTCATAGATTACAGGATATAATTGTTGATATTTCAAAAGGCCCTCAACGGAGCTTGGCAGAACTCGCAAACCTGTATCCAGACACATGGCAACAAACAATAGCCTTTGTAAATTAAATAAAGGACAATGGAAAAATATATGTTCGAGTACTGAAATGTCTTTGGGTCACAGATATTAGTAGTTCTAAGCAAAGAGGATATAACCACCACGTTCTAAAAAGGAGCTTATTACACCCAAGGAATCGGCAAGGATATGCAACCCCGATGGTACAGTCGCCATATATCGGGTCAGCCAAGGAGCTTATAAATATCTGAACACGCCTTTATTGTCAAGGCGCTAGAGTGCATGTTCAGATATTTTTAGCACCTCGGTCGCTCCGATATATCTGATGGCAACTGTCCCTACTGTAAACTTTTTTGCTAATCTATATTGAGCCATATCACAGAGCCAGTTAGGAAACTAGAATGATAGGTCCGAAAAAGAGAGCGTCAAATTCGGAAGTTAACTAGTCTGGCAAACGCTTCGAGCAACACCGGCTTCCGACACGTCGGAAGGGAGTGATGGTGGAAAGCAGTGATTAAAGAATAGGCATTAGTTGATGCTATAATAAAGTATATTAATTTTAGAGAGAATTGTTACATGTTATGCCATTGATATTAAAACATCAAAATGAAAAAACAATGTTCCTTTATATGTCACATTCAAATATGACCATAGACAGTCCTGCAGCCAGCACCTTCCAACACCTTCTCCTGATGGATGCTCATGTGGCTGCGGTATGGCACTATCCACACATTAACGTTTCACAGTGTCTAGCAAACTTCACTTTAGCCAATGGTTTTGTCATTATGTCTGCTAACTGTACTTCTGTCGGGCAGTAGCTTATATCAATCAACCCTTGCACGAAGTATTCGTGTATGAAATGGTATCGTACATCTATATGCTTCGATCTTTTGTTACAGGAACCAGATTTGACAAGCTGTATCGAACTTTGGTTATCGACATGCAGATTTACTTTTACTTCTGTTTCTGTAATAATTTGAGGTATTTTAGGTATAACGCTTCTTTACAGCATTCTGCTGCAGCAATAAATTCAGCTGCAGTAGATGAAAGGGCCACTATGGGTTGTCTCTTGGATGCTCATGAAACAGGTCCATTTGCTATCATAAGTATTGAGCCAGATGTGCTTCGTCTCGTCTTCGGGTCTCCCGCATAATCAGAGTCCGAGTAAGCATTTATAATTTCCAACGGGCTATTTCTTTTAAACAGTATGCCCTTCTCTTTAGTTCCAACTAAATATCTGAATACCCTCTTCACTTTGATGACATCTTGTTTAGTCGGGTTTTCAAAATTTCTGCTTACTAAATTGACAGCCTGTGCAATGTCAGGTCTCGTTCTGGTCGATAGATACAGAAGACTCCCCACTGCCTCTCTATAAGGGTATTCCTTCTCCTGGGGAGTTTCCATTTATTATTCAAACATACGAATGGATAAAAAATTGAACCACGAGAGAAGCGAATGGTTTAAAATTTAGAATATTGACAGTTGCTGGGGTCTTAAGGCATGAGGGTTAAACAAACTTTGTTACAGTGCAACACGTAATTTTTCATCACACCAATATGAGGAAACTATTTATTATTCAAATTAATTTATTAAAAGTTCTTTATATCGGCCAAGGTGAGGGAAATAGCTTTCTTCATAAAGGATTTCTTGTCTCGCCCGTCAAGTTTTATATGGATGGTGCAACCCTGCCTGCAACCTGCAACCGGACCTGCAATTTATTTGTGTTTCAGTTTCAAATAGGAAACTGGACAATATGAAGTGTAAATTGCGCAATTACTTATAGCTCTTCCTCGCGCTGGCCCTCACGGCGTAGAGGAGCGTCCCCCGGGTGGTGGATGGGGGAACGGTCGGTAGTACAGCCTAGCTACACTACCAGGCTAAGTCTAGTAGACTCGCTAACCAACGAAGGGTGTGGTCCTCCGGCATTCTGGGGGTTGTGCGGCGGGTTAACAGCCCTCCCACGTAAAAAACTATTGTTACGAGACCAACACGAAATAATAACCGGACTGATTCCAATACCAACGATCCCAGGCAAGGCTTAATGGAACTCCGATTAGCTTCGTGGAATGTACGTTCCCTTTTCCGTCCCGGAGCCCTTTACCAAGTAAGCAACGAATTGCACAGATATGGAATGGGAGTAACTAGATAATAAAGCAGTATTATTCTATAGTGGTAGTGACACTGGTAGGCACAGTCATGGCACGGGATTTATGGTGTCGAGAAGGATAATAGGCAATGTAATAAGATTCGATGCCGTCTCGGATAGAATATGCGTGCTCCGTATTAAAGGGAAATTCAGCAACATCTCGATAGTTAATGCGTATGCCCCGACAGAGGTTACAGACGAGACTATTAAAGATGATTTTTATGACAACTTGGAATCAATATATGATCGACTGCCGTCCTACGATACAAAGATACTAGTAGGAGACTTTAACGCACAAGTGGGCCGGGAAGATATCTTTTTGCCAACAATAGGAAAGCATAGTAAACATGACAAGTCAAACGATAATGGTGTTCGACTCATTAGCTTCGCATCATCTAAAGCCATGGTAATTAAAAGCACTATGTACCCGCACAAAGATATCTATAAGGGGACCTGGAAATCCCCTGACGGTAGAACCGTTAACCAGATAGATCACGTGTTAATAGATAATCGTCATAAGACCACTATTTTGGATGTGCGAACATTTCGAGGAGCCGACTGCGACAGTGATCACTACTTGCTAGGCGTCAAAATTAAAGTTAAGGTGAAGGTCGACAGAATAAAATACAACAAGAGTGAAGACCCCATTAATGTAGATAGTCTTAAAGATAAACAAATTAGAAATACTTTTCAACTCGAATTGAGAAATAGTTTCGATGAGTTAGCGTTAGATGTCAGTATTGATGAGAAGTGGGAACGTATAAGAGATATTGTAAAGAACACCGCAGTGAAGGTTCTTGGACGGAAAAAGAGGAAAAAGAAAAGGAAGTGGCGGAACCAAGATTGTGACAGTATTATAAGGGAAAGGACAAGATACAAAATGTTGTCTGAGCAGGACGAGCTGTGGAAAGATAAATACGAGGAAGTGCGAGTGGAAGCCAGAAAAGTTATGAGGAGAGCGAAAAGGATGCACTTAGACAATATAGTCCGGGAAATGGTGACTCTGATTAGAGCAAACGAGTCAAGGAAGTTCTACAAAGAAGTAAAATCTTGTAAGAAAGGTTATCAACCCACAACTCAAGTGCTAGAAGACGTAGAAGGCAACCTGGTCACGGATGGCGAAGAAATAAAAACCTGCTGGCGTAATTACTTTCAGGCGCTACTGAACTGCCCTCCGCTCGTCGAGCGCATACCCAGGACCACAGAGGATAATGAGGACGAGATAGTGGCACCCCCGAGCTTTGATGAGGTCCGACAGGCAATAATGAGACTTAAGAATAACAAGGCGCTGGGCTTCGACGGTCTGCCCTCAGAATTGTGGAAGTACGGTGGAGGAACAGTGCAGTCCAGGCTATTTGAGCTGATACTAAAAGTTTGGGAGGCGGGGACCCAACCGCTTGAGTGGAACACGGGAGTCATCTGTCCTGTTCATAGAAAAGGATGCAAGAAAAGATGTGCGAACTACCGGGGTATAGCATTGCTTCCAACTGCACATAAGGTGTTGTCATACGTACTCCTCAAAAGGCTGGAACCGTACGCGGAAAAGATTCTCAGTGATTATCAGTGTGGGTTCCGTCGAAATCGCAGTACGGTTGACCAGATTTTCCTCTTAAAACAGATCATGGAGAAGAGATGGGAATATGCACAATCTGTACACGTAATGTTCGTAGACTTCGCTAAGGCATACGACAGCATAGACAGGGACTCTTTGTACACCATACTGAGGAACTTCAACATCCCTAACAAGTTAGTCACCATGGTTGAGGCTGTAACGCGGGTCAGTAATATGAAAGTACGGGTACAGGGCGATCTGACGGATGCGTTTTCGGTGGACACAGGGTTAAAACAGGGCGATGCTCTATCGCCAATGCTTTTTAATTTAGTGCTGGAGCACGTCCTCAGAAAAGTTCTAGATTTGGAAGTCGGACTAGAGCTGAATGGAAAGCATATGGTAGTGGGGTATGCAGATGACCTGGCTCTTTTGGGTAGTAGTAGAGCAGGGGTCCAGGTGGCGACTAAGACCCTTGAGACTGAAGCGTTGAAAGTAGGCCTACGTATAAACCACGGTAAGACCGAGTATCTCCACATGCGACGTTATAAACCCGATCGAGGCAAACCTGCAGATCTACATGTCGGAGAGACCGTGTTTAAAGGGGTGGCCAAATTTAAGAGCCCGGTTACGATTTTAGTCGCAAAAATGTAAAGTTGATAGATTTCTTCTGTGAAATTGTACACCTTTTGTTACCTAATTGAAATAACAAGTACTGGTTTCTATTAGCACGACTTCTTATCTCTAGGTTTATCAGATCATTTTTTTGAAAAAAGGCTTACTAAATTAGTAATGATTTTTTTTCTGATGGACGTTTAGGTAAACGCGTGTAAAGCACTGACTTTGATGCTCTTATTTGTAAATTTCGTAAAGTTTGGACTGCTAAAAATGGTAAATTTGTATTACACATATTCTGTACTCTAGGTTTATCAGATTACATTGTTGTTATATGACTTAGAGTTCGAGGAAATGAAAGTTAAACGAATTCAATTTTCTCCAGAAATGACCTCAAAACAAGTGACAATTTCTCCGAAAATCTACTTATTTTCGACGTAGATTGCATACTCAAATAATCTGCAATGTTTACTTAAACTGTTGCTGTACTTCATTTTATTTAAATTGCAACTTTTATTTTCTGACGATTTTTTAAAAACTTCCCCTTTTTCTGTTATAACATCGGTGACACGCGCTCGCGGCCTCAGTCCCGCGCGGGAGCTGGTAGAGGCAGGACGTTTGTTGATCGGCTTCGCACGTTGCATCGACGACGACGAAGTTATTTATCATTGTGTGCGTCGCTCGCCGTGTAAAAAGTTATATTTGTTTGCGTGTTTGGCTGTACTGTGTGCGTGTAAATTGCGACCAGAAACTTTAATCCTTGGGTTGTAAGTACTTGTTTATTAACCGCCTTCAAAAAAAAGGAGGTTCTCAGTTTGACCCGTATGTTTGTATGTATGTTTTGATGCGGTTTTTAGAAAAGTGTTTGTTACATTCTGGAGAAGGTTTTAGTATACATAGAGCTGAGCTGATGCTGAACCCTGGCTGTACCTAGTGGAACGCAGGTTTAGTGCAACATAGGCACACGCTGTTTTGGTCTGTCTTGATGAGCAATTAGGAGAGCAGTACCCAAGATGGAGCTGATGCTGAACCCTGGCTGTACCTAGTGGAAATCAGGTTTCGTGCAACATAGGCACACGCTGTTTTGGTCTTCCGACACGTCTTGATGAGCACTTGGGAGAGCAGTACCCAAGATAGAGCTGATGCTGAACCCTGGCTGTACCTAATGGAACGCAGGTTTGGTACAACATAGGCACACGCTGTTTTGGTCTTCCGACACGTCTTGATGAGCAATTAGGAGAGCAGTACCCAAGATGGAGCTGATGCTGAACCCTGGCTGTACCTAGTGGAAATCAGGTTTCGTGCAACATAGGCACACGCTGTTTTGGTCTTCCGACACGTCTTGATGAGCACTTGGGAGAGCAGTACCCAAGATAGAGCTGATGCTGAACCCTGGCTGTACCTAATGGAACGCAGGTTTGGTGCAACATAGGCACACGCTGTTTTGGTCTTCCGACACGTCTTGATGAGCAATTAGGAGAGCAGTACCCAAGATAGAGCTGATGCTGAACCCTGGCTGTACCTAGTGGAAACCAGGTTTCGTGCAACATAGACACACGCTGTTTTGGTTATTCGACACGTCTTGATGAGCAATTAGGAGAGCAGTACCCAAGATGGAGCTGATGCTGAACCCTGGCTGTACCTAGTGGAACGCAGGTTTGGTGCAACATAGGCACACGCTGTTTTGGTCTTCCGACACGTCTTGATGAGCAATTAGGAAAGCAGTACCCAAGATGGAGCTGATGCTGAACCCTGGCTGTACCTAGTGGAAATCAGGTTTCGTGCAACATAGGCACACGCTGTTTTGGTTATTCGACACGTCTTGATGAGCAATTAGGAGAGCAGTACCCAAGATGGAGCTGATGCTGAACCCTGGCTGTACCTAGTGGAACGCAGGTTTGGTGCAACATAGGCACACGCTGTTTTGGTCTTCCGACACGTCTTGATGAGCAATTAGGAGAGCAGTACCCAAGATGGAGCTGATGCTGAACCCTGGCTGTACCTAGTGGAAATCAGGTTTCGTGCAACATAGGCACACGCTGTTTTGGTTATTCGACACGTCTTGATGAGCAATTAGGAGAGCAGTACCCAAGATGGAGCTGATGCTGAACCCTGGCTGTACCTAGTGGAACTCAGGTTTCGTGCAACATAGGCACACGCTGTTTTGGTCCTCCGACACGTCTTGATGAACACTTAGGAGAGCAGTACCCAAGATAGAGCTGATGCTGAACCCTGGCTGTACCTAGTGGAACTCAGGTTTGGTGCAATATAGGCACACGCTGTTTTGGTCTTCTGACACGTCTTGATGAGCAAATGGGAGAGCAGTACCCAAGATAGAGCTGATGATGAACCCTTGCTGTACTAAGTGGAACTCAGGTTCATTTATTGTTATCAGAACTTCCACCCCCTTTTAACGCCCAGTACCTTCTGCATGTTAAACGTGTGGTAGCTCTGGTCAGGTGCCTGCTTCATCTGGCAGCCCTCCAGGTGTTCCAGGTCTTGAAGAACTTAACCTGCCTACAGCATACTCTACCAACTTCAGATTAAAAGAGTTTTACCCCTGATCCGATGCGTCCAGCAGCACTCCAGGTGTTCCAGGTTTTGAGCTGTCTCCGTCATACACTACCCACAACACGTTGAGCGAGTGTTACCCACCCTTTGCCCTTGACCCTTTGCACTCAGCAGCACTCCAGGTGTTTCAGATCTGGAGCTTTCCCCATCATACACTACCAGCGGCACGTTGAGCGAGTGTTACCCGTTACCCCTGACCCTTTGTACCCAGCAGCACTCCAGGTGTTCCAGGTCTGGAGCTTTCCCTATCATACACTACCAGCAGCACGTTGAGCGAGTGTTACCCCTGACTCTTTGCACCCAGAAGCATTCCAGGTGTTCCAAGTCTTGAGCTGTATCCATCGTACACTACACACTACCAGCGGCATGTTGAGCGAGTGTTACCCCTGACCCTTTGCACCCAGCAGCACTTCAGGTGTTCCAGGTCTTGAGTTTTCCCCATCATACTCTACCAGCGGCACGTTGAGCGAATGTTACCCCTGACCCTTTGCACCCAGAAGCACTCCAGGTGTTCCAGGTCTTGAGCAGTATTCATCGTACAACCAACCACACGTTGAGCGAGTGTTAGAAGAGTGGAGAAGAGAATAGGATGACTTTGGAAATAAAAATTATTATCACCCTTCCCAACGATTAAGACTATCTCCATAATATCAAATTCCATCCAAATCGGTTTTATTGGATCCCATACAAATTTCCATTACCCCCCCCCCCCGTTTCTGGGGTAAAACCTATCCTATGTCCTTCCCCAGGACTCAAACTATGTCCATACCTCATTTCATCTTAATCGGTTCAGCGTTTATTGATTCCCCATACAAATTTCCACCCCCTTAAAGGGTGAGTTCTTGAATAAAAAGTATTCTATGTCCTTCCCCGGGATTCAAACTATCTGTATACCAAATTTCAACAAAAGGCTAGTTTCCCCTCTGGGTTGGAACGTTGGAAAGTCAGATCGCAGTCGCTTGCGTAAAAACTAGTGCCTACGCCAATTCTTGGGATTAGTTGCCAAGCGGACCCCAGCAGACTTCCATGAGCCGTGGCAAAAAGGCTGGGATAACGCGAATAAGATGATTATATATATATATATATATAAGATATTGCCTTAGTGCAAATCATTATCATCATGCTATATAATTTGTATGTATTATATGAATACATAGGTAAATTGTTAAGAGTAATAAACGATTATATCAAATTTACCGAAAGTTTTATTTTAACCTAATTAAAGTTATAAAGTGACGCATAATGTTGCGAAAGTATCAATATAGTTTAGCCGGTCGCGTTATTTCAAGCGGCGGCCGGCGTTCGGTTACTGTGTAAAAGTCGTATCTTCGCGCGTTTTCAAATCGACTACGGGCTCTTAAATACCTAGGTTGTACGATCAACGACAACAATACCCGTGACGAGGAAATCGACATTGGTGCAGCTCTGCACAAAGTCTTGGTGTCCAGGCTTCTTAGCAGAAACACTAAGATCCGAATTTACAAGACCGTAATCCGACCTATTAACATACGGATGTGAAGCCTGGACGCTAACTTTGAAGGAGGAAAGTAAGCTGCTGGTGGCTGAGAGGAAGATTCTCCGCAAAATCCTCGGTCCAACGCAGAGACCCGATGGCAGTTGGAGAATCCGCAAAAACGCCGAAATTGAACAATTAGTTGCTGAACCAAACATCATTGGTGTGACAAAGGCGCAAAGGCTTCGGTGGCTCGGCCATCTGGAGCGAATGGGAGACGATCGGGCGGTGAAAAGAGCGTTTGAGGAAAAACCGACGGCACGCCGCCCAGTCGGGCGACCTAGGTACCGATGGGCGGATGTGGTGGACGCTGATCTGCGCGAGCTCCAGGTCCAAGACTGGCGAGAAACTGCACAGGACCGGGATCAGTGGCGAACTGTCGTGTGGGAGGCCAAGACACACTTTGGGTTGCTGCGCCAGAGGAGTAAGTAGTAAGTAAGTAAGTACTTATAGCTCTTACAAATTATTTTATTTATTAATTATTTATTTATTTATCATACTTCACTGTTAGGTACCTAAATAGAGTAAAATTGGCTTAATATGGACACTTAAAAAGATATTAGACCCGATAAAAGAGCCTACCTGGCATGGTTTTGAGGGGACGTTTATTATTACAGACTTCTAAATCCAGCCGCACGTTTCTGACGGCCGAGTAGGTACCTATACGTGATGCAGGTGGATCCCCCTCCCCCTCCCCGTATATATCACGAATTCCATGAGTCCCGTTTCCGTCGGATTGCTGTGTGCGGTGGTCACGCATTTAGGCAAGAGGATGGGGAAGAAAATTTCACATTGTGAACTTACCTTAATGTTAAGAATATGTTTTCCTCTGCATTAATTTCATTTGAGTAATTTGATTGTATTTCGTCAATTATTAAGTCTCATTCAATCTTGAATTGCTTTTCATTAAATCGGCAATATTCCCTGAATCACCAAACGATCACTATTAAATATCAGATTTTTTATTAATATTGCGTAGCTGCCTTGACTCTGACAGAAAGGCAAACTGGTCTTCTTTTTCATGTAGCATGTAGCATTATCGTCACTCGCTTCTTCTCGTAAAAAATACAAAAGTAAATTAGTATTTTATTTGTACGTCTGACATTATATGACTTGACATTGACAAGCCATCAACGAACGCTGTCGCGACTGCACGCCGCAACAGCCGCAGTCGTGCTGCTACAGTAGTGCTGCCCCGCGGTAACGTCGCAACTGCAGTGCAGCGGCAGTCAAAAATGGACAGTCACCTAAAGTTAAACTGAATACATATATTTAAAAGAAATCCATCGGAAATTTTCTTTTACATTTAGGTATTTTGAGACGGACGATATGACTCAGTCATTAAGACATTCGGCCATTTTACGGCATTTTGGGACTAAGTTTTAAATTTAGGACATACGAATATAATGGCATTATGATACTTAGGTACAATGAAACCAAAGCTGAAATCCCACCAAAAACATTCACGTTAAATGTTGCTAAGACGAGACTATCAGAAAGTTATCAGATCTCATGTGAGAGAGAGATCTCTACACGCCCTAACTCTATAAGCCCTAACTTCACAAACTACACTTTAGTCAAAATATATGGCTTGGCCGTTTCGTTATTACAAGAACTATTGTATAACAAAAAAGTAATGAACAGTGAATAAAATTTCCACTTTACGCCCATCCATGTGAATGTGACGATAGTGAAATTGCCAAGCCATATTTTTGACTAGTGTAGTTTGTGAAGTTAGGGCTTATAGTGTTAGGGGGTGTAGAGTAAGCAGGGGTTGCATCCCCATATCCCTTAGCCCATATAATCTTAAAAATATAACATTAGAGCTAAGAATATTGTAATTCTTGTCCTCTATGAAAAATAAACAGTTTATTTTTTTTTGTTAGGAGCTTGACTACATGAGATCTGATAACTTTTTGACTCGTCTTGGCAGCATTTTATATGAATATGTTTTGGTGGGATTCTATTTATTTTGCCAAGGATCAGTAGATGAGTCGGACAGCGCCACAGATTTAACAATGACAAAGTATGGAAATGTGGCGCAGAGTTAGTTTATACGGTACTCTATCTAAAACGAATAAAGTCGATAATGGGTTGCTCTATTTAATAATTTAATAAATTTGCGCACCACTACGAGTGCTTCCACAACTAAACCTTACTCATTAAACCTTGCTCATCTCACGTTAGGGAGGCGCGTAGCGGCATTTGCCGTAAATACAATGGTTGACTTACTTAAGTATTAGGCCTTCGGTACTTATCGCCTCAGTTGAGAGGTAGATCTAGGCTTACCTAACCTTACCTTGAATTCATATTGTCCCTCTAAGTACTTTTCTGGGAAATACTGCGAATAGATAATAGACGCGTTTGCCCAGTTCGTCCTGAAACATACGTGATGCTAGTTACATAAGTAATATAAGTAGGTATGTAAATGACTTTGAAAAACAATGTTTTATAGCCACAACTATTGGCATATTTATTTTATTATTATTTGTATGTCTTTTCACGGAACAATGGTGTTCCAGACCTTTGGGAGGCGTGCGCGGAGCCGAAGCAAACACGTAGAGGCCCTTTCGGCTTTAATGAAATGTAAGGGGTACACCGAGCGGATGCTGCCCTTGCCCGTGTCATGGGACGCACGCAGAGGCAGCACCCGCCAGGGTGTAAGGACTATTGGGAGTTGATGGAATCTCTAAAATGAACTAGGTTATTGCTGAGCTATGGGATAAAAAAACCGGACGCCTGCCTAATAATTAATTATTATTAGGGAAATCGATAAGTAACGAATATTTTAAATATTTAGCATTTGACGATTTGGCACAGTCAGCAGAACTAGTTAGCAATGTAGATGTACGGTAAGTGCCTACCTCAGTAGTATAAATACTTACATGAGATTATGTGTAGCCTTTCAACCGGCCACTTATTACTTACTATTACTACTTCTACTGCTTCATGTAAAGTATCCAATCAGTAGTCCGTAAAAGTTTCACGTGAGCTAAAAGTAACTTGAAATTGGTACTCGCTTGAATTTAGTAACGGTAGATTGAGTCCAGCCATATTCATAAACATCACGTAAAATGATAGTGTATTTAAGTCCAAGTATTGTACGTGTTTGCTTGACTTCCTTCGCCGTGTGGGGATCAAAAGATGCGACGCCAATTTCCGGTATACCTAAAATAAACGTAAAGTAGGTAGTTACCTAAACCAATATTATTTTTGTGTTGTGCGTTTGTACGAAAACTCTGATTTCTACGTGTGCACGAATGCCCTTGAGGTGTTAAAGTGACGAACGACACCAAACCTTAAATATACTTACCTACGACAATTTATAATACCCATCTGTCAATGCCAATACGACATCTATTCCACCGAAACGAACAGTTATAATGCACTAGCTGTTGCCCGCGACTTCGTACGCGTGGATTTGTATGTTGTTGGTCAAGTCCCGCACTCACAAAAATATTTAATCTCCATACAAACTTTCAACCCCTTTTTCAACACCATGGGGGATGAATTTTTAAAAACACTGAAATTAGTTTTCTTGTTTTTTAATAGAATACCTTTTTGCAAAGTTTTAAGTTCCTAGCTTTAAATAAAATTTGAACCCCAAGACAAACTTTCATCCCCTTTTAACCCCCTTAGGGGTTGAATTTCCAAAAAAGCCGAAATCCCTTTTTTATCGTCTATTATGCATTTCCAAGAAGTTTCAAAGCATTTGTAATGGATACAAACTTTCAACCCCTTTTTATGGATGAATTTTAATAATCTCTGTTTTCTAATAATATGCCCATATACAAAGATTCAAGTCCCGCACTTGAAAAAATTTTTGATCTCCATACAAACTATCCCCTTTTTCACTACCTTAGGGGATGAATTTTCAAAAACGCTGAAATTATTTTTCTTTTATTTTAATAATATATCTTTTCCCCAAGTTTTAAATTCCTAGCTTAAAATAAAACTTGAACCCCGTGCAAACTTTTATCCCCTTTTTAACCCCCTTAGGGTTTGAATTTCACAATATAATGTAACCTGTTGTGCAAATTTCAACTTTCTAGCTTTTGTGGTTTCGCCTCTGCGTTGATGAGTCAGTCACTAAGTCAGTCAGTCAGTCAGTCAGGCACACGAGCATTTATATATATAGATTATGCAAGCATTTCTCCAACTCACCTCGCTTAAAATAAGGTCTCAGATCATTAAGAGCCTGTTTCATGCAATCATCGAATTGTGCCGATTGCTTCTTGCACTTTGAAAATATTTTTTCTGAAATTTTAATTATCAAGAATCAGTACCTACGGTGAAACAGTTCAAACTTTAGCTGTGTAAACATCGTCGCCCATCGTCATCAAACATCAATAAACAGCAAAAACCTAACCATTAGAAAATAAAAGATAATCAAAATGTATTCATTGTTTTTTATCCCTTATGTATGTATATTTTGGCCAGGATTTCTCTCTCCTCAGATGAGTTAATTATTAGGGTATGAGGTATTAACTTGAGTAGTTGTGGGTGCGACAGTGAAGCCTGTGCGAATACTTGGCGACATTAAGATGAGTTATTTATTAGGGTAAGCTTGAGTAGTTGTGGGCGCGACAGTGAAGCCTACGCGAATACTTGGCGACATTAAGATGAGTTAATTATTAGGATATGAGGTATTAACTTGAGTAGTTGTGAGCGCGACAGTGAAGCCTGTGCGAATACTTGGCGACATTAAGATGAGTTAATTATTAGGGTGTGAGGTATTAACTTGAGTAGTTGTGGGCGCGACAGTGAAGCCTACGCGAATACTTGGCGACATTAAGATGAGTTAATTATTAGGATATGAGGTATTAACTTGAGTAGTTGTGGGCGCGACAGTGAAGCCTGTGCGAATACTTGGCGACATTAAGATGAGTTAATTATTAGGGTGTGAGGTATTAACTTGAGTAGTTGTGGGCGCGACAGTGAAGCCTGTGCGAATACTTGGCGACATTAAGATGAGTTAATTATTAGGGTATGAGGTATTAACTTGAGTAGTTGTGGGCGCGACAGTGAAGCCTGTGCGAATACATGGCGACATTAAGATAAGTTAATTATTAGGGTATGAGGTATAAACTTGAGCAGTTGTGGGCGCGACAGTGTAGCCTGTGCGAATACTTGGCGACATTAAGATGAGTTAATTATTAGGGTATGAGGAATTAACTTGAGTAGTTGTGGGCGCGACAGTGAAGCCTGTGCGAATACTTGGCGACATTAAGATAAGTTAATTATTAGGGTATGAGGTATTAACTTGAGTAGTTGTGGGCGCTACAGTGAAGCCTGTGCGAATACTTGGCGACATTAAGATAAGTTAATTATTAGGGAAGAGGTATTAACTTGAGTAGTTGTGGGCGCGACAGTGAAGCCTGTGCAAATACTTGGCGACATTAAGATGAGTTAATTATTAGTTTTGATCTTATTTGTTTACAAGAAACATGGCTTATGGAGCATAACCTCTCTTTTCTTGGGAGTATAGATGACGGCTTTGCATTTACTGGCAAATCTGCTGTGGATTCATCGACCAAAATACATATAGGTCGACCGTACGGCGGAACAGCAATTCTGTGGAACCGAACGTCCTTCCCGTGTGTATCAGTGATTAAGTGTAATAGTGCGCGTTTATCGGCTATTAAGATATTACATAATGACCGCTCGGTGATTGTGATGTCAGTGTACATGCCAACGGACTCAACAGAAAATTTAATTGAGTTCACTCAATGTTTAGGTGAAATACACTCAATAATTGAAAATAATGACGTGGAATCAGTGTTTGTGCTCGGAGACTTTAATGCCCACCCCGGTGAGTTATTTTCCAATGAATTGCTAAACTTTTGTAGTGAACAATGCTGGGAATGCGTAGATATGCAGATATTATCAATGGACACATTTACGTACATCAGTGAAGCGCACGGCTGCAAGCGCTGGTTGGACCACTGTGTGGTGACTAATGCAGCGCGTCCCGCGGTACTTGGTGTCTCAGTGTTACATAACGTTTACTGGTCCGATCATTATCCATTGTTAATTGAATGCGATTATAATTTAGTTAAACCTAAAATTTGTACTCCTCAATTTACGCACAGTAAAGTAATTTGGGGTGAAAGAGACTGTATACAAATCGAAAACTATTCTAATTATTGTAACGCAAAATTTAAAAATGTCGATTTTCCTTCTGAGTTTTGTGACTGTGCCGATAAAATGTGTTGTAATGACTCGCACAAACAGGTTCTGAGAAATATGTACTTAGATATAATATTTGTTCTAAAGGAGGGTGCTGAGCTTAGTCATAACAACACAAATAGTCACAAAAAACGCAGGCACATAACGGGTTGGAATAGATATGTCAGCGATGCTCACCACGAGGCTCGGTTTTGGTACTTATGGTGGATATCGTACGGTAAACCAGCTTATGGGTATGTTTATGATAAGATGCACGAGTCGAAAAAGGTATTTAAATCGAGGCTTAAATTCTGCCAAGAGCACGAACACGATATTAAAATGGACATCTTAGCTAAAAATCATGCTAATAGGGATTTTAACAAATTTTGGAAAAACACCAATAAATTCAATATTAAGTCGAGTCTTCCGGTGAGCGTGGCTGGCATACACGAATTGGTCGGTATTGCTAACCCTTTTAAAGACCATTTTACTGTTACCTCACCGCTACCCCAGTCAACGGAGACGCTCGAGACGGAGGACCAAGTGGTGACTCCCAGTATAAGATTCTCAGCGAAGCAAGTGGCCGCTAAGATTAAAAACATGGTTAAGGGGAAATCTCCAGGCCATGATGGCCTCAGTGTCGAGCATCTCAGGTACGCTAGAAGTCACCTGCCTAGAATTCTATCTCTTTTCTTTAACATGTGTATTGGCCACAGTTAGTTGCCGGAGGATTTAATGCATACTGTTGTAGTTCCTATTGTAAAGAATAGAACGGGAGACGCTTCTGACATATCCAATTACAGGCCCATATCGCTTGCCACGATTGTGGCTAAGGTACTGGATGGTTTGCTTTGCGACGTGCTGGGAAAACACTTGAACATTCATGACGCTCAGTTTGGCTTTAGGCCGGGCTTATCTACTGAAAGCGCAGTGTTATGTCTCAAGCAGACTGTCCAGTACTACACCACTCGCAAGACGCCAGTCTTTGCCTGCTTCCTAGATCTGTCAAAGGCTTTTGACATGGTGGCATATGACAAGCTATGGCATAAGTTAAGAGACCATACCAGCGTACCTCGGGAGGTCACGGCTTTATTTAAGTATTGGTACGGCCACCAGTCGAATACTGTAAAATGGGCCGGCGTGCACTCTGAAGTGTATAGGATGGACTGCGGGGTGAGGCAAGGGGGGTTGAGCTCACCTAAGCTGTTCAATCTATACATGAACGAGTTAATCGAGGAGCTCAGCAGTACCTATGTCGGATGTCACGTGGATGGGGTGTGTGTTAATAACCTCAGCTACGCGGATGATATGGTGCTGTTGAGCCCCTCGGTTGGTGCACTACAGCAATTGGTGAAGATATGTGAATCATATGCAGTTGCCCATGGGCTAAGGTACAATACTTCGAAAAGCGAGGTAATGCAATTTAAAGCTGGGTCAAAATCATACAAAATGACACCTGTTGCCCTTTGTGGTACCGCTTTAAAAGTTGTACAGAAGTTCAAGTACCTTGGCCACTGGGTAACAGAAAACATGTCAGATAATGATGATTATGATGATATAGAGAGGGAGCGTAGGGCGTTGTGTGTTCGTAGTAACATGCTGGCCCGCAGATTTGCTCGTTGTAGTAATGAAGTGAAGCTAACGCTTTTTAAAGCATACTGTCAAACATTCTACACCTGCAATCTGTGGGTCAGTTTTACGAAGCGGGCATACAACGCCCTGCGCGTGCAATACAATAACGCGTTTAGAGTGCTGTTTGGGCTGCCGCGTTACTGCAGCGCGTCAACTATGTTTGCCGAGGCGCACACTGATAGTTTCGACGCAATACTTAGAAAACGGTGTGCGTCAATCAACCGTCTTCGCCACAGCCCAAACAGTATTCTAAACGTGCTGGCGCAGCGCTGGGACTCGCCTTTGTGCGCGCGCAGGGTGCGGCTGCACGCACCGCCGCAGGCCGCACCACGCCGTTTTTAATTTAAGTATTTTAAGTAGCTTATATGTTTGTTTTGTTTGTTTTTATTTTATTTTATTTTTATCACTAACATAGATTTATAAGTTTTGCTGTGCCTTATACTAACAATAATATGGATTTTTTATTCGAAAAAAAATAATAATAATTAGGGTATGAGGTATTAACTTCAGTAGTTGTGGGCGCGACAGTGAAGCCTGTGCGAATACTTGGCGACATTAAGATGAGTTAATTATTAGGGTATCAGGTATTAACTTGAGTAGTTGTGGGCGCGGATAGCAATGTAACGGACATGTATTTTACGGCAAACTGACATTTGATATATTTTTACGAGCTACCTACATTTACCAAAAAATACTAGTTCTATCTTGGGTACTGCTCACCCAAGTGCTTAACAAGACGTGTTGGATGTCCAAAACAGCGTGTGCCTATGTTGCACCAAACCTGAGTTCCACTAGGTACAGCCAGGGTTTAGCTTCTGCTCTATCTTGGTTACTGCTCTCCCAAGTGCACATCAATACGTGTCGGAAGACCAAAACAACGTGTGCCTATATTGCACCAAACCTGAGTTCCACTAGGTACAGCCAGGGTTAAGCATCAGCTCTATCTTGGGTACTGCTCTCCCAAGTGCTCGTCAAGACGTGTCGGAAGACCAAAACAGTGTGTGCCTATGTTGCACGAAACTTGATTTCCACTAGGTACAGCCAGGGTTCATCATCAGCTCCATCTTGGGTACTGCTCTCCCAATTGCTCATCAAGACGTGCCGGCAGACCAAAACAGCGTGAGCCTATGTTGCACCAAACCTGCGTTCCACTAGGTACAGCCAAGGTTCAGCATCAGCTCAGCTCTTTGTATACTTAAACCTTCTCCAGAATGTAACAAACACTTTTCTGAAAACCGCATCAAAGTCGGTATAGCCAAACGCGAGATTATACTCCACGTGGCTATAATATAGTATAGGTAGGTAGGTAGGTACTATGATTTAGGTATTAAAAAAAGTGTAAATAAGTTGTTACACACCTACCAAATAAACAGAACTTAAAAACAACAGGAAATAGTTATTTGTGCAACAAGAGAGGAAAGTTGATTTTTCTTGCGAGTGTTGATTTTGAGTCCCGATCAAGCGAAATCTTGAGCGTAGCGAGGGACTCAAAAACACGAGATGTAAAATAGCTTTGGTCTCGTGTAGCACAACTTTTCACCTCAGTAATGAGAACATATTTTTTATTTATTTTATTTATTGAGAAGTTCAACAGCGTTTACATTAAATACAAATAACATGAGAACTTAAGCATAGCCAATAACAGAACTCCCTGGAATTTATACAAAATGAAAATCATCTGTGGGTAGACTTGTGACTTGTGCTGTACAAGAATTGTAAATATAAGTTGTTGTAAATCTATAAGATACCAAGAAAAAGAGAAGAAAAATTAAAAATTAATAGTAACTGTAATCTGGAACATTTCCTAAAATATGTTAATAAAGTTCTAATTTTGCGTAAACAATAAATAAAAAAGTATCAATAAAAATTTACTAGCGAATCCATTAGTTTACATGCATTTATTGGGATTTAGTGTGTTTGTGTGTGCGTGTGTGTGGGTGTTTGTGTGTGAGTGGGTGTTTGTGTGTGAGTGTGTGTGTGTGTGTGACTACCAGGAAAGTTGCTTTGCAATTTGTGATTTGAAAACACGTCTCTGGAGGAGGAGAACGGGTCAATATTATGAAACGATTTATTATAGGTACGTGCGATTCTACTCAGGATAGAATTTTGGCCATAATTGGTACGATGACAGGGAATATGGAATAGTGTGGTGTGACGAGTACGGCGCGAGGGAGCGCGGAGCCCTATCTGTGACAGCAATCCAACGCAGTCTAGATGCCCGCTAAGAATATCGTGTCTGCTACAGTTCGCCGATTTTTAAGTGGATAATGTTATGAAATTTGCATCTATCCTCATACGTCTCAGGGATTTTTCTCAAGAAATAATTTAAGTACTTAGTAAATTTTTCTTGTATGTGCTCGATCCGGTGTATGTGAGTTATATAATGCGGAGACCACACAGTGCTAGCGTACTCAAGTATACTGCGCACATACGCGTAGTACACAGTTTTAATACAGGACAGGTCAGTCATAGGGCGGCATACTCTGAAGATAAAGCCAAGGCACCTAAATGCTTTATTTACTATTATATCTATATGTTCTCTCATAGTGAGCTTACTATCCAAGTTGACTCCCAAAGGTTAATTCAAGATCAAGTAAAGGTAACCACCTTTATTTACATTCATGAATGAAAGGCGTCATCGTTTTTCGGTCTACCCGCGCTTTTAGCTGCACTTGTGTTTTTCGTTACTGGTGTTATAAAAAGCGTACAATAATCGGGAATTAGTTTATTTTAACTTAAAAGCCGTGACTTTCGTTAAATTGAATATTGAATTTCATGTGGAAGTGTTATCTACAACAGAAATTGTGTTTCTGTGGACTTATTTGATCAGATAAAAGTGAACTTCATAACCTTACAAAATAAACCCAAAAATGGCGTCTTGCATGCAGTGTACAAATCAATTACCTAAACCGGACAGTCAAAACCCAAAAATAGTATGTGGCGGATGCGATAGGTTGATATGTGTTAAGTGTAGTGGATTGCTTGCGACGGAATTAAGGGTAATCGCTCTTCAATCGCCGACATTGAAATACTCGTATTTATGCCCTGACTGTGTCCTTGGAATACGTCAACTACCGGCTTTAAGAAAGTAGGTAAATCAGCTGAAACATGAAATTGAGGCTCTAAAAAAGAATCAATGGCAACAGATTGGCTTAGAAAACATAATTAGTGAGTTGGAGGACCGTAATAGACGTAGTGCTAACGTCATTATGTTTGGCGTTCCGGAGATATCTTCGACCGGAGACCTCCCCATTGAAGCGCGAAAAAAACATGACCATGGGCTTGTGCAAGACATTTTGGAGGATTTACCTAAAACTGAAGCGCCCCTGGCTACCGTCAGGCTGGGCAAACCTCAGTCTGGTGACAAGCCACGCCCCCTCAAGGTGATTTTTGCGAACAGGTCCGCAGCGGTTAAGGTTCTAAAGAACAGAAACAACCTTCGGAACAAAAGTATTTCAGTGAAAAACGATTTAACCCCATACCAACGTGAGTACCTTAAGAATCTTCGCACTGAACTCGAAAACAGGATTGAGGCAGGTGAGTCTGACCTTATTATTAAATATTTGAATGGTAAACCTACCATTGTTAAAGCTCATCAAGGTAATCAGACGGGGAAAAAACTAGGCAATGGTTTTATACAGTTACCTCTTTTCTACACGAACCTGGCATCCATAATGGATAAACAAGACCTATTCTTATTAGAGGTAGACAAATTGCAACCAGCTTTTATCATTATTACGGAAACACATTTGAAACCGTCAATCTACAGCAGCCTATAAACATTCAAGGATTTAATTTATTTCGACATGACAGGAGTACTGGCAGAGGGTGGGGAGGAGTAGTGATATACGTAGCAGATAAACACAATAATATCCCGATTCTTTCAGCATTACACTCAGAGTACAACAGTCAGAGTAATGTTGAAGCTCTTCTGGAATATGCTTACCAAATTTGGAGTCCATACTTTCAGAAGGATATAACTTTACTAGAAAAGGTGCAACGCAGGTCAACTAAGATGGTTTGATAACCCTGGAGCGAAGAAGACAGCTTGGTGACGTCATTGAAACATTCAAGATGATACACGATCATTATGACTTACCTGAACTAAAGGACCTGTTTGTTATGAGCGAGAATAATCGTCTAAGAGGTCACAGCTTAAAGATTATTCGAGTTCCCAGCACAAGCAATCCTAGGAAGCACTTTCTATCAAACCGCGTCGTACGCGAGTGGAATAAATTACCAGAAGCAGTAATATGTGCTCCTTCAGTGAACACCTTTAAAAACAGACTTGACAAACACTTAAAACAACTAACAAAATGAACACTAATAGACCTAATAGTAAAAAAAAAACAAGTGCAGTGATATACACGCATCAGCTTTCAGCTGCTAGTGTATTAAACAATATAATAATATAATTATGACAAAAGCTTCTAGAAATATCAATTCACTCCAGGGAGTGATGAAAGTCGCACTTTCGTCACTGTTTTTTCGCAGGGTAGTAGGCTTGTTCGAGCTGCTGAGGTGAAAACTCCTTTTTTGCCAGTGCATGTTAAATAGTCAAAATTGTTTGGGAAACATTTAACATTAACATATATTAAGATTATAAAAAAGCGCTGGTGGCCTAGCGGTAAGGGCGTGCGACTTGCAATCCGGAGGTCGCGGGTGAAACCCCGGCTCGCACCAATGAGTTTTTCGAAACATATACACGAAATATCATTTGATATTTACCAGTCGCTTTGCGGTGAAGGAAAACATCGTGAGGAAACCGGACTAATCCCAATAAGGCCTAGTTTCCCCTCTGGGTTGAAAGGTCAGATGGCAGTCGCTTCGTAAAAACTAGTGCCCACATCAATTCCTGGGATTAGTTGTCAAGCGGACCCCGGGCTCCCATGAACCGTGGAAAAATGCCGGGACAACGCGAGGAAGATGATGATGTATATTAAGATTAAGTTAATACCTATGTGTAGAATGTGACTAACCTACTTTAAAAGTACCTACTTACCGATGTCTTGTAGTTCGTGGTTACTTTCCGTCATACCAGTGAGTACACAGAAAATAATTAATATTGTTTGAAATAGTGCATAATTTGCATCCATGCTTATTTTAATTACTGGCATTGAAATATTAATTAGGTATTTGTCTTCAACATATGATAACTTTAATTTTTTTTATTGGTTATTCGATCTCGGTTATTGGTTATACCTAGGTGCGCACTGGTTCGTGTTCTACTAGTCAAGTGCAAATGCGATCCGTGCCGTCCGTCCGTCGCGGAAAGGCGAGGCGCGAGGAGCTGCGAAAGTGCCGCAGATATGCGGACATCGATGTGACCTCTACCTACTCCAAAGCTTGTTCCTCGGAAGGTATTCTAATAGAAATAAGTTGTGAAACACTTCAATTTAAAAACACACTTCTAGTTGACCATAAAGCATACTTACATTTTTTGTTGAATGACAGTAGTAGGGAGTCGTACTTATTGCCCCCAAAAAATCGAACTTGACAAAACGAATCATGAGCCCAGTGTCGAGGGGTCTACTAGTACCCACCGAAGAGTTCCACTTTCTATTTTCATCATCAGATTAGCTGAATGGTACTACCATATTATTGTATTGTCACCTGTATTATACATAAAATATGTAGTTACTAGACTTTTAAGCTTAAAGTACCTACAGTCCCGACCGGAAGAAAGCATGAAACTTGGGCTGTGTAAGAGTTTTGAATGATTCACGGTTGAACGAACGAGTTTTGAACAATACAAAAGGTAATCACGGTCCATAGCCCGGTCAATACAAGTCTTGGGATGTGTAGCTTATGCAGGTAGGGAATAGTTATTTGTGCAACAAGAAAGGAAAGTTGGTTTTTCTTGCGAGTGTTGATTTTCAAAAACACGAGATGTAAAATAACTTTGCTCTCGTGTGACACATATAATTTTTCACCTCAGTGGTGAGAACATATTAAAGGTTAAAATGTACCTATTTCGAATTTGTAATAGATCCCGAAGTATGATAATACTATTACTTATTCTGTGCCCGAAGTATGAAGTGGCAGTTCATGGCCTTCACTAAATTAAAAAACTACTTTGTTTCACTCCCTGGAGTGAGGAAAGTCGCACTTTCTTCACCCCCTGGAGTGAAGAAAGCCGCACTTTCCTCACTCCAGGGAGTGACGAAAGTATATAAGCTTGTTCGAGCTGCTGAGGTGAAAAAAAAAATAGAAGTGGGGCAATTTCACTTACGTTTAAAGTAGGTAGCCTACGCCAATTCTTTGGATTAGTTGCCAAGTGGACCCACGAGCCGTGGCATAAACGGGGACAACCCCGGTTAGGGTTCCAGTCAACTAGAAGCCTTATAGTCCGCCGTATCCGTCTGTCTGTCCGTCCGCGTCTTTGCTCAGCGATCGTTAGTGCTAGAAAGGAAAGTAAAAGAGGAAAATAAAAACTACAAATAATTTTTTTAGGGTACCTTCCCTACACGTAAAGTGGGTTTTTTTTTTGTTTTAACCGTATGGAGCGGGGTGGCGTTGGATTAGTCTTTCAAAAAGAATAGGGTCTTCAACAACCATTTTTGATAGTGAACATTTTCGGAAATAATCGTTCCGAAAGAAAAAATATGCGTCCGGTCTACTCTAACTTTTAAATCATGGGTCCAAAAAATGAAATAAAAAATGAAAGAATAAAGACTTTCAACGAAAACCATAGCGAATGTCATCGGTTAAGTCGTTTTTGAGATCGCAAAAGTCTTCCCTTCTTAGTAAAAAGTCTTACAAAGCGTTGCGAAGGCACTCCCTATTGCTTGTAAATTATGTACCTACATGTCGCTTACTAATAGCCCCCGTTCAAGGCAGCCTATCGTGACAGAAGGGTAATAACCACGGAACCCTACACTAAGCATGGCCCGACAATATCCTCTTTACCGGTTTTTATTACAGATTCCCCGCCCCCTAGCCTGCTAAACATAAGATTCGCCGTAACTCAGCCGGCAATACGTATCGCTCGCTACGCTCGGGATTCAAGTGTGGGCGTTACCGCTGGCGGAAATAATATTGCTACCATGTGACACATGCTTTTTGGGTACACTACATAATTCCGAAAATTTTTATTCCGAATTTTAGAATGTAGAAATTTTATCATTCCGATTTTTAAATGCTCGACCCATCAAAATTCCGACTGTCGTAATTACGAATGATGAAAATCACGAAGATTTATATTTCCGAAAATCCAAAAAGCCGAATTTTGTAAATTCCGAACAACATAATTCCGATGGTGACAAACCCCGAATTTAACAATTACGATTTTTGAAATCACGAATTCCGAATTGCCATTATTCCGAAATTTTAAATTCCGAACTACATTATTCCGATTATAACAATTCCGACAGCGATAAACGCCGAATTTAACATTTACGATTTTCAAAATCACGAATTCTGAATTGCCCTTATTCCAAATTGACGTGATTCCTATTTTAAATATCCCAATTTTTAAATTTCCGAATAACGATATTCCGAATATATTGTTAAAGTTTGCTTTCGTGGGGGTCGCAGTTCTAACCTAACCTAAGTCACTTTTCTGGTAGCAGGTCGTTTTCTTGGGGGGTCGCAGTTCTAACATAACCTAACCCACTTCTGGCAACAGTTCGTTTTCTTGGGGGTCGCAGTTCTAACCTAACCTAACCCACTTCTGGCAACAGTTCGGGTTCGCAGGGTCGCAGTTCTGCCTAATTTATTTATGCCGAATTTTTATGCCGAATTTAACATTATTCGGCACGACAGGCACCCGTAATAATTAGTAAAACGTGAGTCTTCATTTGAATATCACGGATTTCATTTTTCCGACCTTACAAAAAACCGAATTTCTGAATACCGAATTACTTTATTTCCGATCGGACAATGATTTTTCGGAATTTAGGAATTCGGAAAAAAATATTTTCGGAAAAGTGTAAAATCGGAACTTTAAGCTTTCGGTCAAGTGACAATCGGATTTTAAGTTTTCGGAAATAGCACTTTCGTGATTTTATTCCATCGTGTTTTTAAAAATCGTAATTTTGATATGTCAGACTTGTAAAAATCGGTATTATGAAAATCGTGGTTATAAAAATCGGAAAAACGTATTTCGGAAAATTTGGGTGTTCCCATGCTTTTTATATCATCTATGAGAAAATTATTGTTAAAAAATATTATTTATACTGCAAACAAGAAAAAATTATCATGTCCTAGAACAGAAAAGTGCCACTTTGCTCCCTCTTAGCAGGGAAGAAAAGTGCCACTTTGATCCCTCATTGCAGGGAAGAAAGAACCCTGTTCCGAATAGGTGATGTGAAAAAGTAATTATCGTTAAGGCGGTTCCCTGAGCCAGAAGGCGAAAAATCTCCTTATATGATCATGTTTTTCTAAGAGGCGTTGATATTCGTAGACGTGGAAAAAATATATGTAGTTCTTGACTATATTATCTTTAATATCATAGCTTCCGATACACAAATTATGACACTTCGCTCGATACAATTAATTCCCAAAGTAACCTCAAACTCGGACTTTTAATCCAACTTTACTCGGTTATTTATTATGTGATACTATAAACAAAAAAAAAAAGAAAAAACAATTTTAACTTAAATAGTAATTTCATAGCTTTCGAATTTCGATATTGTAGGGTAACGTTTTTAAAATAAATAAAAATTTGACAAAATTCGATCAAAATTGATACTTGGCGCGCATGATCTTTCCCGTTCTTTCTTGCGAAATGTGACAGAGACAGCGGCAAACCGATGGAACGGCCTTAAGTCATATTGTTATAAACTATCGACCCACCCCGCCTTTGCACGCCTAAACCTTCCTCAAGAATCACTCTATTAGTGAAAACCTCATGAAAATCCGATCAGTAGGTTTTGAGTTTATCGCGAACATCCATACATACAAACAGGCAGACGCGGCGGGTGACTTTGTTTTATAAGGTGTAGTGATGAAATAAGTAAATACCTGTTTTGATTTTAGCACTTCTTTAAATACAATGGTTTAAGTCTCCCGGTCTCCCCCTGCTCGTAACTAATCTACTTACCAAAATTGATGTGATCGTTTATTATTCATCATCATTAGTAATACTACGTAATATGGCACTGTGCAAGATTGCAATGTGTTTTTATTATTTACCACGTTTCACCACGCACACCGATTATGGGTAGGTACCTATTATGACGCTACAAAATGGGTTGCAGCACTTGAGCCACAAGTTTAGTGCCACCATTGCGCTCCGCACCCCGCCGCCCCGCACCGCACTACACACTCCGCAGGTACCTACTCGGATTCTAATCGTGTAACATTCGTGACTGAAACTCAAACTACGTATCGCGTCGACGTGTCGCGTCGGTGCCGTCGGTGGCTTGTTTATGGTATCATGCTATTGCTATGGTAATCAACTATTCATATTTCATTGAGGTGTCTAAAGGGGCCCACAGACTATCAGTCCGCCGGACGATGTCGGCCCGTCAGTTGTTCGGAACTGTCAAATTTTTGTTCAAACTGACAGGCCGATATCGTCCGGCGGACTGATAGTCAGAGGGTCCCTTAAGAATTGACAGATCATTGCTATTTTTATTATGAATTATGGCCATTTATGGCTTTTCCGGTTCGTTGTCAACGCGGACGTCGTGGTCGTGTCTATTAAAAAAAGTAACTTGTTTTCACTTTACCCCGTGATAGAGTTTATCGTTGGATACCTAGTAAAATTACGAAGTCATAAAGATACTTGTTTTTCTCCGTAGTCTACGAAAAACTTAATGTAATTCCTCTACCACCAACAAAAACAGCTTTTGCAAAAAGGCAATATCCTATACAATCGGCGAGATTATACAATAATACTAATAAAGTAATTAAAATTCATCCCACGACCTACAGAGAATGTAAAAAGCAAATTCTAGACTGGATCAATGAAATAGAAAACCTCGTAAATTGTTTCTCGTAAATTTTACTAGTTACATGTTTGTTAATAATGTAAGTACTACTAAGCTGTTTCTTTCTCACTCTCCGACGCATACCTACACACACTCTCCCTTACGTGCACTCTCACACACACACGCACACACACACGCGAGCGCACACGCACATGAACACACACACACTCACACACACACACACACACACACACACACACACACACACACTTGGCTCTTAAACTGAATTACATTTAAGCATGTTCTTTCTTACAACATTTTATAATTTAAGGTTAAACAAACTTACCTGAAGTGAAGTTTGACCATAATTATACGAGACGTTACATCCGAAAAGATTTATTGTCACTCTGTAGTTCACTCTCAATGTATCAGGCATTGCACATTAGTTTAAAGCTAGAAAATAGAATAAAAAGTACTAAAAAGACTACCTTCCCCCACTCCTGCCCCACCGTCACCCGGTTCTTGCGCCCGAGTTCGTGTCATTGTTTTAGAGATACCTAAGTGCTATTTTGCGACAGTTTTGGGTAACATTTTTTGAGCCTTAGGGAAAAAAATTCAGGGCAGGGCGGGTGATAAATCTTTTCGGATGTAACGTCTCGTATAATTATGGTCAAACTTCACTTCAGGTAAGTTTGTTTAACCTTAAATTATACTACGACGTTACATCCTCAAGATTTATTGTCACTCTGTAGATGTTTAGCGCCGAGCAAAATTGGCACTTAGGGGAAAGCAGTAAGACCGAATAAAATAAATGAGTATGTGTAATCAAATTTGTATTTTCGAATTTGGCATTTTCATTAAATAACATACAGTATAGTAAACTAATACTATGTCACTAATACTACTAATCAACGACTTATACGAGTAGTATTAAAATGCAATTTTAATAATTGTCCCTATTACATACGGCCTCTGCAAAAATGTTGCTGTCTTCTTCAATTACCGGCCTATTATAAAACTTTGCGAATACCAAAGAATTCTTTGACCAGCCAGCTGACTTTTTGATAAGGTCTACAGATACCCCTTTCCGACTGGCTGCTGAGGTAGAAGCATGACGACAGCTGTAGGCCGAAAAAACTGAAGTATCTATTCCGCTTGCTGCCAATACTGACTTTATCCAACGGCTAATGGTCGAAGGGCTCGCGTTATGGACTGGACTTTTTGTTGTTAAAATCAACTTGTCTGTTTTCGTTAAATGTCTAAATTGAGTGGTCTTTTCCATATATGCAATTAGACATTTAGCGGGACATATCTCGACCTTATGAGGAAAAAATGGAATAATTAACCGGGGCATAGATCTACCCGGAGCTGAAGTTTTAATAAGGTCACTAATTACAATTTCAATATTCTTTTCATTTACCTTGATATTGGATAAGGTAATAAGGGCTAGCGTCTGCATACGTTGTCCTGTAGACAACGCAAGAAGAGCTACCAACTTTTTTGTAATTTTATCTATAGGCAGGTTTTCATTAGGATGCCAATTACCGACTTGATCTAAAACTAGATTAGGGTCCCAGATTGACTGGTATTTTGGTAATGCAGGTTTTGTTTTAAACACACCTTTCAGGAACCTAGCGACCCTTTCATCTTCACTGAACTTTTTGCCCAATATCAAGGAAAGTGCAGAACGAAGTGTATTTAAAGTGGAGTAACTTGCTCCGGCGTTGTATTCAGCCGTAAAAAACGCAAGAATATCAGGAATATTGGTGGAGTAGATATTTACGTTATTTTTTGAACAAAACGTCCACCACTTTTTGTAACCACTATTATACTGATTTAAAGAATTTTTTGATAAAGATGATATTAAAATATCAATTGTGTCTGGGTTTAGATTTTGTCTTCTAAATGCTCCCCGGATAATAGTGATGCCGCCAGGGAAAGGCGACTCCAGAGAGGGTGTCTCTTCCTGAAAGGAGAAAGAAGCAACTCAGGCTCGGGACTGAAATATATCGGTTTATGTTTGGAGAGCTTCATGAAAATTGGGTACCAGGGTTGACTGGGCCAGTCAGGAACGACCATTACACCTGTAGCTTTTTCATTTATGATTTTCCTCAGACTTTTCAGAATAAGTGAGAAAGGCGGAAAAGCATAAAAGAAAAAGTTAGCCCAGTTTTGCGTAAATGCGTCAATATCAAATGCCTCAGGGTCGCGTTTCCACGAAATGTACTTGAGGCATTTATTATTTAATCTGGAAGCGAACAGGTCAATTTCAGGAAATCCAAAGGAACGAGTAATTTTTTGAAATGCTAAGGGAGATAAACACCATTCTGTGTCAATATTGCGCTGACGAGATTCTTCGTCTGCCTCAACGTTGTCTTTGGATTTAATGTATGACGCATATATGTATAATTGGCGTGACTCGCACCACTGCCATATTTTTCGTGTGATATTATTTAGGTGAATATACTGTACTCCGCCAAATTTGTTTATGTATGATATGGCCGTGGTATTGTCAATGCGTAGTAATATTTCTACGTTGTTAAGATTCCGAGCAAAGCATTTCAACCCATTAAAAGCTGCAAGTAGCTCGAGGAAATTTATGTGTCTTTTAACCTCCTGTGGGCTCCAAAAACCTCCGGTTCTTTCACCGTTACAATATGCTCCCCAGCCTGTCAAGGATGCGTCTGAGAAAATTTCTAAGATAAATTTGCCTTCTCGGATTGGGTTATATGAAGTTAAAATTTTATTTTTCCACCATGTAAAGTCAGGAATAAGGTGATCACCAATACTAATAAGGCTATCATAGTTGTCTCCCGATTTTTGTAAGGCAAGAAATTTTTCACGCTCCAAGGGTTTGGTGTAAACCCACCCATAAGCAATCGCTGGACAGGCTGAGCATAATTGGCCCAAAAACTTGGCGAAATCACGTATAGTGATAGATTTTTTATTTTGAGTACATTTGAGGCAGTCTAAAATTTTTTGTCGTTTCTTATTTGGTAAGCCTAGACGCATATTAACAGAGTCCAACTCAAAACCAAGGTAGGTCTGAACTTGACTAGGTATTAATTTACTCTTAGTGTGGTTTAATACGAAACCTAATTTTTTTAATTTGTTAACGGTTTCCGTAGCGCAAGCAAGGCATTCATTATACGTACCGCCTAAACATATAATATCATCTAGGTAAATAGCTAGTACGTTGCCTTTGCTTCTTAGAAACGCCATCACTGGTTTGAGCAATTTGGTAAATATATAAGGCGCCAAGGAAAGGCCGAAAGGTAAACATTGAAATTCGAAGGTATTTCCCTGAAATTTGAATCTCAGAAACTTTTTGCTCTTATGATTAATCGGGATCAAAAAATATGCGTCTTTTAGGTCTATGGTGGACATAAAACAGTTTTTTGTCATAAGCTTTGTAACCGTTCGCACATCTTCCATTTTAAAATGTTGATGTGCAATGTGCTTATTTAGGTTTTTAAGATTAAGTATGAAACGATTAGAGCCATCTGGTTTTGGAGTAAGAAAGATACCGGATAAAAACTGCCCAGGCATATCTTTACACTCTATCAATGCGCCTAAGTCCTTTAATTTTTTAATCTCACAATATATTTGCTCAATTTCTAGAAAACTAAAATTATTATTTTCTGGAAACCCATTTTGCATGACTGGGCTATTAAAGGGTATGACTAGTCCTTTCACATAGCTTAAGACTACCTGATCGTCGGTAATATTACACCATTTTTTATAGAAATATTTGAGTCTACCCGCATGGGGTACGTTTACCTCTGTTAGGCTTTCGGGGTCTTGTTGGGCGGTTTGCGCGTCGATTGGGCTTGACGATCGGGAACTGGCGGACGGTGCCGATATTGCTGGTGCTGGTGAGGGTAGCGCGGTCTCGGCCCACCCTGTCTCGGTGCTCGTTGAAATTGATGATATTGGTAGTATGTTCGGGGTGGGCCCCTCCAGTTTCCCTGGTTGGGATATTTCCTAGACGTAGATGCGCCAGCGTTGACATCTTTACGCTTCACTTGCAGCCCTGATGTTTCCGCTGTTTATGTGGCTTTTATTTTTTCCCCTAGGTTCTCGCCAAACAGGTAGGTATCCCTTTTTACGTCCGATATTATATTGACAAATTTTTTGTCAAGAGTTGTGGTTATGAGTTTTCTTCTCCTAGTGGTCTGATCGTGATGAAGGTCTAGGAAAATCTGACTAGCTTCAGAAAGTTTCTTTAATATCTCGACTTTATCTAAGTTTTCTTTGATTACCGCTGAAGCTAGATTTGTGAGCTCAGAAATGCCTAATCCCAGTTGGTTTTGCTCTTTTTCTAATAATTTGTCACGATATCTGACTGATTCGTTAAGCACCGATATAATCTCAGGATTTAAAATAGGAGCCTTAGCCAAACGAAAGTTATCTGGTATCAGGTGTTTTTCAGGCAGTTTTTGCTTTACATCTTTCTCTAGGCCGTCAACGAGTATCCGGCCCCAACGTTTAGAGATCTCATCAGGTATTTTTGGTCCATATATTTCCTCTTTTCCCTTCGGGTCTCCGAGGGCCTCTAATATATCGGACGGCAACGTTGGCGATGTATCAGTCTTAGTGCTGATGCCCGGATCAGCTGATACCGGTTCATTGACGTTACTGGGTGCGCCAGAATTAAGAGCGGGGCCCGCTATCGGTTCAGGTTGCATGATTACCGATTTGGGCGTTGTATCGGGAATTGAATGTTCCGAATCAGACCACGGTATTAGGGGTACTTCGTCTTCACTACCTGGATTGTGAGGGTAATCGTACGATTCTGGATAGTACCGATCATAATCATTGTATTCTGTAAAGACGATAAAAAACAATTTTAAGTCTCTGAACATAGGCTCGCTATGCCGCTGGACTAGTGGTTTAAAGTCACTGGGTATAGGCTCACTATATCGCTGGACTGACAATTTTGTGTCACTGGGCATAGGCACGCTATGACGCGGGACTGTAAGTTGGCATACCTAGCATAGCTTAGAATCGCTCGAGTAACTATTTATTATCTAACACCCATGTTATTCGATAAAAATCTTTTGTTTACAATACGGTTACTAAGTAAAATGTTAATTTTAATAAAGTAAACAACGAATATTGATAATCCAGTAACAGAACAAAGGTTATAAAAAAGAATCTTTGTTTATGTAAGTTCGTTCGAGTTGAATTGAAGCATTTTTTTTTTTTTTTTTTTCAATCGGGGGTAGATTCTATTTATCACGCATACCACAGTATTTTCTTATACTAATTAATTTATGATAGTTTGAATTAATTAGGTAAATACTTAATATTGTTCTATTTAAACAAAGAAAGACACTAACCTTCGTCTGTTGCCGACTCTGATGATGAACAACGGTTGAGTCGATTTTCTAATCGCCTAATCTTTTCTTTTAAATGACGATTTTTATCCTTACGTTTACGTTTTCCCATTATCTCTAATTTGTGCGATACAGAAAAAGGATACGATTTTACGGAATTTAACTTAACGGAAACTAAGTTACGTAATACGATGTTGCAATGCCCGCACAAAGAAAGAGAATGACACGAACTCGGGCGCAAGAACCGGGTGACGGTGGGGCAGGAGTGGGGGAAGGTAGTCTTTTTAGTACTTTTTATTCTATTTTCTAGCTTTAAACTAATGTGCAATGCCTGATACATTGAGAGTGAACTACAGAGTGACAATAAATCTTGAGGATAATTAGTTTATAGTTTTACTCATTATAGGTATATTGTAATGGCGTGAGCATATGAATATTGCTGTTATGGCGTCTAGTTATAGACGTTATAGTAAATAATGCTCTCCCCGCTAGTACTTAAGTAATTAAAATTATGTTAAACACACCATTATTATTACGACGTTGTTAATCTCCATGGAGGAGCGGTGTCACAGGTATTTTTATACTTAAATAAATTGGCCAAGCCCGCAGTCATAACTGCGGTGGCAAGTGTCCCGTGCGTAGGTAATCCATCTAATATCGTACGCATCGTTATGACGAAACACTATGAAATGCAGGGCCTTATTAGCTATAAAGCTTTAATCATTGCTGAAAGGTATTTCGAACAGGTTTTAAGACGATAGTGGACGACTGGGTAATTATAATAGCTCTATTAAACCCAATACGTCGTGTATTAATAGAGCTATTAAGGTACCAAAAAAATCTTCTAATCAAGCGATACGAATGCAGTGACAGCATTATTCTAGACACCTATGATTATGACTTCCCACTGCCGTTTACTCCTATAATCACTACACCTTATAAAACAAAGTCCCCCCGCGTCTGTCTGTTTGTGTGTATATACTTATGTTCGCGATAGACTCGAACACTACTGAACGGATTTTCATGCGGTTTTCACCTATCAATAGTGATTCTTGAGGAAGGTTTGGGTGCATAATTTGTTAAGGTTTAGTGTAACCCGTGCAAAGCCGGGGCGGGTCACTATAGTCCCTTAGTTACCTTGGATTGTTATCCAGTGTTGCTTTGCTTTGGGCTTTGTAGACTGGTTGCCACTTGCCTTTATTCTTAACCCTCATTCACACCACCAACTCACATTGATAAAAGTCTTGTTATTAACGGTCCATTTGGTTTATGGTTTATGTAAGCATAAAGGTAATATATATTACCATAGAGTAACTTATACTAGAGCGGTACTGTCATAGTAAATTTTGTAACCCCAGTAAATTCACTGCCATCTGTCGACACACTTTAAAACTAAAAATGAAGATTTATAAAAATACGATAGAATGTATATAGATAAATGTTTTTTTTTATTTGCATTGATTATTTTTATGATTTTGACCCATGTTCTTTCACTGATATGCGTTAAAATTGTTAAATAACAAACGAAACCGTCAACCCCATCTATACGACTGTAGGCCAAAACTAGTAGGGCCTTCTGAACGAGAATCAAATTTTCTTGATTTTTGAGGCACGTTTTTTCCTTAGACTGTATCCATATATTACGGAGTTATATCTATCTTTGATATTACGAAACTCTCTCTTTACTTCTTCTTCTTTTAAAATTATGGCTTCAGCCCAGTGGGACTATTTCGCCAGTATCAAGGTATTGAGAGGTTTACAAACGACAAAAATTGTACGGTTGAACAAATGATATATATATATATATATATATGTAAATCGATAGCTAGTCTTTACAAGAAGCACGTGGACTACCGGCCGTTGACTCCAAGATGGTGGTTAAACGCGCTTCAAAATTAATTCTCCATTCACTGCACACTACCACATTAGTTTACTGTATAATAAGCTATCGATATTACACTTTAAACAATATTAATAAGCAAAAAACAAAGTAATTAATCACGATGCTAACTATCAAGATGGCGCTCGAACCGGAAGTCCCCTCTCTCTTTACATCTTTATTTACCAAACACCAAAATGACAACAATGTAATAAACGTCAAAGTTGACAATAAACATGACAAATAACAACTTCGCACGTGAAAAACTAAATACGTCAAAAACAGTAAGTAGGTATAAAACATCATGTTATGATAACAGCCTATGACAATTATTAACATAGTATTTGAAACTTGTAGTTAAAATGCGTTTTCCCGAAAAGTCAATAGTTATTTGTGCAACAAGAGAGGAAAGTTGGTTTTTCTTGCGAGTGTTTATTTTGAGTCCCGAGAAAGTGAAAGATTCTATAATTGAATTACGAGCGAAGCGAGTGATTCTAAGGTAGAATCTTGAGCGTAGCGAGGGACTCAAAAACACGAGATGTAAAATATAATAAAATAAAATAACAGTTGCTCAAAAAGTGCTACTTTACGTAGCTGTTTAGCGTGCGGAAAGTTGGTTTTCGTGAACTAGTGCTTTTTACTCTCCAATTTTTTTTAAATGAATTCTTGTTCCAATTTATGACTACTTATTGATGAAGTGTTAATATTAGTTTCCTTTAAACGTCGTAATCAACATAAAAACCTACTATTAATGTAAGAATACGAAAAATATACATATTTTATATTTTATTACTTACCTCTTCATCATTATAACACGTCTATTTTTTTATATTGAATATTGAAAAACCGTTCTTAATAAGGTGTCTGAATGCAACGGAACGCCTGTCAAAGAAGAGGCGTTTTTTTTCTTTCTGCTTTAAGTTTCCAAAGGCAACATTCGATATTGTTTTTATAAATGTACGATACAGAAATAATCGTAATTAACGATATTTGGGTAATAATAGTACAATGTTTTATATTTACAATTGTTTCTGTCTTATAGAACATGCATTTAAAAAAAAACTGACTTTCAATGAAGTGGGTTCAATAATAATAACACCCAGCTAAAAAAACACCTCTTCATAATGTCAATGTCAATGATGTCACAGAATTAATAATATAAAAGTTTCGAATTCCTTACTTGTTGTTTTTCTTATTTTTTCGCAACTGTATTAAATAACGTCGTTCGATACACGTGCGGAAATGTCATTCTTCACTCGTCCCTCGGTACTACGATATCTCGGTACTCGTGAAGTAATGACATACTTTCCGCACTAGCATCGAAATGTACTATTTCACCTCAGTAGTGAGAACTAGATATGAGATCCGCGCCGGCGCGCCGCCGCCGCCGATGATATTTCCACGCCGCCGCCGCCGATGCGGCGCCATCGGCGTGGCATCGGCGTGACCTTGGATATTACCACTTTCAGAATCGCAAATTCGACATTTTATGGAGTCGAGGACGTTAACAGCGCCACTCCAATTAACTTATGGAGATTAAAAAAGTGTTTTACGTCCGTATAATTTAAAAATATCAATGATAAATGAAAAGTATTGATTTAAGACAGCGAAACATAATTATTGTTAGGCACTGCGTTCCCTCTGGCTCGGGCATTCAGGCAACGTGGTATAGCCAACGTAATATTAATACCGTTAGGTGTCTCTTTGTTACTGATTTGGGGAACTAAGGTAGTGTAGGTAGTGTAAATAAAGCAAAAAACCGGCCAAGTGCGAGTCGGACTCGGTTCTGGGTAGTTTGTTCTTCAAGGCCGCAGTCCCATAACGGACTCTCGTTCCATCCCCATTTGAGTTCCATCTCCTTGTAAGTCAGAGATCTGTCCAAAGTGACACCGAGGTATTTTGGGCGAGGGTTATATTTAAGGCTTGAACCTTGAAATTTAACAGTGGGTTGGTAGTAGGCATGTTTATTATGAAGATGGAAGCACGCAACCTCTGTTTTATTGGAACTTGGTATGCGCCTCCATGATGTGAAAAAGCTCGACATGATTTTCAGGTCCGACGTCAGGACTTCCTCCGATTCCTCAAATCTCCGACTTCGAGTGACCAGCGCGATATCATCAGCGTATATAAACTTTCTAGCTATAGTATCGATCGGGCAGGTCGTGAATATACAGATTGAAAAGAGGTGCGAGTACTGATCCCTGTGGAAGGCCGTTGTTGAGTTTCCTACGCTTGCTTTTGGCATCTCCCAGATAAACCTCAAAATGTCTCTCACTCGACATGTTCGCTACAAGGGCTGCTATCTCTTTGCTTAGTACAACTGAAAGGAGTTTGAAGATGAGTCCATGTCTCCACACTGTATCGTAGGCGGTTGTAAGGTCAATAAAAACCGCAGTAGATTTAAGTTGTTTCTGGAACCCATCTTCGATGTGCGTAGTGAGAGTTAGCATTTGATCAGCGCAGCTGCGTCCTTGTCGAAACCCTGCCTGCTCTTGAGGAGTCGCAGCTTCGATGAATAGTGTAACTCGTGTGAGCAGCAGCCGTTCCAGCAACTTGTACGCGCAGCTCAGAAGAGCGATCGGGCGATAGTTTTCCGTGAGCTCTTCGTTTTTTCCAGGTTTCAACAGTGCTATGACTTTCGATATCTTGAATTCAGTAGGGAATTGATTTTTCAGCAAGACGTTGGAGAAAAAAGCCGCAAGCCAGCTTACAGCCAAGGGGCCCATGTTCATGAGAAATTCGTTATAAATTCCATCGGGGCCGGATTCCATGCCGGATGAGAGGCGTTATCCGGCATGCTGCGCTTTAGCTAGGTTAGCTGCTTGCGAATGCGTTTCGTGGTGCATGGTTCTATTTTTGCCCTAGTTAGGTCCACTATTCTGTTCGCTATGGCATTAGGGTGTAGTTTCGTAAACGTCTTTTGGCAGCTCTTTTTGCCCGTTAGACGGTTAAGGACTCGTCAAACTTTCCTGCTTGAGATCTTGAAGTCCATGCTCTCAACTGTTTCCGTCCATCTGTCTTTCCTACCTTCGTCAAAGGTCTTTAGTAGCTGTGCACCAATTTCGTAATTGACAGTTTTGGTATTCCCTAAAAAGGTTCTCACTCTCTCTGTTCCAGCCAGGAATGTACTCTTTTCTATACCCTCTGGGTACTGTAGCTTTGGCCGCTGTAATAACAAGCTTAGCAAACGTTGCGTAGTTTGAGGGTTTAGGTTCAAGTTGGTCGCGTTCTAGATCGTGATTAAGCCTATTTTGGAAATTCTCCCAGTTTGCCTTTTTAAATTTCCATCGGGGCACCTTCATGGAGTTTGTAAAGGCTATCTTGATACCAATTTTCAGAATGATGGGTCTATGTTGACTGTTGGGAAAGCTAGGCAAGATCATACGCGAGGCAGGAAGTGGCTGACCTAGAGTGTCCTTGCTGACGAAAGTTAGGTCAGGATTTTACTCCGGCTTCCACCTTGCCGAAACAAATGTACCCTTATCTTTAGCATCGAGGCCAAGATGCATATCATATCAGAGAGGTCTGCCCAGTTGGCTAAGGCCGCCTCGTTTGGATCTGTTGCTCTGTAGCGCCAGTTGACATGATGGCTGTTGAAATCGCCGCAGAAGACACTCGGGTGTCTTAAGTCTGGTCAGGGGGGTGTCACTTCGCAGTTTAGGTACATTTGACCGGCGCGCCTCCCGGGCAGGTGGATGGCAATGGGCTGCCGCTCGACTCGCGCAAAATAGAAAATAAATAAAAAACGCCTTCGAAACCTAAATCTATAGATATTGTTCTGTTTACGAATGTTTGAATAAGCGGAAGAACAAGGAAGCAGAAATTACATTTTTTTAAATTCCGGACTATATTGACCGATATATTTTCAAAGGAATAAGTACTTCTGTGGCATACCTACTTCCGTGAGAACCAGACATACTATCTCCGGATAAAAAAATTATGTTTGCAGAATCAACGTTTGTAATTCCTACATATTTATGCTAAAAATAATAAATCAGTAGGTATAGGTACAAAAACTTGTCAAGTGACAACCCCGTGCCGACACTCACAGCTCGGTCATAAAACTGCGGCGCGCAAAGAAGACTCACGGTTCGTGCGCGGTTATAAGTTTCAATTTTGCTTGCAGGCGGCGAGTAAAGGTATAATTTTATACCTAAATCTGACTTTTGTGAAGGAGTGAATTTTCTGTACGGTAGTCTGTGGTCTGGTAGGACCTCAGATGGCTAGGTAGTAAGGGGAGGTGCACGGTGGAAGTATGGATAGTGTCTTTGATTTCTGCCTGTAATGCTTGAAGATCCCGGAGATCACTTCTAGCGTAGGTGGCTATTCCGTACTTAGGACGATGAACCGCTGTAACAATGGAGTAGCCCGACATTGTCCGATCCGATATATTCGATATCTGTCCGATCCGATGTGGATGTAGGATCCTACGTACACAATGTCGACATGCGGGGTGGCTTGTGGCTTCCCGTCGGCGGGGGAGGGCTTCAGCGGTCACGCAGTCTAGTATTATACTTGATATATAAATAATTGTCTAATTCCTTAAGTTTGAGGAAAAAAAACATGTTTTTTCGGCAAAATTCGGGTTAGATTTTTGTTCCCTTGAAAAACCGTTTTTGAAAACTTAAGGCCACGCCACCGATACGCCGCCGCCGCCGACCGATTTTGACTGGCGCGCCGCCGCCGCCTAAATGTATATCGGCGCTCATATCTAGTGATAACATATTAAAGGTTAAAATGTATTTCGAATTACACAGAATAAACAGAAAAAAAAGTATTATAATATGTACCATACCATACGATACGATACGGTACGGCACGGTACGGTACGGTACGGTACGGTACGGTGTGGTATGGTACGGTGTGGTACGGTACGGTACGACACGGTACGATACGGTACGGTACGGTACGGTACGGTACGATACGGTACGATACGATACGATACGATACGATACCAAACGATACCATACCATACCATACCATACCTTATCATACCATACCAAACCATACCATACCATACTATACCATACCATACCATACCATACCACACCACACCACACCATACCATACCATACCATGCTATACCAAACCATACCATACCATACCATACCATACCATTCCATACCATACCATACCATACCATACCAGACCATACCATACAATACCAGGCCATACCATACCATACCAGACCATACCATACCATACCATACCATACTGTAAGGTGAGGATTCGAAGTTGAGTAGAAACGAGTGTTCAGCTTAAACGATGCTTTATTACTGCTTTGCATACTTATGTTAATGGTCCTTATATATATCCTATGAGCTACATACATAACTATGTCTAGTATACACTACACCATCCATCGCATGTTTAAAAAAAATAAAAATAAACATTTTTTTTACATTACTAAGTAACTATATCTAATTACAATATTAACAAATTATGAACTTACACTAACAATATTCAAAGTTTATAGTAACACAAAACTACGAATATGAAATACTTACAAAATATAGGGTTTGGTGCGATTTTTATGCACTACATCCTCTTTTTCATTTTTAAGTAGTTTTACATTACATCCTAAAGGTGACTGTCCATTTCCAACCGCAGCTGCACTGCTGCTCCGACACTACTGCGGCGGCCCAAACGCGTCGGTGTTATTGTCAATTTCCATAGTAAAATGAATGACGATATCGACTGCACGTAATATGGTGATTTTAACGTTTTCCCGACCGCAGCTGCACTACTGCTCCGACACGTCGGTGTTATTGTCAATTTCCATAGTAAAATGAATGACAAGACCGACTGCACGTAGCATGGCCATTTTTGCGTATTTGGTGTATTATTGCAACTGCGGCTGCAGACCGCACGTCAAATCTGTTACCTGCACTGAATTGTCTTTGATCACAGATATTAGTAGTTTTAAGCAAAGAGGATATAACCACTACGTTCTAAGGAGTTATTACATCCACGGATAAACAACCCCGATGGTACCGTCGCCATATATCGCAGATATATCGGGGCGGCCAAGGAGCTCACAAATATCTGAACACGCCTTTATTGTCAAGGCGCTAGAGTGCATGTTCAGATATATTTAGCACCTCGGTCGCTCCGACATATCTGATGGCGACTGTAGTACTACTGTAAACTTTTTTGCTAATCTATATTGAGCCATACGAGTATCACAGAGCCAGTTAGGAAACTAGAATGATAGGTCCGAAAAAGAGAGTGTCAAATTCGGAAGTTAACTATAGTCTGGCAAACCCTTCGAGCAACACCGGCTTCCGACACGTCGGAAGGGAGGAGCCCAAGCGATATCTTACCGTACAAATCGTTCTGCCATTTTTTGCGGGGGAAAACGTGCACACAGTCGCTTTCTCACTCACTACTTTCAAAATCCAATCTCTAATTAGGATTGTTCATTTTTTTTTAAATGTTCTATTTCGAAAACCATTTCGAGATATTAGGTTTTTAAACAGTTTCCGACATTTGCTGCGATATAATAATCGAGGATTGAAGATATTTCAACAAATATACTGATGACCTTAGTTTGACCTTCTTGCGAGGCTGAATATAATAATGTCATCGTATAGTAAAAGTTATCGAACCATAGTAAATAAATCCGTCAGTCACGTAATTGTCAAAGATGTCATTGTCATCAATTGTCATAATAAAAAAATTCAGTTAAACCGCTAGTTTCTTACGATTTGATTTATAATTTTTAATACCTAAACAGTAGATTTTGATTGCTTAATATATCAAAAACCTTGTGTCCACTTGTGGGAATGATTTACAAAAATTATAGTCCGTGAAGACCTACGTGAAAGACGGTGTTGTCGTGAAGTAAATGTGGAATGGAATACTTCAAGTGTTACACACAATATTGCTGTGAGGATCACGTCGATGTAAGTATAAAATTAATATTATTTTACTACGAATATTTAAAAGTCCATTTTGGTGGTCGGGTCACTATTACCTATTTATTTTCTGTGATTATGTGGCCAGAATATCTAAAGACAAACCGTTTAACACAGCTTGTCCGCTACTAGCTCCGTTTTACTGATTTGAAGTTAAATTCAACAAACAGACATACATATATGTAACTTATAACCATACCCCGTAACCGAACCCGCAAATCTGTAGCATTTGACAGTTTGATGTCAGGGTTGGCGATTACGATGAATAATTTACCTACTCTACTGCACGTATAAGTACTTATTAATGATAAGTAAAAATAACCTTACTGACCTTCTTTAGATAAAACCTAGTTTGATTTTCTATCAAAGAAAATAGAGTAATAATTATGTCAATGTCATCAATGTTAAATGCGTTTTAATGTGTCTGTCATTTTATTCATAAAAGCACGTATTTTGAATTAATATGGAATCTTTGTTACTTGAAAATATTGGTGTACTAGAAAAAAACGAACAAAATATTTTTTGTATCGTATGTGCAGCAAATATAAAATCAAAGAAAGACAACGTCGTTAAACATTTAGCTAGTAGAAGCCATCAAGAAAAGAAAGATGGTTACTCTTCACATTTAGATTTTCTTTTACAAGATAAACCAGGATTACAGGTAAAAGATAACAAAATTTACTGTATTTCATGTAATACTTACATTGTCCAAAGAAAACATAACATTGATCTTCATTTGACGACAGATAAACATCGTGATGTTTCAAAAAAATATCAGTTCGAATTCAACAAGGATCTAACAGCTTTTTTAGTCCATTCCAACATTCCGTGGAATCAGCTGCAAAATCCTAAATTCAGAGATTTTCTGACAAATTGTATCAATGGCAAATATTCAAAGGAAACTATTTTGCCTAGTGAATCAAATTTGAGGATTAATTACTTAAATAAAATATACGAAGAGAAAAAAGAATGTATAAGAGAAAAGTTGAAAGATTCTTTAATTTATCTAATGGTTGATGAAACACAAGATGGTATGGGAAAACACGTTGCTAATGTCCTTGTTGGCGAATTATCACAATCTGAGGAGTCGAAATCACACTTGATTGCATCAAAAGTTTTAAACACGACGAATCACGCTTCTATTGTAAATCTAGTGGAGGATACACTAAAAGACTTATGGGGAACAAATTATCAGAAAAATAAGGATAATTTTTTATGTTTTGTTACGGACGCTGGTTCTTACATGCTCAAAGCTGGAAAAATTCTCGGACAAATGTTTAGTAACTTAACACATGTGACATGTCTTGCACACGGATTAAACCGAGTAGCTGAAAAAGTGAGAAATTTATATCCAAAAATAAATACTTTAATTGATAACGTCAAAAAAATATTTAACAAAGCACCTAAAAGGATTGCAAAATTTAAGGAAACCCTGCCAAATATGCCCCTCCCGCCCAAACCAGTATTGACTAGATGGGGAACTTGGCTAGATGCTGTGGCCTATTATGACACGAACTTTGACCAAATTAAGGAAATAATTAATACATTTAATTCAAATGAAGCAGTGTCCATTCGAAAAGCACAAAAAGTATTCCGAGATCCCATTTTAAGAAATGATTTGGGGTTTGTTAATATTAACATAGGCAGTATTATTCGATCTTCCATAAAAAAATTGCAAAATCCGAAACTTACTGTCAGTGAAGCTTTGAATATTGTAAATGCCACAGAAAAAAAGCTTTCCAGATTGAGGCTTCATTTAACAGGAAAACTAGTTTATTACAAATTTAAAACGGTTTTAAAGAATAATCCAGGGTATGCTGCTGTTACAGCAATAAAGAAGCTTTTAAGAGGAGAAGAAACTGAGTTAACAACAAACATTAATAAAAATACATTACAAAAGTATACATATTTAAATTATTTACCATTGACGTCGGTAGATGTGGAACGCTCGTTTTCGAGTTTAAAATGGATTTACACAAGTAGGCGACGCAGTTTGACTGCAAAAAATTTAGAAAAAATTATGATAATTTATTTTGAAGATCGATAGAACATTGAACACGTCCTTAATTTCTGTCGACATTTTTCATCAGATGTATACAGACTTAGATTGCCTGCAAAAGTCCTGGCCGCAAATACAAAAAGAACAGTGTTCAAAAAATTAATTTGTCAAAGTCATATTTCATGTCACAAAGAAACTGATTTTTAAATAAATCCCAGATATAATAATTATTTAAAAAGATGTGTCGGGATTTAGTTCACCACTTATTTAAGAGAGAAACAGGTCAGCTATCTCATATGTGTAGCGGGCAGGCTAAAGTACCTAGCCATATGAATTGGAAACATCGAGTGACCATATACAATAGAGCAGAAGGTTCAGATGGATCACAACTTGCATATAATTCACGATGGTGCCTTTCATACATTACATTTATGGATAAGGACGTAATTATACAGGAGCATAGTTTATTTCAAAATAATGTTGAGATAAATAAGATATTTAGTTCATAAAGATATTTTCAATAACATTGTGTTTTTTTATTAGTAGTACATACGTAGTGACAACCCTGACGTACATTTGCTACGGATTTGCGGGTTCGATTACGGGGTTTGCTTATAACCATCTTGCAAGCAATAAATCATATACATACAAAAATACATAGTTATATTCAAAATACAACATGCAACTGAAAAGATAATTTCTAATTTCCAGGTACCTACAAGTTGCAGTTCAAGGCTCAAGCTGCTGATATCACGATCATGGCGGACAAAATTAAAGTTAATAAAGAGTTGTGAAAAATAAAACATGTCTTATTTTTACTTTTTTATTAATTTACGAAAAACCTGTTTCCCAAAAAAGTGTATACATTATATGTTCAACATGTTCTGCACGTAAGATTGACATTGAGGGCTTTGTTTAGTAGCATTCAGTTGAAGTTGATTTAGGTTCTACTCTTGTTGATCCAGAAAATAATTGTATAGTTTATTATTAAATCTATGCCCACGCCCAGGCACTATTCTTGCTATAACTTTACATTCTCCGCCTTCTCTAGAAATTTGTACATTATATACATCCAATAAAACTAAGGTATATAACTTAAGGCAGATTTGTGGAATCAGCTTTCACAAATTTAGCTTATTTTGAGATTATTGATTTAGGGATTCAAATAATACGACGATATTATTTATAGATTCATTAAATAAACTGTTCTTTTATTTTTTCGTAGTTTTGCGAGGATAGCTATAAGCTCGACAGGGCACGAGCGATAGAGAGGCAAATAGAATACCGAATATCCGGCAAAGTGGCCAAATACCGAATAGTTGCCGAATATTCCTGGCAACTGTAATTGTATTGTAATATATCATATTATATAATGTCGTTTATGGTGACAATTTCTAATTTTGTCATTGCAAAGCCATTCCTGAGCTAAATAAAAGAAGCAATCATTTATTTTTATTACAAGGGGCAAAGATGTTATTTAATACCTCATGGTAACATATTGATATCCAAACATACGAAACGATACAAAATTGAACCACGAGAGAAGCGAATGGTTTAAAATTTAGAATATTGACAGTTGCGGAGGTCTCAAGGCATGAGGGTTAAACAAACTGTGTTACAGTGCAACACGTAATTCTTCACACCAACACGAGGAAACCATTTATTATTCAAATTAATTTATTAAAAGTTCTTTCTATCGGCCAAGGCGAGGGAAATATCTTTCTTCATAAAGGATTTCTTGTCTCGCCCGTCAAGTTTTATATGGATGGTGCGGTCATATCATAGAGTGCCGTCGCCCATTCACACCTGCAACTGGACAATATGAAGTGTAAATTACAAATTATTTTATTCATCATACTTCACTGTTTGGTACCTAAAGAAAGTAAAATTGGCTTAATATGGATACTTAGAAAGATAAATCTGTAATATTTTGCTAACACCGAACGACTGCCTGCCCACCATTGGATAATTTTATTCTTACGTGTCGCATCGTCATCTCCAGAACCCACGAATCACTTTGCACAAATCAATAAAAGGCCTGCTAAAAGAGCCTACCTGGCATGGTTTTGAGGGGACGTTTATTACAGACTTCTAAATCCAGCCGCACGTTTCTGACGGCCGAGTACCTATACGTGATGCAGGTGGATTAAGTGCGCACTCCCCCCGTATATATCACGAACCCCATGAGTCCCGTTTCCGTCGGAATGCTGTGTGCGGTGGTCACGCATTTAGGCAAGAGGATGGGGAAGAAAATTTCACATTGTGAACTTACCTTAATGTTAAGAATAATTTTTCCTCTGCATTAATTTTATTTGAGTAATTTGATTGTATTTCGTCAATTATTAAGTCTCATTCAATGTTGAATTGCTTTTCATTTAATCGGCAATATTATCTGAATAAAGGATCACCATTAAATATCAGATTTTTTATTAATATTGCGTAGCTGCCTTCGTCGGACTCTGACTATTGTAGAAAGGCAAACTGGTGTTCTTTTTCATGTAGCATGTAGCATTATCGTCACTCGCTTCTTCACGTAAAAAATACAAAAGTAAATTAGTATTTTATTTGTACGTCTGACATTATATGACTTGACATTGACAAGCCATCAACGAACGCTGTCGCGACTGCACGCCGCAACAGCCGCAGTCGTGCTGCTACAGTAGTGCGGCACCGCGTAACGTCGCAACTGCAGTGCAGCGGCAGTTACAAATGGACAGTCACCTTAAATCCTCTAAAACTAAATAAGGTCCTACATAAATGCTTTGCATCTTATTATTCGATACATTTCTTAACCATAAGTAACTATTGTTGTTATAGCTTTGAATGAGAGTCATATTTCTCCTTCCTTTTAAGTTTGCTGTTTATTAAATTGGTACGAGCATCTGCCTGCGCCAGCTCTAATCTATACTTTAATTCTAAGGTATAACTACCGTGATTATATAAGGGAGTAACGTTACCGTTTCTTAAATTACTAGGAAGCATGCATAACTTACCGAAAACTAATTCATGAGGCGTGTATATACTTCGTCTCCGTGTGCACGGTGTTGTTATACGTAAAGCACCAGTAAGGCAACCAGTCGCTCCAATAATTCGGTTTATTTTCGCATTGTATACTTAAATAAGCTCCCATAGTTTTATGCGAATTCTCTAAAGCACCGATTGACTCATGGTGATACGCTGTGGAGGGCAAATGAGTAATTTTTAGTAAATCACATACTTAGCTCTTTTATTGTGCTAGATGAACTCGGTTCCTCGATCGGTGGCTATTTCTAATGGAATTCCATACCGTAGTACAAAGTTCTCTACGAATGATCGAGCTACAGTTACTGTATCTTTGGAACGTAAAGCATACGCTTCTACGAACTTTGACAGTTCGCACTGTGGGGTCAGCACATGACAATAACCATGTTCATCTTTTGGTAAAGGTCCCACAGTGTCTAAATAAACCTTTTCTAAAGCGCTATTAGCAGTAGTTGTTATTTCCATTGGCTGTTTATTTGGTGCACAATATTTTTGTTTTTGGCATTGAGTGCAGTTTCAGTTTTTAATGTTATTAGACATTCTCCTAATCCCCGCGTGGCCACTTGTGGGAAGTAGGTGAAAGTCATTAATTATTACGCGTCTATCATGTAAATTATTTATTCTTTGTATATATTACTTAGCACACATATTCGCGGTCCGGACCAAACGTCATAGCTATTTATTTCTTGTATTAAGCCCGCAATAAAATCTTTATTTAATTCGTTTCTTATAATGCATAACTCTTTTACATTTATTTTTCTGCAAATTGTATCCAAATCTCTCGCTAATTCGGCTCGCGATAGTAGCGATTGAGATGTTGGATTAAAATAAACACACGATTTGCTGGGCACGTAATTAAAATACTTAGACGTCTCTTTTACGAAGTTCTCTCTCATAACTTTTTTGTAATCACTACATGACGTAACACATAACTCAGTAAAATTTTCCTGTTTTTTAATAATATCCACAATTATTGGGTGATAAGGCCTCAAATTAGTAGGTATATTAAGAACCGAAGAACTTGTACTGTCTGTACCTTGCATACTCTCGATCTTTCGTCTTTGCGCTCGTGTCATCACATTTATAACTTGCTCATTAATTTGTTTCAAATGTTCTGATGTAATATTTATGCGAGACAGAGCGTCTGCTACGGAATTCTTAGAACCTTTCAAGTACTCGACTGTAAAATTATACTCCTCTAATTGCAATCGGAACTTTAGTAATCTACTGGTAGGGTCTTTCATAGTAAACAAATATACTAGTGGTCGGTGGTCTGTTTGTACTTTAAACTTTCTGCCGTATAGATAGGGTCTAAAATAGCGAATGCTCCACACTAGCGCTAATAACTCTTTTTCATCTGTAGGGTAATTTAATTCTGCCTTATTAAGACTTCTACTTGCGTAAGCGACAGGGCGACCATCCCCGTTACACAAAACTGAACCTAAAGCTTTTCCTGACGCATCACATTGTAAAAAAAAATGGTTTTCCTCCGAAAAATTTGGATATTGAAGTACCAGCGGTTTAACTAAAGCAGACTTTAATGTTTGAAAAGACTGTTCACACTCTTGAGTCCATACAAATGGTACAATTTTACAGCACAATTTGTTGAGTGGATATGCTTTATCTGCGAAATTGACAATGAATTTACGATAGTAACTAGCAAATGCCACGAAACGTTTAACTTCATCGGCGTTCTGAGGAGTCGGATAGTTATTTAGAACTTTAGTTTTGTCGGGATCTGTAAAATGCCCTTTTCTGAAACTACATGACCCAGATATAATATTTCTTTTTATAAGAATTAGCATTTGGCAGGGTTGAGCTTTAAGTTTACTTTCCTTAATCTACTGAAAACGTCTAATAAGTTTTGATTGTGTATACATAAATTTCTTCCGAAAACAACTAAGTCATCCTGATATACCAAACACTGTTTGTAATTTAGACCGGACATGGCCACACTCTGCCCCACACGGCCCCACAGTCATCATTCGTGAAAAAGCGTTAGGGGATGTTTTACAGCCTTGGGGGAGCCTAGTCATTTGATATTAGATAGATAGATAGATAGCGTTTATTCGTGGCAAAAAAGAGGAAAACACGTACATAGGAAACACAACATAAATAATATAAGCCACGAAATGGTCCCGACTCAGCATGGTGCTAGCCTGGCTGGGCTAGCGCTGATCTTCCGTCGGGGCCATGAACTAGTGCAGTTCTAAGAATACTAACACAATATAAAACAAATAATAAAAGACACGTCAAGATTAATTAAAACAAACAAGATGAAAAAATAAAAATAAACAACAATTCGTTAAATAATAAAAATGAGAGTGAGTGGCGGTTGCGGAAGGGACAAAAAAGGCAGTAAGTACATACTTAATACACTTATGTAAATATAATAATCTATAATGAATCTAAATGTAGCTTGTCTCAAGTTTGAGGCATTCCTCGTTAAATTAATGTTTAAGCATAAACTTTTTTAAAGATCGTTTTTTTCGAGACTGATGTTATATACAGAAGCCTTATTGTCACCTCCGGCCATGATAACCTCTTCTTTTAATTTTGTAGCCATTTAACCATTTAACCGTGAGAAGTAACATTACGTTATTTTATTGTTCTATAACTGTCCACTTGAGCTATGTTTTTACATTGTAATAATCGTCACTCGGTGACTGACCGCACGTGCGACACCGTATATGGCAGGGTTATACCATACCAGACCATACCATACCAGACCATACCATATCATACCATACCATACCATACCATACCAAACCATACCTTATCATACCATACCAAACCATACCATACCATAAAAAAAATGTAATAAAAGTATGAAGTTCATGGTCTTCACTAAATTATAATGCTACATTATTTCCAGGGAGTGACGAAAGTAGGCTTGTTCGAGCTGCTGAGGTGAAAAACTAGTTTTCACCATGTACTTTTGCGACAACTAGTTTTGAAAAATCCGAGTTACAACTAGTGAAGATGCGGTTTGGAAAACTAGTTTTACTCGTGAAAATGGGTTTTCACTTTTCACTGGGGTGTTACATAAAATTCGTTTTAACTAGGTAAAACGCCTTTTATAGTAAGCACATACATTATTGCCATGAAACTGTGTTGTACCATATTGTATAAGGTTCCTATCTGTCCATCACACAACCCTTATCCAGGTTTACTTGACAGTAATTTGACTAATCAGATAGTGAACTGTCATCGTACTTAATGCAAAGGGATATTGTGTAAGTATATTGTTTCGACGAATTAGATACTCTCTAATAAATATTATTATCAGGTAGACTTTATTATCTCTATACGTCTTACTAACTCTATGTGTATTATTGTGTAAAAAAACAAAACGACAGTGAAGAACGGAATTCTTCATTTAAAAATTTAAAGTTTACACCAACAATAAATATGAAGTAAACTGAGCACATTGAGATTGTCCATTGGTTGAAAAGCCCGTTCGAAATTTAAGCTTATTTGCATTATAACAAGGTTTTATTCTGTAGATCTTTTTTTATCTCATGCGTTTAGTAGACTATTACAAAAAAATGAAATAACCCACAAAAATAAGCAAGTTGTGTCACAATTAAACTTTGTGTCACACACATAAGTCATTAATTTCAATGCCAAAGTTTTAAGTAAAGATCGTTCTCGCTAAAACGACTTCCTAATATGAATATACCAGTCTAAGAAGCTGATCCAAGCTAGTAACTTAAACTAAGTAACCAAAGATCAGGCTGCAGTTAAAAAACTAATAAAGATAAGGTTAACCTGATAATTTTCCCGCCGTCTCCATACTCGATTCAGTTGGTTACTGGCTGGTTAGCTGCCTGTTAGCTATAGTTTTTGCGAAAGTCCCCAGGACAGAGGAGAATCTTTTTGTATGAAAACTTGCAACTTTAAATGCATTTTTTATCGAAACTACTGCAATCTAAAATGAAGTCAAAATTAGTCCATCGACTCAATTTTTTGCAAGCTTTCCAATGGTACCCCACTCGATTCTTACAAATAAAATAAAAAAAACAGGTTACCCCTCTCAAGTTGGGAGCTTAACCCCCTAAATTACCCCCTAAAATAAGAAATAAGCGGTTTTGACTTATTTACAATATTAGAGGTGGTAATTGCTATAACTGTTTCAAATTTTAGGTATCTATGTCAAATGGTCTCTGAGAAAAACGCATTTAAATGATTTGCAAGACCGAAGTGATCCCATAAGTGTTCCGTTTGGCAAAACAAAGTTGCACGGAACACTAAAAAAAAGGCACCAACCTGATTCTTGTCAAATAACTTGTGTTTAGGACAATATTAAACTAGTGTCTGAGGGTGAATAAGACTACACATATTTTTTAAATGTTTTATTGAAAATTATAATACGTAAATTATATAAATTATTAGCCTTTGATCTGATCAGATGTTAAATGCTTAGTCTGTCCAAGAAAAGTTTGAATAACTCTTCACCGAATCTCGTGTCAAGCACCTACTTGTCAAAAGACAGAATGTGGAAGTGCCAAAATAAACGTCAATTTCTGTGAAAATAATGGTTGGGGAGCCCAGGAGGGGATTTTTGGACTTACTCGAGCGCGTCAGATTAAGATAGGGGGGATAACTTGCATCCTGTTGAGTACCTCCACCAAGTATGATGCGTCCTTGAAACCGATCCGGGAATCCAGAACAGCCCGACAGATTAAAAATCGCCACCGTGAAATAGTCGAGCGCGTGGGATTAAAATATGGTGGATTAATTGATGCTTAATCGATTCCTATTGGAATCGAGACCTAGGTCTCTACGACGTTCGAGTAACTACACATAGTAGGTTTCTTTGCAAGTATCACTTTGTCGCTGCAGTCGGTGCAGAGTTAGTTTAGACGGACTATTAAAATGAACATACTCGGTATAATTTACAAAATTCCACTTAATTACAAATCTTGGCATTATGGAATTACTCTCATTTACGTGTCCATACATCCGTAATTAATGCTAACTATTTAATTAGGTTCCAAAACAGTTATCGCTGGTCAATCAATAACTCGTCCAAAATTGTAAAATAATATCATTTATATAAATTCCTACAATTTTTTTTTTATAGAATAGAACAGAATAAAATACTTTTTATTCGTAAACACACAGACAATAGACATACATTAAAAGAACATAGTGAAAATAAAGTGTCACGAAATGGCCCCATCTCAGCATGCTGCTGGCGAGTTCCAGCGCTGATCTTCCGATGAGACCATCAGGTGAGAATCACGGAAGGTAACAGACAAAAAGAAAGCAACAAGCAAGTTATGTTTTTGTGTTATTAAAAATATTACATTCGTGTTGCTAGCAATTCCATTTCCATTAAATAACGTGTCCATTCCGGTTTAGGTTTTCCATCACCTTCTGCATTGTTTGTTAGTCTTAAAACCTTTATATTTATATAAGTAGTGACACAAGGGATCTTGGTAAACCCCATTTAGTATCTATACGACACAGCCAAGTAAAGTATTGAACTTTTTACTTTCAATTAAGTAAATTAACTTGAATGTCTAGACACTGTTTAGATACAATATTGACTAATCGTAGACATGCGTAAATTAGAAGTACATAATAATTAAAATTACCTTAATTAAATTATTGTATAGGTACATGATTTATCATATAATCGGCACTGCTTACAGTCTGCACCACATTATTTTCTAATCCAATACCTCGGGATAAATTGTATTCATAGCTGTCTACACGGAATGATTTCGATGTCTCCTTTTAGCTACCAGGGGTTGGGGTGAGTAAATACTGAGTATTTACTCGGTATTTACTCAAAGCATACAGTAAATACTCGTATTTACTCATTTTGGTGAGTAATAAAAACGATTATTAACAAAATATTATATAAAATGGTGAGATTTAAGTACAAAATTGGTTTTTATGTAATTGTGTTAACGTGTATTAATGATATTTATGTTATAAGAAGCTTATTACGCTTAGTTTTTGGAGAAAAGGTGATTATCAGTGAGAGGTAATTTGGAATTTAGCAGATATAGACGTGATAAAGCATAGTTAACAATTTTGTTTTAAATAATAAGGTACTTAATTACTTTCAAAGTTACTTAATTACTTACGTTCTAGATAAGTGCATGTTGCGAGATGATTCACATATTATACAGTTTTTAACCAGTTGATTCACATATTATACAGTGTTATTGAAATAAAACTGCCACATAAAACTGTCAGATAGCGTGGCGATTGTTGCATAGTATGTATAGTTGTTCTTACGGCTAACTCTTTGCTTATTGTAAGTAAAACCGCACGTGCTAATACCTGCAAAAAAGGTTCGGTCATTGGCATATAATTCTAATAGGGTATTTGACTACTAGTAAAATCAGTATCTTTTTTCGAACTGTCAAAACGATTTTGCTACTATGGAATTTATATGAAACACTAGCATGTTACGTAACAATCAAATTACCTACTCTTTATAGTTTTATACGGGCTTTAAAATAGAAATTGTGTCTAAAAATAACTGCTTCTCATTAATCTTCTGGTGCTTCATTTCATGCATGGTGTAAAATAATTAATTTTAAATACAGTCAAATACCCTATTGGCTTATCAATATTCGGGAATCTAAAATATTAAACAAGAACTTTCATTGGGCATATAATAATATAATTTGGCTGTGTATTAATATTTTAGCGCCAATAATTTATATTAGGCTCAAATATATATAAAATGTGGTCGCCTCCTCCTCCTTGTATCGGTTTCCTCATCACTGAGGTTCGTAGTCACTTCTAGGTAACTACTAGCTTCTCTTGGACAATTTGCCGCCACCTCTTTCTGTCTGTCGCCGAGTGTAGGGCACCGTGGAGCGTTACATAAAGGGCTGAGCGAATTTAGTCCGTCTACCGCATTGGGCTCCTGCGTCTCGGCTTATCGCCTTCGATTTTACCAGTGATAACCAGCTTTTCCAGGTTATCACTGTCTTTCCTGGCAATGTGGCCAAAATTCATAAAAATACAACTCGTATTGATTAATTTAAGGCTCCGTTTTTGTTGCCAACTTATTAATTTTAGTACCTATTTCTATTTTTTTAAACTACCCAAATTCGATTAATTACTTGACCGGTTAAATACGTGCCAATTACAATGGAAAACCATTAATTACGTCCCACGTTAAGGGGGAGGGAGGGGGTCTAGAAAATTATTAGTTATGTTGTGACATATAATATATTTTTTACAGTTACAAACTTTGTGACGTCACTTTAACTTCACTTGTAGTCGAAAATTGTTTTGATTATTTGTATTCGCGATACAACTAAATAAGCTAGTTTTTGAAACGATATATCGTATCGGTTTCGAGTCATAAAATTTCTAATATTCCTATTATTTAAAATATTTTTATTAAAATAACTATATTTCATTCAATTTGCTAATTTCCTTGAAACAAAATTATCAAATATGTGAAGTCACATGAGAGGGAACGGGATTGCCAAATGTGAAATCACTAAATTCGTGTGATGTAATTTATAGGCCAACGCTCAAAAACCAGTGTAAGTGCGCTCTCCGATATACATATATTTTATATCGGATAACGCGCCTCAGTTACGCATTTCGTTGATACATTTTAGACAGGTTCTGTAGCGTTCGACTCGCCGAAACTCAGTAACCGTAGAGGGACCCCACACAGCCTCTCAAGATATTTTTCCGTAGTTCATTTTGAATCTTATTGCAAGTTCCATAGAAATGTAATTCAATAACCGGTTAAATTGATCGAACCGTTTTTTATTGGGCGAGTAGCACGTGCGGTTTTCCTTACAATAGACAATGAGTTAGCCGCAAGGGCCAGCTTGAAAATTAACGACTATATAAGTATAGCCGTGTAGTACACGCGGTCAGTTAGCGATTCTTTTTTTTGCAGGTAGTAGCACGTGCGGTTTTACTTACAATAGACAAAGAGTTAACCGAAAGGGCAAGCCTGAAAACCAACGACTATAATTAAATCATATTTTAACCACACTAAATACATAGTTACGGTATAGGGCAAATACGGGTATTTTAGGTAAATATTCGGTGGGTTTTTACTAACTACCCATCTAGTTGCGGTCAACTGCTGCTTAGAAAGCGTCGTTCCACGCTGGGTTCCACTCTCCCATTATAATAACTGACTGAGGACTGGAATAGAATCCACAGGTCCGACTTTTAGAATCCTGAATCCCCGTACACGCAAAAGTACGTGTTCACGCGGCACTTACGTCCTTTTGTGAAGAGTTTTTTAATGAAAACTCAAAAATGACCCAACCGATCATGTTCAAAGTATTTTTTTCTTAAAGTATTTTCTAGGGCCTATTTTCCCGATATTTTTTCATATTTTATTAAACTTTGTTCCAAAAGTTATAGAGGGATGAACAATATTTTGGCCTTTGGAAACGGTTTTCTTTCCCAAAAGTATTAAATTTATCGAAAAAAGTGCATAATAACATTGAAGTTCTTTTTAAAGACCAATTTAATGATGTGCCACACGTTGGTGGTTTCAGATTTTTTTATTGTGACAGTTACATGCATGGAACGCCTCTCTTAAAATATATTTTTTACTAATTGGACTACTAAATCCAGTACAAAATACACCTTTATTTCAGATTTCTATACCCTGTCAGCAGTGTCAGCACTCTAAATAGTTTATACCCACCAAATTGGGTATAAACGAGTAAATACGGGTAAATTGAGTAAATACTGAGTATTTACTCGGTATTTACTCTTGAGTATTTATTCACTACCCATCTCTAGCTACCACTATTTAGTAAGGAAAGTACTTAGCTTAAACTTGATTTGAACTAAGAACTTGTATTTTAAAATAATCTGTAGCACCTATAAAGTTCCTTCAGGAACACGATACATTTAGTTCCCGGTATTTTAGTAACAAAACAAAAATAATTAATAATCAAATTAACTTACCTGTGAAGTTTGATTACAATTATACAAGTATCCAATAACCTTAGCTATGCAGACGATATGGTGCTTCTAAGCCCCTCGATCCATGGTATCAGTGACCTACTATCGATTTGTGAGCGATATGCAGCTAATCACGGGTTGGTGTATAACGTGAACAAATCTGACCTGCTGGTTTTTAGATGTAGAAAGGGTCCGGACAGGGTACCACGAGTGTTTTTGAATGGACAACCAGTTCGGATTATAACGTTGGTCAAATATCTTGGTCATATTTTGACGGAGACCTTACACGATGACGCAGATATTGAAAGAGAGAGAAGAGCTCTGTCCGTTCGTTGCAATATGCTGGCACGTAAATTCGGTCGTTGCTCAGACGAGGTCAAAACCACGCTATTTAAAGCATATTGCCAAAGCTTTTATAAGTGCCAGTTATGGACTAGGTACACGAGGCGGGCGTATAGTAGCATCAGGGTAGAGTATAATGATGCATATCGTATCCTGATGCAAAAGCCTAGATACTGTAGTGCATCAGACATGTTTGCGACGGCCAGAGTACCTGGCTTCTTGGCGATCCTCAGAGCCAGAGTAGCCTCCTTTTGGGAAGCTATTAGAAGCTCCAAAAACGAAATTCTGAGGACGATAAGTGAGAACCCAAATAGCCATGTTTTTAGGCATTGGCTATCTGTTCATCAGAATGAGAACCGGAAATAATAATATTGAGTATTGAATTCTATTTAATACTCAATATTTTAATTTTAATTTTCATTAGTTAAGCTAGTTTATAGAAGAAGTGTATGGTTTTTTTTAAATGCCTGCAATAAAACATTTTATTATTATTATTATTTGTTTGTCCTTTCCATATCTCGGGACCATGGGGTCCCGGACTTTAGGGAGGCGTGCGTGGGGCCGAAGCCAACAGCGCAGAGGCCCTTTAAGACAATTTAATCTAAAAGCAAGGGATACACCTGGCGGATACCATCTCCGAGCGCACAATATGATACATCCGGAGATGGTCCCCGCCAGATGCAAAGACTATTGCAGTGCAGCACTTTTGTGCTGCGATGGGAACTAAGGTCATGGGCTATTGTATGTTGGATGGACTGGGTATTGGTCTATGGGAGTAGACTAGCGGACACTTGCCGTGACAATCAGTCTCAAAATTGTGTAAGACAGGTGGTGACTCGCCTACCCATTTAGTGGGCCCTACAACGGCCGCACGCACAGTGCGACAATAGGGCAACACTTCAGAGCGGCTGTGAAGGGCCCTCCACACTTGTGCGCGAATCGCGGCGCGGAGCCGCGAACGCGAGTCTGGACTCTAGTTCGCTAATCAGCGAAATCGACTCCACACTCGCGTTCGCGGCTTTGCGCCGCGTAGTCTGGAGCGGGCTTGAGGTTGTGGAGAGGTGAGTCTGCGGTAGCCAGATCCCGGTATTCCGTTCAGCAGGCCGCCGGCGTTATGACATTTTACACTTCCAACCTGGAGCATAGGTCCCGCTCTTGCGACTCCACTCTGGCCGGCCAGTCAAGGCAAGCACACAGGCGAGGGCCAGATGAAAGGGCCCTCTGGAATAGGGGTCCGCGGTGTCGCCACTTACCGTCAGCTCGCCACAAGCTGCCCCCTCGGGGTTATTACTATTAAATCCAAGACAACAAATATAATTTACTAAGCAGCAGTGCATGGAATCATGCCGTCGTTGTCACACATTTTAGTGATAATATTTAAAAAACAAGTTCGCGCTGTCCCTGTCTTACTATGCCATTATCCCCTGCCTTCCCCCTCCAACCAATCTCCACAGATACCCGTCATTATTTCAGAGTGGATCTTTTTGTGTTATGAACATAGACTATTTTATTTTAATTTTCGGGGTTGGGAGGGCGGGAATTTGTTGTCTTGGATTTGGATACTCGTATAATTCAAACAATGGTAATTACACAATTTATACTGACAACAAAGAAATTTATGCTTATGACTAGTATGAATGAATTATCTAATACAACACAACAATAAATTACTCTTACTCGTATAATTGTAATCAAACTTCACAGGTAAGTCATTTGATTATTAATTATACTTCGTATCCAAATCCAAGACAACAAATATGATTTACTATTCAGAGCCTTGTATCTAAATACAGATATATACGAAAACTAGCTGTTGCCCGCGACTTCGTACGCGTTGATTTGTATGTTGGTGGTTATATATTTTACATGAGCATAGAACATTATGCAGCAAAAGATATCAGTAGGGACGGTTAATCATTTGTTAATAATTATATACAACGCATGAAATTTGTCTTTCACAAAGTACGAAGTTTCAAGCCCCTAACTGAAAAAATTGTTCTCTATATAATCCCTCTCAACACTTAGATTTTCAAGACCACTATTTAAAAAAAATGTTCGCTCCCGCTGCAAACTTTATTAATACAAACTTTTCAAACATGGTGCAATCAGTTTTCGTCTATTTTAATATAAGTAATGCCCTTTTACCAAGTTTCATGTTCCTAGCTAAAACGAAAACTTGTACTACATATAAACTTACATCCCCTTTTAAACGTTGTAATAACTTTTTTGTAATATTATACAATGCCTTTCAAAGAAGCCTTTCTTGAATATGCCTTTATACAACCTGTTTAGTCCTGTACTCAAAAAGACCTGTACTGACCTGTTTAGTCCTGTACTCAAACCTCTTTTTTACCACCTTGGGTGATGAATTTTCAAAAATGCTTAAATAAGTTTTCTTGCCTTCTAATTAAATACCTTTCTACGAAGTTTCAAGTACAGCTTTAAATAAAATTAGGACACCTACAAATTTTCTACCCCTTTTTAACCACTTTACGGGATGAATTTTTAAAAACGCTGTAATACTTTTCTTGTATTCTAATAATATGCCTTTATACAAAGATTCAAGTGCCGCACTCAAAGAAATGTATGATCTCCATACAAACTTTCAGCCCCCTTTTTTATCACCTTGGGGGATGAATTTTCAAAAACGCTAAAATCAGTTTTTTCCTTTTTTAATGATATACCTTTTTACGAAGTTTCTAATTCCTAACTTAAAATAAAATTTGAACCCTATACAAACTTTCAAACCCTTTTCAACCCCTTTAAGGGGTGAATTTTTAAAATCGCTGAAATTACTTTTCTTCTATGCTAATAATATACCTTTATACAATGATTCCAGTCCCGCACTCAATAAAATGTTTGATCTCCATACAAACTTTCAACCCCCTTTTCACCACCTTGGGGGATAAATTTTCAAAAACGCTGAAATTACTTTTCTAGTATTTTAATAATATGCCTTTATACAGAATTTCAAGTCCCGCACTAGAAAAAAATTATGATCTCCATACAAACTTTCAACCCCTTTTTCACCACCTTAGGGGATGAATTTTGAAAAACCCCTTCTTAGTGGATAGTAACGTCATAAAAGCTATCTATTGTGAAAAATTCAGCTCTCTAGGTCCAACGGTTTGGGCTGGGCGTTGATTTAAGTGAGTCAGTCAGTTAGTCAGGACTTTTACGTTTATATATATAGATAAAATATCGATATCAAATCAGTAAGTTACGTATACCGTTACTGATATTACTGATTTCAGCTGAAGATAAGAACGGTGCCTCATAGGAGGTATTAATTTATATCAAAATTTTGTAATTATGTATCTACCTACAAATGTAATTTTATGTAGGTATAGATAGTTTTATATTTATAATAATGGGCGTCATTAATTGATGGGTAAAATTACCCTTGATATTCCTTTTTGGTAAAAGTAAAAAAAAGACAAAAAAATGTATAAAACTCTTTGATTTCACTGTAATACCTATTGATAACGTTGTATTTATCTTAAGATTATGGTTATAATTGCTGTTTATGTAATTTTGCCATTGCTTATGTAAACCATGACGCTATTGAAAGGTGTATTCAATCTTTAGTTAGCTCTGAACCAATTTTAATAGCAATTCATTACCCATTATATTATTGGTATTTCAATTTTACAAAAATATACAATGTTTTAATTTTCAAGATTATAACAACTTCAACGGTTATGTGTGTTTTCTGTCAGACACTGTATACTTAACTAAGCCGTTTTGTATCATAATTCGAGTTTACCAAACACTTTTTATGTATTGACATCTAGAATAAAATATGACTTAATGACACTTTGAAATGGATATCCAGTACAGTAATAAATACTCTCTTCTGTACACAGCCTTTGAATGTAGGTAAATGAGATTTTTCTTTATTGCGAGGTTGTCATAGAAATCAAGTTTCTATACTTTTAGACTAAGTCCGGACAATGACTAGTAGAAAATCTTGTAGGTGTTCAAATTATAGATGAACTACCTTTATTAATACAGAACTCGTCTTTCTTTACGTATCTGACCGATGAAGACTACACGTGACACAAGTTGCTATCAAAGTACCTATATGCATAAATATATCCATTGTTTTATTGTGGGTACAAGATAGTTACCCATAAATGTATACTGTAGCGTTCGCTAAATATTTATTTTTGTGCCATCTATCGATGGTTTTTGGAACTTCTTCCATATCAACGTAGGTTGCGTATTTCTTCGGGTTTTTTTTGTTGTTTGTTATGCGAGGGCTAGTGGGTTATCGTTAGCGCGGAATTCTCTTAGATGGCGCTCTATAAAAACACATGGAACCTTTTTTGGACTGAGATATTTTCGATGTTGGCAGGTTACAATTGCGTTGAATTTTGAATTTCAATTCTGATTCGGAAAGAAGAAATTTGTTTTCTTCGGAGGGACTTCAGATAGATTTTGAGATTGACGTGGAAAGATCTGTTTGTGGTCCGCGAATATTTTTTCAATTTTTTCCTTGTTTTCGTCAAGTAAACCTTTAATTGAGAGGAACGTTTTCTTCGGAAGTTGCCAATAATAACTTGGAGTGCGCTTTTCTTCCCGTCGTTCCGCGGCCTTGTTGGCCGTAGTTGCCTGCACCAGGACCTTTTTAAGGCCACCGTCGAGCAGTGCTCCGGTGGTACGTGGTGGCCGTATCAACGACGGGACGCAGCCGCCGACGGGTAGTCGGCAGTGGATGGTCGTCGACCGGCGGTCAGGTATCAGACCCACGGAGGACGCGAGACCGCATACTGCGTGGTTCGATGGGTCACGGTACAGCGCGCAGCGTTGGTTGGCCGAACGTTTTCTTTGGAAGGGAACTAGCGGACCCACGGAGGACACGAGCCCGCATGCGGCGTGGTTCGATGAGTCACGGTACAGCGTTGGTTGGCCGAACGTTTTCTTTGGAAAGGAACTAGCAGGTTGTCATCGTCTACGGAGCTTGAATGTTTTTTAACGTTAAGGGATCGGTTCCCGTTTAAAAACCCTATAATTGTTCATTGTTATTTTTTGTGCCATATTTCTTTTGATTCTGTAAAGCCGCTGTTATCCGCATCCTGCATTTCTTTACGGCATTTTCAAAATTCTGATTGCCCCTAATTGTCAGGCGAAACTAATATTCGGCTTAAATTTAGGCACCTATCACCCGTTGAAACAGCCATTATCGTCCATAATCTCCATCTCATTAATCCATTTCTTTCCTTCTACAGCTAAATTTATACGCCGTTATCTTTCGCACGTACACCAGTTCACGCCAGTGCGAAAAGCGGACCGTCAGAAAAATAATTTGTTTTTGTTATAATAATTTTTAAATTCCATGTGTAGATTTTTTTTGGTGTTTTATGTTAAATTTAGTGAAGTGCTTAACAAATTATACGTATTGTGCAGAAGTATATTGTTTTACTGCAATACATATAAGTGGGTCTAAACTAATACCCACTATATACAATAACCCATAACGTAATGCGGGCATAGATTAGATTAGATTATTTATTTCATGCAAGACAATTACATAATAAGTTTGCATATCAAAGATATAAGAATTTCTATCATGATGTCGCATGTACGCATTTCGTAATGCGGACATACCAGATCAATCAGATCGGGTCCAAGATAGGTACCCATGCACAGCGGGGTCCAAGGTAGGTACCCGTGCGGATTTAATTTTTTCGAGGTTATGTGAGGGTACACTTAACCAGCTTAAAATATAACTCAATAATTTGTAAACATATTAATGACACTATTTATTATTGTTTAAGGATATCAATCCTTTATTGCGATTGTCCATCAAGCTATTTAGCGAAGGCGACTCATGTAACAGGTTTCAGCATAACTCCGGTTGCATGGTTGTACATGGTTTACATGGTTGTCCAGCGTTGATTTCGCGTCGTGGGATATGTGCACCAACCGTGGGATGTGTGCACCCTTGTTAGTTGCGGCGACGGTCCCCTGAAGTTTAGAGCTGAGATAACCAGTAAGCAAATCGTTCTGGATTTGTTCCGAGTAGATATCGGGCTCGTTGAGATGGTATATGTTATGTAACTTTGCTCGTTTGTGAACAAATAGGTCACGTCAAAAGTAGTCAATTTGTTTTATGTTATGAACTTTTACTTGGTGTAATCTAGGTAGGTACATTCTGTAGCACTACCCAGGACAAGATAACCTTACTATTATAAATAAATAAATGGTGCCTTACAATTAAAACCTAGTTTTCAATAAGTTATTAAAATGTTGCGAATAATTAAGTTTGGAGTTACAAGAAGGTAAGTGGGATGAGCGCTGCGGTTAGTCCAGGATCCACTCGTCGTAGGGGATGTGGTCGAGGATCCGCGCCAGGAAGCGCGCCATCTTGTCGGCCAGGTCTCGCTTCAGCTCCGGCTTCATCTCCTTTAGCAGCTCCTGCGCGTTTGTGTTGATAAACAGGTTTAGCGCCGCCTCTGTACATACCAAAAACATTACCTATACATATGATACTTACATAATTGCATATATACCATATATGTATACCTGTAGGCCTAGCTAATAATATATGGCAACCAAATCAACAACCTCCAATCGGTTATCAACACACTCCAACAAACTAAAACTATTAATACATAATTACTGATTCAGGGAAAAATGATTAAAACGGATTTTCACTGCTAAATCAGTGTTAGAATTTACATAGGGTACATCATAATTTATGTAAATATACAATTATTGGTAAAAGATATATGAAAATTCTAAATTTTTAATGGTAGTAATCATTAGAAATTTACACTATTTGTAATATACCTATTTAAATAATAAAGATTTTATATTTAAAAAACCGCCTAAATTACATACTAAGAATCATCAACTATTCAAAATTTTCCGCCATTTCGTCTTAAAACAAATGTAATTTTTTAAACTAATGTACCTAGGTATTCATTTACGATCAAAATAATTATACAGGACCAAATCGATTTTATCTAATTATGCATAAAATTATATGTTTTTTGTTGCGTACTTGTAGGCTGTATCCATCACTATACATTTAAGGGCTAACGTCGTTTTCTATATAACGATGGTGAGTTTGTTAAGCCGTCTGTTATAAATTCATATTCTGTGCTATGTACTTATAAAAATGATACCGAAATAGGTACTAAAACTTTGCATCGTCTGATATTCCTACTATACTCATCACTCAGTAGAAAAAATACGTAGACAATTGTATATATATATAGGTCAGTACCTATACATATATATATATATGTTCAGTGAACACTAACTACATTGATCAGGCAACTTTTGAGCATCTGTCAATTCCACCCGCTAGAATGATACATAAAGTATGTAGGTATGCATTTTATTGGGGTTATTATGTAATCGCCAAAGTTACCTATCGTTGTGCTATCGTTGACCGTTACACACAATATGTTGCACAAATGGCATATTATAAGGTATTTACAACTAGTGTGAAAAGAATGTCTTTTTACCACTAGTACCGAGGTATCTTGCCACGAGCTGAAAGACATTTCACACGTGTTGTAAACGACGTTTTTTAATACAATTGCGAAAAAATAATAAATTAATATATCATTAGTAGAATCATACCACCAAACCAAACCAAAACCAAAAGTACCTATACAGCTAAGATACGCGAGCTGCCGCAGCCCGCGATACCTTCATACTCGTGCGCGCCCCGGCCGCGGCCGCCGCGGGCCCGGCGCGGGTTGGTCAACGACACCTCCTCATAACTCATGAGGCCCTGGTACCTGCTCCGCGCTAAATTCAATTTTAACTGCGTTTCGAAAGTATAGTTTGGAACTAAAAAGTAAAAAGCACTAGTTCGAGAAATTGAGCTTCTCGCACGCTACGCAGCTACAAAAAGTACCACTTTTTGAGCAACTGTATTAAAAAGGCATCTTACGCAGCACTGCGTTCCCATTGTGCAGGTTCTCGACGCCCATCTGGATGTCCTTGACAGAAAAGTCGAGCTTGAGCTGCTGCAGCCGCAGGTATGTGCGGCCGTCGCGCTCGTACGGCGCCCCGCGGAAGTACACCTTAGCCTTCACGCCGTCTGTAATATGTATTTGTAATAGGTATGGTGTGTGTCGTCTAATTCCAAATTTAAACAGGTATACATCCTTTACAGAACATATGGTGCTACTTTACTGACGTTTATAGAATAATTTAATATTATTGTTTATGTTTAGAAATATTTAATTTCATTAATTTAATAGCCGTTTAATAGTAGATTATAAACCGAGGGGATAAAGCACGGTTTTATGTCACGTGCACGATATTGAATCCTGAGTATGTAAGGGACTCCAAATTTAACTCCCGAGCGTAGCGAGGGTGTTACGAGTTAGCGAGGTTAGGCGAGGGAATTAAAACGGAGTCCTGAGTGCAGCGAGGGATTCAAGTTCGCCCAAGACGAAAACAGCTTTATCCCAAAGGAAAACACTGCTTTTCTCACCTTTTGCAAGATATTAAAAAGCGAGGCAACTTACTAAAAATCACGTTTTCACCTCAGCAGCCCGAATAAGGGTACTTTGCTACTTAAAAACAGTGATCAAAACCGCATTTTGCTCACTGAGTGAGACAAAACGTCATTCAAGTGACCTTTATATTCAAATGTCATTTCAAAATGCGGGGCCTAATACAAGTTCGAAATACTTGGATTCTATTCTCTATGTCCCTTTTACGTCGTTTGCAAACAGAAAGAGACAAAAAAAAGTTCAAACGACACTGAACGGTATATTGACGGTTTATAATAGACCCTCGAAACCGTCAGAACGCATTGTTCCAAAACACGTACGAGTATGAATTCCTAATAATTAATTAATTATTAAAATAAAGTGTAAAATTTGATACAAACACTATATTTTACGTATTTTATCGTACAATTAAAATAATGAAATATGAAAAAAATACAGATTATCACGCAAAATAAATTATAATAATTCTACTTTTAACAATCTCTACATAGTTGACAACAGTTTTAATACGCAATTCGGACCGTATCTTACAAATTTTTTTACAAAAAAAAGGTGTCGATTGAAGTGTCAATTGATGTTCGTTATTTCCATACTATTTGTCTGAAATTAATTTCGTTTTGTTTTTGTGTTTGATTGAACTTAATTGTTAGAATATCTTAAGAAAACATGAGTAAATAAGTGCTGAAGAAGGATTACATTTTTAGGTTTGGGAATATAACAAAACTTCCGTGAGACACAGACATATTAAATATATTAATAATAATACAGTGAAACATGTCGAGCGTTTTCGACACGTGAGTGACCCGTTATTAATATATTTAATTAGGGAATATACTCTCAGTGCCGAGGTGAAAAGTTGTGTGTACTACACGAGATCAAAGTTATTTACATCTAGTGCGCTTTTGATTGCTCGTGAATACTCGCTACGCTCGTGAATCTCTTATACCTAGAATCTTTCGCTTGCATGCACGGGACTCAAGCACTCCAAGAAATATCAAACTTTGCTCTCAAAGTTGTTGTAAAAAAACGTACAAATTATAATCTTTCAACTTCAACCTCCTGCTAATACTGCAGTGTTTTGCAACACTCGCGGCTTTTGTTTTATTTTCTTTGTTTTGCGTATATGGCTAATTGCATTAACGTTTTGGCTAACACTGACCTGGAATTCGTATCTCGTTACTATCGATCAGTGGATTGTTGTTACCATAGACTGATTTTTATCCCGGTTTTAGGTTAGGACCATTTCAAGTAATTAATGATATAAGCGTATACAAATAAATTTAAAGTGCCAACCATTTTACGAATACGTACAGCTATGGAGGAGGCGCGCACGAGCAGCAGTACGCCCGACGAGCGGTAGCGCGCGCGCTGATGTGCGTGCAGCTAAGAGCGGCATCAGCTCGAACTGTCGGTAGGCATGTACGCACCGTATTCGCCCCAGTAGTCGCCGCCGCCGGAGGCGCGCACGAGCAGCAGTACGCCCGACGAGCGGTAGCGCTCGCGCTAATGTACGTGCGGCTAAGAGTGGCATCGGCTTGAACTGTCGGTAGGCATGTACGCACCGTATTCGCCCCAGTAGTCGCCGCCGCCGGAGGCGCGCACGAGCAGCAGTACGCCCGACGAGCGGTAGCGCGCGCGCGCGCTGATGTGCGCCCCGAACAGCGTCAGCTGGAACTGGTGTGTCTCCAGGTCGGACCTGCATTTTCAAAACTCTGTTGTATGACGATATTTTTTTGTCACCGACGATATTTATAGTTATAGACGTAATTTTCGTTTTAAAGACTCTCTCTCGCTTGTTTTTTTTTAGTATGCATGTAAAGTAAATAGATACATCACCTGACATTAGTGATGGTCATGTTGGAGACTCCGGTGGCATGTATGTCTTTGAAGGTGGCTCGGTAGCCATCGGGCCCGCCCCCCAGTGCTATCGATAACTCCTCGATTACTATCGGCTCGTCCTGAAAACGTTAAACGACCATTTTGAACCAAGTTGAACGGTACGATACATAAATATTCTATTGGTTATGTTACACCTACTGATATATATGTATTATACATAATACTATTTACTAAATACTACTTTTTCTTTATTATGGCAATCGTCTTTAGACATTTCTGCCAGCTTCACGTCAATATCAACAGAAAAAATATACGGGCAACGATTATAACTCAGATCTGGGTTGAAATTAGATGATTAGTATTGTTAATAATTAGACATACAACTACAAATATTAGTCTGTGAGTTCCTAGTTAAAACACATACATTGAAGCAGTTAAACTACGTGCTATGTATTAAATTTTAAGTTTATTGATCTCTAGGAAAATTGCTAAAAATCTAAACACTGTTGGGTCAAACGAGAACAGGGAATAAACATGTGTTGGTAACGGAATTTTTTGTTTAATTTATCCACGATATTAAGGATGACTCACGTTAGACCGGGCCGTGACCGGGCCGGAGCTGCCGGCGCTTCTTTTTCTATGGAAAGCATCACGTGATCACCTGTCATGTCATAGAAAAGTAAGCGCCGGAAGCTCCGGCCCGGTCACGGCCCGGTCTAACGTGAGTCATCCTATAATTGAGTATGATTTAGACGAGGACAAGATAAAGGAATGTGATTTAATCTTCCCTCTTCAGATCCGCATTCACAGATCGAAGTGTCACGTATTCTTAGCTTTTTTTAAAATACTGGGCAACTGCAGTGTCCAAGTCTCATGCGAATTATTGAAGATGTCGATAATTTATTTAAGGCTAATTTGGAAAACCATGGCTTGGGATGTCTGGTTGTATTTTAGAATAATGGAGTCTTTGTTCTAGTACCCGACCTCCGCGACTTCCAGGAGTTGTATAGATATGATTTGGGAAGGGATAAAAGATCGTAACAGCAATTTTTAAATGGAAATTTGTCGCCACATACTACAGCCCCTTTAGCTACTTGATCCACCTTTTCATTACCCGAAATACCTGAGTGGCCTGGAACTCAAGCTAATACTACCTCCTGCTCTCTTTTGTTACAAAGCTATAGCTTCTTTAATTAGGAAAATTAGGGGGCTGTATAACTTAGAGGAAAAAGGGTTAGTTAATAGTGCCTCCGAGGCACTACGGGAATCGGAAAAGATAAATAATAGAACGAATTAGTCTCCCCAGCAAGAAATATTCCAGATACTTAAGAATACCTAGACATTCCTCAGTAAAGACCGAAGACTCCGGTGGACATTTTGTCTTCTGGACAATACCATATTGAGTGTGATAGGTTCCAACCCCAACGCAACCCTGTGGTAATAGTTTGGAAGCATCGGATTATAATTATTGTATGCCATCCCGGCTACTCTTCCCCCAAAATGGAACAAGTGCGAATACTCGCCAACGGATCACCTTTTAGGATGTTAAAATCTAGGATCACTTGAGGACTAAATGTAACCGTTTCATACGGGTGTTCGAATATTGGAAGTTTCAGAGAGTGATGCGCTGGATCACGAATATTATTAAATTTACGGAAGCTATTGACAAGACATGGGCAAAGTTTGTTTCTCTAATATTTCGATCTACGCGCATATTCCTCTAACAGCTTGATTTTGTAGTACATGGGATAGGCCGTAAATTGCAAAACTCGGAACAAATATCGATCAGACAGGTATTGTCGACGAAGATCAAGGGGGGGTTCCAAACACTCCACCTGCATGCCATTAATGGGGATTGGGGCTAGATCTCATAGCTCCCAATACAACTCAAAGTGCCTTAGCTTGGACTCGATCTAGATAACCCATGCCTACACTACTAGCCGGTTCCAATAAGTATGTTCCATAGTCTAACACACTTCTAATAATAGCGTTATATAGAAGCTTTAGAGAAAGCGGGTGTGCTCCCCACCACACTCCTGATAAGCATCTAAGAATGTTTATATTACGTTCACATTTAGTAACCACATACAATGTGGTAGTCCCGTAAGCTTTGAGTCTAATATCAGCCCCAGAAACATGATTTTGGATTTTATTGATATGGGGTTACCCTTTACTGTTACAGAAACGTTGGGAATCTTACGTTTTCTAGTAAAAATTACAACATTACTTTTCTCTGGGGACAAGTCGAAACCATGTTCCTCCAACCACACATTAAGAGTCCCCAATGATGTTGAAACCAATTTAGCTGCTCTTTCAATTTTCGAGTCATTAGAGAAAAGAAGAATATCATCGGCGTATTGTAAGATATTCGTTTGTCCAATATTTCGTTCTAAATCATGGGTGTAAATATTGAATAATAGAGGGCTAAGCACTGACCCTTGAGGAAGGCCCTTCCAGACACGTCTGAGTGGTGTACTTGTTTTACAGTTGCCTCTAAATGTGATGTGTCGTTCAGACAGCATTAACATAATGAAACTGCTCAGTCTCGCCGGGACTCTCAGTTCATGAAGCTTTTTCCTGAGAGAGGGAAGCCGAACATTATCATGTGCAGCTGTTATATCAAGGAATGCCGCAGCCACTGATTCATTACGAGAAAAGGCCAATCGAATATCAGTGGTCAATATACCGAGGCTGTCGGAAGTACTTTTCCCTTTCCTGTGATTTGGCTAGTAAATCATTTCTCTCCACAAACCACTCTATTCGGTTCTTTACGAGGTGTTCCATAATCTTTAGCATGATCGATGACAGAGCTATAGGTCGATATGATCGTGGGTCCGCTGGATCTTTCTTGGCTTTATGGATAGGCATTACTAATTAAGACCTCCACGATTGGGGTAAGTAACCGGAAGCAAAAATAGCATTAACAAGATTTAAGTAATAATGCAAAAATTGATCATTGGAGTTACATATAAAGGAGTAGGGGATACCATTCAACCCCGGGAGTGGAATCTCTCACAGAGCTTAACACGTTTTTTTAATTCAATGATAGAAAATGGGGAGTCAAGTTTATCTGAGGGACTCGAACAATACTCTAGATTTGTTTCTAGCTCACTCGGCGCATACTGAGGTGCAAGCTTATCTATGAAATCGTCAGCCCACTCAGAAGAGGATGGATGAATATAGGAAGTAGTTTTTGTGGAGCCTCTGTATTTGCGAATATTCCTCCATACCAAACCTGAAGGGGTGGTAGGGGAAATCGATGAACAAAATGATTTCCATCCTTCTCTCTTTTTAGCAGGAAGAAATAACTTGGTCTCGGCCGATATCGTAGTTATCCTGGGTCAGATTACTTCGATATTGTTTTTAAACTCTTACCATCTGGCATTGAGAATATTAAATCTGAGAAGGGGAACATTAGGGGATTTATTTCTAAGTGCTAAAGGAGGAAAATCAATTATGATTGGGAAGTGGTCACTTCCGAATGATGAGTGATTACTTCCCATATCAATTGAGAGGCTAAGTCGGGGGAACACAATGACAAATCCACCGCACTAGTAGCTTGGTTGGAGCGTGTTCGTCTGGTGGCAGAACCGAAGTTAAGGAATTAAGGATGCACAAGTTGC